>NC_138531.1:59987462-60671476 GCF_964234715.1 Podarcis melisellensis
ACCTGGATCACAGAACCTGGAGCATAGGAACCCAGAGACAGAGAAATTAACTCCACCTGCCATATGGAGTAATAGAAAGTGACCTCCTTATGGTGACCATAACACATGCACTAGCCTGCAGTGCCAGAGTTTAAAGAAAATTTTCACCATCTGGATTCCACTGCAATGGGAAGAGATGGAAAATAAAGACTTCTTTTTTAAAAAAAATCTTTACAGTCATAAAAGAATATTGATCACAAAGACAAACCTATCCAGTCAATGAAAATGAATTGCAGTTTCAGACCAAAAACTGGACCTACCTGCACAATGATTTCAAAAAACCACCAATATAGTATGGCAGGTTTCTTCAAAAGAGCTATGAACATGTAAGTTGCAGACTTACATAATGTCATGTAATGTTATAGTTTATTTCTATGTTGTCTTTCAGCAAAAAGAAAATGCCTAGTGCAGCCCTTCAAAACAATATTCCTGCATAAAAAATGATGGATAGATAGACAGCTCTATGGAGTGTTTTATCAACCCTCTGCCAGGCTCAGCAGGGTAGCCAGTAAAATCTCACTCATTCTGACAAGAAATGCATCATTAAAATATGTGTAGATATATACAGATGGTGAAGAAACTGGGTTAAAAATGACCAGCCTAATAGCATCATATATCAATGTATGATGGAAACCCTTAAAAATATTTATGGACTCTAAAATGCCCTATTATGCGAGTAGATCCACTATGTGTTCTGGATATATTTTAAATAGCGTTCCTTCCACAGAATCCTTCTCTGATTAATCCAGGCAGATTTGTGTTAAAACGCCCAGCTCCTATATTTTCATTATTTTTTCTGGAAAATGAAAAAGGATGATATATATTTATATATGAGAGAGAGGTTCTCATATATATAAAGCTAGTGGAACCTGCAACAAAATGTTGCAATATTGACTGTTCCTGTTCCCTGTTCAGGACAGTTAGTCAAGCTCTTCACCACATTTCTCCCATTTCATTCTCTGTCCCACCCAGTTTTTTGTGTTTTTCCTCAGTTGTCAGCCAGCTGGCTATGGCCACTTGAGCACGCTCCATCCTCTTGGGGTTATGCTTTTGCTGGATTTTTGTACTTCTCCAAACTTTAGGGTTTCTCCAAGCCTGATGATACTTCTCATATGTGCATGGGTGCTGCCATTTTGACAATGGTGCTTAATGGTGCTGAACAGAGAAAATGGTATGTGTTTTGTCTATTTCCTTTAAAAAAGCTCAACAGTTTTTGGGGTGTCCTGGTTTTTACTTTTTGAAATATAGCAACCCTATGCTAGTCCCACTGAGGTTAATGGAATGGGCATCAGTTGTATTGCTGTTGACATCTGTCTGTCTCAGGAGACAATGAAAGAGTCCCCCTTCAGGGGTGAAGCCAAACCATTGGAATGTTGTGGCACCTGCTGTGGCTGTAGAGACCAATACAGAAGAGACAAGTTTGTTGCAGCAGATGACATTTCCTCTTTCTGCGCTCCTCCTAGTGGTCATCCCTCCTCTGATCACTGCTGTGGCTACCTAACCTGACTGTCTGCAGATGCTGCCGTCGTCTGCAAGGGATTCCCACACAGCAGGATTAATGTTGCCAACCTCCATGCCATGTTTGTAGACATCTTTGTAATGCAGAGTTGGTCTGCTAATGGACCTTGCATCTGAAGTCATCTTTCCATAGAGCACATCCTTGAGGACCCTGCCATCTTCCATTCCGTGAACATGACCAAGCCAGTGTAGATGTTGCTGAGACAGGAGTGCGAACTTGCTGGGAATGTTATAATAGAGACTTCCATATCAATGATATGGTTTCCCTGAGAGATTATTCTGAAGGTCCATGGCACTGAATATCATATAAAGATATGAAGACAGATGGAATATTAAGACAGAAGTAGCAGCTTCACTATTTGCATAACAGATATGTTAAATACTGTTTCAGTCAAGGAGGTCACAGTGTAATATGTTTGGTTTCTCAACTAAATATGGGTTTTTAGTTCTTCATAATGCTCATGCCCAACATATGGGCAAGCATGGCCAATATTCAATATGGAAACAAAACTGTTGCTAGAAGTTTGTCCCCTGTGCAAAACTGCTCTGGGAGCTCAGAAAATGAGGAAGGCAGGCCATAGCCTGTTTTTGCAGTCCATTTCTTTGGAGCTTGACACTGGCAAGAGAGTGCTATATGTGAATTAAACATGGTGCAATTGATTCCAGCCCAGCTTCACACCACTACAAATGTTATGTCTGTCTTCAATGTCAGTTGATTGACAATAGGACAACTTGAAGAGGGAAATGTAGCATTAAGAAATGTTACAGTGCCTTTCTCATCCAATATTAATTCAGTATTTTGTGATAATTAGTTCAATGCCCATGATTATATCAATATCTTTGTGCCTTACAAATATGCCAGGAGGATCTCAGTTAGAACAAGGCCACCACCGATTGTACCTTTACCTTGGAAAAGGTTTTTTGTGTGTACATAAATAAAAGCTTAATCATTTTATTTTATTTTAATGTTTTTAAATGTGGTATGCAATTTTTTATGAATCTCATTATGTACACATGTTTTCTATAAAAAAGAACATGAAATGAAGAAGGGGTATACAACAGAGAACAAGCAAGCAAGACAAATGGTCTTCAGACTAACATACATTTAGAGTGTAGAAGGGTCTCACTTGAAAGAAAAGAGAAGATTATTTACTTATGCAGAATTAATTGAAGAGTAGGATGATTGATTTTGTTATTGAAAGTGATTATAAACCAGTTTGTTTGTAACAACCTAATCACTCAAGAGTGAAAATGTTCCACTGAAGCTATTTAATATTTTTCTCTATTTCTTTTGTTCCAATTTGCGGTCCAGTCAGGAGTGTTAAAAGAATATTTAAAATGATTCTGTAGAATAAAAAGAATTCTGTTTCTTCATTGTGCTTACAGCACTATATTCCAACATGTGATGACAAAATAACAGCAACTGGCAACTGGAATGCTGCAATACTTTTATCATCTATCTATCTATCTATCTATCTATCTATCTATCTATCTATCTATCTATCTATGAAGGACCCATATGGATTGATGAAAAAAGGCAGCTGGAAACCAAATTGCACAGAAGGCCAAGGAAGCCCCAAAGCACTTCTAAGGTTTACAGTACGTCCCAATCTGGAGGGTGTGCCCAGATAAAAGAGTATAGATCTAACACTTAGAAACTGAGCAATTGCCATTTTTGTTTAGTGTACTATTTAGATGCAGCTGGGATATTGCTAGGTACTCAAAGGACTTGAGGCACAAGTCAATGACACATATTTCCATATACTAATTTATATGCATAGAAGACTCTAGGCAAATTAAGATGGAGGGCTGCACTGTACCCAACTATCTGACATGCAAACACACCACTTACTGATGACTAAGCTAGAAATACAGTGATGGTGGATATACCACAAATACACATACATTTCATATGGAAATGAGAGAGCAGCATCAATCCAATCACAAAATAAGAGGGAAACATTTAAAAGCTGCTAGAGAAAGTTTTTCCTTACTTCCTTGGCCTATTTACTTTTATTTATAAGAATAAAGCAAGTGGCTATAAATCAGGTTTTGAATTGTTCTATAATTGTGCTTTTCAAAGTAGATAATTAAATTGCTATGCCTTTGCAAAGGTCAATATGTTGGGCTAGCATATATTCATCTCCCTAAGGCATTTGCCCTTATTAGCCATGAATCACTGTTTCATGAACTGAGCCTTTTGGCTTCATCTCACAAAGCCTAAAATTATAAAAATTCATTGAGATCTACTTCTGTTGCTTAACTTTATTACTAATTAACCCTCATATGTCCCTTTATGATGTAACTGAAGCTACCAATGTTATTGCTCCTGTGTAATTGGAGAGAGGATATCCCATAGGTTTATCTCATTGCTGTATGTCATTACAGAGATTCCACAATGAAAATTCTTTCAGATCCACTCAGGGATATTGTCTGCAAATGGGAAAAATATATTATTTGTAACTATGAATATCTTCTCTTTTGCGGATGTATTTTTTCCCACCACTACTGCCACAATACTTGCATCATGGTGTCCATGTCTGAAGGTAATCCATAAACCATATTTAATATAGTTTCTATTGTTTGTGACTCAAGTGGACTTTTTGGTGCTTTGTAAGATATTAATCATTATTTATAGTCCAGTTATATATGTGGCCAGCATGATGCAAGCTTTTTGGTACAGGTGGCAGCCTGGTTGAGTGGCTTTAGGTTTAGAACAAGAAGGATTCTGTCCTCTTTTCCTTGACCGATGATTCTTCACCCTGCTGTTTCTGTGGTGCAAGATAATGCAAAACAAGGGCAGAGCCAGCCCTGTCCAAACAAATGAAAATGCCTCCCACTTTTATGATGCAATCGTGCAACAGCTGAATCTGGGCAATGGTCCCCTAGCCACTGCAGCCACCTAGGCATCCAGGAGCAAGGCTGGATACAGGCACAGCCTGTAGGTATTAAAAAGCATGGGTGTCAGAATGGCCAGACATTGCCTGGGAAGATCCACCACATAGAGCCATATCTCCTGAAGGACTCTGTAACAGATTGTGTTGAAGTCCATTGAGTGGTCCAGCAGAACCAACAGGGATATTTGTTCCCTGTCTAGTTCCTGGCATATGTAAGTGTTGTTGTTGTTAAATTCTTTCAAACATTCTTTCTGGCACATGTAATCTACCAAGGTAACCAAGACAGTTTGAATCCCAAAACTGGGCCTGAACTCAGATTGGAATGGAGCTAAATAATACTACTACAGTACTAATTTTATTACTGCCCATCCAGCTAGGTCGCCCCAGTCTCATGCCAGAAAGCCTGGAATTAAGTTGCCAGAAGCCACTCTGCCTCTTTGTATAGAAATAGTAAATTAGAGAGATGCCTGCAGTCTTCCCTAGCAGACTCCTTGCAGTTACGGTGCGGTTTTTTCCCCAAGTGAGCAAGATAAATCATAGAGTTGGAAGGGACCGAAGGGTCATCTAGTCCAACCCCCTTGGATGAAGAATTGTAAACTACAAGATTTCACCTCCCAACCAAGATGTGGAATTTCTAAAACTCACAGTTTTTAGGGAAGGGGAATATCATTCCCAGCCTCCAAGGATCATTGACGTCTAAGCCAACGGGTGCCTCTGCTTCCACTCCTGCCATGATAGAAGCTATGGAGAAAAGAACACAATATGTGGGCAGGGTACTTCAATGCATCCTGAACAGTGTTCAAATGCACATTGCCCTCTACACCTAACACCACCGATCTGCAGTCATGTGGTCTATGAGCTATAATATGCAGCAGTTTGTACAAAATATTTAATAGGAGGAGGCATTCAAGAATCCTGCAAGTGCAGGTCCTGTTTGGGAAAACTGGCTATCGAAGACACTGGACATTATGAGGGCAGATGAGATGTACCAGGGCAGAGGGAGGGGTGTTTGAAAATAAAGGGAAGATATCTGCATACCTTTGAAGCAGATCAAATATAGTATTCTATGTTAACTAGGACCTCATCAGGGAAGGGGAATGCTGTTTTATTACCTTGAATGCAATGTGCCTGGCAAAGGAATGAAACAAACAGAATCTGGTATAGAATACTGCTTCTCTATCCTGTTAAGTTGGAACATTTAAGTCCCACACATACCAGCTCTCACTCTCTCTCTGTATGCGTAACAATAGATTAGATATAGATTTTTAGTTTATAAATAGGAATAGCTGCTAAACATGTTTTAAAACTAATTAAAATATCTAGGTGATAAAGCAATTATTAGATCTCATTGATTCTGATGGGAGAAATTTAAGTATTTACCTAATGCCTTCATTGCAATCAATGGAGCTTAAACATGTCTGAGTTTAGCTGGATTGTGTTCCTATAGTTTAAGGAAAAATCAAATAATAAAGAACTGCTGTAGACTGAAAGTCTGTAGCTATTATAAAATACTATGAACTTAAGTTTTATCAAAGGTTGTCCTCTACTTGCAAGTGACTTTTGCTCTATAGCAAAAAAATGATTCCCACGGAGATTTAGCATATTTCAAGTTCATCCAAAATAAACAAAATAAGTTTTGATAGCAGCTAAACTTGGGCTTCTTAGGATAGCTTCTATAGCAACTGAGTTTGTTGCAATAGATCTTGTATTTTGTTTCCTGAAAAGGGAAAAAGAGCTTTTTTGGGAGGGGAATACTCATGAGATATATTATTGCTGATTCAATTGTGAATATTAGCAGCCAAATGTTAAGCATGTTCACTTATAAGTACATTCCACCATGTTAAATTGGTATCCAGCATAAAACTACTCTAGAATGTGAAAAAGTCACATTTTACAAAGTTTTATTTGATGACTTTCTCAGTGTCCTTCCTATTGTTGTCTTGGAAACATTCTGAGATAACAAGATATTGTTCCAAATCCATATCTCTTTTTGGATTACCCACATGTCTGTCTTCCACTCAGGTGCCTAGTAGCTTTCATTTTAATGACTTTCTGAGGTCTCCCTAGGGTACAGAAATGGACTTTTCTTGTCGTAGTATTCAAAGATCTAGAGAATTCCCCTTGTGCAGTTGCTCTTAGTGTGTGTACAAGCATCAGGAGGGGATGTCAAGGCAAACTTTCAACAGAACATCATCAATGCTGACCCTGCTGCTACTGGCACACTGAGCAAGCTAATTTTGGGTACACTTCAACAGAAAAGATTCTCACACATTCTAATATTGTGGACCATCCATTTTATTATATCTTTTGTTTGTTTATATGTTTTATTTTAAAATGTAGGCCCCACCTTTCCTCTTCTTGACTAATGCCTACGATGGGTCAGAATTAACGATTAAAAGCAAAAGAACAATAAAAACTGTATAAAACCACAAAATAACAGTAGATTAAACACGGAGAAGACAAAGCCCAGCAGAGTGAGTTCAAACAGCAGGCAGACAGAAGCCAGATTGCCAAAAATGTTTTCAGAAGGGATCAGAACATCATTAGGGATGCAGCCACATTGATCTCCTAGGGCACTACACTAAAAATAACCTTTCATCTGTTCCCCACTAAACGCAACTCTGATGAAGGATGGCTGTACAGGAGGGCATCCCCAGCTAACCAGAGTAGACATGCATTGTTACATAGGAAGAAAAAGATAAATAGATATCAAGATTCTACACTAGTTTTCTGATGCAAATACCTGGTTCCGGTCAGCATTTTTGCCACTGCATTTTGTACTGGCTGAATATTACAGTAATTCAGTCTTGATATCAGGCTTAGAGGACTGTGACCAGGTCTGCCTCTATTTATTAAATTTAATACTCAACAGACAACTTTATCTTATCAAACTGAAAGCAGCAGATTGGCTCCAGTGGGATAGCTGTGCAGCCTCCAGCTGCCCACTCCAGCCCCAACCAGGCAAGCAGCAGCAATGCTGGGGTTGGGAATGTGTGTTTGTGGTTCCACCCCACTACTCTGGCTGTTCCTAGAATCCAGGGTGTGTTTTAAATCAAAGTGTACCTTTATCAGGCAGGATGAGTTAAGGAATGAACAGTTAGATGTCATAGTCCAAGAATTTGATCCATATCCTTTGGCTGTACAAAACCTAAAACATATCTATGACAAGAGAGTAAATAGCTGCCAGAAGCACAAGCTATAGTAATGTTTGAAGCAGGCCAATTAATGGTATCGAAAAATGGGAATAGCAGACCAGCAGTTTCTAAATGGTCTCTAGAGTTTTAATGCTTAGGAATCTTAGAATGGTATGTCCTTCCCTATTCTTATAGCACACTTTCATCCAAGAAGGCATCATAAGAAAAGGAAAAACAAAACCGATAGTGAGAATTGGTCCTTAGTGGTGCAGTAGACATCCTGCTGTGTTAACCACAACAGATAAAACATTTTATGTGGCCTTCCTAGATAGGCAAATTATTATGTATATGCGGTGAGGACAAGAATTTTCAATGGCTCAGCAGACCAAATGTGAATCTTAAAATTGCAACTTAGACTTCAAAATAAGGACGAAAGTCATGGAAACATTTTCCCTATGCTGAAGTTAGTTTATTATCAGTGCAGTGTAGAAATGACAGCAGCAAACAAAGCAAGCACA
Organism: Podarcis melisellensis; assembly: GCF_964234715.1. Taxonomy (NCBI): domain Eukaryota; kingdom Metazoa; phylum Chordata; class Lepidosauria; order Squamata; family Lacertidae; genus Podarcis; species Podarcis melisellensis. The sequence goes on from NC_138531.1 coordinate 59,995,569, forward strand.
TTCCCTTATTGCTTTTTTAAAAAATGGGAGTAGACAATTTGGCTAAAATTGAGGAAAATCAGAGGGTGGGGTTTGTCCTTAATGGGGTTTGTCCCAGCCTTCAAGTATTTAAATTGGTACACTGATGCATTTTGGTGCATTGTGAATTCTCAACTCACTCCCAGCATCAAGATTCAGTGCAAATTATTTCAGTTATTTTGAAAAGGGAGATAAAGTGCTTTTCAAAAAAGAAAGGATATTGTGATCATGATATAGTAAACAAAATTCTTTCCTTTGCGGTGAGATTGGAACCAACAGTTCTGGAATAAACATCACAGTGTTCAAAAATGGAGGGTTAAAAAAGAAAAAGATTTCTCAGAGGTTCAGGTACTACATAAGAAGTGCATCAGTGACCTGGTTCAGAGTAATCCCATTGGGGCATATTTCCAAGTGTCTGTTAAGGAATTAGAAAAAGAAACAGATGTTTTCTATCAAAAACTAATGTTGAAGAGCTACCATTACTCTTTTCCTAAGCACATATTCTAGACTGTAATCATGCACTCCCCCCTTTTGCTTTAATAGAAGCAGCAGAATGCAATAATTCATATTCTGGCTTGTTGACACAGCTTGCTTCAGCTGTTCACAGAGTAAGTTGTTTGTTCACTGAATCTCTGAACACGTCAGCACTCTGTAGACAAACAAAAAGGAGCTGTTGGTTTTGACAGTGGTTGCAATTGTCTACCACCCTCCAAGGGACTTTGAAAACCTGTAATAAGTTTACAGAATCACATGCAGTAAATTTTTACTGCTGCTAACTTTGACACTCTTATTTCCATTAGGAGAAATAACAGACTCCCTACAATTTCCTTTGTGCAGGCAAAGTAAAATAAGGGCACAATCAATCAAAATCTGAATGGAAATGAATAGGGGCTGCACAGAGTATAGCTTTGGGGATTTCATGTCTTCCCTATTAGCTGGAAATGATGCTTTTCAAATAATTATGCTATTTTTAGATTTCGGTTTAGGAAAAAGCAGCCAAAAGATTATTATCTGAATAGATCAGCATCCCTGCTTCACAGCTGTTGGCAAAATTTAGTAAGCACCACTTCTGTATAATTCTCAACCATGTCTATGGGATTTGCATGACAGGAACACTAAACAATTGCATTTTGTATTATGTATGAAAATCTAGGGCTCATGAATGCTTAGGAAGCAGGTGAAATTGTCAGTTAATAATTGTTTCATCAGTTTGCTATCTTGTGAACTGGTTCACAGGATCATGCCTTTAATTCCCTTTGATCCCTAATATGTTCTACTCTTCTATTCCACAATTACAGGGTTGACTCCGAAGTTTTCATTCCAGTTATGAAAAGATCTTCCATTCCAGGAATAAGAAAAATTGGTAGTGGGTTTCTCTCTATAGAGAGTAATTGTCTCATTTAGTATGCTTATTATGCTGATCTCTGACAAGTGGTTCTAGACGTGAAGATCATCAGAAGAAGGCTCCAAGGTGCAATCCGTTGGGAGTTTATTGGAAGCAACACTTTTTGAATAGAGATTCTTTGTCAGATTATATACTTGCAACGAATAACACAGACTGAACAATGCACATATTTGCATATTTACTCAGAAGTAAATGCCATTGAACTTAAATAGCGCTTACTCTCTAGCAAGTGTTCTTAAGAGTTCCAGCCACAGTTCCTCTGATGAAAGAACCATCACTTGGAAACTTTTGAGCCCAATAAACTAAATACTGTTGATGTGCCATCAGGCTTCTATTTTTGTTTTGTGTAAATATCCCTTCTCCTTTGTTAGTTGGGACTGGACCACAATGAATTATTTGTGCTTTGAATTCATTTGTGTTTTGCATGGAAATAATACCCTTTCTTGTGTTTTCATAAAGCAGATTTTATCCTAGAGAACAGAGATAGGGAACCTGTGGCCCTCCAGATGTTGGGCTACAGCTTCCCTTGACTGTTGTTTGTGCCAGCTGAGAGACTGATGGGAGTTGGAGTCCAACAACATCTGGAGAGTCACAGGTACCCCATCCCTGCTGTAAAATCTTATTCATCAACACTGTTGTTAAAAAGAGTTGTGCCAGTACTCATCTCTTGATAAAAGTGCAAGGATACCAGCACAAAATGGCTGCCATGAGGTGATGGTTTTCCATACTGGTGAGTACAGTCACAAAGTAATGATAGTCAATATGCAATTTGAAAGAATGCATTACATTGAAAATTATGCAGCATTTTTTTCAACTGTATGCCACCTAAGAACAATAGAAAATAATCATCCATCCAAATGTGCATAGTACCTTTAAAGTAAGAAATAGGAAAGCTTTTAGCTAGAAAAATACCACATATTACATAAATACAGTATCAGCATTACCAATAGCTAATTAGTGCCTCTCATAATGCACTTGAGGCAAGTGTTTCAAAATTACTTATGTTAGACTCTTAAACAGCGAAGGATACAGTGGTTGCCAGCTTGAAGGGGTTAATGTTGGATGAACGATTCCAACATACTGTAATTGCTTCTGATTAGTTTTATGTTGTAATGAAGCAATAATGACCAAAATGCAGGGCATTTCTGGGGGATTCATGAGTGGCTGGTTTTGCTTCAGGCCATTAACCCCACTCATTAATACCTCTGGAAGTGCACTGTGCAGAGGTTGTTATTGTTAATAACAGGAATGCTACAAAAACAATTGCCAGCACTGTAAAATTAGCTGATAAACTCAGATCATTTGCAAGTTTGCTAATGTGGAGCTTTGTTTCCATTTCAAAAGTAAAAGGACTTCTTCATCCAAAACCCACAAGGAAATATGGAACATAGCACGTTTATGTGAGAATGTTGTATTCTTGTGCTAGACTGCTCCATTGGAGAAAGGAAGAATGATTAGCCACTGCAGTACGTAGCTGACCATATAGGAGATAAACTAGAATACTTAATCACATATTGTTTTTTGTACTGTGCACCACTTCCTTCCCTAAGATGATGATAAGAATAATTATATTTACATGAATTCATCCTGTAGGAAGTGAATGAAGGAACATTTCCTCCCTTCCCTTCTTCAAGATACAGAAATTGAAAAATGACTGCAGAATATTTTCTACTAAAATAATTTAACCAAGCATCTGTGCGTATAGTACTGGCTAAAACACTTAAAAACACACAGAAAGAGGATACAGTAAGATAATTTCATCTGTCTCTTTCTTAGAGCTCCATGCGCTGAAGGTGAGAGGGCACAACTCAACAAGATGTCTCTTTTCTCCTGCTGGGAGAAAAGCAGCTGGGAGTATGATTTTGCTTGGGGGGGGGGGAATGTATCCATTCATTTGGAATATTTGTATCCTGCTCTTTAGGTCTCAAAAGCCTCCCAGAGCAGCTAAACTTACACACAGAGCAGCTAAAGCCTAAACACACACTGCTGCTGCTGCAAGCAAATTCGGAGCTTCCAATGGCTTGTGTTGTTGTTTAGTCACTTAGTCGTGTCCAACTCTTTGTGACCCCATGGACCAGAGCACACCAGGCACTCCTGTCTTCCACTGCCTCCCGCAGTTTGGTCAAACTCATGCTGGTAGCTTCGAGAACACTATCCAACCATCTCGTCCTCTGTCGTCCCCTTCTCCTTGTGCCCTCAATCTTTCCCAACATCAGGGTCTTTTCCAGGGAGTCTTCTCTTTTCATGAGGTGGTCAAAGTATTGGAGCCTCAGCTTCAGGATCTGTCCTTCCAGTGAGCACTGATTTCCTTAAGAATGGATACGTTTGATCTTCTTGCAGTCCATGGGACTCTCAAGAGTCTCCTCCAGCACCATAATTCAAAAGCATCAATTCTTTGGCGATCAGCCTTCTTTATGGTCCAGCTCTCACTTCCATACATCACTACTGGGAAAACCATAGCTTTAACTATACAGACCTTTGTTAGCAAGGTGATGTCTCTGCTACATTTCAGTAAATAACCCTCCTGCCGCAGTTCCCCCATCAGGACACTATAAGTTGTATCCAACTAAGTCACTGCATGCACAGGAGAACCTCTGAAAATGAAACAGAACTTCCCTTCCATTTCCCCAACCTCTCTGCTCACCCTCAAATCTGTGCCAAAGGGCTGGAGGACCCCCAGAGCAAATGAAGGAAGAGGAAGTTCCATTACACTTGCATAAATAGTTCCATGTGCATCATGATTTAGTTGGATACAACCCTATGTGTCTTGCGTAGTTTGGTCCTGACTTTCTTGCATTGCATTATCTCCAACACAAAGTGCAGAAAACCTGGTGACCAACCTCAAAGCCCTTGTAGCATGCTGAGGGCCCAACCCAACATTGACAGGACTGAAGGATTTAAAAAGATAGTTTCTTGAAAGCACATAGCTACACCAAATTCTTTTTCAAAAAATTTATCCACGTCCACCATTCAAATGCTGGTATTGATCTTGTCTAATTTCACATCTTTTTGGACATGCTTTTGACTGCCAAAATTTACTAATCCAAAGCAGAATCACACACCAGCATAATGAAAAGGGGCTTTCCTCATTCACAAGTACTCTGTTGCTTCAGCACAAGCCCCAAACCACTATATCAGTGTAGTCAAAGATGGGGAAACTCCATACTTTTGTAGCAGTATGGATTTTACAGCAGAATTTGAGGCACAGGGAACAGAAGAAAATGCAAGAGAAAATGATATGGACAACACTATATGCCAGTTCCTGATGATTTGTAACAAGGGGCAGCCATAGCTATAGAACAAGCCCATTGCAAATAAAACAAAATCAAATCAAATTTGAAATGGAGATGTGTAGTAGTTGCTCTTCCAAAATAATGACCTGCCAGGGCCAATCTTCATGCTATTAAGCTTAATGCACAGTATGCAGCTATGTCTCCACATTTTCTTTAATTACAGATGTGAAAAGGTGAATGTTTTCTGACCTACAGCCAGATTGTTATCTGGCCTGCAGCCCACGGGGAGAGAAGGTTTATCCCTTTCCCACCCCCATCCACAATCAGGATTGACCTGCTCACCCCTCCAACTTGGATAGGAAGCCTAGACACCAATGGAAACCATCTCCTTAAGTGTCCTAACTGTGCAGTGACCCTGATTTTCATACTGATAGTACCAGAGGGCAGGCGAGATACAAAATTCTCCTCTCTGCAGCTGTAATGAATTAAATAAAGTCTGGAGATGTGCTGCTTCGCCCTTAGTACTAAACAAGAAAAAGAAAAGAAAATGTGTGATAATATAATTTGAAATGCAAAATGATCAATTATAGCATGATTTGCATAGAAAGAGAGGATGTGTAAAAGAGGTTTAAAGGATGACCACCTAACAGTACTGTGTAGTTACTGATATTTAAATGAAAATTGTGCAAGCTCTAACCCTTTCATTCTAGAGCCTGTCAAGTGCGTAGCATAATCTTGACTTTCAATATCCGACCACTTCCATTGAAGACATTTCTACGTGCTCAAGTGTTGTAGTCTTTAGTCATGCCAGCAACCTCACTGATTCTCATGGAAATCCCTATTTGCATGATGTTCCAGAGTGCTTGCACCTAGTAATGGGCCTGGTTGTTCTTATATCCATGAAGTATGTTATATTTTCCAGCCTCATTTACTGCATTTGTGCCTTGAACTTACAGCTAATATATGGACTCCAAGCATCATACAAAGAAAAATCTGTATTGGTTTGCATTCAGATATACAGAAAAAGTAGATATTCCGCAGGAAAAATTAAGACTGCAAGACATTATTAGTGTCAAATGTGACACTTCACAGAATCAGGGTTTAAAATGATTTAGAGTACAACTGGTTTTCACTAACTGAAGAACTGAGTTTTCCTTCAGGTATATGTAGTGGAAAATATCCAGGGGTAGCACTATGGACTTTAAATTGTTTTAGATGAGGGAGTTCTGGAGAGTTGTACAGTGGTACCTTGGGTTACATTCGCTTCAGGTTACATACGCTTCAGGTTACAGACTCCGCTAACCCAGAAATATTACCTCAGGTTAAGAACTTTGCTTCAGGATGAGAACAGAAATTGTGCTCCAGTGGCACGGCAGCAGCTTCAGGTTAAGAATAGTTTCAGGTTAAGAACGGACCTCCAAAACAAATTAAGTTCTTAACCCGAGGTACCACTGTAGTCTTTGTAACATTTGTGCACACTGGACTATGGCAGCCAGCATAGCTGTTAATTTTGCATTAGGTCCTACAAAGAAAGCCAGGATGCTTTAGCAAACCCACAGCTCTCATTGCTTCTTTCACTCTCCCTCTGATTCTCTTCAAATTCAAACTGCCAACTGTCTCACATTCTTATCTCCTCACTGCAGAACACTGGTCTCAGATTCTATCCCTGCAGGGAACTCACTTATTCAGGATAGGAAATGTCTACAGGCATTTAGGAACTACAGATACATAACATTTCTCTGCTTGCTCAAAAGGAGCTTGATCATTTGTGCAAATGATTGACATTTTGTGGGCACTTTTGAGTATGTACTGCCAGGTCTATAGCCCCCTCCCCTTTAACTGCTCTTTGATGTGGCAGGAGAAAGAGCAGATAGGTGCAGTGGATGAAAATTGATGCTATTCACATCAGTTTCTAACAAACTATCAACAGAAATGGATACTTCCCCTCTGGGCTCTCCCAGTTGTGGTGTAATAGTAAACGGTGAAGTGCAGGAGGTCATCACAACAGCCTCTATAAACATGTCTCCAGTCAGAATCCACAGCCTCGCCACCAAGAAGAGTCCAGAAATGCAGCAATTATGTGAGAAGTGATACAATTTAAACTGCTAGAAGGAAGTAGGAACCTATTCAAAGAAAAGAAAAGAAGTGTGAGGATGCAGCAATGATGTGCTTCCAGGAATCTTTGCAGGACCCTCCCCCCCACCCCCGGACAATAAACAAGGTCAGGATGGAGGGCCTACCTCTCCCCTCAGCGTGCAGAGATAGAGCAGAAATGCCAAGAGGAAGGTATGGACTTGAAATGGAAGCAGAAAGAAGAAAACTGAGAGAAGCAAGGAGGTAAAGAGAAGGAGAACTGTCAGGACACATTGCATACCACTTATAAAGTGAGCAGCTTAGGGGAACAGAGATGAGAGGGTGGTGCCCTTTAAAGAAACAGAGACTTCAGAGTCAGGGTTGGGGACAAAAAGTGCAAGTGATGAACCTGTGCAGCATAAGGAAAGTAGAAACTCAACAATACAGCTGCAAATAAAACATTTTAAATGTGTTTTAAGTGTGATAAAAAATGTGGCACTAGATGGCGATGGTGAGCCTTATGGAAAATTCAATGTATTTTTAAAAAACCATTAAAAAAACTTTTTTCTAAAAAAAAAGAAACAATTTTCAGAACATTTTTTATATGTGTGTAGAATCCACCTAGGCATAGAAAATAGAATACATGTGAGATAACTAGCCTCATATAACCAACATGCTTAAGTCTAATGCTTAAATTTTACGGCCTGTGGTTCTTCTACATTGAGAAGATGGATAAATGCTATTTGATTACAGAGATAAGGCCTACTTTGCCTCTGTCTTCACCCAAAAAGAAAGCAACCAACCTGGTGATAACACAATAAATAATGCAAGGAGAGAGCTGCAGATAGGAAAATAGGTGTGAAGGGGAAACCTAGCTACTTTCAATGAATTCAAACCCCAGGGCCTGATGAGCTGCACCCAAGGATACTGGAGGACATTGTGGATGTAATCTCAGAGCCTCTGTCTATAACCTTTGAAATTTCTTGGAGAATGGATAAGGTTGCTCCAGACTGGAGGCAGGAAAACGTTTTTCCCCATATTCAAACAGGGGGGAAAGGAAGACCTAGGTAACTCCTGACCAGTCAGCTTGACAATACCGGGACAGGTCCTAGAGCAGATAATCAACTGTTGGTCTGTGATTACTCAAAAACAAGCCATGCTAGAGGAATCTCATTTCTGTTTTAAATAGAGTTACAAGCATGGTGGATCAGAGGAATGCTGTGGACATAGTGTATCTTGATTTCAGTAAGGCTTTTGACATGGCTGTCTTAAGCATATCTGGCACCGTGGTGCAAAGATCCCTCCGGCGCCCCCCCCCCCGGCCACTCCAAAACAAGGGAGGGGGCTGTGGAAAATGTCCTCCTCCTCCCACCGCCCCTATCCCCGGCATGGTGGCAGCGATCAAGCAGGGAAACATGCTGGTGGGCAGGCTCTCTGGCATTGGGGTACCTGAGAAGGCAGCCCGGGAAGGCTGCACGCCACCTTTCGCCAGGAAGCAGCAGGAGGACAACAACAACAACAACCGGGAGCAGGGCCGTCTTTAGCAGATGCAGAGGCTTGGGAGGGAAGTGCAGCTTCCTTCCTAAGCCTCTGTGGGTATTGCTGTCCTCCTGTGGAGCCTTGGGAAGGAAGCTGCACGCCCGCCAGCCATATAGTTAGCGGGGTGCAGCTGGCAGGCATGCAGGGAAAGGGGAGGCTGCCGGCAAAGCCACGCAGCTCCCCCACTTGCTAGGGCGCCCCTGAGAGGCTGGTGCCCTGGCGCAACAAACCATTAAGACCAAATGGAAAGACGGCTCTGGCTTTTGACAAAATCCCCCATGGTATTATTGTGAAAACGTTGGCAAAATGTGGGCTTAATGAGGTAACTGGTGGATATGTAGGTGGTGGACTGACCGAACCTGAAGAGTGCTCTCTAATTATTCCTTGTTATGCTGGGAAAAAGTGGGGTGCTGCAGCGTTCTGTCCTGAAACCATTGTTGTTCAATGTATTTATGTACGACTTGGACGAAGGAATTGAGGGGATGCTCTTCAGATTTGCAGATTCTATTATTCTATGTACTTGAGTCCAAAATACACAAGGATGGTGTCACTATTGCTAGAGTGCATTTCCTCTTTCAAATATTTGTGAGCTGCAGAGGGAAAGTACTGGCAACCAACTGTGAGCATTTTGAACAAAAACTGGCAAATGAATATGCCATTCACATCTGACAGTATCATGTACTCAAGTAGAAAATGTAGCATATAAAGCAGCACATAGGTCTGGTGCATTTATTAGCAATGCATTGTAGTTACTGCCATTTCAACTCTTTATTTGTACGTAAGTAAAAAAAAAAAAAAAAGGTCCCAAATGCAAATTATTTCATTGGAAGGACAAGGCTGTGTTCAAAATTGTGTGAGTGTAAAACAAAGCAGGACAAAAAGACATGTTTACTACACATGCTCTAGCACTAACACCTCTCTCTGCCAGTGTTTGTAGCAAAACACTTGAGATTTTTGAAAGCCTATTTTCTCCTTGGTGCTTTGTTTCTCATTTCTGGCTTTGCATAATTATATAAAAATGAATTATTTGCTTTGTTTGCTTTGTTTTTTTAAAGGAGATCTGAACAGCAACTCTAAGCAAGAACAAAGCATTTAAACCTAGATACATATAGACCTCCCATCTCCTCACCAAAACCTAGTTGGTGCTTTCCTAGCTTTGGAAAGGAAGCTGGAGTGTTCCAGGACCCTGCCAGAGCCCCAGAGACAGCCTCAGCAGAAGTTTTCAAAGAATCACAAAACATGCAGCAAAGTCAAGCTGGGTATATAGGCTGTTAGAGCTTTTAAACATCCTGTCCTGAGCCGCTCTCCCTTTCTAACCCCCTTTTGAAATGAACATAGTTTGGTAAGTTTACATGGCTTTTATTTACAAACTTCCAGAGGTCAGATTCATGCGCTCTATATGGAGCTACCTTTGAAGGTGAATTGGAGTTTACAAATAATCCAGAATGCAGTAGCTAGACTGGTGACTGGGAGCAGTGGCTGGGACCATATAATTGTTACCATAAAGCAGCAATGCAGCAGCAAGCAAAGGCTCTAGCAGCTAAGTCAGCTGCAGGTGGCTGCAAAGCCAAACAGGATGTTTGTGACTGTTGCCATGGGAACAAAGGGGCAGTCCATTCTGTACTGAGCACCGGATGTTAGCTCAGTGTGTGTGTCTTGTGACCCGTACTGGAAGTACATGGGTGGAGTTTATTCTTACTGCTGTTGAGTGCAGACATGTTTCTCTGTACTGATGTAAGAGACAGAAATAAAGAATGTAAATAGTTTTCTGTCTGCTTCTTTCCCCTCCCTGGGGATACCAAAGGGGAGAGAGAAGGAACGGTGTGTTCTTCTCACACATCTGGGAGGAATCGCCGAGACCTCGCCTGCTTATTTGCCGGGGGTAGCAGCGGGGAGGTCGACAAGGAATATCTGCCGGTGCCTACGTTGTGGCACATTCCTCTGACCCAGGCAGAATTCCAACAATAATACCAGTCTTGAAAGACCTACATTGGCTCCCAGTATCATCATCATCATCATTTTTAATTTGTATACCGCCTTTCTATCTTACAATATTCAAGGCAGTTTACACGCTGAAGAAACAAAAAATGTACATCTTATAACAATCTAATGCAATACAAAAATGTGATAATAAAACATAACTTTAAAATAGGCAGCCTACATCAAAAAAGTAACATTCAATAATAATTAGAATATTATAAAATAATAACAACATATAAAAGTTAAACAGAAATCCACTCAACAGTTACAATAATCTCTAAACTATAAGCAATAAAACGGCAAGCCACAGTACATAAAACAATACAATACACATTGAGAAGCAGAGGGTAGAGAAAGGCAGGTGGAAGGAGGCCTTGCCTGATGGAGTATCTCCCCTCACAGTTCTTCCTGCAGGCACAGCTCCCTTATGAGGAGACCCAGGGCTGGAGGGTGGGGCAAGGCGGGTGGAAGGAGGCCTTGCCTGATGGAGTCTCTCCCCTCACAGCTTAGGCGGCGGATGCACCAGCGGCAGCGGCTCAGGCGGCGGAGGCACCAGCAGTCGAGGCGCAGGTGGTAGAGATTCAGGCGGCAGAGGCACCAGCGGCAGCGGCAGATGCGCAGGTGGTATAATTTGTATACCGCCTTTCTATCTTACAATACTCAAGGCGGTTTACACGCTGATGGAGCCTCTCCCCTCACAGTTCTTCCTCTAGGCACAGCTCCCTTATGAAGACTCCTAGGGCCAGAGGGTGGGGCAAGGCAGGTGGAAGGAGGCCTTGCCTGATGGAGTGTCTCCCCTGAGGGACAATTCAAAGTTTCAGTGCTGACCTATAAAGCCTTAAGTAGCATCAGACCTGTATATCTGAAGGAGCGTCTCCACTCCCATCATTGTCCAGACACTGAGATCCAGCACTGAGGGCCTTCTTGTGGTTCCCTCACTGACAGAAGTGAAGCTACAGGGAACCAGGCAGAGAGCCTTCTTGGTAGTGGTGCCCACCCTGTGGAACACCCCTCCCATCAGATGTCAAGGAGATGAATAACTATATAACCTATATAACCTTTAGAAGACATCTTAAGGCAATCCTGTATAGGGAAGCTTAAGAAGATTTAATGTTTTATTATGTTTTTATATATGTTGAAAGTTGTCCAGAATGACTGGGGCAACCTAGTCAGATGTGCGGAATATTATTATTATTATTATTATTATTCACACAATATTCACACACAAAAAGTAATGAAAGGAGGAGTTCCTGCTGTTTCTAACTCAGTTTTCATTTAGTAAACCCACTAATGCAAATTCCAAAGCAAATTCTCCATGTTGCATGCTGGAAAGGACAGTGGCTTGTGGGTGACAGTGTCTGTGACAATTCTATTGAGTAGTTCATGCTCAATAGTGCAGGCCATGTACCTGGTGACTACAACAACCCTAGTGCTGGACCCTATTGCAGGTTGGGGGTCAAGCTGACAGAATACGAGAACCCTGCAATGTTATCCCAACATTAAAGTTTTGGCTGAGAAAATAGTGTACAACACCTCTGCAGTGATTTTATTGTTACTATCCCTACTGCGGGTTGAAAGGCTATTTTAAGAGAGACTAGCCTACAGCAAGCCCTGTCCTGTAGTTCTTTTAGTATTCCTGTTAATATTGCAGGGCTGATGTGAGGCTGAAGATGATTTGGAATCCCCAGCAGAAATTCCCCACACTTCTCCAGTTTCAGCAAAACTGGGCCATGAGATCTTCTCCCAGGTCGAATCAAACACTCAGTAGTATGCAAAAGTTTCATATTCTACTGACTCTCATGCAGACTGGTTTCACTTTTAGATGTTTGCAAATGAAAAAAGAAAATGAACATTAGGTGAGATCATTGCTAGAGCATAAACTTCTGTGTTTGATGCTCTGCTATTTTTTAGTTCAACCTTCTCTGTAGAGGCAAATTAAGGGGAGCACGGCTGGTTCAGTTGCACCAAGTGTAGAGCCTGGGGAGCTGCAGGGGGCGCCTCAACCATGTTCTTGAATGGAAGGCAAGATGTGTGTGCAGGAGAAGGGTTGGCATCACACAGGGCACTGCTGAAATTTGAGACCCCAATGTCCAGCACTGCTCTCAACCACAGTATCAGGATTGTAGGACAGTGGTGGAGAATCTATTTTTTTGTGCAAAAGGTCCCCAATTCAGTCCCCAGCATCTCCAGGAAATATTGTCAATGGTAAGGCTGCCTAAAACCCAAGACAGCTGCTTTCACTCAGTGTCAACAATACTGTGCTAGTTAGAACAATCGTCTGAGTAGGTATAAGGCAGGTTCCTATGTTCCTAACATCATCAGCATCATCACTACAGAGTCACAATGGTTCTTTATTAAGGAAAACACTATGCCCAACAACAAAGAAATGAAAAGCCCTATGGTCATATAAGAGACAAATTCTATTAATTTCATGGAACCTAGCAATGCAAATAAACTGCAGTTCTACTATACCAATACCAAAACCAATTACACATTTCTGCCATAGTCAAAACAAAACAAAATCCTTCCAGTAGCACCTTAAAGACCAACTAAGTTAGTTCTTGGTATCTGAAGAAGTGTGCATGCACACGAAAGCTCATACCAAGAACTAACCTAGTTGGTCTTTAAGGTGCTACTGGAAGGAATTTTTTTTGTTTTGACTATGGCAGACCAACACGGCTACCTATCTATTTCTGCCATAGTTCTTGATAAGGAATTGGTTGCTTTAGGGCAGTGGTGGCGAGACTTGGCCCTCCAGCTGTTTTTTGACTACAACTCCCATCATCCTTAGCTAACAGGACCAGTGGTCAGGGATGATGGGAATTGTAGTCTCAAAACAGCTGGAGGGCCAAGTTTGGCCATCACTGCTTTAGGGTGTGATCCTTAGCACACCTGCACAGAAAAAAAGACCTATTGTAATCAGTGAGACTTATTACATAGTAAACATGGTTAGGTTTGGGCTGTATGTTTGCTTCTGTTGTGTTTGATTCATGAATGCACATTTATTATAATAGTTCCAAAGAACTTCTTAACTTAATAATTCTTAAATAATTGACGACTGGCTTGCCCAAGGACGGATATTGACTCAGCCATCAAAGTCTGTTTCCCAACTCATTGCCTGTAGCTGAGTTCATTATGCAAGATGAATCTGAATATCTGTTTTACAGCTCCTAATCCCAGTTCATACAAAACCCCAATTGACTCTAAAGCCAGCAGCAAGAGCTTCACTTGAGTATATAAATATACATACACATCAGATAATATTTGTTAGTATGGAACTTCTGTATCAAGTGTAGGCTGCCAGCTATTTACAGCTTTGGAACTTACAGAAAACAAATATGAATTGCCTTAAAATAATAAATGTACCATACCAGTAATATAAGAATGTGCTCCCTTTGCATTCATAATACTGTGTTGTTAACATCTTTGTATTTAGTAACAATCTGGTGCATTTTAAGGTTTAACTTGCAAGAGGATGTACAGTTCCCTTGATAAATGTTCTCATCTGGTTTTATGAGTTGTGTGATGATTTCCAGTATGTCATCACATGATTCAGTTTTTATGATAGCACCAAGTACTGGTAATCAAAAATGTACTTTGGCACTTTTAATCCAGTCTGGCCAGAAAGACAAATTGTTTAACCACTTGACTGACGAGTTCAAAGTTGAACAAATGTCCTGCTAGGTAGGACCAAAGAGCCAACTAATTCAGCAAAAACCAGAAGCCTCTAGGAAGCTCATGAGTAAAATGGGGTTTAGATGGCATCCCTTTATCTCATTAGGAGCGTTCACACATTTAATCAACAAGTGTAGAATCTTTGTACACTTGGGTAGTCAACTAGTTGAGCACCACACTTGTACTTGTCTGATGAGTAGCTGAAACCAGGTGCAGATGATTTGCACCCAGGTAAAACATAATGTGAAAATACCCCTAGTAATTTGCTCTTAGGATATTCAGAAATATACTTTCTTTGTATAGTGAGGGAAGGAAACTGTGCCCCTCATTTTAATTTCATGTGCCCCTTAGGCACCTAAGTAGACCCATGGTCTGATTCCAAAAGCCCTCTGCCAGCAATTAATTCAGGCCTCTGGTAAAAGTGGCCTGTCTCTTCCCAGCAACCCACTAGGTCAGTGATGGCCAAACTTGGCCCTCCAGCTGTTTTGGGACTACAATTCCCATCATCCCTGACCACTGGTCCTGTTAGCTAGGGATGATGGAAACTGTAGTCCCAAAACAGCTGGAGGGCCAAGTTTGGCCATCACTGCACTAGGTGGAAGGAAAAGCAGAGCAGAAAGAAAAGAAAGGGAGAGAAAGCAGTGGGTACATTTTGCTCTGGTTCTGTCTCCCACTAGCTTCAACCTCCAACTCCATGGCTGGCATGAGGTCATGGCCTTGCTGAGGACCCTGATGGAGATGGCAAGGGGGAGGAAAAGACCATGAATCAGAGCCCTCCTGCCTCCTCTGGAAGTCTCTGTCAGATGGTGGGGGTTGTAGCAGTGGTTGTAGCATGAGTTCCAGAAGTTAATTATGCCTTGTTTAAAGAAATTCATTGTTTTTGCTGTTAAGTCCTAAACTTACAGCTAATAGGTTGGGTGGTCCCCATTTCTAGTACAAAGACAGGTAGAGAAGTCTAGTTAATTTAGCTCATGAATCAAAATCCCTTGTTCTTGAACTGGACGCTGTAGTTAGTGCAGAATGCTGCAACACGGTTACTGCTGACAGGAGTAAAATTCTGTTAGCATATACATTTCTGCTCAGAGATCAGAAGTTTTTGCTAGCAGGCCAAGTTTGAGGTGGTCCTATTAGTACATAAAGCCCCTAACAACTTGGGACTAATTTCCTTGCCTTACCTTATATATGTTCTCTTGATCTCTTTGATCTGCGGAAATGGCACTCTTACAGGGGACACACAAAGCTTGTTCTACATTTGTAAGAAATTGGTTTTTTGTGTGGCAGCACTTACACTCTGTAAGCCCATGCCTGTTAACCTCTGGCAGGAGCCTTCACTGGTCAGGCAACTCCCCATTTACATGGAGGCTCTGTTCCAAGGAACCGTGCATGTCAGCAGGAGGTGTGGAAGCCCTCCCCACCCTATTCCGCTCCTGCTCCGTCCCCTTTGGGTGTCGAAAACTAAGGTTGGGTGCTGAACGTGCGCAAATAGGAAGTTGCCTGTATTTGGTTTGGCACCTGCTGGAAATATTTTTGTTTATATAGGTCTAATCAGACATGTAGAATCTTGACATATGTTTTGTTTCTATTTAACAATTATTCTTTTTAAATCATTTTTTGAATATTTTTAAATACTTGTTTTTAATGCTAATTTTAATGTTTTATTTTATATTTCTGTAGACCACTTAGAAGATGTTGCTTTTTTTCTTACAATCAGACAGAATATAAAACTTGTTAAATAAATAAATAAATGGACATGTGTGATATTTGGACTTCTGGGAAATACTGTACCATAACCAAACACCTTTTTGCTTATTTCATTTTATAGTTTATTTTTCTATTAAATTTAACAAAAGTCCACTGGTGTAAGAGGAATAAACTACAAAGACTTGCCATGTGTGAAAACCTGTACATTCAGAAAACAATCAAATGTAAATGATCCCTACCAGAAATTTAACTTCCAAGAGAAAAATGTTTTTGCTGTATTGGCTTAAGATATATGATCTTAGAGTTCAATGTGTGACGTATTTTTTTAATTAAATTATATTAATAATGGCCACCTTGGTTACACATGACTCTATAAAAGGTGTTCGATAAGAGTCTGGTATTGCTTTGTTAATTAATTTCCTGTGATAAAGCTTACAAATGGTGGCATTTTTCCATGGCATGTTGAACCTACATAATAGGCCATCATTCTAGCAAGACTGTGCAACTATTAACAACAAGGCTTGCTATGCTCACTGGGTTTCTGCTATTAAGATTTTTAATTTAACTATAAATAATATTGACAACACATATTGAGGAGGATCGAATTAAAATTCTACCCCAAAATAATAACCTTGGGCCGATTAAGAAATGGCATCCAGTTCAATCATTAAACCGGAATTGAATTTTAGAGGATATGGCTCCATGATTAGAAATACCTGAACTGGTTTTAATTGCTTTTTTAAGACTGTTGGAAAACTCTCCCCTCAGAATAAGTAGAAGAGAAAATGATGCTAGGAATTCTCTGTGTTCCAAATCACTTATTCGCTGGCACAGCAAGTCTTTAGATTGGTCCATAAAAACTTCAATCTTCAAACCAGTATTTCTGGCGAGGAAGTGGTTTGCGGTTTTAATCTCACAGGTGTTCAGTGAAACTTCTGGCTGACTTTTTATTTGTGTGCCCTTGGATGTACATCTAGCTGCAGAATGCTGAACATGTCAGTGAATCTTAATATTCTCCTTAATGGGACATAAAAGCAGAAATAGTAAGTAAGGTTGTTTCTTGATCATTCAGAACAGACTCAGAGAGGCTCTAGCTGTTTAAGTTTAGCCAGCCAAAAAAAATTATATGTGCAGAAAGATATGTGTGTTCTTCAGTCTAAAGTGCCATACAGAGCTGCCTTCTCTTTCTGTCTTTGAAAGGAGATTTGGTGGGGCGTGAGAGACCAGGCAGGCAGAAAGAAATGGCTAGGACAAGGGGGAACTGGCTTTATGACATATCCCAATATTTGAGGGGAAGTGTCAATGTCCACTCAACTCACTGGGTGAGTGAACGGCCTGCAGCTGACCTACTCCTATTTTGGTTTCAATACTAAAAAAAGCCAGTGCTTTTTTTTTTCTAAAAAAAATGTTTAGGGGTACTCTCATTTTCCTACTGATATTGAAATACTGTCCCTCAATGAGGCCAAACTTAGACTCACTAAATGTTTAGGGGTATGCGTACCCCTGTGTACCCCCAGAAAAAAAGCACTGGTAAGAGCAACTATGTTTATGATTGCAGCAATTTTTGCTGGAATATAACTCACATTCTAACTGACTTCTGCAGAATTATATGAGGTTCTCCCACTCAAGGATGAGATCTGTTGCACAAGCTTGTACTGCAGCGCAGCTGGCTGAAATGGATAACATCTGAACAATGCAAATACCTTATTTTGTTTTGCTTAATTTGCTTCCTTTTCATGAGGTCTGGGCACCTTCCATAAGATAGAAAAATAGATCCATAGAATTCTAGTAGGCACTCGTTCAATTTACATTTGGATTCATTAAATGTTAGATTAGAAGGTTTCCAGCAGGCAAATATCATGTAAGAGCATCAACTGCCAGAGCTTTGCCAAAAGCAGTAAAATGTCATCACTACAGTCAAGAACACCGGGATTGTGCTGAAATATCCTTCAAATTGTTGTTGTTTTCAACATTTCAGCAGCTGCATACTTTCCAAGCATTAGTATCATCTGTTTATTTTAGAGCTGAATTGAATGTTCCACTGTGAATGCTTTATGGGAACTCTGAAGAGTCTTTGGAGGGCAAAAGAAGAAAACATTTTGGAGGAATAGGAGGAAATTACGAAATTTGCAGAGGGAAGAGGTGGGTTTAGGGCAGAGCAACTGCTTCCCCCACACAGGGTGCTGAGCCACCCCCTTCCCAAAGCCTAGCTGGTACTTGCGTGTCGAGGTCCCCAAGCCACCCCCAAATAACTCACAACGCACACTTAATTTTTGTTTAAGGTTTTTGGCATAATTTTGGCCACAACTTTATTTAAATACAAAACCGTGAGTGGTTGTTTAGGCATTGGTTAAGACTATCTGTCCCCCCGCCTGGGGACAGAACTGACTTCCGGGCACCACCGAAAAAGCTAAGTCACAGACCCTCAATTCTCATCCGCATGCTCCCCGAAGGCTTGCCGGCCCTAGTCCCATTCCAGGGATTGGACGAAAATATGGCAAGCCCCAGGATTCCTTTAACGGAATTCCCTTTCCGCAGCAACCATGGAGGGGCAGGCCCAGCCTATCCTAACCCAATTTATAACCTAATCCTCCACCAATTTATAACCAATGCCTAACCGCAACCTTACAAGTTGTGACAATTTGCTACGCAGTAGGCAAAAACCAAATGGCCCAGCCAATCAGCCAGATGGACAAAATTCCTACCAAGCCCCTGCCCCAATGGCAGACAACCCGATGACAGGCATAGCAAGGTCAGTGCAACAACCCCTTACTCAAGGGCGGGTGGGCAGGTGATCCGTTGCACACAGCAAAGAGAAAGCTCCAGTGGCCAAGGAGACTCCTCCTCCTGCCCTGCCAAATTTACCAAGAAGACCCTATACTTGCACTAATGACATTCCCTGCTGCAAAATGCGCCCAGAACAATGGGAGTTTTGAACACTGAGTTTTATTTATCATACCTATCTGTACACATCAGGTGTGGAAGGATGGAACACCGGAATAACAATGTCAGCTTTTGACACCACTGAAACTAGTCACTAAAAGCATAATAATAAAAACATTCATGCCTCAGAAAGACTAGATAAAAACACATCTGTCTTCAGTATGTTTACAGTTCCACCTGCCTTTTCTTCAAATATCTAATTTGAGATGAATGGTGTATGATATACCCAGCTCCACACACTTCAAACAAACAAAAGAGCTCTGAAATCAATGGACAAAGTGATGGAGTATTATTCTCTAGGGTAATCGTTACTTTTAAAAGGGTTTATTGCTTTTATGGTTTTTCTGTCCCTTCGCCAAGTAACTGGGTGGATTAGTTTCCTACCCGGTTTGCAATCTGTCACACTGAAACTTGTTATATTTTCCCCTTATTGTTACAGGTCCTGTGGTATTAATCCACTGCCATTAAGCTTAATGTCATTAAGCTTTAACATTATCAATATCCCCACATTTTTTTATAATTGGAAATGTAACCTATCATTTCTGTATAGCACATAACAGGTAAACCACCGAATGGAACCTCTAAGCTAATGTGCTGTTTCAGGTACATGGATATATTATTTTTCTCCGGATGGGCTGGATGCATACCTGTTTAGGTTCCGAGTATGAGAGAGCTGAGCACTCATACTTCCTAAAAAATAAGAAAGAAGTTTGTGGAAGGCAACATCTAATATAGTTTTGCCTGTAACTTTTTTTCAGTTTTTTTAATACAGCACTGTACATCTGAAATTTTAGTTATTTCCTGTGGACTCTTACAAATCATATTATTTCACAAAGAATGCAGCATTACTCTGGCCCATATAACAGAGTAACAAAGATGCTTTCCTTTTCAGGTCAATTATATTGATCGCATGACATTTCCAAAAGTAACTCCTCAATTATAATAAGTAAGACTCTCTGCCTGATGTCTCAAATTTAGGAAAGGCATGCAGCAAGGCAAGTCTCCTGGATTTATGTCATTGTTAATTCATTTTTTTAAATCTAAAACGACCAGGAATCTATATTGCATTTCACTTTGCATTAACTTTTCCACTGATGTGCTGTTACTTTTTTTTCAAATTGATTTTTCTCTAAAAATAACTGTTGATCTGAAGTTTCTTTCAGTTGAGAACAGAGTGACCACTTTGATTTTATTTCTATAATCCCCATTCATTTTCAACTTTATTTTTATGTTTTATAATGCCCTTCAGTGAGACTACCTACTGATATGTTTTTTTCTACTTCCATTTACTAAATTGTGGAGCATATCTGTATAATACGTACTAAAAGTTTTCACAGGGGGTGGAACAATATGATGTACCAGGTGAAAACATTCCTCTTCTCCCAGGCCTTAGGCTAATTTAACAATCCATGTGTGTGTTGGGGGTGTTATTATTTTGCTTGTTATGTTATGCATTTCTTGTGTTTTTATACTGTAAACTGCCCTGTGACCCTTGGATGATGGGCAGTATATAAATTTCATATGTACATACAAGCATACTGAGGCAGACCACGCAGGCCAGTAGCGTATTACTGTGACTACTGTACCTTTCTACGCTTTCAGACATAGGCTTTTCCTAGTCCTATTCTCTGAGATCCTTTTGACTAGTGATGCCATAGAAAACCTACTATCTGCTTCATGGAACCTAAGATTTCCATGGGGCTTTTCAGCACTTACTTTTTATAATGGCATTGTTGTGGCATGCTGCCATATGATGTAGTCATTTATTCAGCTGCTATTCATCTAACTTACCAATCCTTTCAAATGAATGTCCTTCCTAAAATCCCCTTTATTTTAGGCTCACCGAGGAAAGAGGAAATGGTACTTGTGATGACTCAAAAATTGCTGAATAGTGGGGTGGGGGGGAGAAACTTGGTGCATTACAGAGCTCAAAAATTGCTGCATGAAACAGCCTTCCAAGCCTTTTCCTCTACAACACTGAAGGTCAAGTATGGCAGTAGGTGAGATATCAGAGAGAGAGAAAGAAATGTCACCCATTACCACTATCCATCTTTTACTTGCATTATTAATTTTGGCTCAGTTATTTCATCATTAAATAATTGCCTAACTTGGCCTTGTATAGCGAGGTTCAGTTTACTTTATTTAATTTTCAGCAGGGGATACAAAACTGAGAAGAGCTGGGACCATCAAACTAGCCTGTGAATCTTTGCCAAAAGGATCATATTATTGCTTCTGTATAGAAAGTTTTTTAGCATTAGTAATTGGAAACTACCCTATTAGCATGAGCTACTGCAGCTGTGAAACACTGCCAGAGTCTGGTAACACGATTATGGATGGATGGGCGCTGCCATGAAATAAGCCAGTGCCTCCTTGCTATCACTTACAAAGGTATTATTTTTATGCAGGTTTCACATGTCAAGTCTGGAAAAACTCAAGTTGTCCTGTTAAAGTAAATATAAGAAGTATATTTAATACATTCTTTTACCACTCTAAGATTATTCTTTTACATTTTCTGCTTTTCTTTTAGTTGATATTTTTTCTTTTTTAAATGGTTCTAGGTCAAATGCATTGTAAAACAAGACAGAGCTCTCCATGGTAAAATCTTTGTAACAGAACACCCTGATTAAAACATACTGCATTGAAGGCAAATAAAATATCTCCTGCATCTTTTCTTCACCACCACCACCACCACCCACTTTCATACTGGGCCATGGTCACTTTGCACCCCTTGCTTTTTATCATTCTGAAAACCATATAAAATACCATGCAGAGGGAAGGAGACCAAAACTATATTAAAAGTCTAAACACAATATTCAAAACTCAAGCACCTCAAGATTTTGTGGCCAGCATAACATTCTTAGGACTATCTCAGCATGTCATTATGTGCCTCAGGACCTAGGGGGCCGTCTTTCTCCACATGAACCCACCTGGACCCTGTATTTGTCATCTGAAGCCCTTCTCTGTGTGCTTCCTTCAAGGGAGGAATGGAGGATGGCAACATAGTTGGTGGCTCCCTGGTTGTAGAATGCTTTCCTCAGGGAAATATGCCTGGCACCATCATTATCAGCTTTTAGACAAATACATTTCTGTTTATTCTGGCATTTGGAATCGTATGGTATTATGTTTCCATGGTCTGTTTTGGTACTCATCTTTTAGTAAGGTGGGATATGATTAGTCATTTCTATACTATGAGACATTCTCTGTAGCAAGCAATGACTAGCAATAATAGTTAGTGTCCTATTGATGGGAAACAATTAACTTCACATGTTCACGACAGGATTCATTTTCTGTATTGCATTTTTTTGTGATTAATAAATCTAACCCAAATGTCTGATGAGCTGAGCTCCTATTTTAAAAAAATTAAACATGATAGATACTAATTTCTGTGCTTGCATGGATAATGAATACCATGAACCCTGCATTGAAGCAGTAGTCAAGGGAGATTTTACAGTCACTTTTCTGTCACTGACTGTGTATTATTACCATACTTCAGTTGTTCTTTCATTACCTTAATTTTGTAATAAAAGGTTTTATATACTGGATTTGATTAGATCATTTTGCTTTAGGATACCCCAGATATATCAAAGTATAAGTATAAGGTAAAACTGAAAATGATGATTTTGTGCCTTTGAAAAGATTTGCTACATATTTCTCCAGTCTGTTGGCTATGTAGTTTTTTTGTGCCTTTTCTCTTAAAGTTACTTAATGTTTCACAGAAGTGGTGAGCTACTCATGCTGTAGCAGTATTATAAATGTATGAATACTTGATAAATATGAATTCTGGTTTCATTTATGAGTGGAAAGGCCAGTGTGGGACCTTGATATAAATGACACATGAATAACCAAGGTCGAAAACCATATACCGTAACACAAAACCTGAAGCAATGAATAGGTCAGTGAGCATGTTCAGCATTCCATATGGCGTTTGAGTTTGTGTGCAGTTCTATGAAGCTCCATTAGTCCAGTTAAGAGCCATGTAGTGTGTGTTTGTTGTGGTGGTTGTTGTTTAGTCGTGTCCGACTCTTCGTGACCCCATGGACCAGAGCACGCCAGGCACTTCTGTCCTCCACTGCCTCCCACAGTTTGGTCAAACTCATGCTGGTAGCTTCGAGAACGCTATCCAACCATCTCGTCCTCTGTCGTCCCCATCTTCTTGTGCCCTCCATCTTTCCCAACATCAGGGTCTTTTCCAGGGAGTCTTCTCTTCTCATGAGGTGGTCAAAGTATTGGTGCCTCAGCTTCACGATCTGTCCTTCCAGTGAGCACTCAGGGCTGATTTCCTTAAGAATGGATAGGTTTGTTCTTCTTGCAATCCATAGGACTCTCAAGAGTCTCCTCCAGCACCATAATTCAAAACCATCAATTCTTCGGCGATCAGCCTCTTTATGGTCCAGCTCTCACTTCCATATATCACTACTGGGAAAACCATAGCTTTTACTATACGGACCTTTGTTGGCAAGGTTATTTCTCTGCTTTGTAAGATGCTGTCTAGGTTTGTCATTGCTTTTCTCCCCAGAAGCAGGCGTCTTTTAATTTTGTGGCTGCTGTCTCCATCTGCAGTGATCATGGAGCCCAAGAAAGTAAAATCTCTCACTGCTTCCATTTCTTCCCCTTCTATTTGCCAGGAGGTGATGGGACCAGTGGCCATGATCTTTGTTTTTTTGATGTTGAGCTTCAGACCATATTTTGCACTCTCCTCTTTCACCCTCAATAAAAGGTTATTTAAATCCTCCTCACTTTCTGCCATCAAGGTTGTGTCATCTGCATATCTGAGGTTGTTGATATTTCTTCCGGCAATCTTAATTCCGGCTAGGGATTCATCCAGCCCAGCCTTTCGCATGATGAATTCTGCATATAAGTTAAATAAGCAGGGAGACAATATACAGCCTTGTCATACTCCTTTCCCAATTTTGAACCAATCAGTTGTTCCATATCCAGTTCTAACTGTAGCTTCTTGTAAAGATTTCTCAGGAGACAGATGAGGTGATCATGCACTCCCATTTCTTTAAGAACTTGCCATAGTTTGCTGTGGTCGACACAATCAAAGGCTTTTGCATAGTCAATGAAGCAGAAGTAGATGTCTTTCTGGAACTCTCTAGCTTTCTCCATAATCCAGCGCATGTTTGCAATTTGGTCTCTGGTTCCTCTGCCTCTTCTAAATCCAGCTTGCACTTCTGGGAGTTCTCAGTCCAAATACTGCTTGAGCCTTCCTTGTAGAATTTTAAGCATAACCTTGCTAGCGTGTGAAATGAGAGCAATTGTGCGGTAGTTGGAGCATTCTTTGGCACTGCCCTTCTTTGGGATTGGGATGAAAACTGATCTTCTCCAATCCTTTGGCCACTGCTGAGTTTTCCAAACTTGCTGGCATATTGAGTGTAGCACCTTAACAGCATCTTCTTTTAAAATATTAAATAGTTCAGCTGGAATACCATCACTTCCACTGGCCTTGTTATTTGCAGTGCTTTCTAAGGCCCATTTGACTTCACTCTCCAGGATGTCTGGCTCAAGGTCAGCAACCACACTACCTGGGGTGTACGAGCCATCCATATCTTTCTGGTATAATTCCTCTGTGTATTCTTGCCACCTCTTCTTGATGTCTTCTGCTTCTGTTAGGTTCTTACCACTTTTGTCCTTTATTATGGTAAACTTTGTACGAAATGTTCCTTTCATTTCTCCGATTTTCTTGAACAGATCTCTGGTTCTTCCCATTCTATTGTTTTCCTCTATTTCTTTGCATTGCTCGTTTAAGAAGGCCTTCTTGTCTCTCCTTGCTATTTTTTGGTAGTGTGTGTTTAGTAAATATTAAAAAATCACATGTATCTGTATCCCTCTAATGCACTCAGAAACATGTCTATACAGCAATCAGGCCATGAGTATGTCTGACCAATTTGATATTGAACTTTCTACAATCAACGAACCCTTTCTAAATTAACTTTTCTCTGGTAAAAATTCAGTAGTGAAAAATAAACCGTCTTTCAATAAAGTTCCTAGTCTTCTCATTGAGGACCTCAGATTAGTCTACAAGGATCTGCAGTTTCCCCAGAAGTATTTGAAATCCACCTGTCTAGCTGAGTATTGTCCAGTCTCTTGGAAACTACCGGGTAACCATCTAGGATATCAGGCAGAGGTTTTCCCCAGCACTGTCAGCTATACACTTTTTTAAAAAATTAGGATCACCACAGACGGTCATGTTTTACACACAAAGCATTTGCTGAACAACTGAGCTGTGGTTTTCCCAGGGTTTTTATTTTGAAAGCCTAACTATAAATACCCTTGAATAATTTTTTGAGAGTAACTGAAAGAATTACAAATCTTTTCCAGTTTTGTCATTGCTTTCAGAGATTGATTACTACCTGCTTACTCACCCCAAAATCAAGTGGGTCTATTGACCTGTTCAGGATGAACACATGAAAAACCACCATGAGTCTTCAGAGTGTTCTACCTATATAACTCAGCTACATTCTTTTTTCAAGGGTCCGCTCCCCCTCCCTCCCTCCCATTGCTTCCCCTCCCCCAAGGAAAAAAACAAAACAAAATATTACCATGTGAATATTTGGTGAAACCATCAGTAACAAATGTTACAATGGGTCATGGTGTTTGACTTCGAGTCCAATTACACTGGCATGAAATTGTGTATGTGATTTGCCACTGAAAAGAGACTCATTGGGTCCTCTGCCACCACTGGAAATCTTCCTCTTCCCTAAGGCAAGTATTTTTTATTTTATTTTTTGCCCTTGGGGAAAGGAACTGGCAGAGATAATGGAGAAGAGGAAAGAAGTTCTATTCACATTTGGCCCTCTGTGAAAGGGAGCTGGACCCATCCAAAAAACCCTGAAGTCCATCAATTTGAGTAGGGAGTGTTCCACATTTTTAAAGCCCCCACATTTAATTCATCTGATCTCCTCGTGCATGGTGAATGACCACAAGAACTACTTGCCATTAGCACAATTCCATTCTAGCCCAAGTTAAATCATTAACATTTCAGTGATAGAATTAAGAACATGTATTCTACTTCCTGGCTGAAACATTTTCCCTAGATTTTGCCAAGGATCCATAAAATACATGGTGAACATACTCATATTTTTATATAGAAATAAGACAGATACCAAGAAGGGACACGGGTGGCGCTGTGGGTTAAACCACAGAGCCTAGGACTTGCCGATCAGAAGGTCGGCGGTTCGAATCCCCACGATGGGGTGAGCTCCCGTTGCTCAGTCCCTGCTCCTGCTAACCTAGCAGTTCAAAAGCACGTCAAAGTGCAAGTAGATAAATAGGTACCGCACTGGTGGGAAGACAAACTGTGTTTCCGTGTGCTGCTCTGGTTTGCCAGAAGTGGCTTAGTCATGCTGGCCACATGACCCGGAAGCTGTACACCAGCTCCCTCAACCAATAAAGCGAGATGAGCG
Organism: Podarcis melisellensis; assembly: GCF_964234715.1. Classification (NCBI taxonomy): domain Eukaryota; kingdom Metazoa; phylum Chordata; class Lepidosauria; order Squamata; family Lacertidae; genus Podarcis; species Podarcis melisellensis. The sequence goes on from NC_138531.1 coordinate 60,021,542, forward strand.
CTGCAACCCCAGAGTCGGCCACGACTGGACCTAATGGTCAGGGGCCCCTTTACCTTTACCTAAGACAGATACTATGTGGACATGTATCCACAGCAATGACCAAAGGAGGAATGACTACTGGGAGGAGCACAGAGAGAAGTAACGCCATGGTACCCCTGCATCAGCACAACAGAAAGCTTTCATCTGCCCCAGCTATAGCAATACATGTCTCTCCTGTATTGGGCTGTACAGCTGTAGCAGGTGCTGTTAACTCTCCAACAGTTTGACTTCACCCCCGATGGCTCACTCTTCCATTGTCCCCCAAGACAGATGAATGCCAACCATATCCTCTTTAATTGCTTCTGCTCTGTATAATTCTTTGGTATTTTTCTTTTCCTCAACCATTTCATTCTATGTTTCTACCCACCTCTATATCTGTCTTTGCAAGCGCGATGTGTGGTAATGATTTTGAATAAATCTGTATAAAATACAAATGAATTCAAGGATACAAACTCCATAACTCCCTAATGACATAATCCTTTTAGGTTAGACAACAAAGGCACCCTCCGTCTACTCCAGGGTTTCCATCACGACTGAGCTGAATCAGTGATAAATTAAGACTGCCAAGTTTTCTGGGACATGAAACATTCAAAGAAGCTATGCAAAACTTGACAAGCAAGCATAGAAGCAAGCACTGTGAAAAATCACTCCTATCCTAGCATGTAGATGAGCCTGTAGTTCATAGCACTATGGGAAGGGGGAATAAACACATGGTAATGATATTTCTGTGAGTGAATGTACACAGAGCAAAGGCTGGTTTCTGTCAGAACGTTTTTGTTTATGTAATTCATAATCTTATAAACAAGCGTTGTGATCTAGCCAGGGGCAGCCAGTCTGAAGGGGCTTTCTGGACCTGGAATAGTTTCACCAGCAGCAGCACAAAAAACAGATGGGATGGGATTATCTACATCAACCCCAAAACTAGTCCCTAGAGGTGTAGCATTCGGCAGCACATCTATTACTCCTAAAATGCCCCCCTTCCCCGAATGTGTCTGTCAATAGATCAACGCCACTTATAGCTGTCAACTTACAGATTTGAAAATAAGGGACCAGCAGCCAAAATAAGGGACCTGCAGCCTCACCTGTTCCAGGCACTCCAGTCTTCCTGCAGTCTGGTCAAACTCATGCTGGTAGCTTCGAGAACACTGTCCAACCAACTTTGCAACCAGAGGTTCAACTGAATAGAATCTGAATCACATGCACCACAAGGCCTATGCAGCCTCAACTTAAGATGGCTCCCCGGCCTGGCTTGCACTGCAAAGTTTGCAGCAGCACGTGCAACAAAATGGCGTCTAGCATTCAAAAACCCCCTCAGCTTGCATTAACTAGCCACACAAAAGGCATGCAAGGTCCACCCCCCAGTAGTTCTTAGACTTCTTATTGGGTGAGCAACACAGCCAAGCAACACAGTTGGAGCCTCCCTCCTCCCTGGCTGGCAGGGAGGGAGGGAGAGGAGCTGCTTCCTTTGAAATTTAAGGGACATCATTTAAGGGACATCCATCAATAAGGGACAGCAGCAGGACATGGCCCTGGAATAAGGGACTGTCCCTTCAAATAAGGAACACTTGACAGCTATGACACCACTGTATGTCCTGTTAATCAGTACTTTCTGCTAAAAATAATGTAATAATCAGCAGCTCCAGAAGACATTTTGTTAAACTCCTAACATAATTACAGTGGTACCTCAGGTTAAGTACTTAATTCATTCCGGAGGTCCGTACTTAACCTGAAACTGTTCTTAACCTGAAGCAACACTTTAGCTAATGAGGCCTCCTGCTGCTGCCGTGCCGCCGGAGCACGATTTCTGTTCTCATTCTGAAGCAAAGTTCTTAACCTGAAGCACTATTTCTGGGTTAGCGGAGTCTGTAACCTGAAACGTATGTAACCTGAGGTACCACTGTATAGCAAATTTGGGTACCAACATTTTCATCACGTACATGATGAATTTGGACCAGGTTGTACTGTCACTGTAGGACAAAGTTCTGGGAGGAGTCTAATAGTAGGTAGCCCTCCCTACTCTCTTTTATGCAACTCTGTGGGATTATTGAATAGTTAAATAATAAGAGATTTCCCAGCAGAGTCATGGCACTAAAACAGATTTTAGGGCGAAGTCCTTTGTGACTCCAGGCACAAATGAAGTCCTGAATGGGAGGCAGTAATTCCTTACTTTTTTACATAGCTCACCTGCTTTGTCCCATTTGTGTCCTGCGCTTGATTTTTTTCCTGGTGCTGCTACTGTTTGTGGGATTCCTTGGCATCAGTCAAACTGCTAAAACCTGTACAAGAGAACATAACATACATAAGTTGATATGTAGACATAAAACCTGAATAATTAAAATTGTCTTTCCAGTGTATACTTTAAAAATTGTATCTCCGATATATGTTGTGTAACACCATAGTCAACACAATTTTCTTTGATGCTGTTTAGTGGTGTCAAATATTCTAACACTGTTAAGCTTCTTGGACCCTAAAAACATGAATTTCCCAGTGGCGTTCATGAATCTTATATACATGACCAGCTGTCTCTATTTACGAGACCATTCCTAGCATGAAGGCAGAGGTCAAAATTAAATTTTCATACAGAGGTACACTATGCCCACATGGTAGTAAATTGACCTAATGTGATCATAAAATGCTTAAAGTGCTCGTATAAATCTTTAGATGCTCAAATTAATTTCAGGCTGCACTGCACACACTTGCATCTACCTATCTGCTGTGTACCTGAGTTTTTTTAAAAAAAATATTTCTTTCCATGACATAATAAATGCCACAAAATAACCCTGAGGCACCTAGCCGGCAGCATAAATCATGATATCTTTGTAAAAGGAAAGTATAATTACAGCAAAATAACAGTTCAAAACTGCTTACAATTTACTTCTTGCCTTTGACAAATAGTAGAGAAAATAATTGCCTAAAGACAAAGTATAACATTGATTTAGATGACTTGTTATACATATATTGTGTAAGCTGTGGAAACAGTGCTATTTTCAAAGGAAGCCATTCACAGTGCTGACACATTAATTTGTTCAAGTTTATAAGAGTGCCCATTTATAATTCTCCACTTTGTTCTTCTTCAGAATCCCTTTGAGATACCTCTGATGCTTCCCCCTCCTAAAGAATGCTACGTCTCATCAAGCCATATTTAAATGCTACTTCCTATCTTTATCACATGTGCATTTTAATATCTTGCCTTTTTGATGAAAATATGGGAAAATTTGATTCATCAAACAATAACCTTAATTCCTGTTATCTAGCTACTGCTTCTTATGGTGGTTTTTTTAGTTGTGACGGTTCTTTGTTTCTAGATCAAGCTACTTGCCCGCCAAATGCTTTGGACTGCATGAACTCCACACAGCACCATGATGCACTGCAGTCAGCATTTTAGTTATGTAATATCATTGCTGCTGAATGTTTCAGGAATTCATTTATTATTATTGCTTATTTGCATAGCAGTCAACTGGACAATATCACAGCAACTGGAATAAACTTTAATTTCTATAAAGAAAGAAGCCTTTCCTTCCTCTAGTGGTAGAAGTGGGCAGTATAAGACAGTAACAATGTTCTGACAAAACATAACATCTACTTTCCTGACTGTATATTCTCAGTTCAAAAATTCATCACATAAAAGAAAGGACTTCTTAATATGCATATAATGCATAATTAACTTCTGGAATTCAGTTTCACAAAATATACTGGCACTGATGGCTTTAAAAATGGATTATATGAGCTCATGGATGAGTTCAAACCTATGCAATAGTTAAATGAACATTCCATCCTCTGATTCCAGAACTATCTAATTCAATAAATATGCCGTCAGGCTACTTTACCTAAGAAATGTTCTTTCATCCATTAGCAGTACAATACTCACACATATCTAGGTGAGCCTTGGCCAGCTCAGACACTACACCATACAGATAATGGTCCTGACCCAGTGGTGCCTTGCAGATTCAAGGGTTCTAATGTTCACACAGAACTCCTCTTCTTGCAAGTGTACCTTTAAACAGAAGAAGTTACAAGAAGGCATGGGAACTAAGGTAGTTTGTCTTAACTATTGGCTTCGCCTAAACTCAAATCCCCCCGGTCTAATATACCTAGTGCTGCAAGATTGTCACAAGAGTGCCTGGACTAAAATTGTCTATCAAAAACTTCACCACAACAGCTACTCATTTTGGTTTTTAGTAAAGCAAACCGTTTAATTTGTCAGCACCTAAATGATATTGGGCATCAGAACAACTTGGCCACAATAAGGAAATTTTGCCCATGGTATCACTATTTTCCACCTTCCCATTTCAACCCTCTGGCACTCTATCTGCATAATCTAGCAATTCTAAAATATAGGCGTATTTTACTCTTGCAAGATTGAATGTATTGCTCTCGGCTGTACTTGAAGGACAATTCCAACAGATTCCACATGAAAAACGCTTATGTCCCTGTGGAGATGGCAGTACCAAATCGGTGGCGCAAGCCCTTCTGGCTTGCACTTGAGGAATGAGATTATCACCCCTCTTTTATTGTCCATTCTGGGTCGCCCAACCACTGCCACAGTGTCCTTTCTCTTGGCAGATCAAGATGAGCAGGTGACAGCAAACATTGCAAGGTTTTTAGCTGGGGCAATCAGAATAGGATCCACTATTTGACTATTGATTCAAAACCCTAAAATGTATTTTATAAAATTGACTTTTTATTTCTATTCTTTGTATATAGTATTGTGGTTTTATTGCTATGGCCGATGGCTGGTGCAAATAAAGATTCATTCATTCATTCAAGGTGGTTTGGCCAAAGGCTTCATGGAAAACATGGATTCTAACAAGGATTAGGAAGGAAGGAAAAGAGGTGAAAAAGGAGTCTATAGAAGTGAACAGGGAAACCTGCATGCACAGGATCACCATGTCCACACTGAAGCCAACAAAGAGCTATGGTTTGGGATAATGCAGTAAATTTACTAAAGGTACAGTGGTACCTCGGTTTTCAAACGTAATCCGTTCCAGAACACTGTTCGAGTTCCAATATTTTCAAAAATAAAAAACTCATTATGGAAGCCTCAAAATGGAAAACTCAATACAGAAGCCATGTTTCTTGTTTGACTTCCGAGGCGTGTTCGAAAACCGAAGCATTTACTTCCAGGTTAACGGCGTCCGAAGACCAAAATGTTCAGCAACAGAGATGTTCAAAACTGAGGTACCACTGTATTTTGGTATTTTCCACTTTCTCCTTTATGGCTAAACTTAATATAAAAATATAATACTATTAAATAGTCATAACCAAAGGATTCATTTTACACACACACACACACACACACACACACACACACACACACACACACATATATATACAGGGGGGGAAATGAGTTGAGGAATCATAATCTCAATTTTAATTAGACAAAAAAATTGTAAGTTGCAAAATACCTCATTATTCCTTTGGGATATTTCACCTGCTGTTGCTACCATTATGAAGGCAGTGGGGCAGGCAGGGAGTGGGGGTAGAACTGGTGATGAAAGGAAGGAGGGAAATCTATGTGAGGTATGGGTTTATTCTATATATTTTTTGAAAGATTGTCAGTCATCAATGCAGAATATTTTTCAAACTTTTGCTGTGAGTTAAACGTTATTTGCTCAATAAATCAGCATTTCCATGTTGTCTTTCCTTACAAACATTTCACTACATATTTATTTACCTATTCTGTCTAATTCTTTGGACCTGTCTAGGTGTATGCAGATCTTTTGGCGAATGCATGAGATGCCAAGAGGAAGAGTTGGTTGTAAAGCAGCATTTTCTCAAATGTACACACTCTAATACTCTGTTCCAGCCTCTGCTTTTGCTGAGGGAGAAGCGCACCACTGCTGCTCTGCTGCTACCCTCTCTCTCCCTTGCCAGTCATACCTCCCCTTGATGCAACTGAGTAGGGAACTGTATCAGATGGCTAGCCATAGCACTGCATCACATTCAAGCCATTTGTGTTTACTTACTGCATCACATCCAACCCATTTGTGTTTACAGCCTTGATGCACCAAGAAGGCCCACATCAGCTATCTCAAACTCCTCATAGACATTTATTTTGGAGAATTAACACACTGTAGTTAGTGCATTACAGCCCGTTTTAATGTGGCATTGTAGAATGTTATACTTAATGAGCACTTCCTGCTGTAATGGCATAATGGTGACTCTCATCGCTTTGGAATAGTAATCTAATGTCAGCACAGATGACAAGGCACTCATGAGTCCATGCATATGGCATAGACAAATTAGCAGAGCTAGGTCACTAGATCATCAACATGTACAAGAGTATATGTACTGTGTCACAATGGAAAGGGGAAATGGATGTACTAGCTCCTTGTTAGCTTCTGCAAACTACTAAATCCATTGTGTGCACACACCTTTTAGGCATATAGACCAAGAATTTCAGGATTCATCAACAGGAACCATTCAGAATTAGGGCAGCTCTGCAATACCACATCCTTTCTTTTGCATAAGCACACCCAGAATGCCATGTCTGGGTGTCAGATGCTAGACTCTAATGGAATCTTTTGAATATTCTTATATTCCTATAGTTTTAAACAGTACGTTTTTCTGGGGGTATGCAGGGGTACGTATACCCCAAAGCATTTTGTGAATCTAAGTTTGGCCTCATTAAGGGGCAGTATTTCAACATGGGTAGGAGAATAAGAGTACACATAAACATTTTTTAAAGAAAAAAGCACTGGTTTTAAACGAATATGATATGTATGTTTGTGCATGACAAATAGTCATGGCATAGGCTCCTAGCTTGCACTTGATTTTGCAAAATAAAAAAATTCCTTCCAGTAGCACCTTAGAGACCAACTAAGCTTGTTATTGGTATGAGCTTTCGTGTGCATGCACACTTCTTCAGATACCTGATTTTGCAGGTCATGGGAGTTAACATGGATTCAAAGTATTGGGGATTTTGTTGTAGATACCAGTATAAATACTGGTGAATCTATAATTAACTCAGAAGTGATACAGCAGAGGCACCTCTCAGGATGTTCAGTAGTCCATTTATACTATTGTAAAGGAACATTTGGCTTCCTTGACTACACTCCTAACAGAATCATGATCTATGAATAATGTTTTCTTTTCAGTAACATGAAAAGAGCAGGTATAGCATAGTAAAAAAGAACTGCGAACAGCAGAACCATGACCAAGCCATTCCCTGTGTCTGCTGAACAGTCTCACTCTTGAAAGAACAATTTTGCAGCCTGCCAGCGAGCTTTTGCCAGAGTATGTCTGACGAACCAAGAAACACATTCTCTGACATGTAAAAAATTATTGATTCTGCCAGTATACTCAATCAATTTCAGCACGCAAGACAGACCACAAGATTCAGTACATACATGGAGGAACCCCAAAGACTCTTCCTTTTGGATATAATGCAATTAAAATGATTTTATGCATAGTTAAAATGTTTGCTTATACAGAAAGGTAACAGTGTATAAACTATGTGAAATGCATGCTAAGAAATAATATAAAAGCTTTATTAAAACTGAAACATATTGCTAGACAAGGTGGCATTTCTATTTTCTTGAACAATAGAAAAACTGTGTATATCTAAATGTGACTTAAGTGCTTTGAGAAATTGCTTTTAAAACAAACAGTGTATTGATATATTTTCCTGTCAATTGGAAACGGAATCAATTGTAACTTTGCTGATAGGGAGGCATTGTGGTACAACCGTTCCTTTTAAAAAAAAGGTTTTAAAATACAAAAGCCATTCATAAATATGAAACAGTTATGACTATGTTAGTCTCTTGACCTAACACACTAATAGTCATATATTAGATTGTTCCAATGCTGTAATGAACATATAATTTTACATTTGAGTAGGGATGGAACAGAAATTCATTTGTTTGCATTTTTATGTGGATCTACCTAATCTGCACTTCTCAAAACAATACATGTACAGAAATGCAGGTAATCATTTCAAATTAACATTTTTCTGAATTTTGTGATGCAGTTTTACAATCCAAATATATGTACGAAAATGCAATGTGTACAAGCACCGGCCCAGCTGGAGCATTTGATGAGCATGGAACGAGAGGCCCCTTTTTCATGCCACTTCCCTGTGGCCAGTGTGAGCTTTCTGTTTGCAAGCTCAATTCAGAGGAGAAATGTGGCAGATAAAAATAAGGATACTGAGTCAAAGTACTGCTCATGACACAATTATTAGCTATAGACAAACTTTCATCACAATAACCAGGTCCTGTTGAAATCAAGCCTTGTCAGAGGAATGTGCCACTCTCCAGGCACCCGGCTGATTTCCTTGTTGACCTCCCCGTCTGCGACTCCCGGCAGGATACAGGCGAGGTCTCTCTATCGGCGATCCTCCTCAAGAACACACCACTCCTCCCCTCTCCTCCCTGCTATCCCCAGGGAGGGGAAAGAGACAGACAGAAATATATTTACATGCCTTTATTTCTGTCTTTTGCTGCAGTACAGAGAAACATGTCTGCACTCTCTTAACATCAACAGAGAGAGATATAGACTCCACCCATGTACTTCCAGTACAGGTCAGATGACTCACTGAGCTAACATCCAGTGCTCAGTACAGTGAATGGACTGCCCCTTTCTTCCCACGGTAACAGTCACAAACATCAACATCCTGTTTGGCTTTCCAGCCAGCCGCAGCTGCTGCTCGCTGCATTGCTCCTTTTTCGTAACAGGTCCACCAGAGCCCAGGCAGACAATGGGTTCCTCTTCTAATATCCAATACTCCCACAAGATAAAAATCCCAGAATACTGTGCATTAAATAAAAAAGTTGCAAAAAGGCTATTCCTGTGTAAAGGTAAAGGGACCCGTGACCATTAGGTCCAGTTGCGGACAACTCGGGTTGCGGCGCTCATCTCGCTTTATTGGCCGAGGGAGCTGGTGTACAGCTTCCAGGTCATGTGGCCAGCATGACTAAGCCGCTTCTGGTGAACCAGAGCAGCGCGTGGAAATGCTGTTTACCTTCCTGCCAGAGTGGTACCTATTTATCTACTTGCACTTTGATGTGCATTCAAACTGCTAGGTTGGCAGGAGCAGGGACCAAGCAACAGGAGCACACCCCATTGCGGGGATTCGAACAGCCAACCTTCTGATCAGCAAGCCCTAGGCTCTGTGGTTTAACCCACAGCGCCACCTGTGCCCTGTGTACATGTTCATAACTCCAGACCTTCCAAGTGTCCCTATTTTCTAGGAACGTACCTGATTTAGAAAAGCCGTCCCAGTTTCTGATTTGATCCCAGAATGTCCCACTTTTCCTTAGGATGTCCCTATTTTCATTGAAGAAATGTTGGAGAGTATGGTAGGATGTCCCTATTTTCGTTGAAGAAATGTTGGAGAGTATGGAGTTATTCAAACCCCAAGACATCTGAAGACAATCCTGACATCCCACCAGATGTCAAAGAGAAAAACAACTACCAGACTTTTAGAAGACATCTGAAGGCAGCCCTGTTTAGGGAAGCTTTTAATGTTTGACCGACTATTGTATTTTAATATTTTGTTGGAAGCTGCCCAGTGTGGCTGGGGAAACCCAGACAGATGGGTGGGGTATAAATAAATTTATTATTATTATTATTATTATTATTATTATTATTATTATTAATAGGGAAGGTTGGTATTTTTGTTTGTTTTTTAATTCCAAAAAGTTTTATTGGTCAGACATATAATGCAAAAATGTTTTAAACACTTATATGCTCTGCTCATCTCTAAAATACCAAGGAGAGAAATAGAGAGATCAAGTATCAGGGCAGGTAATAACAGAAAAGAAGGGTGTGCCACTGGAGGCAGGCCAGAACCCCCCCCCCCCCCAAGTGCAGGCCTTTTGAAGAAAGGCAGGTTTCCTCCGTGGAGGGATTTGTAAACTTAGCCACTGTCTAAAGGTGTTGATGCAATTCCTGCTCACTGTGGCCTTGGGCAGATTTTGGGTCAGTGGTAGAAAGAAGGCCAACTGGTGCAAGCTAAAAGAAGGAGCTCTCAAAAGCAGTGCCGGGACTCTTGTGCAAATAGGTAAATTGTACAGCTTAAATCTCATCATCCATTACCTTTTACTAAGCACAGATTGTAAAATTGGGACAGGCTTATCAACTCCTGAGAGGCATCAAGACCTGACTGCAATTGCTAGCTATTCTGCCAGCAGCAACTCATCAAGACTTAGCTGTGTTGCAACTGAAAACTGTCCTGAAAAGAAGGCACCCACTATGCTAGATTCCTAGGAAATGGGTGCTCAAAATAACAAGGAAGCTCCCATTGCTAAGCCTTCTGGAGACCTGGAACAAAGGAGGGAAACACAAGGTTCTTCTTTATGCAGCTAAACTAGGTTCCTGACAAGGGTCAGAGGATCCAAGAAGCAATGAATAAATACTATGACAAAACAGAGCTGTAGATCAGTTACAAGCCCCAACACGAAAAGGACTCTGAATTGTCAATCTCCATAGACATATCAGTTGCTTCATTATCTCAAATCCCTCCTACATCTCCCACAAAACTTGTCAGCTGCTCTTCACTGCCCAGGGTCCTCAACATTCTTGTGTTTGGATCACATACAGTCCATGGAATTCTCTGGTTGCAGACCCATGGAATGGACCAAGCCTTTGATGTAGACACAGCTAGGAGGCAGGAAGCTATCAGGTTCTGGGTCTACATTTTCAATATTGTCCATCTGGTCTCTAGGACCATCCCAATTGTTGTGGAAATAGGTGACTCTGAGGTTGGATGCCAAGATATTCCTCTGTAGCTGGGAGAAGTCTGGCTTGAGGGGTGGGTTTTCTCTTAGCTCAGGATCCATATATTCATTGTTGACACAGTATCCAATGCGGATGAATTCTTGGCCCAGATAGTACAAGTGATAAGTATTACTGTAACTCCCAAAGCATCACTTTCAGGGATTAGATCAGGGTTGGGGGCATTGGCTTCAAACACAAACATATGCCTCCCAGCTGGAACAGGTCCCACCAGCACTGAGTCAAGAACTTGGTCATATTCCTCACTCTCTGCAGAGCTCACATAGATGATGTTCCACTCCAAATTGTGAGGCAACGCCTCCCCGCACTCAAATTGCACCTGGAAGCAGAGCGGGTGGCCGGGTTCTCCAGCAACAAAACTCCCAGGACAGATACCCGCACCATGACAGATCTCTTCTCTCCCCTCCCCCCCGCCTGCCTGCTTCCTTCTCCCTCCATAGGGAAGGTTTTTAAAATGTTTAATGTTTTATTATGTTTTTATATATGTTGGAATCTGCCCAAAGTGGCTATGGGGGAATCCAGTAAGATGTGTGGTGTATAAACAGTAAAATTATCATTATGCAATGTGACGTCCCTGTTTTCATTGGAGAGATGTTGGAGGGTATGTAACTCATAACATTTACTGGCTTACTGTCTGGAGAAGCAGGAGGGTGAGGGGTGAGACTACAGCCACGGAACATTTCTCAATTTGGGCACAACCCGCTATTAGTGTGGAAAGGAAAACCCTGCACATTCTAATGACAGTGACATGTGACCAAAAGTGCAAACGATCAGCTACCAACCTACTCTTTAAAATGTTGGATCAAACAGCAACTACACCACTGTAAGTGGTAAGTGCAGAAAGGCCCCAATCGGGGCTTTTTTTCCAGCAGGAACTCGCCGGGACTCAGTTCTGGCACCTCTCAGATAGGCACCACTGCCATTATAAGAGAACAAGGTAGGGTTCATGGCGAGTTCTGGCACCTCTTTTTCTAGAAAAATAGCATTGGCCCTAATATACAAAACTGCAGTATATTACAAAGGAACGTAGCTCAGTAACAGAGCACCAACCAGAATCAGAAGGTCCCAGGTTCTGTTCCCAGCATCCCTAGGTAGGTCTGGAAATCACTCCTACTTGAAACCTTGGAGAGTTGCTACTGATTAATGTAGACAATACTGAACCAAATCGACCGATGGCCTTCTTCTGTTAGGAAAAGGTGCTTGCAAAAATGTGGATATTAGGAGAAATCCACAGTAAAATGCTGAAAAATTAATTTGAGGACTTTAAAAATAAAAGCAATCTGATGCACGAAAATGGTAAACCTAACTTAATTGGAAAAATGTTCAACGGAAATTGACAGATTTGTCTGTCCCTAATGTTCAGGAAGCATTAACTATTAGAAATTGTAACATCTTCATACTATGAGCCATATATAATTTATTTTGAAACAGCAGAGAAATGTATTCAGGCCCTACATTTAGAAAACAGATCCCAAAGCTTATGTACATTGTCAAATCGGGATAAAGGTTTACATCTAATGCAAAACAATGCTCATTTGTAGTCAAACCCACAATTTAGAGACTTAGGAAAAATAGATAAGATGTATTTAAAATAAACATCAAGAAGTGTTATTTTATTTTAAGGAATTGTATGGCTTTGTAGGCCTCTTGCGCCAAGGTGTTAGTTCAGTATTTTCAAACATTCCTTAGGATATATTTCATCAAATCCTAGAGTCCTGCAAATCCTTTGGAAATCCTTTAGAGGATGTAGTTATTTCTTTCTTTGAGAAATATCATAACTTCTGGAATCAAACCCTAAGAGCTTTCTGTTCAAAAAACAGAGTATATTTGGAGAAGATATTTTGTAAATCTTCAGGGTCTGGATGCACAAACATATAAGCAATGGTCCAGTCTTTCATATATCTTCAACCCTGTCCAGTCTTAGTGCTGAGGACATATGGTGATCCTTTCTTTTATACTCCAGAGCATTCTTCTGTATTGTAGCAAAGGCTAGCGTTGGTCCACCTGATGTTGACTATGCTAAGTCCTTCCTCTTGAGTCCAGTTCCTGAGTGGCTGGGAGAAGTGATATGATAGACCTTCAGTACCAGGGAGATTTTTTAAATCCTCAATTTTCTTTTTTACACTGTATATTAAATTGAAAGTCTCTTGTCAACACAAAATGGAACATTTTATGTTCTCATTAAAGAAAGTAAATTAATAAACATAGTCATGCTTTGAGTACACATTAGTTCTAAAGAGTATGACCTAATCTGTATGCAGCCTGGTTCCTTCTGAACATTTCTGATTTACTATTCCTTTCTGAATACAGCTAAAAGTATTCATTCACCCCCCCAAAGTGTGAGACGTAACATATCATATGCTACAAAAGTCAGAGACTTTGCCAGCATCATGCTTTCCGCAGAACCTTTAAGTGTGTTTTCACCCTGGAAGTTTGAACAAAACTTTGGAGCTTTTGTGCCACATACAAATGCCAATAAAACACACAGGAATCTTAAACTAATGTAGATTGTAGCCAGTACAGGTTTTCCATTTGCATTGTTTCAGAGGCTTCACATGACATCCAATTACAATTTTTGTTACATTACATTTCATAACCATTCCATTTATTTATTTTATTTGTTTATTAAATTTGTATGCCACCCTTTATCCAGGGACCACAGGGCAGTTTACAGTATAAAAACACTAAGATAAATACATTTATTTGGAAAATGAAATAGCATTAATGTAATCCATGTGCAGATTGCTGAACTAAAGGATGGTATAGCAGTGTTAAATTTGAATGTTAAAAACTACAAGTGCTTTTGAAAGTTTTCTCTAATGCAGCACAGACTGCCAATGCATTAAGGGTGATACTAGTGATATCTAAGATATTCAAATTATTCAAAATACAATAAGACAAGTTTAAAAAATGGGATTAATTTGAATTAGTTGGTGAAACTCACCTGATAAATGTGCCCTGATCACCATGGGGACATTTAGTCCCTGTCATTTTCTGTTGTTCTGGCTCGAATCCTTTTCAAGTGCAGTCAGACATGCAGCAACAGAATTTTTTTTCTCCATAAGCCACTGAAGCCAGTAGGAGTGTGAGCAACTTTGATATGAGTGGGGAAAGGGTCAGTGACTGCTAAGCTCGAACAGCCTGATAAGAATATTAAATCTAACATTTATCCCCAATGAGTGTCTGATGAGCCATACCTTGCTCTGCTGACAGAGTTCACTAAAAACACATTATGATAATCACTGCAGTGTTCTAGCAAAAGCTGAGGGACCAGATCACAACAAAAGGGACGACCCCATTATGTTGTTCACCAGGCAAGTACATTATTAGAATGAAAGCTTTTTGCCTATTTACAAACAAGTCATTAGAATTGGTAATCATCATTCCAAGAAATGTTCGTTGAAGAAAAATTAGTATTTTTCTTTCTCCACATCACTGATTCCCACTAGATTCTTCGCATTACTGTTAAGCAGTAACTGGTTATGAATACAATCTAGTCCTTTGAATAACTGGATTATATTTCCTGATTAAAATTACTCATTGCCTTGTTTCAGTTCAGTATTCATGTCACAGCATTAACATTCTGATATGAAATCATAATGTGGCCTTGGGATTTTATTTGGGTTTTTTTGGTTTGTTTCATTTCTATCTGCGGGAAAGGAAATAGGCTAGGTCACATCAGAGCCCATTTAGATTAATTATAATGACTCACTGATATGTGCCACGTTTATACAGTTGGGATTCAACACTCCTGGGATATGTTTCATTGGTTCTCCCTGCTATGTAGGTAGAGGTGAATAAAAATAACAGCTCCTTTCCAGAGAATGTCAAAGGCTTATTGGCATAAGAAATTCAAGTAAGAAAGAACAGAACTTGACTACACCTTTTCTGACAGATTGAGATCACGACTACCTGGACCAACTTAAATTTTAACAACAAGTTATGTGTTGGTTTAGCTCAACCTCCTTGTTTTTCAACAGTGATGTTTACGTAAGTTAACATATGAGCAATAATGCAGCCTCAGGACTGGAAATATATTTAACAGCCAGCATCTTTTAGAAGAAAATTATTTCAGATTCTAGATTTTAGCAGCAAATCATTAGCCTTTAGTAAGGGAAGCAATTTGGATTTTAGATATCTAGAGCCTAAGCTATGTAGGACAAAATTGACAGTGAAATAAAATATCTAAAATCTACTCAACATCATTTTTTACATACATACAAAGTATTTTAGAAATCTATATATTTTGCTTCTGTTCTTTCTGAAATATATTCTGAAAACCCCGGCTTCTGCAAGCCACTCTGTAGTTTCAGCCCAGTGGAATGATTTCATTCTGCAGTCCACCCAAATGCAGCATGGTGGGATAGGGCAGTTTCAGCTACTCCTAACTTTTTTTCCTCACTGATTGTGTTCATTCAGTTTCTCCTTGTGCTGAATAGCCTTTTCCATATATACAGTTGGTTCATGCTACCTCAATTATTGCATCAGTCCAATATCTCTACTACCTAAAGCAGCCAGGATTAAATGCTGAAGCACCACAGCCTCCAGAATCATTGTATGGAATGTCTCTCTATTCTTTTATTTGAGTTTGGATCAGGCCCAGGTAGGATGGAGCATGCAATGCAAATATCGTCTTGCTGCACCACTACAGAACTCATTACTCATGCATTATGCATTCAGGCATTATGTCAGCTCAGAGAATGGAAATTCAACAGAGAGACCATTTTTCTTTCCGGTGTTTTCTCTTCCTTTTATTCAATACCATCAATACATTTCTCTTTTTTGGCTCGTTGCCTTTTAGCCAAAAGGCTAAACCTTCTGTCCTTTCTCCTTTCTTCGACTACCTTGCAGTGGATGCCTAATGACATATGCTTGCTTTTATAGCTAATAGTTTATGCAGGGAGCAATAGGTTTGACTTCTCAACCCTTTTGCTGAATTCTTAGTATGCCTCAGTCATCACAATTAAATGTCTGAAGGGAGTGGGGAGGATACCCTGCCACACTGGAGACTGAAAACAAGCAACTGCCTACCAAAAATCAAAAGGTAAATGTCTCATGGACAATCTCTGACACACAACCCCCCCCCAATAAACAATAGAAAATTCTGGGGTTTTTTTCTTCAGGGGCAAGAAAGAGAAACTTTGTCCCTACAGGAAAGGTTCTCCTTAGTACTGTTTCTTCAGTCTTTCACAAGGAATATTATTTTAATATGGTGGTGGTAGTATATTATGCCCCAGCCATTTCTCATAAGAGTGCTACATTGGAGACATAGATGAGCATGCCAAAGCAGCTGACAATGTGCCTACTCTTTCTGCTACAAAGGACAAAATCTGTGCACCTTATACCTTGTGGTAGGATGCTTCAGCACGATCCAAAGAAACCAGGGTATGAACTGTGGCGCATAGTTAATTTGCAAATGAAAGCCCCAACTGCAAGTGATGAGAAAGACCTGTGATTGGATTTTCCAATGCTTTCACTTTCAGTAAAAGGAGCCTCCCCCTACCTCTCATTTTAGATTTGGTACTTACTTATATAATTAAGAAGACTTGTAATTGTTTTTGAATTAACAGTGTGCAGTTCACTTGAACTGTTTTTCCTAATTAACTTGCTTGGTTGCACATGATTTGAATAATGAAGTTTAAGCCTTCCACTCCACCCCTCAGTCCCATTTCTCCAACTTAAATCTCTCCGTCCCCAAAATTGGTATTAGCTGTGGAGCAAGGGGTGGCGGCAGAGAGACAGGTATGCCATGGGTACCAACGTTTCCTCCCCTCCAACTAAAATCCCTCACCTGGAATGTATATGTGAGACATAACTGGGGTTAACCAGCACAATTGTATTAAAATATCAAAGATCTGAGAGTGAAATCAAGCTAGGAAACTGCAGGCAGCCTAAGATGGTGAAGGTATGAGGGAAACCTCCTGGCCCTTTACCTGACACCATCCCGGGTCAGGGCACAAGGTCTGATGATTCACTGATTTGGTATATTCATTGCCTTCTTACTTAAAATATAAGCCAATATATGGGCAGTTTGGGTGTGAGTGTGGGTGTGAGGGGGGCAGGAGGCCATTATCTTCTAACAATTCAAATAAAACTGCATGTATTTGCATCAAAACTTGTTGAACATAGGGGTTACTTTAAGTACCAATAAATTATCATGTGTGTATCCTGAGAAAGACACCTATAAACTACAGGAAAGATATTCTGATGATTTAAGAACTCCCTTTCTTTGAATGAGAATTACAGTGTCTGTTAGTGAGCAAGACAATTCCCAAATAAAATGCAACTTTATCCCAAAGTCAGTAGCTCTGCCCTAAACCTAATAAGATTATTTGTGTATAAACTTCTTAATTTGCTTCCCTATTTATCGGCTATTTCCACTGCTCCTATAACATTGCATTTCCACAGTTAATTCATCATGCTATAAAATAAATCAAAGCACTAAACAAGAAACATAAAATATTCTAACTTTCTATCACATCTGTTTAATGGAATATTTCAGTATCCTTAAGAGAATACGTTGTCTCTTTCATTGAGTTATAGAGAGCGCAAGAGAAAGATTGACCTAGTTCATAACTCCTTTTCCAAAGAAGTCAGCATCTAGAAGCTCATGAGCAAGGCAAATAAATAGGTGACGTCACCTGCTGCTCTCTGCCCCTCTCTGCCTCTGTATTCAGATATTCTACTTTTCTCTATGGATGCTCCACTTGGCATTTAGCTAGATAGAACAAGAATGAGTTTCTGTAATCTTTTTTCAAGCACACCTCCATGATCTTCACACACTGAATGTTTGGAGACCAAGAGTGGGATTGCACATATCTCTGTTCCCCAGTTCATTCATTCATCCATGCATTCAATCAATCAATCAATCAATCAATCAATCAATCAATCTAGAAGGACTTTTTTCACATGGATGACCTTAACAGGGGGTTAGAGACATTCATGGAAGATACAGCTATCAAAAACTACTGCCTCCAGAACCAGAGGCTGCATGACACAACCAGTTGCCAGGGAGAACAAGTGGATAGGGCTGCTGTGTTCATTTCCTTCTTGTAAGGTCCCATCAGCATCTGGTTGGCTGCTGTGAGAACAGGACATTGGACTAGATGGATCTTTCTTCAGATTCCGTAGAGCTTTACTTATGATGGACGTTTTAGGCCAACAAATATCTGAAGGGCCATAGGTTCCTCATTCGTTGTATAGAGTATCTGGATATTCTCTTTTCCTTTTAAATAGAGGGTTTCTGGACGAAACATTCAAGTACACTTTGTTCTGGTTTGCTAGATCCTTACTAGCTCACTTTCCCAGACAAAATGTAGCCTTTTGAGCCAAGGTATTCATAAGGGGACACAGAAAATGAAAGCAGAATACTGATCTCTGTCAACAAGCATCCTTTAGTGACTGCCGGCACAAAATATTAAAGCGAATTGTCAGCATATTCCTCTTCAGCTGATGGTAATCACTGGTCATATATACATTCCCATACTTTTTCAATTCCTCTGGAAAGATTTTATGGTAGAAAACATCTGTACTTTCTTTGACTTCTAATCTCTCCTTATTAAAACATGGATACACAACTCAGCAAGCTATTGTGAACTGTGTTTTACCCTGTTTACATCTCATGAGCCTAATGGGATAAGAAAAAGTAACTTTCTGTTTGGGCAAAACAAAAAGATGGGTTTCAGAATGCCGTGAGCAGTAAAACTACATATCTGAATCTAAAGTAGGTCAAGTCCAGATCTATCAGAGATCCAAAAAAGAGAGATTTCAGAGTCCCAATATTTAGCTAAAGTCTTTCTTTAAAACACAGAAATGTTTAAAATGTAACTGGAAATTCTTTGGCTTTACATTTGGGGACATCTATTCTTTTTTTGGAGCCTTACCCAAGGCAAAGTAATCCAAGCAAGGCAGTTGACTTACACAAAATGTCAAGTTCTACAGAGTTTGTGTGCCAGAATGCTAGAAGATCTGATTTGTGCCCTTCCTCTAGGGAACAGATATGCTATGCCTAACTGAAACAGGGGGTAGGTGCTGGATAGGTATAAGAAGGAAGGAAGCGAAAGGATTAACATTAGCATTCAAACAAATAACTCTGTGCATTGGTTCCAAGCAACAGATTGTTCCCCTCTTTTTTCAGTGGGGTCATTTTAGCTCCATCACATCTGTCAGTGTTTATGCTGAGCAAATAATAAAGAACAAAGGAAATGTAGACCCATCTGCAGTCAATTATTCCATGTTTTTCAGACCTATTCCATTTCTATAGGATCACCCACATGTTGTATAGCCAAAAACTAAATTATCATTATTAAGAATGCATTAACTCCAAAAGATCAGTTGCTCAGTTTACCATGGTCATACAATTTCAGACATGTGTAATAGCTTTGTATCTTCTTTATGAGATAGTGTCTTTAATTAAGGCAGTAGGAACTTTCACAGAAATGCCCAAGTGTTTCAAAAATCCTTACTCTGTACCAATGAAATACTAATAGTCATGCCATTTCTTTTATACCCTGAGTTAGCTTCGTAACAGCAATTTCTGCATCAATTTGGTTACTTTTTAGTCCTTGCACAGAGAATGACACAGAACAAAGAAATAGGAAAACAGTGCTAGGGCTGAAATAATTTTTAAAAATTGTGTTGGCTAGTTCACTAAGCTGGTGGAAAAGCCAAATATCCATTAACCTTTGATCTATGGGACATCGGTGCACTATAACTTTAGTCATCTATGTCTGTAAGCTTTAACTCATTAAACCACAAAAGTATTCTGAGATTACTGAATTTCATATGTATTCTTGGCTAAATGTGCACATATAGCTGCTATCAGGGAAGAAAAGGATACTTACTGCCCTTTGCTTAGCTTAAGTATCATTACGCCATGTGTTGGCCACAGCAAGATTTAGACCTCCATCATCAGCACCTATGTAATATGTGCAATCTGTGCTTTTCAGACTACCAGATAATTATTTCCCTTTGTCAGGCAAAGAGATATTTTACACTGCCATAAAAACCTTTATTCTCAGAAGATCAGTTTCACACACAAGGCAATAATCACAATCATTTTATTCTTTCAGTTCTATTAAGATTAAAAATATTATCAAGCTGCATAAACAGACTTTGCAGCACTCTCTATTTTCAGCCTAATTTACTTTTTAATTAGAAAGCAAAACAGTTCATCAGAAGAATGAGGTAATTTCTGGCCACAATAAAAACATTTGGCATCTGTTTTGATAAAACTTTATACTAATATTGTCAGCACGGCAGCTCAAAAGAATGTTTTGGGCTTAATACATCCTGCTTTCATACTACCATCATACGGCAATACTTGTACTTTTCTACAGCTGGGGCGAACAGGTCAGTAAGCTATTCATTTCATAAACTGAACTTTAAAGATTATGCATGAAGATATGATATACTGAAACCCTTAAAAGCAGCAGTACAACAGACCAGTTCAATCTACAATTTATTGCTTTCGTTGAAATAGTTCCCACATATTGTAGAATATATCAATAAATTACACTTTAAACTGAACAGCTGAACATGTAGCATTGGCAAGAGCATTCCAGACACTTGAGGAAAATCAACTGTACAGACTGAAACAGGTTTAATGGTTATGCCTCTTTCTAGGCTGTGTAGGTATTTTTTTTTCTGAGAGTGAGGCTGCTTCAGATCTTTAACAAAATTCTCACCAAAATTACAATGTTAACAGATCTGATCATGTGTCTATCCTCATATATATGGTGAAAACATGTGCACGCATATGCATGCATTCTTGGAAATACGGCACTAGGAATCTTTATTCTAGGGATGGCTTGCCACAATGGTTCCAACTACAAATTTAGAAATGTCAATACTGTCATGCTTACTTGGGGGAATTAACAAGAACCAACAAATGTCAACAGGAATATAAATTAAATGTATATTTAAACAAACTGTTGGGCAGTATGTAAAATGGGTCAGCAGCTTATAATAGTAATATATAATAGTGCCAATATAATAGTAAAAAGGAACCCAGCAAGGCAGTTGATTGTTAAAAGTTACACAGGGTACTCAACTCATGTTGCTTTGACCATAAGCTTAAACAGTTCCTATCATGGACATAGAGACAGAGGCAGAGATATTGCCTTATGTGGAGTGGGTGCGGGTGCTAGAGAACCTGTAGAATTATAGTGGAAGCTTAAATGCACTGGCAGGGGTGGGGAGCTCAAATGAAAATGACTGAAGTTGGAAGACAGTGAGGTTAGGGAAGTGAGAAATGCAGAGACAGGAGGGAGATGTGATAGGCTAATAATTACCTGTCCAGAGAAAGACAGAGTAAAGCAAAAATATTTCCTTAATTTCACCATGACATGACTTCGGGGCTCCATGTAGCAAATTGGCTAAATTGGAGAAACTGAGAAAACTTGCAAGTTTCTTCTGTTTTTCTGAAAGAGTCCTGTAACCAAAACAAACAAGCCCTTGTAAGGAGCCCCTGAACCAAAGTCCAGTTTCTACTCTAGGTTCCTTAGAACCCTCATACCGAGTTTCCTGTTGGGAAAAACACTGGCTTGTCCTTCTTGCAAGGGTCTTGATTAACATGAAGAAAACAGAAAACATGGTTAAAGGGCATGGTGACAGGGAAGAAGAGGCAACAACAAGGGATTTAGCTAAGTTGAAGATGTCTGGCTCCTGCAGGCATCTACATGGTATAATACTGTTACATACCATCCCACTCTCCAAGCAGGGACACACTACAGGGCTTCCAGCACTTACCCAGGGTTTAGTTTCCACAGGATTAAGGTCAGCAGAGGCTGTGCTGTTTTTAGGATATATGGTTTTATTTACACAAATATGCAACCCAAGCATAGGATGGAGGGTCTCATAGCAGTAACACTCCCAAAGATATTGCTTCTCCATTAGTCACAGCTTTGGCTCTAGCTTTGGATTGTGTGACACCCTCCCAACCTCATAAGAATGCCACTATTGTAATGTAGGTAACACCCACAAAATAATGTGATAAAGCTATCTGCCCTCAAATATCATGCTGGTCTCTTGCTTGTAGTCAAGGACATTTAGGGAGCCCCCTGCCCCTGGGAAATATAGTTGGAAGACGGGGAAACAAGAAGAGAAAGAAATGTTAAAGAGGAGGGTTGGCTGGAATATTCAAGACCAGTGTTTCCTAAAGTGGGTTTCTATCAGACAACTCTTATACTTCCTTATGTACCTGTAGAAAATAGATTTCTCCGTACATATATTATTTTGTAAGATCTTTTTCAAAAGGTTATATTATCTTCCATATTCAAAGTAGGGTTTCTAAATAACCCTTTATTGGGATTCAGTGCCTGCACAACATCTGCTAAACATTCTAGGTCAGTGGAATATTATTTGATGAAGGGATTTTGAATTTCCAGAGCTAGAAGGTCTTTCCCCTGTCCTCAGCATATAGTTTTAAACTACTTTATCATTTTGTTGATATCACTAAAGCCTTTTATAATGGTCACATAAAAATGTAAATGTCATGTGTTCTATCTGTTTAAGAGAAAAGAAAATTTAGATTTGATGGATATAAACACCTGTCTTTTGGGAAATGGGGCAACCCCACAATTCCCTTTCACAAAGGTCACACAATTGCCATCTACTGTGAAAGGGTCATCACCAATGTGGCCCTCCAACACAGAAGACACACACACACACACACACACATGTATGTATGCATGCACACATTTCCATTCCAGAGTTCATTTCTCATTGCCAATATATAGGCTGAATTGCCTAACAGGTGCAGATTCTAAATACTTTTTACCACGATAAGTGGTTTTCTTCACAATTGTTTCCCCAATAACTGTGCATGAAAAGTCAGTTGTTGATTAAGTGTTTTATGCTTATATCCTTAGGAAAGATATATATGGCACTAAACTCAAAATGAATATTCTGTGGCCTGAAAAACTATTGCTATCTTACTTGATGTGATACAATGCTGTCCAGTAGTAATAGGTATTTATCACTTTGAGAAAAGGTATTTATCACTTTGAGAAAAGAAGTGGGGCGGGCGGGCAGTAATCTCTACTTGCATTTAAACTGCGGCAAATATGGAGTACAGCCACAAAAGTCCTCAATTTACACTAAATGTATATCTTCAAGTGTCAAATCTCTGCACTGCACTGCTCCATGAAATACAAATGTAATAGTTAAATGTCAAAAGAAAACACTAAATAGAAATACTGCCACTTCAGCAAGATAAGTAAATGGGTTCAGGCATGTTTTTGAAGTTAGTGAAGCAATAACTCCATGACCTAAAGCATTCAGTATCCCAGTCTAGTGAGCAGTCAACGTCTCCAACAGGAAGAAATGCGAAATTTGGAAAGCTGATGAGAAAAATGCACATGTTCATGCACTATCAGCACAAAGTTATTTAGCACAATTGCTCCTGTAATTGCAGTACATTGCGAATGTTCAGTGTTCAATGGTCCTCGAAACTCAAACTTCCAATTGGTTGATGATGGGTTGTGCTAGTAGTGAACACTGAACTGTGAAGTATTAAATTCTGGAATTTTCAACCTGAAATCTGTTCCCCACCTCCAAGTCTACTGTTCTTTTTCTGTGGGTGTATATTGCTGTCCTCCCTTATCTTTTTTTACCTGAGGAATCTACAGTTAAATATGAGTTCCAGTGTCTAAACTCATATATCTGAACTGATGGCTGGAGTGCTTTTCACTTACATATTATACTAAAACCTTACAGAGCCTTATTCTTCATTACGGAAAGCATCTTATCCAACAGAAAAATCAGTGTTTATATAGAAGTAAATCAGGTGAAGACTACCCAAAATCTTAGTTTTACTGAAGCGGATGAACAATAAGAATAACTCCCTAACGGCTTGAATGACAGAACATATCATGTACAAAACACACAAAAATGAACACCCACCTTTTTTGCAGCATCATTTGTGATGGGGGGGGGGGGGAATCCTTCTAAGTAATATACTGGCACTGTGGAATATTATCTCAATTTATGGCTGCCAGCAGGCAAAAGCAAAAAGTGACTTAAAGGAAAAGGAGGCAAGCCCTTCACTACCTTGCAGTCATATCAGTAAGTGCATAATGGTATGTTATACTTCCATTGGTGAGTGGATGCATTTTGCAACACAACTAAATACAAAGCCTCAAAGGGAAGGATAGCCTCAAATGAAAACAAAGTTCCATTTTCTGCAAATCAAATATATTTTGCTCCAGCTGACACATTTCAGTGGAAATACTCAAACTACCAAGAGCATGGGTAGGCAAACTAAAGCCCAGGGGCTGGATCTGGCCCAATCGCCTTCTTAATCCAGCCCACGGACGGTCTGGGAATCAGTGTGTTTTTACATGAGTAGAATGTGTGATTTTTTAAAAAATGCATCGCTAGGTTATTTGCAGGGCAAAGGATTGCGTTCATTTTTTCCCTCCAAAATATAGTCTGGCCCCCCACAAGGTCTGAGGGACAGTAGACCGGCCCCCTGCTGAAAAAGTTTGCTGACTCCTGACCATAGCTGTCAACCTTCCCTTTTTTTGCGGGAAATTCCCTTATTCCAGCACCATTTCCCGTTGGTCCCCTCTGCTATCACAGATTGTTAGATATCCCGTAGACTGTCCCCGGGACAGGTGAGGCTGCTGATCCCTTATTTTCGAGGCTGCTGATCTCTTACAGTATTTTCAAATCTGAAAGTTGATAGCTATGCCCCTGACCAAGAGGAATATGCCTGTTATTATGCCTGAAATACCAATGTATTGCATGATGCTTAGGTTAGTGGCTTAATACAACTGAAAAATTAGAAATGTACTCAGGTCTTGCTAACCACATGCTATTTATCCAAAAATTCACTTATGCAGACATTAAAAAAAGGCCAAAACCTCACCATATGCTCCACAGATTCATTAAGCTGATCTCTCAAATTCCTTACTTCCTTGAATATTTCTGCTTTGCTGGTTGGCAGCAGCCATTTTGAGGCAGAAACCACAGAGAGAGAGAGGAGGACAAATCAGAGAGCAGGAGAGACTGCACATACCAGGGAGTAAAAGTTCAGAGAAATCAGGTGTTTTTTTTTACTCTGTCTCTCTTTTGCTGATTGGTTGTAGCCATTTCAGGAGGAAACCATGATTGAGGGTCCGGGTATGTTTAGCCTGGAAAAGAGGAAATTGAGAGTAGATATTTGAAGATGGCTGTCATATCTCAAGGGCTGTCACATCGAAGGTGGAGCAAACTTGTTTTCTCCCTGCTCTGGAGGACAGGACCCAAAGCAATGGCTTCAAGTTACAAGAAAGGAGAATCTGATTAAACACCAGGAAGAACTTTCTTACGGTAAGAGCTGTTTGACAGTGGTACAGACTCACTTGGAAGTGGGTGGACTCTTCTTCCTTGGAAGTTTTTAAGCAGAGTTTGGGTGGCCATGTGTCCTGCAGGGATGCTTTAGTTGAGATTCCTGCATTGCAGGGGGTTAAATGAGGTGACCCTCACAACGTCCCTTCCAACTTTAGAGTTCTAAGATTCTTTGATTCTATGATTCTACGTACATGTCAAAAATAGTGATAAACCAACAAGTCCTGTTGGAGCAGAATTCCCATTAAATGTTTCCAATGGTTTGTTGCATATTAATGATCTTAGCATATTGAACATGCCTGGATCTCTCTCTCTCTTCTTCTTCTTCTTCTTCTTCTTCCTCTTCTTCCTCTTCTTCTTCTTCTTCAGTTTATATATTCTACTACTTTGTGAATACTGATCTTTATCCCTATTTTTAGAAATCCAGTGCATCCATATTCTTGCCAACCACACTGTTGCAAACTGACATCCATATATGGGTCCATAATAATGCATCACAAATACCATTTTCCTCCAACATATTTGGATGGACTGTTTTATACTACTAGCTCTCTCCACATATACAAATGTTTCATTTCTCTCTCAACTTTTTGTTATTGTTCCTTGTGACCATGAGCAATTATTCCATTTAAATAGTATCATGGTATTTACCAGATAATGGCAAAGAGTATTATATTCCTCTTACATTACATATCCTTCCTTTGCATGGTGCATGGCAGTAATGGAGACAAATTAATGCTATCCTTTTACTGACATTGACAAGGCTAGCTTTATTATTATTATTTATTGAATTTATATACCGCCGCATACCCAGAGGTCTCAGGGAAGTTCACAGAATAAAATCAAAATACAAAACTACAAAATACATAATCAAAATAAAAACAACCCAATAAGCCCCCCCCAAAAAACCCCAACACATTTTAAAAGGGCAAGTGTGTGGATCTGGTCTGTGACTACTCACTCCAGAATCTTGCTCAGGAAAGGGAGATTAGCCTTGTTTCTGTAGTTTATTGTTGTAGTGTTATTTTGAAGTATCATAGAGACAAAGAAAAAGTAAAATTAAATTTGAAAATTGAGTCAACACAACAAATCTGAAATAAAGAGAAGGTAGGAATTTAAATCTAAAAGGCCATAATACAGTGCACCAGGTAAACACTTAAATTCAATTGAATTCAAAGGAGTTTTAAGCATGGCTAACCCCATGCTAGATTGTGGCATTTATCTATATTTAATGTGAAGCAAATAGGATAGCAAGCTGCACTGGCAAGTGGGTCAATACAATTTAAAAATATGACTTGTTGGTTGTGAATTTTTACAGGGCTAAGAGTTATATATTGTAAGCTCTTGCATTTATTTTGACATAAAATGGGAGTTGCTGGGTAAAATATCAACAGTAGTCAGGTCAGGAACCTGAGAAAACTACTGCTGATAAGAGTGGACTGTCCTAAGCATTGGTCTATCTTCCCCAGTCCAAGTATAAAATATATGTTCTTATATACATCAAAATGTATGGCTGTCATTGCACAGTCCCCACTGAAGGATTTGTAGTGAGTGCTGTATCACAATCCTGGATTTGCATAATGCCAGGGTGGGATTCAAAAGCAAAAGAGAAGGCAGGTTATACAAAACCAGTGGCCATGGCATTGGAGCCAGAAGGGAGTGACAATGGGGGGGGGGGATGGTGGTTTAAAGGAACAGCAGAAATTTGAGTAATGCAGGGATGGTTCTTAGCATGTGACGGGTGGCTTTAATGACAGAGGTTTGAGTAAAGTACTGTGGGATATTTGAGGATTCTGCATATTTCTCTGTCATATATGAGGCAGTTGAGAATTGGAAGATGGAGACTTCAGTACAGTGAGAAGTGAGAGGCACTGAAAGGGAGGGAAAGTGGCTGTTATAAACAGCAGTAGTTTGAATAAAGCAGGGGTGGAAGGACACAGAGGCAAATGGTGGTTTTAAACCACAACAGAGGTTCCCAAGATACTAGCCACTAATCTTTCACTTCACTTTTTTTAGCTATTAAGAGCATAGCTGTCAAAATAAGGGACCAGCAGCCTTGAAAATAAGGGACCAGCAGCCAAAATAAGGGACCTGCAGCCTCCCCTGTTCCAGGCACTACAGTCTTCCTGTCCTCCTGCAGTCTGGTCAAACGCATGCTGGTAGCTTCGAGAACACTGTCCAACCAACTTTGTAACCAGAGGTTCAACTGAATTTCATGGTAGAAGAGGTAAGGCAAGTGGGAGTGACCCTCACCCTTTCAGCTCTGGGAATATAAATGGATGAATGGGACAGAATGAGGCAAGCTTGCAGTTCTGTTGTCTAAACAGTTGTGTAGTCGGCTACGTTCACAGGTTTGGATACACATCCACAAGTTGTATGTGCATTTTGCAGGACTGGGCAAATGAATGGGCTTCTCAATGGATCTTGGATATCCGAGTTTGTTTTTTAAAGTGTAGATTCTGCAAGTCCGAAGTCCGTCTGCCCTTGATGCATTGTGTTACCTGCTCCACCCCTCCCACAACTATTTTAAAGACTTTTCAGGGAATTGCTTTAGCATCCGAGCATAAGGCTCGGACGCACATGGACTGGAAAAGGAACTGTTCCAAAACGTTTAGGTTCAAATTTGAATTAGCTGTTAACCTTCAATGACTCCATCTTCAATTTATACGGAAAGAGTTTGCCAGCAATACCATCTTCTCTAACCTTTTGTGCTGCTCTTTGAGGCAATTCTGTGGCAAAAGGCTTCTTGAAGTCCAAGTAGATTATGTCTGTTGCTTCATTTCTGTCAGTTGTCATTGTCACTTCCTTGAAGAAGTTAATCAGATTTGTTCAGCTTGACCTCCACTTTAAATGGCTTTGACCTGTCTAAGTCGGTACCTGTTAAAATGTTCTCAAGTTTTGTCCTTACCCAATGATTCTGAAACCTTCTTCCGTACTTTGATCCCATTCTAAATATAGATGTCATGTATGCTACCTTCATGTTCCTAGCCTATTACGCTTATTATCATATCAGCAGGGAATAAAGTGTCTCTGCCATTCTTTCCTTCATTTCATATTTTCATATTAAGGAAACAAGAACATTAGTCTTTCAACATGTCATTGTTGTTGCTGCTGTTATTTATTAAATTTGTATACCGCCCTTAATCCAATGATCCCAAGCTAGTTCACAACAGAAAAATACAAAATGAAAATACAAAATACCTTTTTAAAAAAACCCCAGTAACCCTCAGCATACTCTTTTTCCCCCCTTCCAACTTCAACACTTTTTTATTTTCCTCTGAAGGTGCTTCTCTCATGTACTCTTTTTACCCATGTTTCCACTGCCTTTAAATGAAAACAAATTGAAGCCATACCTCACCAACATTTCTTGATGTTCATATATATGCTGCAGTAAGCTTTTGCCAGTCAAAAGTTCATATCTTCAGCTATTGCAAATGGCTTTTCCCCTTGGATCTTGGAAGTATTTGAAGCAATCTAGGATAATTGCTTCAGTCACCAGTGGATACAATTATTGATTGTTGTTTTTCTAAATATGTTTAGAAACCATTATACTTTTTCTTAAATAAAATAATAAGAGTGAAGCCTTATGCTCGATTTAAACTTGTTGGAGAGTGTTATAATACAGACTACTAGCTCCCTGTACCTGGACACTGTTGTATTGGCAAGCTTACCCACGCATCAGCAAAGGGGCCATAAATGCTTGGGAATATGTCAGGGGAGAAGTGGGATTTAGTCAGTTCTGAAGCTTTCGAAAACATCAGTGGAGATTCAGCAAAAAAGGTGGGTCCCACAATACAGAATACCATAATAGGAGGGCCAGATTTAGGTTTTATGAGGCCCTAAGCTACTGAAGGTAATAGGGCCCTTTATATGTCCAGCTATCCTTTGTGTCAACAGCAAATTGTTGCTGTTTTTTGTGTTGGATATATGCTATAGGGTAATCTATGGACCTAATTGGTATCTAAAGCCATTTGCACATAACAAAATATGTATTTTATCAAAGCTGCTGTATGTATGTTTTATTTTATTTGTTTTTTATCTTATATTTTGGAAATGTACATCCAGGTTTTTTCCACCTTTAATTTTTTGGGGGGCCCCCAAGAGAGTGGGGCCCTAAACTATAGCTTGTTTAGCTTGTACAGAAATCTGGCACTGCGTAATAGACAAAAGCCAGGGTAAAGAGGTGTTTCTTCAGTTATGCAATGAAGATGCTAGAGGAACCACTGTCGGGAGGGAATTCCATGAGTCAGGGGCAGCAGAGAAAACCCTGTCCTAGGCTACTATCCCTTGCATTTCTGTGGGTGGTGAAACTACTCACAGAGTGATTCCTTCCTTCACACTCTTACACAATAAATGGAGCGAAGCAACTTGGTTAGTTTGAATGGGGGAAGGAAGAAATAAAAGAGATGAAGGCAGGAGGAGGAGCTAAAGAGGGTTCTAAATGCTAATCCCTGTGGGTCATAAAGCTAATACTCTCCACCTTCTATTCCCCCTCTCCACAACATTTCCTTCTTTCCTCACAGGAATGAATGATTATTCGTAAGAGAGAAAGGAACATGCACGTAGGGCAAAATTTAGGTGTGTTGGAGTGGGGCCTGAAAACCACTCCACACACTCTTCAGGTTTTGTTCCCTGCCTCCATAGGAGCTAAAGTTCAATTTAGTTCCTTTGGGAACAGGAAAAAGCTCAAAAAATGCTCAAAAAATAGATTTTTAATGTGTAAGACATATGAAGGGAACAGTGAAAGTTGATCAGTTTGCCGAAGGTCAATTATGAAGTCAGTTGTGCATTACTTCCCTTTTAGCTAAGTCATAAATTTGACAGAGAAATGTCATGATGATGCAGGTGATGAACATTTTTGGATTCCGTCATAATGATATAGAGCACTTGGAGCTGCTAAGCACTTAAGCCAGTGCTTAGCTTTAAGCATCTGAACAGTCTTGCTCATTAAATGGATCTAATCATGTGTTCTGTGCTCCCTCTACTGGTTTAGCGGCAGGTGACTTGTCTGACAAATGCCCAGAGCTGGGTTGATGAACTTATTGTAGAGCAATGCTGGTGCTAAGACCTAAGTGTTAAGATAGCACATGAATATTCAGGCCTGGAACTTATATGTCCAAATACTCTCAGGAGTTAATAAGCTGCTTCTTAGGCTGTCTTCCTCCAATTGTCCCATAAACTTATCCATGCTGTACTAAGGACTTAGTGATTTTGTTGTATTGGGATATGTTTTTATTGCTTGTATTTTTAACCTTGTTTCAAAATAAAAGGTAATATGCTGTGCAATATCCAATGTAAATTAATGCACCTGTGAAAAAGAGAATGAAAGCTATATTTTTGGCTTTGGAAGACATTGGTTGGAAACTGTGATATGGCTGTTTTCTTCTGATAACTTTCAGCAAAAAGGGGGGGGGGGCTGGCAGAAAGGCTGATATAAAATCCCCAGATCTTCTATGTATATGTCAAGAGGGAATACTTAAAAACTTTAAAATAAGAGCTATGACAGAAACTTTCATAAAGGTTTCTGGAAACCTGCTTGGGACAAATAAAATTCTTGTTCTCCCCCACCCCCCCATAAAGTTATAGAACAATGATAGTCTAATCAATAGCTGAGAGTAATGTTGCAAATGTTACAGGAATTAAACCAGTATAAAGCCAGCGGCATTTAGGGCTGGAGAACAAGGCCCATTAATCTTTTCCTTTTGATGGCTTTCCCAAGAGGTTGCAAAATGTATAGCAGGAAAGTTCATGCAAGGCGTTTGCAGAAAGAACATAAGTGAAGTCTTCTGAACTTGTGAGCACTTCTGAACAGCAGAACATGCTGACAAGATGCAATGTGACCCCTCATGATCAGGAGGCTGTAACTCTCCCAAGTTCATTTAAACAGCAGCATTTTATTGCAGCTAGATGTTATGCACAATACAAAAACAGTTTTAATTTTATTTTAGACTCTCTTGCCATTCTATTATTTCCCTCTCTAAATAACTTTACATTGCTCTAGGGATGATACTCAGACCTTAATGGTGAAAGGGATGTTATAAGGATCCAAACAAATCATTTGGTTGTTAGAAATGATAATTAGATTGCCCTCTAAATTCTTCTTCTTCAAGAAATCCTAGGAAATAATGCATTCCATCTTTAGAAATCAGCCAAGGAATAATTCAAAAATTGAACCACATAAATTATTAACTTGGTTCAATTTTAGAAGAGAAAAATAGACTCAGGGTACATATTCAGCTGTAGTCTGTGAAAATTAAACCTGCAGCTCTATTTATTTTTAATGGAACTTTTGTGCTAAATTCTTCTTGATAGGTCACATTGAAAACTTTGTACTTGGTGTTTGTGTGTGATTTCCTCCTTGAGATTATGGCATAATACATGTATCTTAGGCCAACAATTAATATTTATTTAGGCTTTGTTTATGCTGCCAAATTGTGAGAGCAGTTTGGGGTTTTTAACCTAGACAACAATCCCTGTACATGTGCAGCAGAAATTCAAGAACAGTTCAGCCAATACTGTTGAACACCACAGCAGTTTATTCATGGGCTACTCGATCAAAATGCCAAGATAAAAAATGTCCACTACTGTTTTTAACATTTGCTTATAGATATAAAAGGCCTTCATGTTTTTATTTCATTTATTTATTTATTCCACAACATTAATTTACTTCTGAATCGCAAGAAAACTGCAAAGCGGGCTGCAAAAAGAATTAAGATCAGTGGTAAGAGTTTATTTAAAACATTAAAAAAATGAATTTAAATCAACAATAAACTAAAACTAGCTTAAAAGATGTGGCACTTTCTACATGCCTAGAGAGGCTTGCCTAGACTTGCCTTGCTGGGGTTGTGGTGGTGGTGGATTTTCACCTCATAGAGGGCACCATAGTACCCAAGTCTGCCCTTGTTAAGTGTGTGTATTCATGCATTGTGTGTTTTTGTATGTGCTATATGTATGCATGTGGATATGTCGGGGGAGGGGAGTCATTCCTATTTGGCTATGCCCACTTTTGTCTTGGCCACATCCACCATTTCCATGCAGATGCTGGGGAGTTGGTCAATAGTGAATGTAGCCCTTGAGGCAAGAAAGTTTCCCCACTATGACAACTATCTAAAATGACCCTACCATAAATGTAATATTTTCTGTTATAGAATTGTAGAGTTGGAAAGGATCCAAAGGGTCATCTAGTTTAACCCCTTGCAATGCAGGAGTCACAGCTAAACCCTAACCTTGTGGCACTCAAATCAGAAGCGTAACACTCAAATTGTCAGTATAGCACTCAAAACAGATGTGTGGCACTCAAAACGGAAGTATGGCACTTAAAACAGAGCAAGTTCAGCTTCTGAAAAAAGTTCTCAAACCAGAACACTTACTTTGCAGTGTTTGGGTTCCAAGTTGTTTGAGTACCAAGGCATTTGAAAACCAAGGTACTACTGTAAAGCAGAATGGCACTAAATTAACAAGTAGAATAAGAAAAATAAAAATAAAAAATAAAAATATGTTGAGAATTCATGATTGAGACATACCTTTGTAGTAAATAATATACAAAAGAAGGCAGTATATAAATGGCTTAAAGCAGGGGTGTATCTACAATAATAAAGGTGAGACAACAACTAGCCTACTCACACATACATAGTTGATAACCGCCAGTCCCATTAATACAAAAAGTCTCTATAAAAACTTACGTGTCCTGATCAGCATGTTTCCATCAAGAGGAACATAGAAAGAGGATGAAACCTATTCTTATGGCTGTTGGCAAATAAGATACAAGTATTTTCCAACAGAGATTTCGTCAATCATATGAAAGCTGCCTATGGTCATCTTCTTGTTGAAAATATTGTGGAGGCCTTAGAAATACCTTTGAAAACAAATCTAAATTGGCAACTAAATTGATATGAATGATCACCAAAATTACTCAGCTGTAGAAGATGTCCCTGCATTTTAAAACTAGGTTACACAGGCCTCTTCAGGTTAAAACTCACAGAAATAGAATCTGGGGGAGATTAGAGTAAAATCAGAGCCAACGTGTTACATGGGCATCAATGGTTAACTATTTGGTGGGTTCCCATCTTTCTGAGACTTTTCTTGGGGTCAGGGAAATGATTTTTTACTCTATTAGAGAAGTAGTAGAAGAAAACTAATTACAAATTTGGTTGTAGCCAATTGTACTCACTCATTTTGTAGCTGCAAAATCAACCACAGCTCAGGCTGCTTGACAGGTGTTAAAGATCAGCAGCTGTAGAAACAGACTGATAGCTACATTAAAGTTCCACACCTGCAAGAAGAGAATCATTCATTCATTCATTCATCCTGAGAACTTTGTCCTTTAGCTATAAGACGAGGTTTTCTTTTGGTAAATGTGTTGTACTACTGTTTCTAAGTAAACAGTGATAGTAATTAAAGCTGTTATGTCTCTTCTAGGCTAAGTGAACATCAGTAATAAAGTTGGGAGGAAATACAACCCACACTTTAATTGGCCAGATTTGTAATTTTTCTACTGTAGAGGATGAAATGTTGGTGAATAAAGAAAGAGGCAGTAAATTCTTCTTATTGCACAGGAAATTGCTTCAGCACTTAGTTTTAAATGCAATTCAAAGTGACATGTTATTAAGAAAAAGAGCTCATGACAAGAAAAGTTTATTCCAGTAAGACATAATGGAACTTTACTGAATTTTATTATATGAGTTTGCTGAACTATCTGTAATGCATAAAATAATTATAGAGAACATGGGCATTAGTGGAGTAGGTTAAGCAATGTATAGGATGAATCTGAACTGGTTGTTTTGATAAAATGTACCATTGTCTAGATCATGTGATAGTCATAACAAGAAAAATGGGGAATTCCATAGGATCTTCCAGACACATACAGAGACCTTGTCCCAGTTACAGACAGTGAAAGAGCTCGTGTATTTTTTTTGCACTTGCATAGGAGTATGCTATTCCCTATTCCCCTCATATTGCAGCAGTGGCACAAGCAATTCCCTACTCCTTTCACAGCAGCGACACAAACAAAAGTACCAAGTTCTCAGGCCAAACTAGGCAAGATACCATTTGTGAAATTAACAATTATGTGGATTACTGTTTTAAAAGTAAATAATTAAAAACAAATAGTAAACATGAGGACCACAATCCAGATTGAGGACCTCAGCAGAGATTATGGGGGCTGTAGCACTGTTCCGTCATATGAATGGGATTTCCCCCTCAATAGAAGGCACCAAAGGCTATCTGGCATCAATACCACTGCAGGTTAAAGTCCACCCTGGTCCCACCAGTGTCCAAATCCAGAACTTCTCCCATGCCTGCTATTCACTTTCTAAAAGGCACCCATGCATTCTGTAAATGACACCTAATTTGGCCTTCACTGTGCTATGCCTACTGATATACCGGTAAGGTAAAGGGACCCCTGACCATTAGGTCCAGTCGTGACCGACTCTGGGGTTGTGGCACTCATCTCGCTTTATTGGCCAAGGGAGCCGGCGTACAGCTTCTGGGTCATGTGGCCAGCATGACTAAGCCGCTTCTGGCGAACCAGAGCAGCGCACGGAAACGCCTTTTACCTTCCCGCCAGAGCGGTACCTATTTATCTACTTGCACTTTGACGTGCTTTCAAACTGCTAAGTTGGCAGGAGCAGGGACCGAGCAACCGGAGCTCACCCCATCACAGGGATTTGAACCGCCGACCTTCTGATCAGCAATTCCTAGGCTCTGTTAACCCACAGTGCCACTAAATATTATTTGTCAAGTACAAAATTGTCCTTTTGCTAGGGAGACAATCTTAGAATTAAGTAAAAGGAGCAATCAGATGCTTTTCCATTCTCTCCAGCTCCATAAGACTCATGTTAAGCATATATGCTCATCAGAAATTGGAATGTTTGCACTGTGAATATTGCTGCTCCAGAACTGAATCAGATCATAACAGTGGAAATAGTGGATAAGATGTTTCCTTATGTCAGCTTTCAGAATCTACCACTAGATCTTATCAACTTCTTTTCTAAACTTAAGCACTTGATTAGGCTGCTATAAGCATATGGTTTTGATAGTACTATGGTTCTGACCCTGATCATGATAACCAGCTGAACAATTATGATAGCCTTTCATTTAAAGAGTACCGCACTGTGGTCTAAACCACAGGGCCTAGGGCTTGCCAATCAGAAGGTTGGCGGTTCGAACCCCCGTAACGGAGTGAGCTCCTGTTGCTCAGTCCCTGCTCCTGCCAACCTCGCAATTTGAAAGCATGTCAAAGTGCAAGTAGATAAATAGGTACTGCTCCGGCGGGAAGGTAAACAGCGTTTCCGTGTGCTGCTCTGGTTCACCAGAAGCGGCTTAGTCATGCTGGCCACATGATCCGGAAGCTGTCTGCGGACAAACGCTGGCTCCCTCAGCCAGTAAAGCGCGATGAGCGCCACAACCGCAGAGTCGTCCATGACGATATTTTATCCACCACACACACACACAGCAAAAAATATGTCATTCAAGAAGCAAAAGGAAAAATGTCCCTCCAGAAAGAAGAGGTCAATGCTAGTGGTCTATGATACTGCCCACCCACAGAATGGGGCCAGACATTAACAAATGCATCTGAATGTGGGATCACCTCTAGCTTTCCTGCACTTCTGTATTAACTTTTCATCTAAGTCTAATTGCCGTAGTCTATTATACCAGCTTCGAAGAGAAAAGTGTTAAGGACCCTTCTAGCTTGGTGCCACTTCCATGTGTGCTGCCTTGAATTATTCTTTAAAAATGCTTTCCAAATGCATAGGCAGAGTAAGGCAGGTGCCTCAGGAAGCAATTGCTGGGAGGTGAGGAGTGGTGCCCCCTAAATTAGCCTGCTATTCTCTGTTGCAACAACGGGCACCAGCAGTATTCATATAAGGTTCAGCTTCTAGTTTTGTCTGCTTGATGTATATGAATGGAATGAAGAAGAACACCATCTTGTCTTTTGCCTCAGGCAGCAAAATGTCTTGAGCCGGCCCTGTGCACAGGACAACCAGATTTCTTTAAGCTTCAGTGTCTTTTGTAGCTTCATGTGTGTGGTAATTCCTAGGTCAAATAAAAAACGCCACTGAATTCAATATGGCTAGTACCGTATTTTTCCCTCTATAACACGCAGATTTTTTCTCCTAAAAAGGAAGGGGAAATGTCTGTGCGTGTTATTGAGCGAATGTGTGGTCCCTGGAGCCGAAAAAATAGGCAAAAATCTAATTGCGCTTCACGGAGAAAGGAAACCTGAAAAGAGGAAGCGGCTGCTTTCCTGCATTCTGCCTCAGGGTCTTACTGCCCACCCGCCTCTGTTTCCTTGCTGTGTTTGCTCAAACGGAACAAAGAGCAGGGAAAGCCCCTCCCCTCCAGGCAAGCAGAGGGGAAAGCAGCCAGTGCTGCTGAAAACATGCAAGAGAGAGAGAGAGAGAGAAAAAGAGAACGCGCGAGCTGGCTGGCTTGGGTGGGTAGGTGAGGGAAAACTTTTGACTTCCTTTCCTCCCTCCCGTTATACCCCTCTCCTGCATTCTTAGCGAGCTGCTTCTCTGCACACCCCTCTCGTGCTCCTTGTCCGTTCTGTGTTTTTCCTTCCCTCCCCACTTAAAATGTGGTCAAAAAGCATGGATCCACATGGATCCTCAGGATCTTTGCATTGGGTCACCCCAAATTCACCATCAGATCACATAGCATGTCCATGGCTACAGCCTGCCCCCCAAAAATCACGCACCCACTGTTGCCTGGGGCTGCAATGGTGCAAAAACGTGGTTACAAAACATGGATCCACAGGGATCCTCAGGATCTTTGCATTGGGTCAGCCCAAATTCACCATCAGAGCACATAGCATGTCCATGGCTACAGCCTGCCCCCCAAAAAATCACACACCCACTGTTGCCTGGGGCTGCAATGGTGCAAAAACGTGGTTACAAAGCATGGATCCACAGGGATTCTCAGAATTTTTGCATTGGGTCACCCCAAATTCACCATCAGATCACATGTCTGTGGCCACAGCATGAAGCACAAAAATGATACATCCACTGTTTCATTCAGAATGTTTTTTCCCTTGTTTTCCTCCTCTAAAAACGATGTGCGTGTTATAGAGCGAAAAATACGGTATTTTACACTTGGGATACAATCCCATAGACACTGAGTAGGGAGGGTATTTCACTGGAGACAGTGGCAATTACTCCTGAGGAAACATGCATAGGAGTGCACCGCTGGAGCCTGTGATTCACCTTAACTGAGCTCAACTTTGTTCTTTGTGCATATGCAGCTGGAAAATAATAAAACAAGCTTTTAAAAGTCCTAGCTTTAATTTTTTTCATTCATCTTGAAATACTGAATTACAAGAAGGAGGGTGTCTTTCAAGATAATCACATTCTGAAGTGCATTAGAAAATATTTCATGTGTCTCAGCTGACATGATTTATAGAACTATTGGATTTATAGCCTTCTGCTACTGTTTTATTTGCAAGATTTGTGGACAATGAAGGAAACAATTCTTCCTTTATAGAAAGAATTATACATGTAGGGAAAGGGTAAAAGTTGAAATGTCCTGGGAATATTGATACTTACATTTATGATATAATTAAATAATACTAAAAATTGCTCAACAGAGTTAACTGATGAGGTCAAGAATAATAAATTAGATACTGATCTTAATAATACCTCCTCCTTTGTTTTCCTTTCCGCAGCAAGTTGACAGGCTTTGTAAGCCATAATAAATTTGAGTGCTTAAAGCTTCCTCAACAGCCATCACATCCTGATGTAACACATAGCTTTTGTTTTCTTGGGTGCATGGTTTATCCTCCTTTATGTCCCGTTGTTGTTTTAGAAATACAATCTAAACTTATTTAATTATATATTGTACATTGCACCTTACAAATGTAAAAATGTAAAAAAGTTCCTTGGCTTTAGGGGGGAAATAAGGAAAGGAAACAATAGTTTTAGTGGCATGCTCATAGCTCTGTGTTGAATTCAAGCACAGTGATTTAATTGTGTTGTTTTTCCTTAAGTGCAGTTCATCCTCCCCATCTCTCTCTTCCCTTGGAATATGGGAAAACTTGTGGCTGCCTATGTTTAGATTCTTGACAGGATCCTGTAGATACAAATTAAGCCCCCAGGAAAGCCAATGTGGTTCTCTCTAGATGTTGTCAGACTACAGCTCCCATCACCGCCAGTCAATGTGGCCAATGATGAGGGATGGTTGAAGGTTACTGACAGTGACATGGAAGCAGGCTTGGTATTATTACCAAAGTGACAAGCAAAGAGGTCATTAGGATGCAGTTCTCATGCCACTGCACCAAAGTGTGAATTGCCCCTGTGCTTAAAAGTTTACTGAAGTTAAGGCCCTTAGACTGGCTTGAGGATGAAAGGTAAAAGGTAAAGGTAAAGAACTCGGGGACCGTTAAGTCCAGTCAAAGGCAACAATGAGATGAGACGCTCATCTCGCTATTCAGGCTGAGGGAACCAGCGTTTGTCCACAGACAGCTTTCCGGGTCACGTGGCCAGCATGACTAAACCGCTTTTGGCACAATGGGACACCATGATGAGTGCCAGAGCGTACGGAAACATTGTTTACCTTCCCACCGGAGTGGTACCTATTTATCTACTTGCACTGGCATGCTTTCGAACTGCTAGGTTGGCAGAAGCTGGGACAGAACAATGGGAGCTCACCCCGTGGCGTGGATTTGAACCGCCAACCTTCTGATCGGCAAGCCCAAGAGGCT
Organism: Podarcis melisellensis; assembly: GCF_964234715.1. NCBI lineage: Eukaryota > Metazoa > Chordata > Lepidosauria > Squamata > Lacertidae > Podarcis > Podarcis melisellensis. Next base: position 60,060,345 of record NC_138531.1, read on the forward strand.
CAGTGGTTTAGACCGCAGCGGCACCCATGTCCCTTTTGGGGATGAAAACCTGTATTCCAGAATGTGATGTGATACCTTCGTAGGAATACACTACTACAGCCATTGGAAAGGGCAAGGGAATAAAATACCAACAGTTCATAGTGCATAACAGTTAGAACCATAAGATGTTTTACCACTCACTTCAGCAGAATGCAGCCACAGACGGTTGCCTTCATCCTTTGAAAGATGTTCAGATAAAATGTATGTACTGAGTGCTATATCAATAATAAAAAAATACAAACCATAGCATTATGTCAGCAATCCAAGGACATTATATTGTAGTTCTAATAAAATACTCTATACAAGGCTGTAAAACTGCACATCTTTGTATTTTCTGCAACCCACTCAAAAAGCCTTTCAAGTGACATGGGGGAAAGGTGGTTTGTGTACTAAAGGCCTGATCTGTTTATGCAAGTGCAAATCTAAAGAGTTCTGAAATAGGGGTCTTCAGTTCAGTGATACAATGAACATAATTGTTTGTAACAATAGAGTTTTGTATTGGAAAACACCAGTTATCCAACAGATGTTGTCTTCATTTTTAGCTTTACAGCTGCTTCACAATCCTTTTGTGCAAGGATAAGAACAGGTGGGAGACCCAGCTGGACAGCATCATCTTCTTACACTGCAGCGTCAGTAATAAAAAAAAGAGCTGAGCCAACAAGTTCACCTTTTAAAAACATTTATAGAGACAATATCACTCCTCCTTTCTTTTGCTTTCAAAAGAAAACACACTTTTTAATGAGTTGGACAAAGCCCACTCAGTTCCTCCAGAGTCCCAGTTGTCCTCAGAGCCTTATGGCAACTGTCCTCTCTGTGTGGTTTTAAGCCAGATTAAGCACTTACAGTAAAGATTCATTTAATATACATATTTCCCAAAAAGGAAAATGGAAAATGCCAACCACTATTAATGTAATAGTGCATTAATCGTTCACAAAGGGATTGGAAAGTATCGGTAAATAACTCAGAGCATGGGCTGCTTTATGACAAATTATTTTGTTCCCTACAACTATATACACTGTATATGATGTGTTGCTTTTGGATATCATCAGCATTCATAGCTAGGATCTTGCTATCATTCATCAGTGGAAAAGCCATAACACTGAGCCCACAATAAAGATTTCTCTGACAGTATATATTTCCTCTGGCTTCATTTCCACTGACAACAATGTATGCTTGGCTTAGGTTACATTTCACAAAAAATATCCATATCCATATTTGGGCGAGGTAGTAGTTTGATAATGTTACCGAAATGTAAATGTAAAGAAAAAGAAAAAAATAGGAATATATATTTTTATGGTTGGGTTGCGACTTAACCATAATTTCAGTAGAGCCACTAAAATTAAATCAATGGGACTTGTAAGTCATGATTAATTTAAGTTCCATTTATTTCAGTGAGTGTACTCTAGTAAGCATGACCAAGTTTAGATCAAACCCATTTACCCATTATTTTCTAAATGTAGTGTTAATTGTTACCCATGTCCTAAAACTGTAGGGATAATGCTACTGGCTTTATTTTGTCTGTTTAGATTATTATTTATTATTAATTAAATTTCAATACTGCCCTTCACCCAAAGATCACAGGGCTGATCACAATATAAAAAACACAAAAAATACATCTCATAATAACAAACAAAAACAATATCCCGCCCTCCAGGCACAGTTTAAAGGCCATGGATTGTTTAATCAGCCAAAAGGCCTGGGAGAAGATGAATGTTTTTGCCTGGTGCCTAAAGTTCTATCGTGCAGGCACCAGACCAACCTCCCTGGAGAAGGCATTCCACAAGCAGGGAGCCACTGCAGAAAAGGCCCTGTTCTCGCGTTGCCACCCTTGACAACTTCTCAGTCACATTGTGAATCTTTGCAACAAGAAGACAGCACACCTCCTGGGACATCCTGTTACCTCTACACACTTCTGCCTCTGTCCTCCTCAGTAGGAAAGTCAGAAGTCTGGGTGAAGACATGATGCCCCCAGTGCTAGCCTTCTTATCAGTTATTTGGGAGGCTTAATAAGGAATCCTAGTGATTTACACACAGCTGGGGAGAAGCATGTAATAAAAGAGTTCTGTTCATTTTCTTCCCCTTACTTTGTATAATATTCATCACCTTAGATCACACAGAACAGTCAACTTTAAAAAAAACAAAAAACCACACACCTTGCAATGTGCATCTCATGTTTTATTTATGGTCTATTTTTATTCAAAGCTGTCCTCTTTTCCAGTGAAGACTGCTCAGTTATAACAGCTGAGATATTATTATTTTTAAAAAAGTTCCATTTGCACTTTTCCTTTGGCACTGTTATTTGGGAGAGGAGGAGCAATTGTTTTTTAATAGGTTGCTTTTGTACTGTTTTTGCCACTTGATACCAAGTACGTCCATTTGTTGAAAGTTCATCCTTTTTTAAAAAAAATTCTAAATAAAACATATAACAGGAGTTTGATTTTACATAGCCCTTTTTTGCTACATAGCCACATTAGAAACTGGGAGCCCTAATCCAAACTGAATAAGAGGTTTAAAACTGAAGTGATACTTTACTGGCTTACTTCACTGACAGTATGTTTAGAAATTGCAACAATTGCTTTAGTGAGAATAATTTATTGTAATTGGAAGGCATGGGGTTTGCTTATGTCTGGAATAATGCTACTGAGCATGAGTCATCTACACTTCAGAAGAATGCAAAGAGGTAAAAATCAAATTTTGTTTGACACCTGGATAAGTGCCTTAAGGCTATAAAACTGATGGCCTTTGATTGGAACGGCATCAGTAAAAACTGTTGCCGACTGCGCTGGGAAGAACAGGTTGAATATGACTATCTGAGATATTCCTAGAATATGGAAGGAATAAATAGATGTCAAAGCGCTTGACAGGTGCTTCAAAGAGATAACTGTAATTATTTCAGTCTCAAGGACACTTAACATAACAGGAAGCATTTTGGTCAATCTGTTAACACTGACAATTTATAAAGTAGTTTTCATTTTTCTTAGAGACCTCAGCTAAAAAAACACATAGAAATCAGGTGGCCAAGCTTCAGGCTGCTTTAAAATATTTAATTGTGAGCTGCACAGTTTAGGACTTTGGGTTTGTACAGACTGGGGGGTGCCGGGGGCTGTACTCCAGAAGAAGCCAGCGTATTACTTGCCTTAAACATTACATTCCCTTGTGCATGCATGTGAGATACAGTATATCAATAGCTGTGCAAATACTACAGACAACAGTACATGGCTTATCACTTCTAAGCTACACTCTTCTGCTCTGATATGAGCAACTAGCTTTCCACTGAAGCTGTATCTACATGATGCGAATAATTAGCTGTTTCAGTCCACCTTTCCCCCTGCCACTCTCTGCATCAGAAGCAGCTGATGCAATGAGTCTGAATCACTCTCCCAGTAATGGCAACACTCAAGCTTACAAGGACCATGCAGGGTGGTACAAGGCAGTGATGAGATTGGGACTGGAAGCCACTGTTAGAAGGGCAGGGCCGCAGGGCCACCTCACCATGCCAGCTGCTCCTACCTCTGGGTTTGGGCTTGGTATTGTTCTGAAACAGTGGTACTCAAGTTTTTGTTATACTCAAGTATAAAAACGGTTAAGAATTGGAAAACTTAGAGGCGTCTAAACTTAACCCCCCTGCATGACGCTATAAATGCTCTTGAAAAATGTACATCTGGGGAACCGTTTTCAGCATCTCATATGCACTGAGGAGCATACAGGGCATTTTCATGGTTCTATTTTCATGTTATTCCTAATTACGTACTTATTTTCTACTAGTGCACGTCTTTCATTTCATGTTTTTTTTAATGCATTCTTGTCATCACAAAGAAAGGCTTCCCAGTTTGTTTTGTAACTCAGTTTCTTTAAAAGTGTCCAGAGAAGACCCAGTTAAGCAAGGGTCTTCCCCTCAACATACATTTATTTATCTATTTTAAAGTATTTATATACCACTTACCATGTTCAAAAAACACAAACCCAATGGTGGCAGCTGTTGAGAAATAAGCTCTTCCAGTAGGCTAAACTGCTGGGCAGGATTAAAGAAGGGCTTTATTCTCATGAAAGGCAACAGGGAGTTCAAAAGCAATAAAAATGGTTCTTAAAAACCTTCACAGAGCCCTAGTTCCTATGTGCTTAGATCTTGGATGGGAGGAAATCTTCATACTTCCTACCATTACTGATCAGGATTGTGAACTTCAAGGGCTCTCATCCTAGCTTCCCATAAATTCTGTCTTCTACTGAAGTCTCACAGCATCAGTGTATTTTCTTACCTTATCACAGATGTTTTTCCTCTGGGAAGGTGGGGAGGGGACAAGTTCCTCAGGTGCCATCTGTGGGTTCTGTTTTGCTGACTCCTGCTCATTGAAACAATAGAATGTAAGAAGATTCATGACATGACATGACATTACATAGTGAGAGTCATGATAATGTTATCTAATCAGATGTAGTAAGATTCATGAACTTTAAGTAATCAGATAATGAGTAGTTTACCAAAAAAAATCATTTATTTCTTTAAATGATTTACTATATATATATATATATATATATATATATATATATATATATGCAGGTTTTGGTGTCCTCGGGTGTCTTCCCGTGTAAAAGTTGGGGTGTCTAGGCGACGTTTCGACGACACCCCAACTTTTACACGGGAAGACACCCGAGGACACCAAAACCTGCATTCCTGTACCCGTGAAAATCTACGAAAGCAAATATATATATATATATATATATGCAGGTTTTGGTGTCCTCGGGTGTCTTCCCGTGTAAAAGTTGGGGTGTCTAGGCGACGTTTCGACGAGGTCTCACTCGTCATCTTCAGGCTGGTGCTTTCGGCTTCTTCCGTACTCTTCATGCCCTATTAGAAACTGAATGCATAACTAAGTCTAAGCACATCCCATTAAAACCTGCACTTTGCTCTTTTATTTAGTATCCTGCCTCCGGTTTCTGTTTCCCTTGTATTGAAGTTTAGATTGTAAGTACTTCAGGATATGGAACTGTTCTCTTGTATTCTGTCGAACACTGAGCACACTCTCTGATGGTGCTACACAAATAAATGAATAGATCAATAGGACAACATCAAGCTGTACTTCCAGCCACACTACAATACTTTTTCCTTGTGGTCTTGGACATAAATTACAAAGTAATATTCTGGTTCTCTGCCACAAAATTATAGGCCTAAAAATCACTAAAATTCAAGACCCAGTAAATGAAACTATTCTTTCTTGTCATCCCTGAGGACCACAATGTTATTACAACAAAAAGGAAACAGAGATTTAGGACATATTGGTTCTATGCCTAATCTTCAAAAACTATTTATGTATTTTATAAAAAAGCAAATCACCTAAGGGTTGTCTCTATTTGAAACATAGTTGCTAAATTTAGTCAGTGGGAAAATATGCTTGCAATATTCCTATTCTATATAACCTAGAAATATCGGATTATTTTCATTTTTTATTGTCTAAATTCATATTCTACAAGCCATGGTTTGGATTTAGTGTAACCTTTGCAGTTATATTTCAATTTAAAAAGGAAAAAAAAGAAAAGGAGGTGTTTCTCAGGGCTTGATACACAGACCACTTACTATAGTCCCTTCTATGCATCACTAACCGCCTGTTCCTGTGAGGCTTGTTTAAGCTGCAGTTTCACAAATGGGGGTTTTCAGTTTTTCCTACCGCAGCTAAAACCACATTATAAACATAGAACTTGGTTTTAACCCCCCCCCCCCCGTAAAAAAAACCACTGGAAATACCGGGTACTTTGCTTTCCCCAAACTTGGGGAAAATATCATTCCCCTACCCACAATTCCACTTGTATGGTACAGCAGAGCGAGTGTTCTTCTTTTTTCTAGATAGTCATTATAATCTTTACTCTTAAGATATTAGAGAATTAGAGAAATGAGAATTAAATTCTGTGTCTTGTATTTATTCACATAGCTGGTAAAGAGCAGTCATTGGAGACGCAAGCTTCTTGTAATAGCTTCTGGCATTTTTCAGCTTTTATATGTGAGAGGAATTTTTCAATTTCCAGTCTTTGGCCTTTCTGATGAAACTGCTCACTAGGGTGCTTACTGTAGCAATTCTGTATTGTCTTTGTTTAATACAGACACCTGTCCCTAAGGAACCAAGTGGATTTCAATTGCTTATTATATACAGCCCACTGAGCAGACATCCAGTGGTGATTTTTGCTCAGCACTAGTTTCAACTTTTTTTAAAAAAAATGGTAACTATATTTTTAAGAAGCAGTACCCTCCAGACCTGATTGACAATGCTATAACAGGCCAAATCTTGAGGGTATTCACAATTGAATATAGTATCTTGCTGATGACTATGGATTTCTGATCCCAAATTCCCACATACAATAATACCATATCAATATATAGACAAATCCAGCAAACTTCTAACCATTTTCCTCAGCTGAGAGAAAATAATTATTTTCCCAGTTCTGGTATATTAAAAAAAATCTACAAAGTACTCCTTAAATGAAAGTGAGACTCAACCTATGCCCAAAATCTTCATGTGCTGCAGAACAAATGAAATACATTGAGGTGTCACTCCTGGTGGGTGTGAGTTGCCCACAACTCACTTCCATAAAGCAGCATGCTCAACAAACAAGCCTGCTAAACCTTCATCTTGGTATTGGTTGTTAGCACCACATTCTCCCATACCCTTTTGGAGAGGCGAGCCATTGCCATAGCTGCCTTGCCAATACACTTGTCCAGCTGAGCATTGATGGAAAAGTTGCTGGTTATGGTGGAGCTCAGGTAGACAAATAGCTTACCACCTCAAGCATGTGGTCACCAATGCCAATTCAGAGAGTGCTGGCGACATCCTGAGTCTAGATGTTGGTCTTGTGGGGAAATACAACAACAGATCCAGAAGGAAGAATGGTCCACGTTTTCTATTTTACTACTGTGGGTGAACAGGAGAGAGTTGGGGGGGGGATGGATTAAAAATTGCTCAGGTTTGGGAGCCAAGTGCCATTCGGAGGAACAGGGGGCAGAGGCAGGCCTGCTCTGAGCACAGCCATAATGGGCAAAAGGTTGCACAATGGAGGAGCAAATGTAGGGAATGGAGTCGAGTGGTCAGTTTGCCTCCCATCCATTTCCTCCCATCTGACCCTTCCTAGCACGCAGTAAGAAGTGCCCAAAGTCCCACTAGGAACTTTGGTGCCTAAATGAGTCCTTTGGTGTAAACATGCCATTTTAAAACGAAGTCTATAGCTAGAAATGGTTTAAGAATTGCATCACAATATAAAGAACAGTAGGATTTAAACAAACAGGATCACATCCACAAAAAGGAACAGGGTAGCTAATAACTGATGTTCTCCCCCCCCCATTCCTTTCTATAATTTAAATTTGGTCTAAATGACAAATCAATTAAACTTTCATATTTGCATTAAAGGTTCATGGAGCAGCCAGTCTGAATTACTTTTAAAGCTGCATAGAGGGCTCCCTTACATACATAAAATGAAAGCATATGGAGAAGAATTGATCTCAGGGAAAGGAGATTCCCATATGGTATAAAAGCAAGGAATTTCTTCATAGATTGAAATATGGATCATCTTTTAAAACAAATCCAAATTGCAGATGGTGAAGCTCAGACTGAAATGGAAAAGATTCCTTGTTATACCAGTGGAGCAAAGCATATGTTCCATATAAATGCTATAAATAGTAGCAACTGGATAATCCTGTGGGACGTGTCTGCATAAAGAAAGCAGCAATAGCAATAGCCAATATATATATATGCGCATTTCCCCCTCCTCCCCCTGACTATATCCATCTAGTGGCAGCACATTTTTCTGCTTATGATATGTGCTAAAATCCAATGTTTGGTTCAAAATAAAGCTAATTTGCATTGGCATAGAGACTTAACTCACTGGTGTATTATTACTGTGTAAGCAGGTGTAGAAGCAACTGCAAATAAATGCTTGCTGATGGAATCCCAGCAGGGTTTCTGATGAGTTTTCGTTTTGTTGAACCTTACCAAGGAAATTACTGCGTAAAAAGCTTTGCTATTAGTTCTTTGCCTGAAAAAATCATTTAGCTACACCTGGCCAGATTCATGGCAATTATACTAACTATGCGTAGAGGCCATACCAAAAAACTCATCCACCTTTTTAAGCCATGGCCTGAAATCTGTCAGTGTAACAGTAGAAAATGACACAACTAAGCTATGAATAATAAAAAAGCAAATGCACATAAAGGGGGGAGGGAAATGGAATTTAAACTAGAATCTATGTAACTAGAACTATAATGTAATGGCCAATATTTAAAGTGTGAATTGTCTACAATTGTTTATTTATTTATTTCAAATAATGTGTAGTGCTTAATCTTTTGTAATGGTTTAAAATGGCTAAAAGTATATGTAAATAGAAATGCTATGATAAAATGTCTCATTAATAGCTGAAAAATGTAGGTGTGCAACACACACCTGGCACTATAATCCAAATGCACACGCAAGCTTTGAGCCATCTTAGTGAAAGGGATTCAAAATGGGTACTAAAATTGTTTAGATAATGAATCTGTCTCGTGGTTAAAAGTTCCAGGGGTAATAAATCAGAACTATTATTTTGATTTCCTTTGTAGTGATGACAATGGCAATGCAACCCGTTAGCACAAACATAAACAACAGGAGTATTCAGACTGTACTGATTTTGAATGCAAGTGTTTATCTTGACAAAAATATCCCTAAGCATAGAAGATATACTTAAAAAAGAGCGTTTATGAATTTTCCTTTACTCCATATGAGTTTGCCTTCAGAAGATCCATTCTTCTTGCTCTGATCTGCAAAGTTTTCACACCTGTTTTCATGGATTTCTACACGATCCTATGCATGCTTACTTGGAAGTAAATCCTACTAAATCCAATGGGGCTCATTGCCATGTAAGTGCACATGGGCCCTTAAGATATCAAAGCTGCATTTTTAACTGAAGATAGAGTAATCAAAATGTAGGTATCATAACCCTTTAGTCACATGACTGCTTAGAATGTGACAGCTGCAACATGCTGCAAAGATTCTAATCTTTATAGTGTTGACATGATTTATGTATGGCACCACATCAGGCTATATTCATCTAGAAACACAACAAAATTGCAAAGTATGTATCTGGGTAACCCCCATGCAATAGGTTTCTTCCTTCTTCCTTCCTAAGATAAAAATAGCAAATACATTATAGTGGTACCTTGGGTTACAAACACTTCGGGTTACTGAGTCCGCTAACCCAGAAGTAGTACCTCGCTTATGGCTTAATTTCTAAATACCAGCTATGGAGTCATCTTGTCTGAAAATCATACTTGGGCATGCTTACAAGGAGGCTCTTTCCTTGTCCATAGAGACTAATTGATTTGTTTATAAAAGAGGAGATAATGGCACTCTGCACATATGGAATGGCATGCTACTCTAAATAAGTGCTGTACATTCTGGTGAAAACTGTAAGGTTAAAAATGGCAGCCCTACCAAGCAAAAATGTGGCCGGCCACCACTGCTTTCAAACCACTTTCATTCTAAAAGGCAGTGGAATGCTGAATTCTTAACAAACAATGTAAACATTGCACCAGTCCCTAACTCAGCAACATAGGTGGTAGCAATTTACATACATTTGATTGAAAGCAAATGTCTCTGAATAAGGCAAATGTGTATTAATAGGAACACCCCACAGAAAATGTTATTTCTGTTTTTAACCTAGATCAGGTATATGAGTTTAATTGATAGATCCAGACAATAATATGGAATTCAGTCTTTTATGCTAATGACCAATTAAGTTAATGGGGTTACTTAACAGCTACTTTGGTGCAAATGATTTGAATATTCAATGATGATAGTGGGAATAGCTCCCTAGAGAGCAAATATGAATACTAAGAGCACAATTCTATCTATAGGTTATATTCTGTCTATAGGTTATACCTTATGATCAGCATAGAACCATTGCTAAATTTCCCTTCAGAATAAAATTAGACACTAGCATAGTTAATTTATGTCCGTGGTAATCTACCAGCAGTGGAATTACTTATCTACCACTGGAGAACTGCCAGTGTAATAGGAAAAATCCAGGCAGAGCTGGGGTGTGGCAGGTGAGGAATATGTTTTAATCAGAATCTTATCCGCATTCAGGGCCCTGACCAGACCCCTATGATGGAATAGTGTTGTGCTTACAAAAGAGGTAGTCTAAGTGAAAAAGCAATCTAATGCGATCCAAGTATAAACAGCATCAGAACACTGAATATCCTACTTCCTTACATTTCTCTGTCCCCTTGTCTTTCCCTGGCAATATGCATTGTTATGGGAAGGGCAGGAACTGTTGGGAATCTGAAGTGACATACCCACATGGCAGAAGTTGTCCCCAGTTCCAGTCAGCACCCAAAGGCACCTTAAGGGCCAAAATAATTTACCGTACTACTGCAGAAGATAAGGCTTCTGTAACACAGTACTGGATGTTGACATATATTCAGATAGAGATATATCCGTACAAGGTATTTCTGTTGCTCCAGCAATTCAAGACGTAACACAGATTCTGACTCACTTCTCAAGACTCACTGGCTGACTAATGAGCTGACATTCCTTAATCACTTATATCAGGCATAGGCAAACTCGGCCCTCCAGATGTTTTGGGACTACAACTCCCATCATCCCTAGCTAACAAGATCAGTGATCCGAGATGATGGGAATTGTAGTCCCAAAGCATCTGGAGGGCCGAGTTTGCCTATGTCTGACTTATATAGATGGCACTGGGCAGTTGCCATAGTAATTGGGTTCACTGACCTTGCACCTGTTGGCTTATCTCATACATGGGGTGATTTGTACTCATGAAGGAAATTAACCCCTTCCTCTATGTCCAATTCCTCCAACATGAACTGAGTTCTGTGAAGTCATTGTGGCATCCCTGCCATTGCCAAGGACACGTTGTCTGGTAGTATTGTTGTGTTATCTTTTGTTCCTTACCACTATTTTGCTTTGCTACTAAGAACGCACAAGATCATGATTATGTGATGTTAAGTGTTCATTCTGGTACAGTTTTTGCTGACTTCATAAATCATAGGATTGGTATCCACAAAACCTTCTATATCCTTCTGTATTATCTGAATTTACATTACTATGAGATTCTGAAATACTGAGCACTTATATACATCAACTTACATGTATTAGAAACAGAATTGTGTCCATTATCAAGCATAAAAAGATCCTTAATGTTCATATATCCTTTCCAAGCAACATCTTCATTTAGGGGAGATAGGATATGATTTATTTATGAAAAGAGTTTAAAAATGCTTCTATTTAATTTCTTGCCTATATCACGGACTTGCTCCAAATCCCTCTTCTTCAAACTAAAACTCATTTTTATTCTCTCTTGCTGTAATTAGGAAGACAAGATATATTTTAGACCTTAGAGTATTGTTTTAATTTTCCTATACAGTATTTAAACCACTTACACTGACACCTTTCAGAGTCTATTTCTCTTATTTAAAAGTCCCCTGTGGTTGTTCCTTGTCTCTCAAGTGAGCATTATCTTAGATTTACTACTATCTGTGTAACACCAGAGAAAAGGAAGATGCAGCCATACTCTGTCAGTGCCAAACAATGGCTGCCATTGTTCTCGGTCTTCCTGCGTGGGTTATTGCTGTTGTATACAGCTAAGTTAAAAATGTGCCAAGAAATAAAATTAGAGTTCTACATTAGTCCACCTGCAATGCCCAAAACCTTAGCTGAGTTTTCTGAGTTTCTCCAGATATGCAAATCCCAAGCTGGAAGGCTAACACCAATCAAACTTGTTCCCACTGTGTAGCTTTGAACAATTTTAAATATTCCTGTCATGTTGCATTTCACATAACACTGCCACTGCTCATGAAATACATTTAGACATTTCTGAGCTGAATGTAATAGATGTGATGATGTGAAATTAGGAACTGTTTGGAACACTTGCTGCCTAGAACAGTGTTTCCCAAACTCAGGTCTCCAGCTGTTTTTGGAATACAGTTCCCATCATTCCTGACCACTGATCTTGCTAGCTAGGGATGATGGGAGTTGTAGTCCAAAAACAGCTGGAGGCCCAAGTTTGGGAAACACTGGCCTAGAATAAATGTTCTTGGTGATACTGGATCAGAAATATACAAATTAAATAAATTTCTCTGTGTGACTGCCTGGCTCACGCAGATCATGGTAAAGGACATAAAACATTATTTTCACCAAGATAATATTTTTCTGATGAACTATCCTGTTAGTAAAGTTGCTTGGCCTGAAAATAATCACCTGTCTCTTTTTAAAATAGCTCTATTCTGCCTGTGTGGCTGTCTGCAACAAGTAATATTCCATCCACGCACTGCAATTTGCTTCTTAAATGGAAGTTGTTTGCTTTATTTATTTACAACCTCCATAAAAGACACTTAAAGGAAAGCATTTTTGCATTAAGTCATTTTCCGCCTCCAACAATATTACTTTCTTACCCATCAACATCTGGAGGACATATATCTAATAATTTCCATGCTGTTTTCCCCCCAATAGTTTATTTACATAAATTCTCAAATTACAAAGTATTCCTTAACTCATGCATTAATCTTGTCAAATATCGTGTTTCATGTGCCATATTAGTATGATGCTAGGAACATCCACAGTTATCTCATAAACCATTTCCATGCTTTGAAGAACCATCAAGGCAATGTGTTGATCCAAATGTACTATTGCATGTATTAAGGGCCTTCTATGTATTAAGGGCCTCTTCTGATGGTGGAAGGGGCATGAATCTAGTAGAGGATTCTGCAAACGGAAGTCAGGGGCATGATTTTCACCACCACCACCACTCCACTTTACTCAGCTATGCCCCATGATTTTTCAACCCTGCAGAGCAAATTTTTGAGGGACTCGGGGGAGCTTAGACTTCAGAGCACACCACTCACAGAACTCTGGATCCACCCCAATGTATGCAAATCCTTCTGCTGTGGTCCAAATGCGATTTCCAGTGCTATTGGTCCTCTGACCACAGGCAAGCTGCAACAGTCAGCTCAGAAGCAACAAAGAATAGTAGTACAGTTTGTTTCTCAAACTGGTGTGGGAATTCCCTGAGGGCAGGGGAAGGATCATAGCTCAACAGAAGAACATCTACTTTGCATGCAGAAGGTCCTAAATTAAATCCCCATCTTCTCCAAGTAGGGCTGGAAGTTTCCCCGTCTGAAGCCCTGTTGAGTTGCTGTCAGTCAGTGTAGACAATACTGAGCTAGATGGATGACCTGACCCAATACAAAACAGCCTCCTATGTTCCTAAAAAAGCTGTGCATATATTTTTAGTGATAGAAAGGGAAATTTGGTTTCCCCAACATGTAGGTTTTGGCTCTATCGGCTTTGTTGCAGGTCAAGTTATCTCATGCTATAAATGAGATGGCTTGGATAGACAGCACAGGACAGGGAAATAATGGAGTATTTATTATCATTTTGAAGTAAAAATACAACATAGGACCACTAAGGCATATAGCCAAATCGACCCAGAGAACAAACAGCATTCATCACACTGCATGGAAGATGTGGCCTTTCAAAAGGCATGCATTACGGGTATAATCTAGCCAAAGTTGAGAACATAGCCAAATGGTCTTTGGTCTCCTTTACAATCCATTAACATGAATCAATAGATTGGTTTTTGCTTGAACTCATGTCCTGAATAGTTACCATTATTGGAGATGAGAAAATTTTCCTCAGAGCACATTGACTAAGTAACTCAATACAGCTTTTTTCCTCCTGCAGTATTTGTCTGAGCTCAGGTACATGGGTATCCCAGACTGAATTTAAGGCAGGTGACCTGTGGTGCCAGGCTTTTGGAGGTGCCTGTCAACTATTCACTGAAGAAATGAAGTGAAGACTGAAAAACAATTCATCTTTACTTGTAATGCTGTCAACACTGACCAGTAAAGCTGCAAGGCCAGTCTTGCATTAATATAATGACAATGAAAATCTGTAACATCACTGCCCATTCAACAAACTGCATGTATGTATCAAATCCATATGTGAAATTTATAGGGCAGAGATAAAAAATGCATACAACATGAAAAGTGGTACAAAGACACTAAAAATAAGATCCAGGTAATAAATAATATAGGTTTTCAAAGTTGAGCAAGTGGAAGATGGTGCCAAAGATACTCCCCTCCAAGGGTACCATTTGAGCTAGGGCCACTATTGTGTTTTCTGGAATAGCTGTTCTCCTAACACCTCTTGCAATGCAGTTCTTTGCTTGAAGTATATTGTGACATCCGTTGCATAGATTAGGAGGCTGCTGCTCTTAGCTTTGATTAAGTGGTTGCCTAACATAGCTATTTGGTAATTTTGACCATTATTATTATGTGATACGAGCCACATAATAGAATTGCACAACACCCCACCCAACCACCTCAACACAATGAGCTGGACATACCATCTTTTTAATTAGTCCTGTTCTTCTCCTAGGCACAACTGCAAAGCACACATTAAATTGCAATTTTATTTGCACACCTTTGTCTTCCAAGCCTCATGGGCCACCCCATATTGAACATGTTACAATATACTATTTACTTCAAATATTAACATAGCAGTACTCATGTGGCCCTTGGTAGGTTGCGAAAACTAAAAATGTGGTAATCATCAAAGCGCCATGCAAAGCCATAATGTATACCATATGTTGATCCTGTATCAACCCAGTACATAGGCTCCCCAAGCAAAATGTTAGATGCAAAATGTTCCAGAATATAATTTGCAGCAACACAAATTACAAGAGGCAATTTTCACTGAAATTATTATTTTAAAAGAAATAAAAAAGAGCAGCATGCTGCAGTTTTCCTTGACCAATCAATTCTTATTTCAAAAGGTTTTAACAAATATTTAAAATGTATGAAGGAAAACATATGGAGGAGCTTTCTGCATGAAAATGCCTCCCCCAAACTTTCTGAAGTGAATGAAACCAAACATTCATCTCGGATTCATCAAGATAAATAATAATGTAACTATAGGAAGAAACATATTTGTGAAATCTAAAATTTTGCCTTAGGTACTCCTTCAGATGCAAGATGTTGGAATCTAATACCTTCATCTGCTTGGAAGTCCACTTTAAGTCGATAGGAAAAGACAGATATGAGGATAAATAAAAGCTTTGCAGTCTACTGAGTTTCTTAGAACTATTCTTATTGATCCAGTGTTTAATGCCTAATTTTTAAAGTCTCTCTAAAGGCAAGAGGCAAAACTTCAGTGCAAGGGATATTTATAAAGGGTTGAAGGAAGGGGTAGAGCCAGAATTTGGGAACATAGCAGACATTTTGTAGCCTAAAGTCTTCTATAACAATCACATTTAATGATTCTTCACAGGGTTATGTGGATATTATGGGGCTGTTTTATGAGACACAGCTGAGGTTTCCCCCCCTAAAAGATTCTCATATTACTTGGAGATGAAGACCACATGTGTATAGCTTTCCCCACCTTTTAAAACACAAAGAAATAGAAACTCATAGTGGGGCCTAGTGATGTTGTATGGTTGCCAACAGGTTGTTAATCAATGAAGAGTGGGCTAGAAATAAATAACAACAACCACAACCATCCTTGGGAAACAAACAAACCAGAGTCCAGCAGTTAGAAGGTGGCACCCAGTGGTATAGAGGCCCACAAAAAAATGAAATACAAAATACTGGAGATCTGGGTAATTAAAAAAAATATTAATGCTATATTTTCTGTTTCTGTATGGTAAGTGAAATACTTTCAAAAGTGGTGTTTTGAAATAATATAATTCTATCCAATTACAGTGGTACCTCTGTTTCCAAACGTCTCTGCTGACAAACATTTTGGTTTCCGAATGCCGTAAACCTGGAAGTAAATGCTTCAGTTTTCGAACACACCTCAGAAGTCGAACATGCTACGCGGCTTCCGTATTGAGTTTTCGGTTTTCAAAAGTTTCAGAACTCGAACAGTCTTCTGGAACTGATTACGTTCAAAAACCAAGGTGCCACTGTACACTGCAACTAGATCCAGGATATGGGAAGTTAGGGTCGCTAGTGCCTTTGTCTGGATTATTAAACCATTCTCTCCAATAATTGACAGATGAAGACAGGAATATGCTTGTAACAAAGGCTGAACTAAAAAATCTTTAGCTCAAAAATTGTGAAGTGGACCTAAAATGGCAGGACTGAAGTCTTGTGGGGTGTGGCAAGTGTAGCTGTAAAGTATATGGCAGTGGGGTGGGGCTGTTTGGCTGCAATGGCAGCTTCTCCCTTATTTGTTGCCCTTTCCTTCCTCTTCCTGATGACTTCTCCGTAGTTAAGGGAGCAGGGAGCTCTTCATCTGGAGTGTCACCTGCTTCCACTCCATCTGACCATATCAAACCATTATTTCCAAGCACAGTACTCAGACCCTCCAAGTCACGTGACCCACATGAGATCATGGAGCCTCAAAACACACATTTTGGTATGCTGCACAAGATTGTGGTACCAGAAAAAGCACTTGATCTCACACGATCATGGTGACCCAAATGGCTGCTGTGACCCCGCCGGGAAAACCGGAATGTCCCAGTTTTTCTGGGACACTTGTGGGGTATGCAGTACTAACCATTTTGCTGACATGGGGCAAGTGGGACATTCACATCGTCCCTCTTGTTGTAATTTGCTAAATGCTTGCTCTCTGCCAGCTGTCCCATTATATTGTGTGCATGCTCGGTAATGTTCTGGTGATGTGAAGAGATTTTGCCTGTGCTAGCTACAGAATTGTTCCAGAGGAATGAACTGGAATGGACTGCCAGATTTGCTATTAGTGTATAGATGAGTGAGGTTGTTGTTTTTTAGCTATAACTTCTGAGGATGTTTATACTTGCTGATAATTTGATGAAAGGTTCCTGCCATTCTATTCTCTCTCTTGGGGTTATACTTAATAAAAGTCTAGTGGAGTCTATACTGAAATAATACGCTGTCTCAAGTATTGTTGCTTTTGTTGGTTTTTCTACATAATACAGTGTTTTATGATGGAGAGTGGAGTATTTTATGAACAGAAAGATTTCCACTAGATTTATGTCCCATTTATATGAGGCCAATAGATTGCAATAGCACGTGTAAGAACGCTGAAGCAAAAAACCAAACTGTACTTATGTCAAGGAGATGGATTTCGGTTGTAAAGAATATGTGTAAGAATAAGATAAAGACATAATACCGTCTTAAGGCCTTTCCCTCTTGATGCAGTTATATATGTTACTGCACGTATGCAGTGAGGTCCCTGGCCCTTTAAAAATGTAATATTATGCAAAGGCATCTGCCTTGGCTAAAATGCAGATGGAGAACAGAGGCACAATGGATAATAATATAACACACACGTAACACAATGGCACACACTGCAGGACCTGCGGGTTAGGAGTAATTATTAAGCTCTCCTTAGGCGTTATCCAGATATAGAAAGAAACATATGAGGTAGGGAATAGGGTGGCTGCCTTTGTGTGGAAGGTGACTGTCTGCAGAGAGGAGACTCCTGTATCAGTTGTGGCTCCCGCATGTGTTTTAGAACCTTGGAAAATCTGGGCTTCAAATTGTGAAGGTATTGTCCAGAAATACTAAAGTCTTCCTGCTTCACCCAGTCCTCTTTCAATGACTACTCTAGCGTATTTAGATGGGGTCTGGAGGTCTTCTTTCATCCTCTCCAGTTTCCAGGCTTGCTTACATTTACCTAAATATATTTAATATTGGAATCTTTGGGAATACTCTCCAGGCCACACCATGCATTCTCTGTTCGAGTAAAACATTTACACTCAAGGAATAAAAGCAAACAGAATTGAAACACTGAAGCAGAGAAATTTGCCTTTCCGGAGCTTCTGTGATATTTATGCATGTTGGAATTGTTGTGTATTGATTTGGTTTTGAAACACCACAAGTCATACTAACAGCAAAGAACTCATTTATCCTTAGCACAAAACACACAATAAACAAGCTTATTGTTTGAAAGTTTCAGTTGGGATATGCAGTACACATATTCAATTATCATAAACAAATTTAAGTGCAGACTGCCAAGTGTTGTTGCCATTTGAAATGCTTACTATTACTCCTTTTATATCTTCCAGATTTTGCAATAACCTCATCATGATGAAATGCCTCTGGCAGCAATTCATTAATAAAGAACAGTCTAAAAAAACCTCTCAGACAACTGGGATGAGAAAGGTGAAATCAGAGAGAGTCATATGGATTCCATTCTAAAAAGGTCTGTAGCTGCTTACAGCTCTTTTCTATCACCATGAATATTCATAATTTGTATTCCTGCTGATCCCCAAGAGTTATTGGTGTGGGTTTTTTTATTATACCCCTTAACAGATGACAAATGAGAATGGGGTACATATACCATCTTCAGTGAGTTATATGTTTCTAAAGGGTGATTTGCTTGTAAACGCTTATCATGTATTAACTTCAGATTCAGCATGTCTCCATTCCTACACAGTAATAACATGCATAAAATATAGATGCCAATTTGGAGATGAGTGGGGCACCAGAGAAGAGTATCTTAGCTCTGTCCACCCATTGCTGTGGTTTTACAGGTTTCTAGAATGTGCAAGGGAACAAAATGCTTCCCATTGTAAAAGCTTACCTTTCATGAAATGGAAGGTGATCAGAACTGCTACCAGGGGATCTAGCTCACTCATCACCACTGTCCTCTGACGTGTTTATTTTAACCTAGCTGTAATGCCCGAAGAGCACTCAAGTCTGTTGATAAATCTCCTTCTGGACTCTGCCATTTCTGACTGCACCTAATTGGATGGTTTCACATTAAAGAAAAAGTCCCGGCACACTGAAAATTAGCTTGTGAGTGGAACGGCTAGGTTATGGCTCATTTTTCTATCTGGAAGGCATTCTATCTATCTATCTATCTATCTATCTATCTATCTATCTATCTATCATCTATCTATCTATCTATCTATCTATCATCTATCTATCTAATGGAAACATTCATTCATAGGAGTATCCACCAACAGTCTGTTGTGGAGCAGTCCAGAGACAGGTTTTACCACTTCAGTTGTTGTTTCATGAGCATTTGGTCTTAGGGCCTAATTACGCATTACTTTAAATGTGTTGTCTGAACTACCATTAGGTTTTTAATATCATAAATCCACACTGGGACCACTGCATGTGGGGAGATGTAGTTTAACCTTTTGTCTCCCTACTCTGATTTGGGTGGGGTCAGCCTCCACATTGCAAATAGCAATTGCAAAAAAATCCCTCCTGTTGCACTAATGTGAGGGTGTTTCATCTTTCCTCCTATTATTATTTGTGGCATGTGGGAAATTCTTTTCAGGATGATGGTGGAGGAAAATACTTAAATTCTCCTCCTCACACACTGTGGGACTAACCGAGATCTAGGGGAGGGGGAATTTTTTAAAACAAACAAACAAACAAACAAACACACACACACACACACACACAAAATGATTCATAGAATCATAGAATTGTACAGTTGGAAGGGACTCAGAGGGTCATCTAGACCAACCCCCTGCAATGCAGGAATCTTTTTGCCCAACATAGGTTTTCAACCCACGATCCTGAGATTAAGAATCTCATTCTCTAACAACTGAGCTACACCAACTTATTCATTTAAAGGAATGTATTATTAGGCCTTTAGTAATACATAAAATATAAACTAGATTTTTTTTAAAAAAAGAACTCAGTGCAGTGTCTCACTACTGTATATGCTTTAGTTCATCAACTACAATTCAAGTATTTCAAGTTTTCTTTCCTTTATTCTCTCAGTGCCTTCTCAGTGTGACCAATTTGCTCTTGGAAGCCCACCATTCAGCCTGTTATAAAGTAAACTCTCACTATTATTTGATCAAATTGATTGGAAAACAAGATGACACGACCAAGAAAAGAAGATATGCTCCATCGTTCAAGCTTCAAAAATGTTGCTGTATTGTCGATGCTGACCTTTGACTCCCTTAATCACCTTCTTCTGATCCTGATCCTTAGCTCCAAATACCATACAAGTGTGAGCCAATGTGTTATTT
Organism: Podarcis melisellensis; assembly: GCF_964234715.1. Taxonomy (NCBI): domain Eukaryota; kingdom Metazoa; phylum Chordata; class Lepidosauria; order Squamata; family Lacertidae; genus Podarcis; species Podarcis melisellensis. The sequence goes on from NC_138531.1 coordinate 60,080,334, forward strand.
GAAAGTTACAGAATCAAGCTCTAATCCTAAAATCTGTGAGATGAGTTTTTATTGTTGTTCTCTTTGGGGAAAGGCATTGTGTGTGTGTGTGTGTGTGTGTGTGTGTGTGTGTATTCTCTTTTAAAGCAGTATCACCTTACTTTTTATAGTTACATTGCTTTCCTTTCTGCAAATTCTTATGTCTCCATTCTGAAGGTGTCCCAATGAAAAAAAAATCTCTAAAATCTGAGGCCCAATCATAAATGAAATCTTGCTAGCTTCTCCTTCATTTTTACTTTGTAGGGTGGGCTCCTTGTACAATCAAAGGAGGAAAATAAATTTATAAAGGCATTAGGAAGTATGATAATGAAACATTTGCTTTAACTGTGGTTTGTTTGGTTTTTTTTTAAAAAGAAAATCACAGACTTCCCCCATTCAGTCTTCAAGCTAACATTACCCTGCAGTTGAAGTAGAAGTACAGAACCTATGGCTCACCAGATATTGTTGTAGTCTAACGCCCAGTGCTTTTTTTTCAGCAGAGCGCAGTTCCTGCACCTCTCAGGTGGGTGCCATTGCGGGCCAGTGCTCCCCACTTCTGCTTCTTGCCTTTACATACTTCTGAGAAGCCCGAAACGAACATTTCAAGTCAAAACAGAAGCTGGTCAGCGTGTGAGAGTCTACTCTTTCTTTTTTTTAATGATTCCACCTAGCTCCTAACTGCTCCTAGTTGTGATTGGTCAAACTACTACGGGGAAGGGCCAATTCATATTTCCTTTTCTTTAATCCGCCTCTTGTGTAGTGGCAACGAGCTTTAAGCCTCTACCGTTGTACCTGTGCATGTTTGTGCAATGACCTTTCTGAGCTGCCATAGCCATCTGCCTGAATCTAAGAGAACGAGGGAGGTGGGTGATGCATTTAATTGACCATCACCAGAACCAGGGGCACCGGCATCTGTTCAGGGCTGCCCTGAGCCACCCAACGACTTATTGTAACAACTTCATGGTGATTTCCAGCACCTATTGTTCTTGGGGAGAAAAGCACTCCTATGAGTCCAAGTCAGCAAAGTAAGGGATGATGAGAGTTGTAGTCCAACGACATTTGGAGTGTCACAGGTTACCTGCCATTGCTTTAGGGCTTCAAAAGTCAAACCTCTGTTAACAATGCTGAGAAACAGCCCAATAGCCTAACCAGATCATTAAGCATTGTGCTGTGGTGATACAGGAATGGGCATAAGCAGTATACAGCTCACAGTCTTTTTTCAGAGCAGGAGCAATGATACCCTCTGCTAGGGTGATTCATTAATGGATCCTTCTTGCTCTGGGTGAAGCTGAAGTCTCAACAAGGATGCACTTTTAAATAGGGATAAAATACAATTTCCTATAAAATTAGAATTATTGAAAAGGGAAATTTCAAATCTCTATATTTAACCACCCAGATTTCTCTTTTCACCCAGATATGGGAACTGAAAATTACACATTTTGTCAGCAAAATCTGACACATTTAATGCATGCACACTGATACATTCAGCATGACACCAGCTTTGGCATGCCTTAAAGTAATGGCATACTTCCTCAGCTCAAAAAACCCTTGAGACAGTCACACAGCATGGGCTTTCTTTGAACTGTTACCTGCAGCAGTCCAACAGCTGGATATTTTAAAACTCAGTGGTTCCATCTTTAGCAATAGGACCTACTGTGTCAGAAACAAAAAGCAAAAATAACCCAGGTGTAACTCCCCCTGCACCCTAGCCTTAAAATAAATGTTGAATAACACAGTCACACTGTTGGGTGGTTTCAGAGTTCTTCATTTATACTCACCCTTTAAAACAATGTGGATTGCTGCAATTAAAATATATAATGTTGTCTTTCTTAGCCACTAAATGAAATAAGAGTACATAATTTCTGTAAATCAATATGGCTTTTCAAAAGAAACAATAATCTCTTTTAATTACACAAATCCCAATTATTTTAAAGGGAGAATGTGAATAAAGACATCAGAAGTGGGAAGAGAAATCCAATACCGATTATGTCACTTAAAATCCTATTTAAGTCTGGGGTGGGTAAATTCTGATGTGTTTGTTTGCCAAGTCCCCTTGCTAAAGATAGAACCACTGAGTTTGTGAGGTCAAGATATCTTAAATGATACTGTTTGAATGTGCTGGTACTGGAGGAGTTTACCTGAATCACTGCTGTCTTGTGTTTTCCAGTTCCTACAAGGTCAAATAGCTTATGAAAATCATGCTGTTTTTGCCAGTCTTATATTTCATCACAGAAATTCCTATGAAGAGGGAAACTCCAGAACCCATCAAAACACCATCAGTTAGACTGCAGAGCCTAAGAGTAGAATACTAATTTTTATAGCTCCAATTACATATGCATGGGGAAATCAGGTTTTTGTGGCTGAAATTAACAGAATATATCCTCAATATCCTTGTTTATTTGTTCTTCCAAAAAAAAGAAAAGAAAAAGAAGGGGGGGCTCTCTAATGAAGTGAAGAGGTGAAGGTAGCTTTGAGAGGAGGGAGGGAGTTAGCTAATTAGGCAATATCCTCTTGAATCTTTGAGATAAACTCTAGGTCAATAGCACAAAAATTAGCATAACATTCATATTAATATGTTTCAAAATCAGATACAGCAAAAGCTTACACTTGGAAATCTGTGTAATCACAGGCATCTAATTTTCAAAGAGGTTTTGGGTGCTCATTATGGTGATGGATGACAGTACTGAAAACATCAACACTTTTTTTTAGCTCAGCCCCACGATGTGTGTTCTTTACATATTTGTCCTATGGTGTTTTGCAGCTTTATAATTTAGCTATTGTTGGAAGCAGAAGAAAGATGGTTCATAGGTTCTCATATTCTCTCTCTCTCTCTCTCTCTCTCTGTGTGTGTGTTTTACATATTACTGTTTTGTCCTTGCCTTCCAGGCATGTTAGTCATAATAACTAATAATACCATGAAAATCAGAATTCACTCCAACAGGCAGGTCACCTGGGAGGTTGATGGTACCTAAACACCTCTGGGATTGTTATGATATGATGGCACTCCAGCAGAAGTGGTGCTACATCATGATGCTGAAGGGCGACATCTCAGCACAGCATACCAATGGCAAAGGACAGAAGAACAAGTGGAATGAACTAGGGATGACTTTTTTTTGTTCTTTCATCTCTAACATCTTGTTACATATGTGTGAGAAGCAAAAGGCCAGAAAAAACCTTGCTCGTATATTTGTAGCCTTGTTCACAATATTATTATTTTTTAAAGTAAACGTTTTATTTAACTTTGAAATTCAGAAAAAGAACTGGGAGTAAAACTGAAACCTCATTTGTAACTTTTATTATTTTGTGCTAGGGTAAAATATGAATTGCAGTTAGTATGGTTTGAAGGTCATGTAGAACTTCTTGACACTGGATTTAAATCACAGAATTACAGAATTGTAACGTTGGAAGAAATCAGAAGGGTCATTTAGTTCAACCTCCTGCAATGCAGGAATCTTTCACCCAATGATCAAACCCATGACCTTGAGATTGTGCATCTGTGCACATAGGCATAAAATCCTGTTTTTCTTATGTTTTTGTATCTGTTGGAAACCACCCAGAGTGGCTGGGACAACCCAGCCAGATGGGTGGGGTATAAATACAACAACAACAACAACAACAACAACAACAACAACAACAACAACAACAACAACATACTACTATGTACATACTGCAACAACATACTACTATAACAACAATATACTACTACTACTGAAAGTCCCCAGGCTCTTTCCCATTGTATAAGTCTATTGTCAACCACTCCAAAGGCAGGGGACAACTGCATATTGACTCACTGACCTGGATCCCTGGGACCAAAGTAAAAATGCTTCTGGGTCAACTGATAGTAAAAGGCTGGTGATCAACTATCCAGCTCTCACCAATGTGCAGTACCTACTGCAGCCATGGGCATCATAGCCTATTCTGTTATAAAGAGCCCACCAACCAAATCTAAGAAGCAGCTTCTCAGGAGGACGGGGGGGGGGGAATGGGTAACCCAATTTTTATAAGTGGAAGTTATTTCCACTATGACAAAGCCACCTTTGGATGCAACCCAGTGCTTAAACCAACAGTTGGCAGAAGGTGTTTTATCCTTGGATACTAGGGATCAAAGCAATTGAGTATGCAGTTTGTACTGCCTGCAAAGTGTTTAACAGATGACTGCAATGGAAAGTGGGAGAAAAACTGGGAATTTTCATTAGTAAGACTAGGATATGCTACTCCAGTTTCAGGGTGACTTCTTCATACTGTAATAAGTGAGGGAATTAAGCAGCACTGGATGAAATCGTAAAGTCAGGGTTTCCTGTCAATAACGCTATGAAAGAGAAATATATAAAATATAAAGCATGTGAGAAACTGTGACTTTAAGAAGTAATTACAGATATAATCTGACTGAATACAACTAGGGATTTCCTTGTTTACTCTGGAGTTGACAACTGACTTTGATAACACACAAGTCGAAACACAGAAATATAGGAAGCATATCTTACATGCCAACCAAACTCCAGACAAAGAAATCTGAAAAGCCCATCTTACCTCCCAGCATAGGAAACAAGTTAGATTACTTATTCATCTAGCCAAGTATTGTCTGCTCTGTCTAGCAGCAGGAAACGAGAGTCTTGGGCAGGGATCTTCCGTATCTCCTGCCACTTTATCCTTTTTAATGGGAGATGCTAATGATTGATGCTGGGACAAAGCATGTACTTTACTAAGCAATGGCCTCTTCTCCCAACCCATGCTCCCACATGGAGTAATGTGTAAACATCTTCCACCCATGCAATTCCAGTGGATCCATGGTCACATGCTATAACTATAAAGCCCATTTTGTGCCATAGAAAAGGAGATTCATTTTACCTTACACTGGTTAATATGAGTGACATTCATAGCAATTGCACAAGATATAGTATATCTGGATGGTGGCCTAAAGGGTTTTTTTATTTGCTTATTTTTAAGGGGTGTGTGTGGAAACAATCTGTGCCGCAAGTAGGGTTTACATTCTTCCTTTGCAGATGTTTAAGTTGCACATGAAAAAAGGAACATTTTCCCCCTTTGGAGCTTGGCTTGAATTCAAGACAATCTGCGCAGAAAGAAAATAAAGAATCAGGAACGTACTTTAGAGTGTGCATTCCAAATCATTTCATTTGGAGTTATGTCACCTGGTGTGGACCCTGCTCACCTGTCAAAGAGGGATGGGGAGCTCAGGATCTGGCTCACTAGCTGAATCCTGTTCTGCATATACAATCTCTGGTGGAATATGTTGGAATAGTGGAATCATTTTGTTTTAAAAAAATCCCTTAAATTCTTCTTTTTAGGAACACCCCAAATTCACCAGATGATTCTAAACAACCTAGCACCTTCTCATAGTCATTTCCTCCTCAGAGGTTAAATGCTATTAAGACCAATTATATAAATTATTCACATGAACTGAAGGACAAATGAAATAAACGTGTTTCCTTTAGGTCAGTGTAGCCTGCTTTACAAGTGAAGATGAACTGTTTATATAAATCATTTCAGCTGTTGAGAGGATGGACTAAGTAGATAGCCTGTGACAGCTGCCCCCGCCCCAGGCTTTTCACCCTGGGCGATTGCCTTGATTGTAAATTACTCTACGTGGATGCATCAGAGTTATTAAATGGGACACATGCATCATGCATTAAATGCACCATGCATCAAAGTTATTAAATGTGTTACCGGTGCAATTAGAACTGCAAGCCACAGCATACAAAGTGTCTTTTGTACCTACTGTCCTCTTTCTCGCACTGATTTCCATGCAAGGCATTACTTTTTCCCTGGCAGCATTCTTCAGTCTGTTAAACCGTTCCATGGGGAGGCATTTACAAACATCTGATGTAGCCATATTGGCAAAATATATTTATATACAATCTAAGACTTATTGAAAGATGCATTTGGAATTCTTTTCTTTTTATTGCTTAGTTGCGTTGGAACAAATCCAGCAATACAACTTCCAGGTGCTTGGCAGACTGCTTTTCTTAAAGAGAAAGTGATAAAGAAATACAATGTCCTTTTATAGAAAAAGCAATTAATGGATTGTACATTTTTTAAATTTTAATTTATTTATGGGGAGGGAAAGACAGCATATTCTTCTAAAAAAATAATGAAGGGTCAGCAATATATATATATTATAGAAACTACTTAAATTGTAAAGAGAAATACCCTACAGCAAGGGTTACAGGAATTTCATTCATAAATTAAGGTATTTGCTTCTTCAACAAAAAAATGAAATCAATGCAATGCAATCATATGCATTTTATTAATCAATGACTTCTAAATCATCTGCTTATGTTAAAATGCATGAGATAAAACCTCATTGTTCTTGTTCAAATATAAAACATGTTAGCAGAGTCTGATTGCAATCCACATACTGTTCTGCTAGTATAAGCTCTTGTCAGTTCAGCAGGGTTTACTGAACTCCAGCAAAGATATCTGGAGATCAGACTATGCCTCTGAGGTGCTATTCTTTTAAAAGAGAGAGACAGAAAAAAAGAAAGTACCACAGAACAGAAACTAGAAGAGGAAACGTCCCTCTTCCAATTAAGGAATAACATTTTTCAGCAACCTCATCATATTTTAGTGAAAGATGTTGCAAAATGATGAAGCTCCCTTCACAAAAGAAAACTTCTCATGAATATTCATTTGCATTCTAGGAGAATTTGATTGTCTCATTCTCCATTCCATCTCTAAAACAGAATTAATGACCTTAAATAGTCTCCTCTGACATTCTCTTTGTCCTCAGCTAGGTAAGTAATTTAGCATACTGGTTCTCTGACCCCCAAAACCTTATCTTAGCACACATTGCAGCAATTCTGCTTATCTTAGCTTTTTTTTTTCTTTTATGGTATAATTTTATGCAACTAAAGAAAAGAGAGAACACATTCAGTTCTCACTCTTTCTGAGAGCAGCTCCACACATTACAAAGATGCATCAAAAGAAGATAGTGAAAGAACAATACATCCTCTTGCTGCTTTCATTAGAACAGCCTTTCCCAAGCAGGTGTCCCCAAGAAGATGCTTGGACTACAACTCCCACCAGCCCCAGCCAGCATGGCCAGTGGTGAAGAAGGAGGGGAGTTGTACTCTGACAACACCTGGAAGACACCAAGACTGCACTTGCAAATTGGAAGTGGCCTTTATGGACCTTATGAGTTGTGATCCCCAAGGCCATTTCAGACTCATGGATCATGCAACATGAAAACCAGGAAGTTTCAGCACTCATATTTCCTTCCTTGCTATTTTCATGGAACATGGAAGTGACTCAGATCACAGGACAGGCATTTTGTTTTTAAAATTATATGGGGATCTTTTGCACACCAGCAAGGATTATATGCATGTGCATTGTCTTGTTTGAAGCCAAGTGTAGAGAAGAATATCAGAATCAAATGAGAAAAATAATGAGCCAAACACTCCATGGAGGCAAGGTTGTGGCCATGTATCTTTTTCAGTTCATAATCTGTTCCGAGTATTGTCATCTTTTTTTCTAGAGACCATTTTTTAAAAATTACAAATTTGGACTGGGGGAACTGCAGAAAGTTGTATTTTTTAAAGACATGAACTGACTTAACTTGATGATCAGTGGAGCTGTATGGTTAGCCAGACAGGCTTCATGCATATTGTTTATTATATACACATAGAAGGAACCATGAATGACTGATCTATTGGTCTTATTCACTTGTTACATGCAGGGCATATTGATGTTAACATTTGGGACAGGGCTAAAACTACTACTGCACTCCAAAACAGAGATTTCTTCCTTCAACAGTTGCATGTTGCACATGCTTGTTTGTAAAGAAACGTGAAGTACTTCCTTACATACCGGGCCTGTGCATGGTCACACCACACTCACAAGCAAGGCTTCACTCCAGAGTAAACATGACTGCCCTACATGGAAGTAAAACATAAATAGGGCTATTGTGGAGTTATATATCTGAAGCTATTCACATTTCTTATTCAGGTAGTGCTGGTGGTCGAAGCAAATCTGCAATTTACCAATCACTATACCACGGAAGAGTTACATTTTAGTCTGTTCAAGGTAAGCTTTGCTTTGTATCCCTTGCTATTAGAGATTCATAAGTATTATGCAAAATGTTCCTAGGATAATTTGCACAATGGGGGTTCGGTATTTAATGAAAGTGCTTCTTATTTTTAATTACAGCATTTAAGTTCATCTTATTGTCAAGTGGAATGCAGTTTTGTTGATTTGAGATTTGGCTTCTGGGATTCCATTAAAAACAATCTATATACCTTATTTCTTTGTAAAATATATAACCATCTCACAAATTGCTTTTGAATGTCTCTTAGCTTCAAAAAAGAGAGTTTAACATGTTGCATGGAGAACTACATAGGTGGTTCGGGGGGGAGAGCAGGTGAGGGGGAGTGAAGTGTCCTGACTGGACTAGTAGCCTGCCTCTGCTTCTATCCTCAGTTGCTAGATCCCTGGGGAAATCTGAAGTAAAGGTACTTTTCACATACAGATTACAAGAAAATAATAAACTGGATTAAAAAGAAATATGCTGTAATCATATACTTTTATACTTGGAAGTTAACTATCAGAATCAACATTTAAAATTATCCTAACAGGCTGGAACACTGAGCTATAACCAACAAGATTAAATTTAACAGAGAAAAATGTTAAGTCCTACATTTAGGTACAAAAATACAAGTACAGTATAGGTTGAGGAAACCTGACTTGGTAGCAGTACATGTTAAAAAGATCTGTGTCCTGGTGGCTTACAAGCTGAACATGAGCCAGCAGTGTGATGTCCACATCACAAGTAGTAGTAGTCTGAATCTATTCTGAGCTAGACAGACCACATCTGTCCAGATCAGGGCTCCACATTTTAAGAAAGAGATTGGCAAACTGCAATATGACTAGAGAGGACAATACGGTGAGAAATCGGGAAACAAAGTCCTATGAGGAGTGATTGAAAGAGTTGGCTATGTTTAGTCTGAAGAGGAGAGATGATCTGAAGGACTGCCATGAAGAAGATGGAACACACCTGTGCTCTGTTGCTCTAGGTGTCAGGACTAGAGCCAATGGGTGGAAATTGCAGGAAGCAGATTAAAAACCCTTCACTGGGAGTACTTAAGCAGAGGTTGGATGACTATCTCTGTTGAGGATGCTGTAGTTGGATCTTGATTAAGAAGCTTGTGTTGAGCAGCGGCTTGGATTAGATGGCTTCTAAGGACCTTTCCAATTCTATGATTCTATAGGGATCACAGAGAAAATATTGTTGTAAATCTGAGTGGGGAGGTAAGGTAGATACAAAAGTTTAATGGGGTCAGAATGACTGCCCCAACTTCCTGAATGGTCAGTGGTGGATCGGTTAGCCACATCTTTGGCTAGAGAACTTGCAGGTACCAGTAAATGCCCAAGGAAGGGATAGTAGGAAACCCAACAGAGCAGCTGACATACCTTCCCACTTCCCAAGCAAAGACAGATGCACAGGAACAAATAAACTTCAAAAGGGAGGAACAAAGAGGCAAAGGGGACTGAGCAGATTATGGAACTCCACATGCTGACAGCACCTGGGGATGCAGGGGTGCCTCGCTCTGGAGATCAGAGGTGGGACTATCTTGGTTGGACTGTCCACCTGTGCTTAGTCTGTATATCTGTAAATAAATTCAATTATTATAGAAATGCCTTAAATTTCTAATCATCTCTCCTTCCAAAGAGAACCAAACCTACGGTATATAAAATCTACTATCCCTGGAACTTCACATTGCTTGGCGAAGGTATGCATGTGTAACAAAGGGCTGGATCCTGGTGCAGTCCTGCTTAGAGAAGACACATCGAAATCAATGGGATGGAAGTTGGACATGATATAAGTATACTGTTATTTCTCTTTCAGAAATCTAGTATGTGAACCAAATGGATTGTCCCTTCTATACCTGACCCCCAATATATTATTCTGGTCTACCACAGAAGAACAGCTGTTTAAGTAAAACCAGCTTAAAGTGGGCACAAATAATCATGCTTGCATCTTGGATCTTAGTTCCTCTTTATTTATTTATTTATTTTGCTGGAAACTTCCTCAAAGTGCTTAAATTAACCAGAACATAATACCCTGTGCTGCATCTGATCAAACTGCAAGCCTAATTACATATGAGAACATGTAATCTGTTTTTCAGACATGTTTTGTTTTGCAATTAACATTTTTGTTGAGCTAAGGATTCGTTTTTAAACAACAACAACAGTTTTCATCTTGCAAGGCTGAATAATATAAAGAAATTGAAACCATAATTATAAAAAGCCCTGGCTTTATGTTTACTCATGGCCATGCTCTACACCTGAGCTATAACAAAAGGTAATTGCATCCAGACTGGTATATATTTCAAGACTGCAAAAAATGTCCTTTTCTGTGTCTAATGTGTGTATTTTCTGTATATTTTAAGGATATTTGCAATTTTCAAAGCCATTTAGCTGATGGCATTATTATAAACCCATAAAGTGTATATTTTGAACAGACGGAGCTACAAACCATAACCATATCCTCAAAGAGAGTGTATGGACACAGTATAAATATTTTGAGGATAGGTGAATGCTTGCAGAGCCCATGGAAAACAGATAAGCATTCCAGCTGAGACGCCAGTTCCCCAGTATGACTGATATACATATCTCCCCCCACCCACCCACAGTATCAAATGTCATCTTTGCCATGCTCTATATAGTAACACCCTTTGGATATTACACTAAGGATCTTAGCTGGTATCAGTATGGTATCATTTTCTGAAGGCTTCATATTCCCTTTGGATAATCTGTTTCACCAGGATAGAGATAAACAATATGTAATACTATTTAGTGTCTTCGTGGTTGTTTTTGTTGTTGTTTTTTTTAACAGGGAATATTCCATTTTATAGAGCAATTCTTTATCTGTCTAAGCATACAATAGGGCTGCGATCCTATGCACACTTAACTGGGAGCAAGTCCTGGTGACCTCAATAAGCCTTTTCTTTGAGGGGTCATGTATATTGTACTGTTAGTCATCTCACTTTTTTGCTATGAGATTATACTGGAAATGAGCACTCATTTAAAAACATTTGAGCTTCATTGTCTCAAAATTACATGCAATAGAAATCACGATACACCAGCTCTGCTTATGCTACTAGATCTGATGCATTTTTGGAGGCTGAGTGAAAGTATTGTGATTCTTATAATGTATTGGCATTACTTGAAGGCAGAAAATTTACAAGAGTGGATTGTTAACTTGTCTTTATTTTGACTAGACACCAACAGCACAATGCCTTTGACGTTGGCTAAGAACCAGCTAAGTGCATGGGTGAAAGGATACTGCTGGCCAAAGAAAACAAAGAAATCCCTGTCTGAGTCTACTTTTCTGGCTTGCTTTTATTAGGCAAGCGAAGAAATAAAAACTTCAAAGAAACACAAATATACATTTAGTAGAATATTTAGCCAACATAAATACAGCGGTAGTTTTGCATTTTCTAATCTTAATGTGGAAACAATATCCTTGATAACTACAAACATGCTGCAATGTATTTTTATGACAGTTGTAATTTTGGCACTGGTCTCAAGAGCAGTTAAGAACTTTTAAATATTGTTCCATTTTGGTACAAATAGATTGCACTTACACAATTCTGTACAAGAGAGAGATGTAAGAGACAGGTCTTATCTCAAGTTACAATGACTTACTTTTTGATCCTCTCTTAGTGCAACTAATAATTCAAGTAGAGAGCCACACAATATGTGGCGTCTAAAATACAACTGACAGCCTAAAGAGCTCAACAAAGAAAAGGACAACCAAGGACAACATGCAAATGCTAGTAGTGACTAAAAAAAGAGAAAAGATTAAAACTACATTGTAGTTATATAAGAAAGGGAAGGAAGCCAATAAGGTCTATTGTACATGGTCTTAAAAAAACAATTAAGGGTCCCCGTAGGTTTTTAGAAGCATACTCTTCTTGGATCTTCCCATATATTTGCATCTTAGCCAGATGACTGATAAAAAATATTGTCATGTGGTAAAATGGAAGAAGCAAGGAAATCAGGGAAATTCTCAGAACAGGCACAAAAGCAAAAAATCACAGTAATTCTTATTTAATAACTTATACATCACACTCTACTCAGGTAAACTCAGAAGTCACTACCAATATGGTGGACAGATCTTTTGTTAATGGATGAGTGGCAACAGGACAGTTATATGGTACCCAATTATCCATGACCTCAGATTGACTCACACATTAAAATAATTAAAATATGAACATTAATAAGTTAAAACCGTAAATACAGATATATATTAGTCACAGATATTTCTAAGGGGGATGCCATATCTAGATAGTAGAGCATCTCCAGGTAAGAGAGACCCCTATGTGAAATTCTGGAGAGGTGCTGCAATCAGTGGCCAGGTCCACAATAACACTAAATAAAACCATGGCTTAGAGCAGAACTTTCCAAACTTTTCATGTTGGTGACACACTTTTTAGACATCCATCATTTTGCAACAAAGCAATTTAGTTTTACTAGCAAACCAGAGGTTAAGCTAACCCCTTTCCAGCCCCATAAGGAGCGTGGGGAGCATTCATGCAACACTGCAGCCAACACAGTCATGACACACAGTTTGGAAAGCTCTGGTTTAGAGCAAAAAAAACAAATGTGTAGGTTACCAGCGCAAAGACTGACCACCTTCTCTGGTCCTGCTACACCACCCAGGGCTAAAAAATGGTTTGGCTTAGCATTACATGTGAACCAGATCAATACAAAAAATGCTGAGCTAGATAGACCAGTGGTATGACTCAGTATAATCAGCTTCCTATGTTCCCATGATGTCTTAGTCACGAAGGAGCAGGCCATAACTGATAAGATGTTTAGATGGGACAAAATAACTATAGTATCTGACTGGGCATATTTTACAAACCAGGCTGATGAACATTCATGTGTCATGTCATGAACAACTGTCATAACTTACTCCAGTGTTCTTTCTAGACTCAGGGCCAAACTATATAATTGGTTATTTGCGTTTATTTTTAAAGTATGTTTATGTCAGACACTTTTATTTTAAAGGAAATGCAATTGAAAAGCTTTAGCAGGGTAGAAAACCCCATTAGAAACTATGTGGTGTATTTTGAAAAATCAGTCTGAAAAGGGAAGGATGCCTGAGCATCTATTTTGTTTTCCTCTGAAGAGTGAAAACCAAGGTACTGACTGTGACAGAATGAAACCACAGCAAAGACTGGTGTTCAAAATCTCAGGCTTACAGATTAAATCCTCAAAGAGCTTAAGCTTAAGATGCCAGTATTTCTGTTGAGATGCCAGCTGTCAGATCTATGTCAGGATATTGCGTGATAGAGCCCCTAGAAAAATATAGCTTGGTCACAGAGAAGAAATTTTTATTTATATTATCCGGTGAACCTTCCTTAAAGTAATTCATTGCAACTGCAAGGATCCATAACACAGGAAGAAAATGGTGTGTACTGTGAAATAATAAGAATATTAAAAATATTAAAATATTTTAATATTCAAATATTAAATATTTCTATCTCAAGCATCACACAATGTTTTAGAAATATGTAAAAAAAAGACAGAATTTTAAAAGAATGAAATCTGTGCTGCACAGGGGTTGGTGGGTGAACTATGGGTTGGATCCAGATTTAGTAATGTTTGGAGAAGACCAATTAACTCTGTGGAGCGTAATCACATGCTGCCAAAAATGTATTAAAAGGCAGTAGTTTAGATGAATGACGCCCCAAAAATTCAAGTCAAACACTGGTGTGCAGGATCGAGTTGAGCACTACCTTGCTTGCACCCTTCTTTAAATAGGCAAACAGGGCTGTGTTTGCTTTCAGCCAATAAACCACACTCCACCTTCCCCCAAGGTTCATTCTATTCATGGCATTGAAAAAGGAAGGGGGTGAGGTGATACTTGTTCCAGAAGTTCCAATGGAGTATCTGTTTCCACTGGGAGACTTGGACTGAGATGCTTAGGTCTCAGAATCACTAGAGGGAAACTGATAATGAAAGTAAGTGGGAAAGTGATACCAAAATAAGGGCAGTGTTCTATTAACCTGTTCAGTCAGTTCAAGGATTACCCTTGGTATGATTCCTGGGGGTAAGTGAGGTCTACTGTATGTATTTTCAGGGCTTTGAATGAAAAGCAATCTCTCAGCTTATCTATGAAAGGTAACCAGCCAGCTAGTATCAGCCTTTGATCATTCTTTATCGGTCATGTGACATTCTGCTACTTTTTTGCTGAATAAATGCTGAATATACAGGTTCGTATTGACTCCTATAAGAATGGAGTACAAATAACAGCAATTTGTTCAGTCCTTAACCTGGGGCATCAAGAAAAATACTGATGACATCACACTATCTCGCTATGATACAATTCTCTTCCCTTACGATGCAACAGACTCTGATGTTCTTATAGATTTGAACATGAGTGGAAATAGAATGGTGATCCCTTCATTTCCAATATTTTTCTTTTCTTTTGGGGGAAGAGATATAAAACAGTTTGATCTTTTCTAACATGTACAAGCAAGCTGTGAAAATCTTAGCAGTAAACTCCTGTGGTTTGTGGAATATCTTTCTCCTTACAAGGAAGTAACTAACCATGTAAAACATCAAGAGCCCCCAAACTTGCCTTGATATAAAAGAGTGACATACTAAAATGCACAACTGATAGCTGGAATACAGATGGCTGAAGTGCAGAAGGCCAGAAAACGAGGCAACAATATTGTAACTCTGTTTTACAGCTACCAATATTTATACTCATAAGTTATTTTGAAAGAAAGCATTTCTTCTAGCTGTATGAAATCAGCTGAAATTTGCTCCACAGTAAGCAACACCTCTGTGAACTCATCCAAATTGGAAACGGTTTTCAACTCAAAAGCAGCATACTATACTAGTCTGCAGTATAAGCAGCACAGTAATCAGAAATGGTTCTGCTTACAGCCCACAGAGTTAAGTTACTGGAAACATTCAAGAATTCAACAGTCAAAACTTTATAGTGTTAAACTCTGTTAAACTTTGTTTTCTAAAAAAATACTAACGTCTCTTGTTATTAGAAAAGTAGATCACCCACCACCACAACCAACAACATTTAGATTGATTAATGATGCAGGATTACATTGTATAGTGGGGTGGGTGGGTGTAAAGCTGTGGCCTTCCAGAAGTTGTAGGACTACAACTTCCAGCATCCTTCACCATGCTGGTTGGACAACACTGGAGACCACCAGCTTCTGAATGGTCACAGGTTTCCCACTTCTGGTGTACAGTGTTTATGATTGTCCATATGTACCAAGTGCAATAATATGAGTATGGCTTAGACTAATATTATAGCAGCATTCTATATGGAGTGTAGAGCCAAGTTCATATTGTACAAGAAGGGGTAGCCAGAGCTACTCAGCTGACCATCTTGGGGACAGTTTTTCAAGTATGTGAGGAAAGCCAGAAGAACTGCTAATAAAATCCACATTGCCCACTCTCTGACTCCATGAATTTTAGTCAAATTGTACTGTACAAAAAACTATAAATACAGTAGCTAAGTGGGAAGTAATAAATGGGGGGGGGGGGGGAGCAGGAGTGAGAACCTCAGGCCCAGGAGCAAAATGCAACTCTTCAGGCCTCTCTACCTGGCTCCCAAGACTCTCCCCAGGTCACATGGTTAACTGGCCCTGCTGCATGCTCTCCTCAAGTGCTTTGGCCTGGTTGAAATGTGCATACCCTCTAACATCCTGAGTCCCCAAACCAGGGAGGAACCCTCTCTGGCACCCGGGTCGGAACGCCAAGGGCCATACAGACTGAGTACACATAGCAGCCCATATGGACTGTGCACATGCGGCAGCCTGTACGGTCACCGTGCGAGAGGCAGTTCATATAGCCGCCTGAATGGACGGCACGCGCGAGTGGCAGCCCGTACGGACGCCGCACAAGCGGCACACATACTGACTGCACGTGCGCCCTTGGCCGTTCTACAGCTGGGGGGAGGCAGTGGGCCATATGGTTACCCCCCCCCCCGTGGTACCAGAGGCGGACCACCCCCTCCGCCCCCCCTTCGCCTGCCCCTGATCCCTAGCAGATTTTGCATCCCTCCCCCTATTTGTAAAAGTGCTTTGGAAAGAGAAGTGAAGGCATGCAGTGGATCAGACTGCAAATTGCCTATCTTAAAATGGCTGTTATCCTCAGCATTATCTGAGGTTTGATGCTGTCTGCATAACCACTTGCACTGTGTTTCTCTCTAATATGAAAAAAACCAAGATAATTTGAAATAAACATGCAATTATGGTTTCTTTGTGCCTTTCTACCCAGATATTTTTCTGGAAAAGAAAAAAATAAGGATGAGTGTAGGGAGGGGGTAAATTCCATACCCACACCATGCCCAGCAAATCCTGAGAATTGTGTTTTACCCTTCACAGACCTATAATTCCCAGCATCCTGACAAACTGCAGTTCACAGGATTAGTTGATGGAAGTGATGTGCTCTAAATGTGCTTGAGCGTATGGTATGGATACGACTTAGGTCTTATAGACCACTGCAAATGCCATCACAAAGCAATATATCACTGCAATGAGTTGTACTGGAAAGCTCAAGCAGACACATATATCACACTCACATACAAATGATATAGTAAGTATTCATCAAAATATTCCAATCCAGATTTTTGAAAATTCTCAAACATATTTCCATGCCAAGAAGAGGAATTCTTTAGAAGTTACGGTAAATTCCATTTAAGCATAACAGGGGGGAAAGCCCTTTGCAAATCAGTGGAGAGGCAAATTCTTTCCCGAAAAGTTCATAAAACAAAACATGAACCATATATTTAAGTTCTGTTTCCCACTGAGCCCACAGGCAGAGATGGATATTATTGAAATGATTAAGTTCATTTAACTGTCAAGCACGTTTGAAAACAATTTGTTAAATGTAGGGGGAGCATGTCATTGAACTCTGGAGCTCAGACTCTCTAATCCAGTGCTAGAGGCACATGGAAATACATCCAGATATTAATGTTTGTAGTTTTATATTAGGCATTTAAAGTCAAAGAGGGCAGTTTCATAGTAATGTGATATACCAGCTTAAATGGCGTCATTAAAACAACTTTGCCTCTGGTTTCTAGCCTTTTTTGTTGAACTGTCATAAATACAGAGATCACCTTAAATCCCCGCATTTTCACTCAAACACCTGCACTGGCATGTATTCATAAAACTCTCCTATCACATTGTGCTCGCTTTTATTAAAGGTCTTCTGGAAGATTTTCTTCAGAGAGCCACTGTCTCACATGCCCCCAAGTTAATTAAAATGCTTTATTGAGATGCACAACATGGACCCACTAAACAGTGTCAGGCACTGTGTGACCTGGTGCCTCTGTGTTTGGGGTATCTGGTTATTGCTAAACTATTCCTTTCACAACCTCCCTCGTTCCTACATTGTGATTCAGCAGAGCTGCTGGGCCATTAATTAGTGCTTGGTTTTCTGAGAGCTTTTCTAATTCATGTTTTTAAATGCCAGGCCCAACCACAAAGCTCTTTAGACCCATAATCTACAAAATAAAATTTGTGGCTCAATTTCCATTTGCCTAAACTTCATCTGTAATGAGAACGTGTCTGCTGAAGACATCTGTTTCAGCATGGCATCCTTTCATTTTAATGGCAAATAATAGAGTTCAGCTCCCTAAGATTAGAGGTTATAGGGTAGGCCTTTGAGCTGGCTTGGCTTCCTTGCTGAAATGTACTGCCAGCCAATTTAATATATGCAATAGAGGCCCAGCAACTAGCTGTTTTGTTCCCTCTTTGCATAACACCTCCCTCATTCCCCTCCTTGCAAAATAGCATGATCCTGTCTAAACACTTTGCTCCATAGCATTGTTGAGCAGGGTGTCAGTATCTGCTTTTATGGAGTTGACAATAATATTATTTCGTTTCAATGAAACACAGGGTAAATGAGGAGGAATCACAGCTAATTATACAGTTGAAAATATATACTCATACTGAAAGGGAATGTGGCTGCAGAAATCTGTCTGTCGTCTAACCCCATGTCTTTGGCTTTGTTGAAATCAGGGTTGTTTCACGTGTACTGTAATGTCTCTTTGTCTTGCCCTCAAATGTTAAGAGGCCATCAAATAAAGAGCTGCCAGTTTAATCTTCCTTTCAAATTCCAGATCTGTTGTCCCATATACATATTCACTGGCTTTTCAAGATACCTCTATACTCATGTATACTTCCAGGCTTTAAGGGTTTGCGGATGGAAACATGAGTGTAGCATTAGTGCTTCTGGCAGTGGTTTTAATGTATGGAACTCCCCCCAGAAATAAACCACACAGTGTGGTTCTATGCACCTTTATTCAAAAGCAGGGGAGGGTAATTTAATAGTGCAATGCTATACACATCTACCCAGAATCAAGTCTCATTGAGTTTAATGGGGCTTATTCCTGGGCAAGAATGTATATAATTGCAGCCTTTGTCTTTTTTACTTACAGGGTAGGGTAGATAAGGCAGCTATTAAAATCAGGGGGGCCCAACCATTAGGCAGAGTGAGGCATTTGCCTCCAGCAGCGGCTGCTAGGGATACATGGAGGTGATTTTCCTTCTCTTCTCTTCCCTTCCTGACTGATTTTATAGGATATGTAAGAGATGTAGCCACACTTGCTAAGCTTACTGCATAGATAGTTGCGTGAACCTTTTATGTGAATGTCAATGTTAGAAAACTGATAAATTCTCATAGCCTTTTGGAATGCCAAATTTAATTATGACTATATACAGTGGTACCTTGGGTTACAGACATTTCAGGTTACAAACTCCGCTAATCCAGAAATAGTACCTTGGGTTAAGAACTTTGCTTCAGGATAAGAACAGAAATTGCGTGGCGGCGGCACAGTGGAAGCGGCCGGCCCCATTAGCTACAGTGGTACCTCAGGTTAAGAACAGTTTCAGGTTAAGAACGGACCACCAGAACAAATTACCATAAGTTCTTAACCCGAGGTACTACTGTACAGCTTTATGCATTGTTATGAACATATCTATTTATAAATATTGGATATTATATTTTTGTCTGTTAGCTTTTAATTGATGTATTAGCCACTTTACTTATGCTTTTGTCTGGCGGTTTTATATGGTAATTTTCTTCAATTAATATATTCTATTTGTTATTCTCATATTTTTCTATATATTGTATTAGTAGTAATAAAAAAGTACACATACTGTATACACCATTAAGTGTTTGCAGATGGGAACTTTGGTATTTGTACTGGTCTTCCTTCAGCAGCCTTAATATGTAGAGCAGCCCCTTGTGTTGTGTAATTCCACAAAGGTCTACTGAGACGTTCCATTGTGTTCAATAGTAAAACAATGTAAGGTGCGTTGCATTGTTGCTTTAGATTAACTGATAATTATGTTGGATTTGGCTGACATGAGAGTGTTGGTTTCTGCTTCCCTCACTGAGCAGCAGAAGTGCTTGTCACGAGACAGGTTGTTTACATTCCACAGAGTCTGTACTCTTGGAGGTTTTCCCACGGGAATGGAGACTGGATGTGACGTACACTGGTTTCCTGTTTTTTCACTGTTTTTTTGAAGTTTCAGTTTGTGATTCTCTCCGTGCTTTAGAGGAGAGATGACGCTTTCTCTGCTCCGGCAGAGGGAAAATGTTTTTCTGTAACTTACCAGCTTTGAACTGTAAATAAAGTAGTATAGAGCATGTTGGCTCATACTTTTCATCTTTCCGCTGTGCACTGGACACTGCTTATCAGCAACATTTGGTTATGGGCCCAGAAAAATGCAGTGTTTTGAGGATGGACTTCAGAAGTCGGGCTCCTGGCAGAGGAACAAAGGAGCAAGGAGACAAAGTGCCGGCAAAGCATCGGAAAGCAGCAGAGAGACGGAACGCACGGTATCTGCTCTGCGCGTCAAGATGATTGATGGAGGTATGTGCTACTGCTCCGGGCAGCCTGCCAGCTTCTAATTAATGGCTTTATGGCTGGACTTTGAACTTTTATAGCCGGTTTTGCCGCGGCACAGGCAAATGGCTCAAAGGGACGCTATGCTGGGGGAAAACGAAAGTAAAGTGCAGCTGCAGCTCTATGACGCAGCAAGAATTTAGCACAGCATAGAGAAAGCACTTGGGGACTTTCACTTTTGAGCTTGCTTTTGGAATGCAGTTTGAAACAGCTGCAGATAAGCAACGCAGCATACCGAAAGGCGCAGGCTCAAAGGCAGAGGCTGTTTTGATTTTGCCTTTGGATTGAAGCAGCTGTACACAGAAGCAGCATGTATACAGCAGCTTGATTTAAAGCAGCAGTGATGGCTAGCTGCAGAAGGCTGGATGAAGCAAGTGGGGAATTTGATACCACTGATCAGCCAAATGCTCAACTCACAGTAGCCTGTGAAACTGCCATGATTCAGAATGGAGCAGATCGGCGAGGTGCTGGCTGCATGGGAAAGGGGGAGTCTTCACAGACGTCATCCCATAGTGCAGTGGAACCACCAGATGGCGCCAAAGCTTTGAAGGCAGTGAAATGCTACTCGTGTGGACGTCTAGGCCATATGAAGAGGGAATGCAAATATCCCAGGGCCAAGACAGAGCAGCACAGCGGAAGCTCATCGCGTGGAAAAGGCCAGAGCAAAGGCAAAGGTCCGGTGTCCAGGACAACGCAGCACAAGGCAATGGTCTCACGCTTCGCTCCAAAGGTTGCAAAGGTTGCAGAGGTTGCTGAGGTCCAGAAGAAGTCTAGATCTTTCTTCGTTGTTGATTCAGCTGCAACGCATCACATGTGCAACGATAAGCGACTGTTCGTGTCTTTTACACCGCAGGAAGGTGCGATTCACCAGGCGGATGACCACACAATCCCCAGTTAAGGCTACGGAACTGTTGTTCTTCACAGTTTGGACTTATCGATACAGGATGTTCTTTATGTGCCGGACGCGAAACATAATCTGCTTAGCGTTGGACAGCTGATTGAGAAGAAAATTGACGTTTCCTTTAAGAACAATAGATGCATCATCACCAAGAAAAATGATTATCAATTGTATGCTGAATATGTTGATCGTTTGTTTGTTTTGTATTATGATGATGTTGTGCAGGATGACACTTGTTGCATTGCAGGTTCTAACAAAAGTTTGCATGCAGAATGTATTCATGATTTTCACAGGAAATTTGCTCATTTGCATTTTGAGGCAGTATCTAAAATGCCTGCCTTGGTTGAAGGTATGACTATTAAACCCTGCAGGTACCACATGAAATGCAAGGCATGCGCAGCAAACAAGGTGAAAATGGCTGCGAAAGGTAAGGTGTCTAGTAGGCAAGCTACAGAACCATACCAGGTTGTTCATGCTGATTTGGTTGGACCACTAGCGCCCTCTTTGGGTGGAAATAGGTACTTCATGGTTCTCATTGATGCATTTTCCAGGTATATTTATGTGTACAATCTCAAGCAGAAATCAGAGGCTTTTCCTAGGTTCAAGGAATTCTGTGCTTGGTTGGGAAATGTGCATGGTAAGAAGATTAAGATTCTTTTCACCGACCGGGGGGGGGAGAGTTCACTTCTCAGCAGTTTGAAGCTTTTCTGGCTGAGAAAGGAATTCAACACGATTTGTCTAGTCCTCGCTCGCCATGGCAGAATGGACTTGCGGAACGGGCAAATCAGACTTTGCTTCAAGGGTTAAAAACCTTGCTGCATGATGCAAATCTTCCAGAGAGTTATTGGGCCGAAGCTCTCTCATGTTTCACTTACAGTTATAATCGCAGGTTATCTTCAGCGATTGGTTGTACCCCCTATGAGAAGATGTTTGGCAAGAAGCCATACATCAAACACATGAAAATTTTTGGTTCGGACATGTGGGTTCACTCACCACAAAGCTCCAAGTTAGACAAGCGTGGTTTGCATGGTATCTTTCTAGGTTATCAGAAAGGGTCTTACAGAATAATGATGACTGACTCTAAGGAAATTAAGCTCACAAGAAGTGTTGAGTACAATGCCAAGTGGGGGGAGAATGTGGGAATTTTCCAATGTTATCCTGATGACAGTGATGAGACTGAGGATAGTCAAAAGCAACCACAACAACCCACACCCACTGATGAAGGTTCTGATTCTGAGTCTGAAACTGAATCAGATGATTCAGAGGATTTCAAGAGTGCGAAAGCCTCTATGCGACCCTCTGAAAGCTCTGATCAGGAATTGGAGGAACCATTGTTCACAATAGGTCACTTTTCTCCTAAGAAGGAAGAGGAGAGTGTTGAAGACCTAAGGCTAATTCGTAGGTCACAGAGAGCCACAAAAGGCAGACCTCCAAAGAGATTTGCTGATGAGTTTGCTAAGATAGCAGTAACAGCTGTTAAAAGCTCCAAGAAGGTTTTTGAACCTTCAAGTTTCCAAGAAATCCAGGATTTGGATTCAAAGGAAGCTGAGCCATGGTTAAATGCCATGAAGGCTGAGCTTGATTCCTTGGAAAGGAACAAAACATGGGAACTTGTTCCAGTAGTTCCAGGAATGAAATTGCTTGGAAGCAAATGGGTCTTCAAAGCGAAGACTGATCAAAATGGCAAGATAGTCAGACACAAAGCCAGATTGGTAGCCAGAGGTTTTGCTCAGGTACCAGGTGAAGACTATCACGAGACCTACTCACCCACAGTGAGGTATGAGAGCATTAGGCTTATGCTCAAGCTAGCTGCAGAGGAGAATCTACACATTAGTCACCATGATGTCAATACAGCTTTTCTGTACGGATCTCTAAATGAATCACTTTATATGCTTCCACCTGATGGCGTACAGGTAAAACAGGGATTTGTTTGTGCTCTGAAAAAGTCAATTTATGGTCTCAAACAAAGTGCACGGTGTTGGCACACAAAACTCACTGAAGTATTGTTTTCTCTAGGTTTTAAGCAAGGGAAAGCTGATCCATGTGTGTTTGTCAAAGAGGAGGGGCAAAAGAAACTGTATTGTTTGTTTTATGTTGATGATCTTTTATTCTTTTGGAAAGATGTCACAATGTACAATAACACCCTAGCTCAACTGAAAGAGCACTTTGACATGAAAGATCTTGGTGAGGTAAACAACTACCTATCTCTGGAAATAGAGAGAGATCAAGATGGTAACATTCTAGTACACCAGTCACGGAAAATTGCTGATGTGTTAAGCAAGCTAAACCTGATGGATGCTAACCCTGTGGACACACCGATGACAACAGGTTATCAGGTAGATGACACTGAAGAAGCATTTTCTGACACTACACTGTACAGAAGTGTGCTAGGCAAGCTAAACTTCATTGCCAGATGTTCAAGACCAGACATTGCTGTTAGCTGTAATTTGCTAAGCAGACAAGTCAACAATCCTACTGTTAAGGATTGGAAAGCTCTGAGACGCATAGCGCGGTATTTGAAAGGCACTATGCATTACAGACTGAGATTTAACAATCAGAAGTCTGGTGGTCTTGAGATATTTGCAGATGCAAGTTTTGGAAGTGACACTACAGACAGGAAAAGTACGTCTGGAGTTTGCTATAAGTACAATCAGGGTCTATTTGATTGGTCATGCAAGAAGCAAACAACAGTTAGCTTAAGTACTTGTGAAGCTGAACTGAATGCACTGTCTTATTCACTTAAAGATTGTGAATGGTTGTTACAATTGTGCAAAGACATGAAAATTCCTGTCAAATGTCCAATCCAGGTTTACCAGGACAACAAAGCATGTTTGGCTTTGCTGAATTCTGAAGGTTGTAAGCAAAGCACGAAGCACTTGCAATTGAAGGTGCAACATGCTAGGGAACGTATTCAGAAGGGACTCGTAACGGTGTCCTATATGCCAGGTAATGAAATTCCTGCTGATGTATTGTCCAAGATTGTATCAAGGGATCAACACTGTACCTATGTGCAGAAGTTGGGTTTGTACTGATATTGTACGAACACGCTGCCCAGTGATGTTCACAGAAAGGGGGAGGATGTTGGTTTCTGCTTCCCTCACTGAGCAGCAGAAGTGCTTGTCACGAGACAGGTTGTTTACATTCCACAGAGTCTGTACTCTTGGAGGTTTTCCCACGGGAATGGAGACTGGATGTGACGTACACTGGTTTCCTGTTTTTTCACTGTTTTTTTGAAGTTTCAGTTTGTGATTCTCTCCGTGCTTTAGAGGAGAGATGACGCTTTCTCTGCTCCGGCAGAGGGAAAATGTTTTTCTGTAACTTACCAGCTTTGAACTGTAAATAAAGTAGTATAGAGCATGTTGGCTCATACTTTTCATCTTTCCGCTGTGCACTGGACACTGCTTATCAGCAACAGAGAGTGCCAATATAGAGGGAATTTTTGAGAAAGTAAAACAGGATCAGACATCTCGGGTTTTCTTGTTTCTTTTTCATGCACTAAATCCACAAGTACGCTAACTCCACAGAAATAGTATTTATTTTGATATAAAGATTTTAGTTAAATACTGTGATTTATTTTTTTTAAAGAACAGTGAGAGTCCTGAACACAAAAGGGGGGGGGGGAGATCGTTGTCATTTCATTTGGCTTCTCTCAAAAGGCAATCCATCCAATAAGCCACTAAATACAACTACAAATGTACTAGGACACATACAAATGAAGCTGTATGAAACCATTCACTAGAGATTCAAATGCTATTGAATAAGCCTATATAAATCGGGTCTATAACATCTGAGCAGATAGCTCTGTCAAAATCAATCTGTCCTGTTTCTTTAGCTGACTAAGCGGCAAACTTTTTAATGCAGAAAGAAAACTGACTAGGTCCTGCACCGTCTTTCTTTTTGTTTCAATGTTTTATGTGGAACTCATTGGGATTGTGAGCTTTTGAATGAGAAGCAATATGGGGCTCCAAAAAACATGATCTGTTACTCCTTCTGTCAGAATTCAGGATATTTATATAAGAACAATTATTTTGATGTAAAACATATGACAAAGGAGAAGCGAGTGAGTTACAAGGCTGGGGTGGTGCTTTCAAAGTGTTGTTAGGCTCTAACTTCCATCAGGCCCAGCAAGTATAGTCAGGGATAATGGGAGTGGTCCTTTCCCTTGGGTAAGATCTGAACCTAAATTGGGCTGTGTGTGATGCAATCCTTCAAAGTGAATTGTAAAACATTTTGTTTTAATGACTTGGAGCTCCTATCTGCAACTTACGTTGATGCTACACACCAAATGGAAGTTCAGATGAACCCCCTCAAGCATTCGAAGAACGAAATGCTCCCTTCTTTGGCTTAGGCTTCTATGCAATTCCACATTGCCCTGCCTCCTAGGGCAAAGGTGACACCATGAGTGCTGTTGTGGCTGAAAGACAGAGTGACACAAATCCAGAAGACACAAATCATTTGGACCTGTTGATGCTGCTAGGTTCTCCTCTCCATCTGAGGAAACATCTAAGAGTTAAGGGTGTATTTTAAACTGAACCCATATAGCTGAGAATTCACAGGTCTCTGTGAACATTCCACAACTGAGAAAGGCCCTTCCTGCAAAGTAGAGCCACTCAATGTATGCTATTTCAGACTGTCCCTTTCTTATAAGAAGATTAAACAAATTCATATGGGATGGGTCTACCAATGGCTGTTGTGATGACACGTAAACATTCAAAGGCCACAAAATACCAGGTACTTGAATGTAGGGTGAAAAAGAGATGTTGCCTTCATGCTACTAAGCGTTCTTGACCACTGTGAGAAACTGGATGCTGAACTAGAGAGACTTTTGATGCATAGTTGGTGGGAACATGAGAGAAAGTCTTCTTGGAGGTTGCTTCCAACCTCTGGAACTCCCCAAGTCACTTATATGATTAACTCCTACTGGCAGGCAAATACTGTTTTATTCAGACAGGTTGTTGGCCCCATATGCTGCATATATGATGGAATTTGCTCAACTGGGTGTTTTTATCAGTTTTGAGGATGTGCTTTTTAATTTGTGGTTGTATTAAGCACCATTTGGTGGAAAGACAGGTTACAGATTAGCAAACAAATAAAAAAGACATATTAGTCTGTTCCAGCAACTTTAATCTTCTCATTGCAATGTGATAAAAATAAAATTATAAAGCATCTATCATTGCCCAAGTTTCAGAATCATTACATCTCTGAAACACCATGGTAATTTGAAGCAAATAAGCTAATTTGAGCTCTGTTCCATTAGGCAAAATCATAGTCTCAACTGAGATTTTACACTCTGTTTCAAAAGATCCCCTTTGAACCAAAATTTCACTGTTTGGTCACATCCCTCCATTGAAATGTTTCACCCCTTCAAATCCAATATGACTTTAAATTCTTCTTTGGTGTCCCCTGTACTCTATTTTATTGAATCTTGGATCTATTTCCTCTATGAACAAGACTATAATTTTAATGTTTTAAAATCTGTCTTGCTTTTCTTAACTCTTATACTAATATTAGCTTTAGTTAAATTTTAATGAATCCACTTTTATAGAAACCAGCTGCAGAAAATGGCTATAGCACTGTAGAAAACACAATTTGCCACCAAGTAAGTCAATTTTAGTAGATCCCTGTTGTGTCTTATACTAACTGAGTTATGATCCCTATCTGAGCCTAGCAATATTCTTTCAAGTAATAACGGTAGTATTTTAACTTCCTTTTTGTGAACATTTTATTAATTTCTTTGCAGAATTTTTATTGTATTGTTATCACTGTTCTACTTCAGCTGGCCCATGAAACACAGAGGCTACACAATATTTTCTCACTGTCTTTCCGATTCCTAGTCTTCTATAGCATAAGCTCAAAAATATATCTTTTAAGCATTTGTTGGGAGAGTATCCCTATTATCACAGTGCTCAACAAGCAAAGAATGGGAAACAGTTTTGAACATTACTGAAGGTTGATGCATATGTTACCAGAAAAGCCATGAATGGTAACTTGGTCATGCCAGTGACACTCCTGGCAGCATTAGAAGGAAACTAATGATGTGGGTGGGTCTGGTATTGTGGGCAGAGCAGAGCAATACTGGCATCGGAAAGAATTACAATGCCAGATAACAGGCTCTCTTGAAGCACTGTTCAGAGCAATGTATAAACAGACAAGTCATAGCAGTTCTTACAACCCCTGCTATTGACATATGAACTAATTCTGAATGTGATCTGAAGGGACACAGGAAGTATAAATTACTTTGTGCTTCCTGTTTTCCACACTTATTTATAATGTACTATCTGTTACTCATGACATTCCTAGCCACATATAAAAGGACGCACGTGGTGCTGTGGTCTAAACCACTGAGCCTCTTAGGCCTGCTGATCAGAAGGTTGACAGTTCGAATCCACGTGAGCTCCCGGTGCTCTGTCCCAGCTCCTGCCAACCTAGCAGTTCAAAAGCACACCAGTGCAAGTAAGTAAATAGGTACCGCTGCAGTGGAAAGGTAAGCAGCATTTATGTGCGCTCTGGCACTCATCATGGCCCTCCTTGTGCCAGTAGCGGTTTAGTCATGCTGGCCACATGACCCGGAAAGCTGTCTGCGGACAAACGCCAGCTCCCTCGGCCTGAAAACCAAGATAAACACTGCACCCCATAGTCGCCTTTGACTGGACTTAACTGTATGGGGTCCTTTACCTTTAGTCACATATAAAGGAATGAATTTGGCATAACTAGACCCCAATATGGAAACAAATTTCCAAAGATACAAACATTTTACAATGGAGGTATTACATTCCTAAGTAAGGTAGATAGCAAGCAATATCAAGGCAATGTCAATAGTAGATGAATTTCAATCTTCAACGAACGTTCTTCAGGAACATGGTCCATTTTCAAGAGTTCTATATTTTAAACCCTGAGTTTAGTATTTCCTTGGTATGTGTAGTTTGAAACTGAGTACAGAATGTATAATCCAATTCCTACTGAAATTTTAACATGGGTTGCGTTGATTGTAATAGGAAATATATGACCGATTGCTGTTTTACTTGGAATTTTGTTACAGCACGATGTCATTCAAATTTACTCAGAACTAAACATCATTGAGTTAATGGGATTTACTCCAAGGTAAAGCTGTACATTATTTTGGAAATGTCAAGCAGCATTGACAATATGCTTACATCGCATTGTTAGGCTCATAGTTTACAGGAGACTATGATCCTAAAAGACACCATCCATCTATGATTTATTTCCTTTTCAATTAGTTTGTCAGTTTAAAGAAAAATATTTTCTTTTCCTTTGTACTGCACATTTTAAAAACTGCATTAAACTGTTTAAAAAGACATGATAGCCTGCTTTAGTTTCAGTTACTGGTGGCACTGCCACTACTGGGTTTTTATTATGTAAATTGCTGCAATCTGGTTAGTTCCTTCCTCTTTTTTCTGTTACAAAAGGGGGCTGCAAGTGCTAATCAAAGTGTTGCAATTTCCATATTAATGATGTTTTCATAATGACACTTACTTGATATGCAGTGTGAATGGAGTGGTGACTTTTTATTCTTCTTCAAAG
Source organism: Podarcis melisellensis (assembly GCF_964234715.1). Classification (NCBI taxonomy): domain Eukaryota; kingdom Metazoa; phylum Chordata; class Lepidosauria; order Squamata; family Lacertidae; genus Podarcis; species Podarcis melisellensis. Next base: position 60,108,701 of record NC_138531.1, read on the forward strand.
AGACAATAATAAAATGTTAATTTTTATGAAATAAAGCATGTTTGTTTTGAAACTAGTAGCAATTGTCCAGTACTATTGTTCCCCTACCAGTAATGTGTAATAAAGCATTTCTAATTTAAACACAGCAACAAGCTATAGAGTGCTCTTGTTAACACACACTATGAGCCAGTCTGTACTATTCTCAAACCATGGCTTATTGAACAAACTAACCAAATCACCCTGCTGAGATCCTGAGGGCCCTGCTGCTGCCTCTCTCCACCTGGCCCAGGGTGGACTGTTTCATAAGAACTTCTGCTGTCCAGCAGAGAGGGTCTCTTCTTCTAAATTGTTTTTATATCCTTTTATTTATTTTTTAGTGTATTAATTGTTTTTAATTAAGTTGTAAGGGCATTTGTGGGATATGACTGGGAGGAGAGGAGCTGGGGAGGGCAGGGAGAGGTTCAGTTACGGTGGTTCTGGGTAGGGGGAGGTATGGCGTGAGAGGTGGGGCAGGCCAGATAAGGGGCACATGGCACAGGCAGTTAGTGGCTGTGCCGTGGGCCAACCCCTCTTCCAACCTAGGGAATTGTGGTTGTCATATCAGTCAGCCCTTGGGTCTGCAACTGCTGCTGTTCAATGCCAGGATCTTCTGCCTGACACCAGCTACTGGCCAAGGGAACAGCTGCTGTTGGGAACGCTGCTTATCTCCTCTTTTATACATGGAAGTTTGCTGCAACTACCTGTTGCTTTCAGTCTACAAACTCAAAGCAAAGCATCACAGTTTTTCGCCACAGGAAGGGGCTGCTGGTAGGCTTTTAATTTATACACAATTTCAATATCACTAGCACTTTAAAATACTAAGATTCACTATTTCAGCTTTTCCAAACACCTCCAAAATTTTAATGAAAGAGTTTATACTGGATAGCCTTTCCATAAGATGACAATCATCTCCCTGCAAAAAGAGCTGGCAAGCATAGTTTGAGTTCCAGCTTGCACATATATTAAAGCATTTAATCTTTTATCTACTGTGAGCAAAAGTTGCATTGTGGTTTAGCCTGGTCATGTGAATCCACATCCATATTTTGTACAACATGCTTTTGGAAAATTCAGCCGTAATATCCTTCATTGTGGTAGGCAGTTTCTCCAGGTCATCTGTTCAGTATATCAAGGATCATGGAATGTTTGTCTGCAGCACTGCCTTTACCTAACATTTCAAATAAAAGACTGCAGTCAGCCGTTTCTAAGGAAAACAAATTCACTGAATCACACTATTTGTTACTTATTATTGAGCATCGAATAGCTCACCAAAGTTCTTTGTCGAAATACCTGAAACAGACCATCAGAGTCAAAATGATATAGAGTCCTGTAATGCTGTGTTACAGTTTTTCTATTTTCATGAAGCAATTGTGGCTCTGAAAGAAAAGAATAAAACTACAGCCAGGTTATTTGTACCTTGTGGATTCGTTCAGCTTTCAACAAAATCAGCAAAAGAACTGGAGGAAAAACAGAAGGTTACAAAGCATCCCAGGAATTTATGAAGTGAAAAGGGAAATAATGACTTTCTAGCAAATAATACCATGTATTTTTATCATTTCCACTGCTTGGGTTACAGTAACAAGAAGGGGGTCAGCTTTTTGTGATAGCCACCTTACCTACTGTTCTTTGAAAACTCCAAGTGATGTAATTTGACTAAATTTGGGAGAGTCAGGGATTAAGATTGCCCTACCTTTTCCTTCATAATTAATTCAGACAATTTCCACAAATTGACTACAACCCCCCAAATTTTTTTTTCTATTGGGGGACGGACGGACTTATCTAGAGTGAAGAGATTGAATGCTGAAATCCAAAGAATCTCAAATTAACATCCCAAAACCCAACATGGTCCAATTCACTCCAAACCAGTGCCAAAGTTTGACCTGAAGTTTAGTCGGAATCTCCTTTCTTCTAACTTGAAGCTATCAGTTCAAGTCCTAGCCCCAAGTGTAGGCCAAAACAAGCTTGCTCATCTTTCATGTAACAGCACTTTTCCAAATCCCTCAATAAAGCTTGGTCACCCTCCTCTGCACACGTTCTTCTAAAATTGTGGTGCCCCAAACTGGACACAGTGCTCCAGGTGGGATCTGAACAAGGCAGAATAAATTAGTACTATTACTTCCCTTGATCATACTTCTGTTGATGCAGCCTAGAATAGCATTAACTTTTTTTTTAACTGATGCATCACACTGTTGACTCACATAAAGTTTGGGATCTAAGTCCCCTACATCCGTTTTACATGTACTACTGGTAAGCCAGGTGCCCCCATCTCATCATTGTGCACCTAGTTCTTCCTGCCTAGGGATTTGAGAGCAGGCTTCCCTGGTCATATTCCTACATTCCAACCACTGCGCCACACTGGCTTTCTGTAAAATTAAGCAATAGCTTTTTTATGTGCTAATGAGTGCTCACAAATTACACAGATCACTTGGTGCTAACTTGGAAATAATACTCTTGAAAAGAAGACATTTCACACATTCATTGAGTGAACAAGAAGATCATGATAGGTCAAGTGAAGCACATGTATGTGTGAGCTGGTTCCAATTCTAAGGATAAAATGATGGATGATGGCCTGAACATATTTGGAAAAAATATTCAGTGGAGTGCAGGTGTAACAGTGAAAGATACTGGATCATTTGCAGACATTGTAATAAATCTTCATTTCAATCCAGTCTTGCTGAAGATTTGTTCAAAGGATCGATCAATAGACCATATAGTTTTAATTAATGAATCCTGAAGACTGAATTGGATGAACTGACCACTCTTGCAGACTAATGTGGGCACTGAAATTAATATTGGTATCCAATACCAGCCCTGGTCCATCAGCAATTCAATGAAAAAAGCATATCTTGTTCATCCAAAGGTTTAAAATGCTGCTGGTGGTGGTCCATTGTGCGGCATTCTATGGCTTGTTTATTAATAGAACAGAAAGTGTTCTATTAAATTAAGAAAACATGGTTCAGCATGTTGTGTTATGGAGTTTTCCATGTTCACTCAAGTTCCAGAATGCTGGGAAATTGCAGGTGTTAATGACAGCAATATGAATGCGGTATGGAATCTTGTGTTCAAGCCTGACCTCTACCTTGGCAGAATGGTGGACCCAACTCTCAGATTTGTATGTTTACAGTGGTACCTTGGGTTACATATGCTTCAGGTTACATATGCTTCAGGTTACAGACTCTGTTAACCCAGAAATAGTACCTTGGGTTAAGAACTTTGCTTCAGGATGAGAACAGAAATCGTGCAGCGGCGGCACGGCAGCAGCAGGAGACCCCATTAGCTAAAGTGATGCTTCAGGTTAAGAACGGAACTTCGGAACGAATTAAGTATGTAACCAGAGGTACCACTGTACTGGAACAGATTTGGAAAGGATTTGTCTTTTCACTGGAATAGGCACATGGAGTCCATGCAACTGAAGCTAATATCTTATACCTATTAAGTGGTTAATTTATTAAGTGAAAAATAAAGAGTCAAAACTCTTATGAGAATATCAAAGGGAATTTTATCTGAAAATGTCCATGTGTCTTCTGCTATTTTGGAATTCTCCCTCATCTCACAGAAAGCATAATTTAGTTTGAGAGGTGTGGAATGGGGAAAATATAAAATATTCTACTGATGCATCCCCCCCAATACTAAGTACCTAGTTATACTAAGTACATAGTTAAAAATTTCTGCCTGATGCATGCATAAAATGCACTATGTTCACCAAGAATTTCTCTGTGATGCATCCTTAAAACACAAAGTGCTCCCTCACCACTAAAACGTGTAACGAATGTCCAGGCAGAAATTATACATTCACATCTTCCCAAATGCTTGCTGCAAACACATACAATTAATTTTTTGCTTTTAAAGCACTTCGGTTAACACAGCCCAATCAACTGTTTGCTCTGTAGAGGATAACATGTATTAATTGGTTTGATCTGCCTAGCCATTTAAGGGTTAAATACAAGTTTATGGGATCATCAGCCCCAGGATTGTTTCTTCTTACAGTTTTCAAAATAAACATAACTTCACTTGCTTTTTCTTTGTGTATGTTTTCATATCAGTTGGGATATCTCCACATTTAACATTAAATCTATGCATTGTTCCCCTTGCAGTATTCAGGTCCACATGCATGAAATACAAGTAAAATGCTTTTTTCACTAGTTTCCTTGTTATTTTGTTTGTTTCTTTCATTTATTGAGAAAAGAGAAAATATTGTTGACAACTTAGAACTCTTTCTCTAAAAAAAATCAAGTTGTTTTTCTTCATAATAGTACGATACTGAAAATACAGAAATATCTGAAACTTTCAGAAAATGTGATAAAATTAGTCACAAGTTTCATATGTGGAAGGAAGAGAAAAAAGACCCACATGAGGGGGGGGGAGTAAGCTGACAGCCTTAAAAATTGCCCTAATTGAGAATGGGAATATGAGACACATCTAGCCACTTCCAGGGCCTTGAAAGGATTGGCATTCCATCTTCTGGTTCTGTATTATGAACAAACCTGGAATCTTTTTGACCTTGTGAATTCAGCTTGAGCCAAGCTGAGTTGAAAACCTTAAATCAAGATCCTGTCAGAATGTGATGATTCTTGAAAGAATGATAACCTGCAGATAAGGCAAAATGAAATTTAGTTGGCTCTTGTAATGGCTTGGACCTACTCTAGGAATGGAAATGTCAATCATGTGGCCTCCTTCCAAGGTTAAATGGGAAGTTGTGCTTGACTTCATAGATGGAGTCCTTTGGCTATTGCTTCCCTCACATTTGGCACAAAAGAGGACAGAAGAAAGGTATGTTAAAAGGAAAGGATAAATGACCAGGTAACATGAAATACGTGTTTTTTTTGGGGGGGGGTCTTGAATGGACCATATTTGAGAGATGTGGCCAAAACTGATAGGAGGAACAACAGTTTGCAAACCAAGACATTTGCTAATATCTCAAAAACCTGCTCTTTTTATATACAGACTGGGGCTAAAGGGACATTATTTTCACACTGAAATATGCTTTTAGCAATTCTAGCAATGCAGGATATATTTTTTTAATGCCGTCCTGCTTGAATATTTTCATGTTTTGAATAATGCTGTTTCAAGAATCAATAATATTATTCCCTAGAAGGTTTGTAGGATGGTCACTGTCAATTTGAATTAAACAGGTAATTCAGAAATTACCAGAAATTCAAAAACTTGGGCAGAGTGTATTTGAGGGAGCAACATAAATGCTTCCTTGGGTGCCCTAATGCTCTGTGGGGTGTTGTCGTTACTGCGGACAATACACCACCACTAATGCAAGCAGAGGTTTTGGTAGTAAAAGTCTTCTCATATCCAATTGTAGAAATTTGGATGACTATTTACATTGGTCATGAGAAGGTGCTCAGGCAGGTTGGACCTACCAAGGTGTCCTTGGTACTTATGATGAAATCTCCCAATACCACATCTGGGGGTTTTCCCAACAGAACTTCTGAAATTTCTTCCCTGAGCTGGCAGAAGCAGACTGCTGAGCAGTGAAGTGGATGGAACACTAAAAGAACACTCACTCTGACTCTCTGGCCTAACACCAGGTACAAGCTTCCCCAGGAAGTCTGGTTGCCTGACAGAAGCAGTGGAATTCCAATGCACTGTGGCAGCCCAAATAACCTGATTCTCCTGTCTCTGCTGGTGCTGAACCAAGTACACTGGGGACATAGCTAATTGAGATCAGGTGATCTACAAAGGTCTTGATAATATATGCCAGGTCAGTCCCCTCAAATAAATTATGGATGAGTGATGCATTCACCAACATTACTGCTACTATGGAGTGCTGGTTAGAACGACAACACAGCTGCTGAAGGAGGTGGCAGATTACAGTATCTAACAGTAATTAGGGCTCCCTGCCACCTATCTCTTAAATTCAACACAAACAATGCTACATTTTCTGCCACAGGGTTGCTGAAACATTTGGCTTACTTTTGTTATGAGCAACAGACTTAAAAGAAAGGGATTATAGTATTAAAATTTTTAGGGTGCTGTCCTTCAATCTCTCAATTTTCATCAGCAGACTGATGCCTTTCAATGCAAATAAAGTTGAAATAAAGCTCAAAGTTCCTGATATGGCATTGTATGTTATTTTATATAGATACATCACCTGCCCTTCCAAACTTTTTTGTAAAGTTTTTGTCTTATGAAATGGAGCTTCCAGAATTTAACTTGAAGAGAGAGAGGCTTAAGCCCATTTACCCACTAAAAACTGTATGCCCAACTGATTTACTCCCCAAATGGGAAACATACAAGGCACCTTCTTTCCGTAAACCCATGTTCAGCCCACGTCTTCAGTGCCTGCATGGTCTGGGTGACGGGAGCACCTTCCGATCACAGGAACAGCAGCACGGCATTCCCGAGGAATAGGTCCTAGTGCTGTGGACTCACATTTGTTCATGTGAGCACCTCAAATGCAGCAGAGTAACGGAAGCAAAGCTGTGGAGGTTTTGTATCATACCTAATTTATTTCTACTGCTTAAACAAATAAAAGAACATAACAAACATGTACAAGAGAAACAGCTCTCATACTGCCATCCTGTCTCTAGACAGATCAAAGAAAAAGCACACAGTACAGTGGTGCCCCGCAAGACAAATGCCTCGCAAAACGAAAAACACGCAAGACGAAAGGGTTTTTCGGTTTTTGCGTCGCTTCGCTAGACAAATTTCCCTATGGGCTTGCTTCGCAAGACGAAACATCTTGCGAGTTCTTGCAAGTTTTTTTCCTTTTTCTTAAAGCCGCTAAGCTGTTAATAGCCGCTAAGCCGCTAATAGCCGCTAATAGCCGTGCTTCGCAAGACGAAAAAACCGCAAGACGAAGAGACTTGCAGAACGGATTAATTTCGTCTTGCAAGGCACCACTGTACTAGGGACGGAAAGAGTAGCTTCCGCCCCCTCCTTTTTCACAGACAGAAAGTAAAACAAACATGATCTGGTGATCCTTGCAATGGGAGGGATGAAAATACTGACATTCTCTCTTTTCTTTTCAGCATAGGTTAAAAACATACATTAGACCTACAACGTATGTAGGAGTTATGTTCTGGGGATAGTGCATAAAGCCAAAATTGTATATTAACAAAACACATTGGCAATCCCACCCACCATTGAAACCAAAGTTTCCCCTTCCTCCATTTTTATTTTTTTTAATTGCCAAGCGTGCAAAGTTGAATGTGCACAAGTTAAATGCATGCAAGTTGTGAGTCTACTGTACTGTGGTACCTTGGTTTATGAACTTAATCCGTTCCAGAAGTTTGTTCTTAAACCAAAACCGTTCTTAAACCAAGATGCACTTTTCTTAATGAGGCCTCCCACCGTCAGTGCCCTTCCACCGTTCGGATTCCATTCTTAGACTGAGGTAAAGTTCACAAACCGGGACACTATTTCTGGTTTTGTGGAGTTCTTAAACCGAATCATTCATAAACAGGACTGTTCTTAAACCGAGGTACCACTGTGTTGTAAGTAAGCATTAGCTGTGGGCTACTGTGTGATTTAGACACCTCACAACATGCTTTCATGTGTAAAATGGATTCACACAGATATTAAGTACTAAAAGACATTTACAAAACACCAGCATTAAATACTACAAGAATACTGACTGGAAATTTCAGCTTGCCATCTTCTCCCTACACCACAATTAATTGCACACATTTTCTAGTGTTCCATTTTCCTAAGCAGACTACGCTTTCATTTCATTTTATTTTTTACAGATACAGTCAATAAAACAAGATTCTTTTTCAATCTAAAATACTCTTTACAATTTATTTTTCTAATTATGTTTTTAACTTGTGCTGCATCTTTCTTTCTTATTTAGATTTCCCACTTCCCAACTAAATGCATTTCTATTTATGTATTTTAAGAGGCCTTCTGTTTGGAATTATTTTAACATTGCCACTTAACTACATTTGCATCTGTTGCTTTACCCCCTCTAGATTTCATCAAGATGAATTTTAATTGCATATGCAATTGTTCCTAAAATGATCTTACTTCCTAGCACTAGGTTCCCCCCTCCCAGATAAGAAAACTCCAATTAAACTTATTAAGTCATCTGATATTTCCTCAAACTAACTTTTATTGATGACCCAGACTGTTCAGTTTGCTTCCCATCGCCATGAACAATATTCTAAGCCTAATTATATTTTATCATCATGGGCGTTCCTCTGAACCAGCCATATTTATCAAACTTCATGCATTTTCTAGGACTTCATCCAAAATAGCCTCAAACCAGACAAATGCTTCAAATAAGCCATGGAACAAAACAATCCTGAAGTACTTTGCAGAAATATGTCTTTGCTCTTCATTTTGCATTCTGCTGTAGCCAAGTTAACATCTGAGTAATTAAAGTATTGCCAGGAATTTTAAATATCCTGTTTTTTAACATGTTTCCCCAGTTGTATACTTTTTAGATTTTGCATTAGTTGCTCTGAACATGTGAACCATATCCATTTCCAGTAATCACAATAATATTTGTTGTGATTTCAGCAACTTCACTCATTGTGTATCTTACCTGCAATTCCACTATCCTCATGTGTTTTAAAAGTGTGCAGACTTGTATTTTAGGGTGCACTCATAGCAAATTCACTTTTGTTTAGAATTAGACAACTGAGTGTTAATACATGCACAATGTGGCATCTTCAAAGGTTAATCTTACATTCCCTTCCACCACCTCTTCTTGCCTAGCTGCTGTCTCTTTAGAAAACCTTTCTACTTAAGTCATCCTCCCCCCTCCATGGCAATATGCAATGTTGCCCCCAGCCAATTCGGTCTTTTATTTCCATCACATTCGCCTGTCAGAATTTTGTGACTGATCCTTCCACATCTATAGTCATAACATTGAACATGTCATGAAATCACAGCAGCTCAGACATTGGCTAGAAGAGGCTCACAGGTGACAGACAGCCAGTTCAAGCCCATTAAATATCTATGATTTGGAGCTATTTTTGCATCATGCACATTTTCAGCTTTTGCACCATATGCTGCTACAATTTCTATGACCTGGTTTTATTCTCTCACATTTACATTATCTTTTCACTTTCAAGTCTGAAGTTAATCCTGCAGACATCCCTGCTGCAAGAAATGTACACATTAAAACCAGCTGTGCCTCGACTGTTAGATAGTAACTGGCCCTGCTAAGATAATTCAGCTTGCAATCCAGAACCATAAAAGTCAGTGGTAATTTTGTAACTGACTTCAGTGGGATCTGGAGTACTAATTTGGTTTTTCATCAGTATTCTGAGCACACTTAAAAGAATCCATTACTGTTTTTGTGTCAATTTATTGGTCCTAAGTGTGTGGTATATGCAGAAAAGGGAAGTTACAGTTAACAATTATTTAAAAGAACTGACACCTTTCAAATGATATTTCCGTTCTAACACTGGCAGAGACTTTTCAAAACCTTGCCACTCAGATCTGTGATATTTGTATTGCAATGTTCAACTGCAAATAACAGAACATAACCTGTTCTGACTTCAGATACCTTCAATTGATAAAGATATTATACTGGGGCATTCAGGTACAATTCTGGGTGCAACACTCAGCTTTCATTGGAAGGCTACCTCATTGCATGTCCAGAAAGAAAATTATATATTCTGACTTTGTGCACACAGCTAGACACACTCTCTGGGAATCTCAACACACATGAAGCAAAAAAAGCACCTCCTTTACTGTCCATCAAAAGCCCAGGAGCCACATGAATTAGACCTCAGTTTTTCCGAATAACTGTTTTCTGTTGGTGAACTCAATTTATGGGCTTCCATTTGAGCACGCACTACATGTTGCACAGCAGTATTACCACCTTTCCCCCCAAACTGCAATAATATTCTGCTTAATGAGACTATGATAAAAAGTTAGTATTTCAAAATAGCACACTATTTTCCTCCAGTGTAGGAAGAGCAACACTGATAGGAAGAGAGCACAGAGATGTGCCTTCATGGTGGTGATTGGGAACTAATAATGCACATAATTAAGAACGCATATTTTTATGCATGAAAATAATGTGCCACCAAAACGGTATGTTTTTCATGGCCAAATACGAAGGAACGATAATTAGTTCCCCACTACTTTTTTGTTTCATAAGTCTTTGTTGTTTCAGTGGATGGAATGTGCTTTCTCTCTCTCTCTCTTTTTTTATTAGACCCAAGTTAAAAAGAAAAAGGAGAGAGAATGTTGCCACCATTATTATTTTTCTCTAGTTTGCATTGTAATGGAATATAAAAAGGTAATATTATCTATTGTGCCTCTATCTGGGGCATGTTACTTAAGTTTCAGTTCTTCCTAGACCATGAAGACTGAAGAGATGACACAGACACATCATGTCCTTCCTCCCTTCATGCCCCTTGAGTGACGGTACTTTGCATGAGCTTTCCTGAGAGGATTAATGGCAGATTTGACTCTAGGAAATAATTACGAGGTTTGACAAGACATTTGAGACTCTGGTGATAAAAGAGACGGAAGGTTTCAGTGAGGAACTAGGATGCTGACAGGCACAACATGCTCATTATGGAAATTCAAAAAGAGAAAGAATATCTAAAAATAAGCAAGATATCGAGGCACATATTTTATACATCAACCACACTGCAAGCTTCTTGTTATCCCATGTGCTAATATCACCCATACCTTACTAACTGTAATGAGGGCCTCTTTAAAAAAAAACTTAGCACACTTCTCTCTTTCTTACCTCTGTGCTTCCTATTATTTTCCCTTCTTGGAGGGAGGTGGTGAACAGAAAGGAGCTAAGAAACAGTCCTAATAAACAATTGTATATGCAAAGGGACTCTCCACATGATCCATCCTGCATTTGGAACAGAAGCTATATTTGCATGCACACAGGTGCTGTCCTTACCTGGACAGCATATAGAGGTGTTTGACAGGAGCAAATGACTGTGGCTGTATGAATAAGGGTTGAACAACTGGGACTTTCCATAGTGTTCCAATGAGGATGCTTTGGGAAAGGGACACAGTTCAGTGGCAGAGCCTGTAAAAGGGCCAATGTTTGATTACTGGAATCTCCAGGTATGGCTAAGAAGCAATTTCAGTCTGAAAATAAAGGTATTATTATTATTATTATTATTATTATTAAAATCTGGAAGGCCAGTGCCAGTCATTGCAGTCAGTACTGGGCTGAAAGTCAACCTGTTGTGCCTTCTTCTAGAACAGGCTTCCTCAGCCTTGACCCTCCATATGTTTTTGGCCTACAACTCCCATGATCCCTAGTTAGCAGGACCAGTGGTCAGGGATGATGGAAATTGTAGTCTCAAAACATCTAGAGGGCCGAGGTAGAGGAAGCTTGTTCTAGAATATTCCATCCTATTCCTCTTTATCTCGGCCTTCCATTATTCCCCACCCTTGAGCAGCTGGTATTCCATGCACACTGAGAATGTTCAGTCCACATTGGACTAATTTTTCCCCTGCCCTAAAGGTTTGTATAATGCTATAAACTTGCAATTCTGCCTGCTGATACTTCTGTTATTAAGCAGAATGTGGAGAATTGAGTTGCCATTATTTTAGGGTGGTGGTGGTATTTCTACAATCTTTCTTGGATTCTACCACTTTAAATGCAGGTGCATGGGGGAAAGGGATTACATATTTGAATACTTTTTTCCACATTAAAACAAGAAAAGCAACAACATTGCCCAATTCATCTAGAGAAGTAGATTCAACCATATGCTAAGGCCTGCAAAGCTCACCTGTTTCCAGCTGTTAAGTTTTTAAAACAACTCCCCCACAACACATTCTTTTCCATTGGAAACAATGGGAGGGAAAATGAATGTGAGATTTAGGCATGTTCCTGAGCTCTTTTAATTTTCTTCTCAGCTGGGAAGCAGGTCAGGAACCCTGGGTTTTGGATCCCAGCTTCTTCCCCTGGCATGCCCCCAATCACCCCTGATGTTACCCCAAATTCTGGGGCCTGCAGGCCATAGCGCAAATTTATTGGCTGAGGGAGCCGGCGTCACATGGCCAGCATGACTAAGCCGCTTCTGGCGAACCAGAGGAGCTCATGGAAACGCCATTTACCTTCCTGCCGGAGCGGTACCTATTTATCTACTTGCACTTTGACGTGCTTTTGAACTACTAGGTTGGCAGGAGCAGGGACCAAGCAACAGGAGCTCACCCCATCGCGGGGATTTGAACCGCCGACCTTCTGATCGGCAAGTCCTAGGCTCTGTGGTTTAACCCACAGCGCCACCCACGTCCCTAGGCAAGTGTTTAAAGGAGACCAATTTAGGACTGCAGTCTAAGTTGCAAAAAGTTTCCTGTTATATTTATTTAAATATTCATTTTCACTTCTATCAGGTTCCCCCCCATCAAGCCCTGGTGAAGTTAATGTTTCTAAAAATATAAATGCATAAAATAAATAATGTTTTGTCTCACAAAGAAGTACAGTAGATAACGACAGCTACAATCCAACCTGGGAAGCTGGGGTAGATTTCAAGAGCCAAATTGTGTAGATGGAAAGGCAGAGCTGTACTCTTTCTTATCACATTTTTTGTTTTTGAATATACCTTTCTCTGGCTGCTTTCTTCTTCTTCTTTGAGGGGGGAGCGGTTACAAGAAAATATGTGGGATGGGAAATACAAGGTTTGAGGGAGAAAAGCAGGAGTTCACCTCCCTCCCCTACCTCTGTGCTTTCAAGTTCCCAACACCCCCACCTTTTGGGATTATGGCAGCAACCCAACATGACATACTGGTCTGCACAGTCAAATCTAGTTTGTTCATAAAGAATATTATAGGAATTCAAAGTAGCATTTCTCATATAGACAGTTATATAAGAGGTAAAAGGCCTATGTTTGCATTTATTCTGGCTGGAGAAAAAGATCCAAATCATTTATTCAGGGGAAATATTCAGATGCAAATACGGCATACATTTTTAAAACATGCATAATATAATTACAACTGGGGAAAAAAATCATTGTTCCATAGACAGCATGAACAATTGACAGCCTACGAATGCATCATTTTAAAAAAAGTTATTAATGAGCTTTCAGGATACTTCTTGATGCTGCTGGTTTGCTGTGTTGTGAATTATTAGATCATCAGCAACCTATAATAAATAAAGTGTTCTCAGTCATTCCATGGATATGTTTTCCTATTTGTCAACATGTATGCACACACACACAGTCTTTTTAAGAAGACAAGAACATTTTCCAGTATAATAAACAATCCTGCATTGATTTGCAAAGGTTTTGAGATCAGAGATTACTTGCAGTTCAAGAAAGAATGAGGGCATCAGAATGTTTCCATCTATTGCTTTCTACAGCATAATAGGGAACTGTTTGAATAATATGCAAATAAAGACTGATTTAATAGATCAGTTCAAACCACTTTACCTTTATGTATTATACATAAAGTAAATAGAAAAAAGTAAAATATATTAATATAAATAAGAACCCTTATGAAAATCCTGCTTTAATATATACAAGGAGGACAAAGTTAAAAAGGTAATTGCTTTGACTGCTTGTGGATGAGCTCTAAGCAGGAGATTTAGATTATAGAAAGAAGCATTATTTGAAGATGAGATTTCAGTGGAATGGGAAGTGAGCCTGTATATTTGTGAACAGAGCCCACATGACTTTTCACGATATGGCAACAAAACAGCCGAGGCAATCTGACCTAAACAACTACAATATTATATACTTCATGATAATATAATCTTACAAGGTATGATTTGCAACAAAATTTTCTTCAGTCACTGTCCAGGATGCTCCTATTCAGAGCTCCAGGCAGCCTTTGAGTACCATTAAAGCTCCTGAGTGGGGTGGAAGTAATTTCAGGAGAATAAAAGGAATATATATATTTATAATTTCTTTTCTTCTACCTTTCTGAGGCATTCCCCTACTGTGCAAAACAGTGCTGGTGGGCCCAGGTTTGGGGCTGTCAGCCCTGAACCCAAGCATTTTATTAGCGTACCAAGGGGTGCAGGATGAGTTTCTGGAGGTGCCCATTTTCTGTTCTCTCTTCAGTCAGTGTTATGCACAGTGTGCAGCAGGCTGGGGGGAATGATTTCAGCCCAAGGGCTGCATCACCTCTTGGGCAATCTTCCAGGAGCCACATACCACTGGTGGGTGGGGCCAGAGGCAAAAGTGAGCAAAGTAATAAATGTAAATTTCTGAGGACGGACAAGACAGAGGCATTATCAGGGTTCAAGGACACATTCCAGCCAGGTAAAAACACTCATGGTGTGAAACAGTGCCTGTGAGAGGGTGGTCTCGGGAATGCTGAAGGTCAGACAGAGGTTGGGAAGGCTTCATTCAGGATCTGAGGGTTCTCACCCTTGGAACACAGAGTTACTCATTCCCCTGACACCCAGATCATCCCCCCCCCAGGGTACCAGATATTTAGAGGTTCAACCAGGTGAATTCTCGTCACCCATCTGTTTTCCTTTTTTTCCAGCTGACACTCAACAAGTGGCTGGATCTTGGAAGTCACTCAGAACAACAGCACACCATTTCCTTATCACTAACAAATCAATTTATCTCTTCATATGTGGGGAATTCCCCAAATATGGCAGAGGACTGTACCTAAGTACAGTATATGACTGTACCCTCACAGACTTGTGCACAGTCACATGGTTTGCCACTACTGGGATTCCCAATGCAAGCAAGTAGATTCATGATGCCAACCTCCCCCCCCCCCCATATGATCAAGTCAGACACCAAATGGGATAGGAATATAGCACTGCCTAAGTGCTTCATAATGATTTATGCATTTAAGCTGAACCATTACAAAGCGATCAATTACAAGTACAAAGCAAATCCTTCTAAGCAACAACAATGGGTTCAGTCCTGCAAAGCAACTATATATATATATATATATATATATGCAGGTTTTGGTGTCCTCGGGTGTCTTCCCGTGTAAAAGTTGGGGTGTCTAGGCGACGTTTCGACGAGGTCTCACTCGTCATCTTCAGGCTGGTGCTTTCGGCTTCTTATATATATATAATATATATATATAAGCTTCATATATATATATATATATATATATATATATATATATATATATATATATATATATTCTTGTGATATGACAGCTGCCTTCCTTTCCAAATAATTCCAGTAAATAAGCTGCAGCCTGGCCTATCTGCAACGTGTAGATTGCACCAAAACCTCACCTGGTCAATTCCATCAATTTGTCACCTGCCATACAGTACATGGAATTTGTTTACAACCAGCTGAGAAAAAGATATATAAACTAGCCCGCATGAGGAAGATGTTGGATTTACAGACAACTGACAAATGAGCTTGGAATGAGAATGTATATGAGAATAGCCTAGAGTGTGCCATTATGCCATGACATGAATATATGACATCTACCCCCAGCTGATGCTGGAGGCAAATGAGCTATGCTGCATCTACCAGAGTAATTTCTCACGCTTGCGGTTTCTCTCTTCATTTTTCTTTCTGAAACAATATATAATAAAATGTACCCCTTGCAGCCTGATCCTAAGACTTGCTGTATCGGCAGATAAAGAGCAGTTCACGGCTAGTAACCTACTTGTTTGCAGTGCTGTGGTGGTCAGCTCAAGTTGGAACCTCTGCGCAAAAAGTGAAAAAGATTGGACCTTTGGGGAAAGGGAGAGCCTTCTGAATGATAAACCTCATGTTTTGCGCAGCCAAGGTTCATTCTTTGCCTCTCTGCCTTAACAAGATCAGGTTGTAAGCTGGAAGAGAAAAGTACCAATCTTCTCGTATAGAGAAGTATTCTCGCAGAGAGAAGTACCAGTCAAAGTAGAGGTGCGGGGTTAGATGGATCCGTGGCCTAAGTATAAACAGCTTCTTATAAAAGCTTAGGAGGAAAAAAGCAAATTACTGCACCAGTGAAACTTTAAACTGTAACATTTCACAGACTTGAGGCACAGTTTTCAAAAACATACAGAAGCCAAATGGGCATATGCATATTTTTTTTATTAGATAAATGTTCTTACTAGCATAGACAAGTGAATATAAATATGGCTCATATAATACATTTTAAATATAAGCATAATTTGAGAAACAACGAACAACAACAACATAATGTTGGTGACTTTTAAATACACAATTGGATGGGGAATCTGGTGTGCCATACTGAATAATTTTTATTTATACTAGTATTTTATAATTTAAGAGTGTCTAGTTTTTATTTGTTGATTTATGTGTTGTCAAAATAATACCTTACCTAGTCTTGATTTTGGAGAGGGAATTAAACTCTGGTAGAGGAAGGGAAACTTAAGAATTTATTTATCAAGCCTTTATGAATTAAAAATTGTTCAAATTTCTTTCAAGCACAATTTTCAGCTGAAAAACTCCCTCCCCCCCTTTCAGCCTGATGTGTGTGTGTGGCATTTTTAGATTTCAAATCTAAAACTTAAACTGCAACTTCTTCTGAGGCCAAAAACAAATCGCTTGAATTGGGAAGAATCCTTAAATCGCATTATGCTTTCTCCTGGAACAATTTATTTCCTTATTTGGTTCTACAATTAACTTGAATGAAACTGAGTGTTATGCCTTGAAAACAAAACTAAATTAAACGTTAATGCAGTAATCCATCAATTACAGTGACGCAACTAATGGCTCAAAATAGCTTTGTATGAACATTTCAAGATGGATTAATAATATAATGAATGTTATGCATTCACAATTACAGAAGGAAATAAAGTATTGCCTTAGTTAATCCCTCATTTTCATTGATGGTAAAGTGGTAAGGCAACAAAATGAATATTCATTGCAATTTCTTATAATGTGGGACCTACACAGAGTAAAGCAAACATTTACCATCCATTACAGCTGAGGAGAATCTGAGTAAATGAACACTTCTGACTAACTTCCATTTTTAGAAGTTATTCACTTTCCCAACAGCATTATGCTCGTGACACAAGTATACAAGTTGTAGATGTGTAACTAACAGCTTGATTCTCAGGCCAATTTAAATACTTTAGCTCCTCTTGACTAGTGCTGAAAATCACACCATCACATTAGTTCTTGATAGGTTTAAAAAAATTAAATTGGTTGGCTTATTTTATGCACACACACACATATGCAGCAGAGTTAAAAGCTTGGAAACTGGAGCTGCCTGGAATTACTCTCACCACCCCCACCCTGTCTCATTTTCACATGTCACTGGCATTGCTTAAAAGGCAAAATAAAACATACAGAAGCTCCATTAGTAAAGAAAAAAGTCCCTTATTTACAGTTACTTGATATTCACAAGGATGGGTTCTGAATCAAACAACATGGCTAGAGATACTTTCATGGCATACTCTTGCATAAGAGAGGCCATTGTGGGAAATCACAATGTATATTTATCCCGTTTGTCTCAACCCTACCTTCTACTGACTAGAGGCATACCCAGCAGTATCCAAACAGCACAAGGCCACATCAGTACAGTGGACCCTCGGGTTACGTTACCTTCGTATAACGTAACTTTTGGGTTGCAAACACGGCAAACCTGGAAGTGTATACGCAGAAGCGGTCTATTGCGCCATGTGCGTGTGCTGAAGCGGCACCTCATGTTGTGGACTTTTTGGGGTATGTAAGGACCCCTGGAACAAATTAAGTTCGTATCCGGAGGGTCCACTCTAACTGCATGTGCATGCATTGTCTCCACATCACTGAGAGCTGTTGCTAGGAATGTAATGCACAGATATGAGGATACTTCATAATTGCATAAAGGTGTTACACCTGCCACTCTGAAGCATGGCCTGCATAAGATGTTTGCTCCATAGTGTTACTTATTTTGTGCTCCTCTATTGAGGGTAAGCAGGTATTCCCAGACAAAAGAGGGCTGCACTTCTAGTTCAGCAAAAGCACGCTACGTACCAAGATTCTAGGATGTGTGCTGGAAAAATACAGATGATTCTCTCTTCCTTTGAGATAAGAAATCAACCTATTTTGTGCCTGAAACAGACTGACTCCTCCTTCAGGCTGGTTTACGGTGTCCCTCAGCAAAATGCCCTCAGATGAGCCCTATTCCTAGATAGCTAAAACCTAGGAGCAGCCGTTTGATCACCAGAAAAAGGGGGGGGGGCTGGGAATCACAATTTAAATTTTCCACAATGCCCACAACAAGCAAAATGGAGAAAATGCCTGAATAGAGCCATGGTCTCATCCTAATTAGAAAGGGTCAGTTACACATGCTTCCTATTCCGTTCCAACTTGGCAGTGGCAGGCCTTAGCTATTCCCCTTTGGCTGTGAGAATGTAAGGCAGGATTTTGCAGCCTTCAGTTCTTGTTTGGAGAGCCTAGATTGGAAACCTTTCTCTGAAGATCTTATGCCGCATCTAATCGGCCAGCAAAACTGCCAGGGCTTGACAAAATCCTAGGGCTCCCCAGTGTCAAATCACTCCCCACTCCTGCTGGCCACTGGTTCCTCATACCTGTACAGTGGTCCCTTGAGTTAAGTACTTAATTCATTCCGGAAGTCCGTTCTTAACCTGAAACTGTTCCTAACCTGAAGCACCACACCTACTGCCACTGCGCCGCCGGAGCCCGATTTCTGTTCTCATCCTGAAGCAAAGTTCGTAATCTGAAGCACTATTTCTGGGTTAGCGGACTCTGTAACCTGAAGCATATGTAACCCGAGGTACCACTGTACTAGTGATTATAATTTGTGGAAGGAAAGGTTTTATGAGGGATCGCTGTCTACTTTTACACTTTATTTATATGCAGAGAAGGCCAGGAAAAGATAGAACACTGGCTGGTGCTGGGGAGGGTTACTGTACCAGCATTATTTATTGTTTCATTATAAGCAATATTTCTGTGCCATCCCATTACTGAACTCATTAGTAAAATAACAACAGCCCATCTCTTATGATATGACAAGCAGAATGGACACATGAGCCAGGCATGCCTTTCCTAGCTCAATCCCCCAAGGATGAATCCAACAGCTAACTCTCCACATACCTGAACCACCCAGCTCTACCACGTTTGTTTGTTTGATGATGATGATGATGATAATCAGAGATGCGTTGCTGTACTAGGTACATCATGAGCAGCTGCATCCCACCTGCTTGCTGCATTTAAATCAGAACTCAGCTAATTTGGAATGCTGCACATGCTCAGTGTAGTCAGCAGCCCCAGCTCCGCCCCTTCTTCCCAGGCTGCTCCACTCTTCCCTACTGTAGAAGCAGAGTCGGTTGCTTTAGTAGTCTAAGTAGCAGTCTTGTCTGTTGCATGGTATGTGTTCCTTGTGGAGGACGGGTGTCGTGGTTTGTCTGTTCTGAGGGAATGAAGGGGTTTTGTACCACACTAAAACCTTAGAGTCTTATCTGGCTGGTATGCAAATTTGCCATTAATTGTGCAGCTGTTCCATCTCCAGACGAAATAAAAGCAAACCTTTGGGTTTCTTCCGTGAAAAAGGCGAAGTTAGTAACATTTTCTTCTGTCTTTTTGTTAAAACAAACTGCTGCACCCCAAATTTACCATGTGCCTGCTTACTGAGAATGAAGGCCCACTCTGTTAAATGGGAGCTACTCCCAAGTAAATTAGCAATTGGAAGGCAGCCTCAGTCAGCCTGTTGCCTAGGAAAAGCTTTGCAAGTATATCTTCTTTTAAGTTACTAGCAGGTCTCTCCTCAACTCCAAAATTCTTAGTCAGTTGCCTGGGCTAGTATCTGCTTGGCAGCATTTTAGCATGTTTTTTCATACACTAGTGAATGCAAACTCGCCCACCCCCCAATCATAGGAGTGGAGCAACCCATTCCATGTGCAAACCACCCTTTTGCTCTTTGGGGAGTTATTTGGAAGTTTATTTTCTTAACAATGAGCGGGAGTAGCTTATTTTTTGTTATTTAGTAACATCGTCCCCCCCCCCCCATTGTTGTAGGTCTCCGTGGACGTGGCTAACAAATCTTCCTTTTCTGCTCCTGTGCCAAGTTCTTGGTTTGAGGGGAAAGCAGTCCGAGGCTTTATTCTTTCTGGGAGACACCAGTAGCAGTGGTCTTCGTGGGAAACAGAAGATAACTAAGGTAAGGTAAGGTGGTAGTGCACATATTAGCTGCCCTGCCTAGTACTGCCATACTTGTTTTAGACCTTTAAAATTTAGCACCTAATCTTTAAAATGCACTAGTTCCGTCCTCTACAATACACTTATGTATTTTCACCTTACTGATTTGTTATGTGATATCTGGTGCATTAAAGGCCTCTTTCACATGGTATTCCACCATTATTTCACACAGTAGAAGGTGTGGTAGTGGAGAGAGTTTCTTAAATGAGTCTGGTGTATATTTGCTCTGCTTCTGTTACCTACTGCTTAAGCCTTTATCTCCAGTCCTAATCGTTGTTTACTGATTGTTGCTATGTAGCTGCAAAATGCAGGAATTCAGTAAATGCTCTAAATTACTTTCAAGCATTCTATTTTGGGAACTTCTAAGAGGCCCTAGTTTCTGTAAGGCCAAGAGTCAACTACCGTACTTGCCTTTGTCTTTGGGTGCAGTTGCCTTTAATAATGTCATTTCTTTGTTTGTTTGTTTATAATGTAATAATTTATTACATACATGGTGCCTATCACTATATTAGGCCTCACAATAAAATTATGAGAGGGATGGCCCAATTTGTAGGCTTACAAGATAGTGGTCCACCATTTAGCCATACCTGTGCTAGATCATGGTATTCTAGTGTGGAGCAGGGGAGGAGAAAAAAAGAGATGGATGAGAGGAAGGAATGGGAACAAGGCAAAGAGAAATTCCACTTTAAGTAGTAGTGGGTGTGCAGGGAAGTAATAAGAATCAGAGGTATTTAATATGCAGTGCGTCTTTCTTTCAAAGATTTAATACAATTTAGTAACTGCTTGTGGAGATGCAATAGAAGGCTGGAAATTGCTTTCAGACATAACTTGGTGTTCAAATTTTGCTTTGAAATTGGGTCGTAGCTTGTACCCCATGTTGAGCTAAGAAAGGCATATTCACCTAGGTTAAATTGCTATGGGAATTTTTTGTCTTTCACTTTAGGTATGTAACTTAACTTACTAGATTGCTCAGTCTAGAGTATTTAGTGATTGGTTTGGTTTAGTCAGGAATAGCCTTGTTATCAGGTCTTTTGCTTCCTGCTTCCTGTATGTGGAATTTTGAGTTGCAACTATTAAGGATCTATAGCAAAACTGTATTTTAATTGGTGAAATGTAGAAGGAGATGTAATAGACTTTATGCACAATCTAATGTGTGCACAAAAAGTTTGTGTCTGTGTGAGCAGAGAGCCTGCTTTCTGTAAGAATTCTTGAATGCATGTAGGCTGAAAGAGGACCAGCGAACAGGATTCTGATCTAAAGTAACTGCCAATGTCATGTCACAGTCCCACTGTCCTATCTGCAGTGGCTGCTAGATTTTTTTTACATGCAGCATAGTACAGAGGTACCTCGGGTTAAGTACTTAATTCGTTCCGGTGGTCTGTTCTTAACCTGAAACTGTTCTTAACCTGAAGCACCACTTTACCTAATGGGGCCTCCTGCTGCTGGAGCACGAATTCTGTTCTCATCCTGAAGCAAAGTTCTTAACCCGAGGTAATATTTCTGGGTTAGCGGAGTCTGTAACCTGAAGCGTATGTAACCCGAGGTACCACTGTATCTCCTTATGAGATACCATTTACCATATTGCTCTAATTTATTAAGAAATATCAGAGTTGGAGACACTAAGTAATGTAGGAGATTTCCAGAGGTTTCAAATGTCTTCTGAATAACACAAGCCTTTCCATATTTATTAAAAGAAATATGGTTACATCTTCATCATAATTTCCTAAGATAAAACGCCTGTGACTTGCATCCAGAGATGTGCTGGTGTATTGATGGTGCTTCTGGTCACCCCCTAGCAGTTCCCTGAAAAGGCTCTCCTGGGAACCTCCTGAATTGGGTTGGCTGAGGTGGAATGCAGGGGGTAAGGAAGAATCACTGAAAATCAGGCAGAGGCAACTTCCATATGCATTCGCTTGATTTTTTGAAAGGTTTTTCATGCCTGATAACTAACTAGCTAACTCTCTCTCTCTCTATATATATAACACGACCCAAGTGAGGAGAGTTAACTTATAAGAGGATAAAAATAAGATGAAATTATTTACACTGATATGAATGCATTCTGACAAAAAGTTAACATGTATTGATCCCTTGAAATGACATGCTAGTACTAACACACTAAGGTTAAATCTGATACAAGGTCGGGGTACCTTTTCAGCTGCATTCCCTGATGGGCAAGCTTCCAGGAGTTGCATGTCAGTGGCGGGCAGTTGCGCCAGAACCAAAGGTGGGCTGAGGAATGGATTTGACTAGTCATGGAGAAGACAGAGGTTTCTACACACTATCTTATGCATTTTCCCAGGCAAGCAAAGTGTATCATTACATTTCAAAGACACATTCTAGGTAGGCCAAAGCACTTGAGGAGTATGCAGAGGCAAGACTGGAATGGACGTGACGAGTCTCCAAGGCTGGATAAAAGGTGTTGTATTTGGCCTGTGGGCTGGAGTTTCCCACCCCTGCTCAGACAGAAATCAGTGGGATAAGGCCATTTTCACAATAATGTTTAAATGTCCACTGGATTTCAGCCAAGATAGTACAGTACAGTATACACGGTAGGGAGCATCCTTGTTTGTATCATAATCTCTTAAGATGACATAGTATATGCCGTCATTGTACATGGCATTGTACTAACGAAGGAGGGCACAGCCTTTGACTAAAGGATCCTTATTCTTTCAGTTAGACATAGACAATAGATTTCAGACACATGAAATATCAGAACAAATTCTAAGCTCTGCTTAATGAAAAGCAAGTGTATAGTACTGCTTGTATCAAACCGTGGTTGTGATCCTGCCTCCTGTACTGTACTATACATGAATTTATTTTCAGTAACATACATAAAATAGGCCAGTCATTCCATCCACATTGTATTTATTTTATAAAGATTGTAATTCGGCAACCATCAGTTTAAAAAATATCCATGGAATATCATTGCTGGTCAAGGCTTTCCAAACCAATGAAAAATGGTTGCAAACCACTGAAACACTATTGTCCAGCAGTGATAGGAAGGTGGTACAATAGGTATGTTTGCTGTTTAGATGGCAAGATAGATAATCTACTATAGTTTTTTCTGGCATTGTGCTTAGTGGGCAGTTTTAATTGAACATCAGGCTTAATTATATTAAGTTTAACCTTTCCATTACTATTAGCAGCTTTATTACTACTTACATTAGGTAGTTTGCATGCATAGTAATGTACAAAAGAAGCTGTAAAAAGTTAAAAATAAAAATGGATAATTGCAGTGGATTAGCTAATGGTGCAGTCTAGTAGAGTTTTATGACACTGATAAAATGATTATGGAAACAGAAGAATTAAAAGGAAAGTTACATTTATTAAGCATTCCAGTGTTTGCCTCTAAGATAGAATAATAAAGAAGCAGTTTTGTTAGAATTCTTAATATAACAATTTACATTTTTATGTCTCCGGTCCGGCCAGTTTTGCAAGTTTAGGAGCTTTGGAACATAGCAAGATGTCTTCTACTGAGTCAGATCAGTTCAGTTTGGTGCACACCAGAAGTGGGGAACTTGTGGGACACTAGATGTTTTGGACTGCAACCCATTTGCCCAAGCCAGCATGGTCAGTGGTTAGAGAAATGGGAATTGTAGTTGAACAACAGGTTCCCCATCCCTGGTCTTCACTGATTGAAAGTATGGAGTGCTGCACCCAAACAGTAAGCTTTCCCGACCCTTCCTGACATGCTGCAGATTGAACCTGGTACATTCTGCATGTAAAACTCTACTGCTGAACTCTGGCCCCTTCCCAGGCTCTTCCAAGCTCTCCCCCACCCCCACCCCCGGTGAGATTTCAAAAAAAAATCCCTCATCTGATGAAAGCTATCTGTGTGGTAGGCATATAAAACATTGCTGTACTCTTAACAGAAAACTGTATCTGGTGCAAAAGACACACAGAGAAACAAAGAGAAGCCAATAGGCTCATGTTCCGTAGACATCACCATTGGCCAGACAAATGCTTCTTATTTTGTGTTATTATTTTTAATTGTAAAGCACCTTGAATGCATTGGCAGAAAGGTGGTATATAAATTTAGCTTGTTATAAAGGATAATAACTGGCATTAGTTATACCCTCTCTGAGTAAACATACTGAAATCAATATGTCTGTGAACCGCCCTGAGACCTGCAGTTATAGGACAGTATACGGATTTAATAAGTAATATAATAATACTCCAATTATGACTTAGTTGACTATAACCCAGAATAAATGAATTCATTCGTTAACAGAGCACTAATACTCATTCCCATAATGAGTGTGGCTATTTTGGGTCCTGCTTGGATAGTGCTCATGACAGCACTAATACCAAATAAACTACTTAAGTTAGTCACATCTAGAGAAGGAGACATCTCAAGCTATACACTTGTGTGTCAACCTGTTTAAAGATTTGTGGCCATGCCAATATAAATGCTGCCTTCTGCTGTGCTCGTCATAGTTCTTCTAACTGGAATAGAAGCAGCAGCTATAAATATTGCATATGCTGATAATGATTGACAAGTTGATATCTTTTTATAGGCAGTGACACAGTTTTGGAGATAAGAGGATTCAGAGATTTGGGAGCAACATTTGAGAGCTCAGCAGAGAAAGGATTAAAGGTTTAACTTTAAACATAAGCTAGAAACAGCTCGAGAATAAGGCTTTGTGTGAATAATTTTATTAGAGACTATTCAGAAAAATTATATTTTAGGTAAGACTCATGCTTTGCATTGTAGTTGGCTTTTCACCTTTGCTTTTTAAACATTGGCAGTATTTCCTCAGTAAGTAGGTAAGTCTTGCTACTTTGCTGGCCATAATTGCTGCGGACTTCAACACAGTGTAGAATTGCACTCAAAACCTGGGTATTGAATTGTTGAGACCAGTGTCCCCAGACATGGAAGTAAGCCCATGAAGGATGGGTGCTGGGTAAAGTGATCCATAGTTTGGGTGTTTTGCTAGTAAAGCTTCTCTTGCATTACACAGTAGCGACCTATAACTAACTAATTGTGGTAGCATTTAAGATTTCACAGCAGCAAGGTGTACTTAGTGAAGTCTCCTCGGTGTCTACTCACTCCCCACCTAGAAGTTTAAGGAGGCACTCTGGAACAATCTGTATGTATATATAATTACACACTGTGAGGGTTTCAACACATGGTGGTATCACAAGTGAGGCAGAGAAACTTTTAAGCAGCATTCTTTATCATGCCAAGTCTTTGCTAGACTTTTGGTGCCTTCAAGAATTTAACTTCCCCTCAGGGAATCAAAATGGTTTTCCCCACACAGATAGTTCAACCTTGTCTGACCGTTAAACTGCCAGCATCTAACTTAAATTGCCCCCCTCTCTCCTGATTAGCCGATGGTCTCAGCAGCTCTAACTGGTTTGCCGGGTCACAAGGAGGAAGACCCATGGCCTGTCCGTCACACCACCTACACATTTCTGATGAAAAGAGGTCTCTGTCCCCCAAGTCACGATGATGAAACTGTGAATTCCTTAAGCCTAATCCAGTAGGCCAACATTTAGAGAAGCTCCTCAAGCAGTGGAGCAATATCGCTGGGCTACACAAAAAGTGAAGCAATTACCTGAGTGAACAAGAGAAAAACTGGCTTCCTTCTATGTACCCTGTATATAAACCCTCCTCCCAAGTCCTAATCTGTGCATGGAATGCTCCACTCTCCCTAGGAGTTTTAATGGAAAAGTTAAGTGGGTAGATTATTCTGTAGAATTCAAGAGACTGGTTTTAATCCTGTCTAATGCTGGGTCTATGCGCACAGAAACACAATGGCAAATACTGAAGACAGTCATGTCACTTTTATTTAGTTAATGACATGTCAGCACAGCAGTTAAGTTTTTCCCCCAGACGTGCTGTAGTGTATAGCCAAAAGCAAGGAAAACACTCTTAGAAGAGACAGGTACCTTTTAGCTAGGAAAGCAGACACCATGCTAATGACAGGAAGTCAGGAGTGGAGATTGTTCATTGCACACCACATCCAATAGTTTCATAAATGCAGCAGGAATAACTATGGCAGAAGCCCAGCATGCTGAGACTTCAGGAGTTGTGTACAACATGATCCCTGAAACAGATGTCATGCAGACCAGTTACTGAACACTTGCATGATATTAAAGATTAATTACTTAATTTGATAAACTGCTGCTCAGACACAGCACTCATAAAAACCACAGCACCAAGCTCTAGGCATTGTTGCACCAACACTTATTTTTCTACCCCTGATGTGATGTAGCTGCAAGATAGTGTATCTCTACAGGGATAGAGGCAGTCTGCCCTCGCAACTGCCCCTTACACAGCATCCTAGTCCTGTTAGGGCATACCTTTGTATATGACATCAGTGCAGCTCTCCGATTCCTTTCAGCTGTAGTAAGAGGTTAGTCTGGGAAGCAGAAAAGATTTGGACACTGCTTCAGTTTCAAGACCTTGCAGGCTGCTCTGATTGCAGCAACACAAGTAGCTATTTACACTACTACAGCTAAAACAAGCCTCTGCCACAAATTGTGACATTGTGGTGACAACTGAATATGAGTCTTAACAGTCACATAGCCAGCAATCACATGTCATATTTGTTTACACTGAAACATCATATAAGACTTTGGGCTAAAGATAAAAATGTGTCATTCTGCTTCTGAAGAGGGTATTTCTAAAAGTGAAATAGGTCAGTGTAGGAAAATATCAGAATCTGTTGCAGCTTCCATTACAATCTTGCCTTAAGGTTTTCTTGACCCTGGATATTGTTATGGATGAAATGCTTAATGCTAGAAGAAATTGGACCAGACTGTGACAACTGTCTCCTATACAAGGGCAAAGATAAGTAGCAGATGCCTATACATAGATACCAGACACTTGCACTTGTAATTTCTTCACAATAGTGAGAAATTATGTTCCAGAACTGCTAGTTTAAACCATACATCTTTTAGGAAACCATTGGAAGGAAATGCACAGGTTTTCACCAAAGGAATTGAAAAGACTTGTAAGGCATTTTCTTGCTTAACAACACACCTATTTGCCTCTCTGATCTTCATGGAATATGTGGATCAATCTGCTATGTCTATCAATCTGAGATATCTAAGGGAAAGAATCCTCTACATGGCTTTGTTGTGAATTTCTGTTTTAAAGATTCAGACATGAAATCTACTGAGAATGAATTCACCACAAATGGTTGCATTTTCTCATTGATTTGCCAATATTGACTTCTGTAGAACTACAAGATTATGTTTTTATCTCCAGAAACCTTTAGTCATTACTTTGCTTTACTTTAATTCAGATCAAACTGTTCAAAGCAGAAACATAGCCCAATGGAATAATCTGCAGCCCAAATAAGTAAGTTACAAGCTTCTCCAAAGGCACCTTGATTTAATTTGCCTAATTGTGCATATTAGGCCAGACCACTGAAATAATTGGCTCAAGTACACCTTGAGTTCTATCAATTATTCATTACACAACTCTTGTTTACCAATAAATGTTATTTTCGTAAAGATCAGCAGTTGTTTGAACAATAAGAGGCACAGCCCTCAAGTCACATATTAAGGAATCTGCCTTCAGAGATCTACCTCCTTTTTATGGTAATACGTCAGAATAAATAATTTAATAAGTAAAAAGGTAAAGGACCCCTTGACCATTAAGTCCAGTCAAAGGCAACTATGGGATGTGGCGCTCATCTCACTTTCAGGCTGAGGGAGCTGACGTTTGTCTACAGACAGCTTTCCAGGTCATGTGGCAAGCATGACTAAACTGCTTCTGGTGCAATGGGGCACTGTGACAAGTGCCAGAGTGCACAGAATGGGTGTTTACCTTCTCGTCACAGCAGTACCTATGGTATGCTTTCACACTGCTAGGTTAGCAGAAGATGGGACAGCAATGGGAGCACATCCCATCTGTGAGCCAGCAAAGCAGTAAGAGGCCAAACAGGTGTTGGGATGAAATCAGGCCAAATCTTTATTGACTGCAGCAGGCAGAGTAGGTGTTCGCATGGCAGTAGGGCTAGGGTCAGTTCATCATCCTACTTAACCCCTGCTGACAGAATGGGATCCATTGGGGTTGGACCATAACAAACCCATTCCGTGGGAGTTGCCCATTGTTGAATGCTGCAGTGGAGCAAGCAAAGCTGGCAAGGTCTCACTGGGTGACCGGGGTGAAGATTCCAGCTAGGCAGAGAGCCCAGCCCAAATTTGAGGCCATGGTCAGTTTTTCACTATGTTGATCCTGTCCGATGCCATTTCTGACCTTAACACAAAGTTATCCTGTCCAGCAAAGGTAAAAGGTAAAGGGACCCCGACCATTAGGTCCAGTCGTGACCGACTCTGGGGTTGCGATGCTCATCTCGCTTTATTGGCCGAGGGAGCCAGTGTTTGTCTGCAGACAGCTTCTGGGTCATGTGGCCAGCATGACTAAGCTGCTACTGGTGAACCAAAGCAGCGCATGGAAACGCCGTTTGCCTTCCCGCCGGAGCAGTACCTATTTATCTACTTGCACTTTGACGTGCTTTCAAACTGCTAGGTTGACAGGAGCAGGGACCAAATAACAGGAGCTCACCCCGTCACGGGGATTCGAACCGCCGACCTTCTGAACAGCAAGTCCTAGGCTCTGTGGTTTAACCCACAGCGCCACCCGCGTCCCTGTCCAGCAAAAGGTAGCCATAAATTTCACTGGGGGGAAGGGTGAAAAAAACCACACCAAAGACCTGTTGGGTTGAAAAAAGAAACTCTGGTCCTGTCAACCAGTGGCCCAGGTTACTCATTGGAGGCTCTCACCTGAGGGTGGGTGGGTGGGAAGCTTGTGCTTGGTGGGCCACACAGTGCCAGGCAAATTTTATCCACATGAATTGTTCCCATAACAAGGCTTATTACAATAACTATCCCAAGAAGGACCATATAGCAGCTGCCTTTCATGCAGAAGGTCCCAGGCTAAATCCTTGGTGTATCTAGGTAGGATTGGCAATGTCTCTTATCTGAAACCCTGGAAAGTTGCTGGCAATTAGAGAAAGTAAATAAGGCATGCATGGAACAAGATCAGAAAAATCATAAGCAAGTCAAATATATGCTGTATAATAATTCAATGTGCCAGTGAGATTGGAGCAGATGACTCGCACAACCTCCTCCATCAGCACTAAAAATCGTTTGAAATGTTTCTGGTAGTGTAGCTCAGCATTGCTGGGAACTATAATACCACTAATATTATAGCTGCTTGTTTGAAACTCTAGTCATACCATATTTTTCTGCACATGGAAAGCTAATACCTTGGAGGAAATGGTAGGCAAAATTAGATACCTGGTTGTAGTAGTTTTCTACACACAGGGAACTTTTGAAATTCAGACATTGTAGGAGTTATGTGATTTGATTCTTGGCAGGACATAGTATAACTTGAGAAGTTACCAAGGAGAAGAATAGCCTGTAAGTTATGGTCACAAAAATGAATACTGACCAAGATACAGGAAAATGCATTCCAGTAAGATCCCCCGCAATTACAGTGTGATGCAGGAAGCTAGTGTTAACACTTCTGAGAAAATCTTAAAACCCCACTTAAAGTTTACTGACCTTAGTATCTGCCCCCCCCCCCAATTACTGGAACGGGTTACTTCCGGGTTGCGGCGCTCACACATGCGCAGAAACACAAAATGACGTCACACGCATGTGCAGAAGTGCCAAATTGAGTCACGCATGTGCACAGACACGGTGCTGCGGGTTGTGAACGATGTGGGTTACGAACGTGTCTCCCGCATGGATCACGTTCGCAACCCTAGGTATGACTCGTGTGTGTGTGTGTGTGTGTGTGTGTGTGTGTATAATCTCATCGGTCCTTATTGCCTAGAAATGGAAAGTAGTGCTGATGGGTTCATAATTATTCAGATTATATAAATGACATTGTTGTTTTTTCTTACTGTAAAATTTGTGTTGTCCACGTATCTGTGTCATTCACCGCTATTGTTTTTCATGCTGGTGTTGGTACTGGCCCTTCAGCTCATTGCTATCACATGTTGCAGTACTTGGCTCTGCATGGGTTGAAAATATTCCCACCATCAACAGGAGACACAGCCCAAGGCTAGACTTGGACGTGTTATCATAATGGCGTCTCCTGCTGTAACACAGTTAGGAGAGCTATCTGAAGGGACTGCTGTTAACTGCTTGGTAATCGCTAACATGCTGAAGCAATCCTCACAGTAAATAGATGCTTTGTAGGGCTTATGGGTGGGGGTGAAATTAAATACTTCATTGGCTGAGGATTCAGTTGCAGTGTTGCCTACACAGCTTTAGCTGACATGATTATACTTTTCACTAACATGCTGAGGTGGGGGGGGGGGAATGAAGAAATTAGTTAGACATTGAACCAGAGTTCATAATGTTGCCAAAGGACATTATTTATTATTGGGTGAAATCACTGGAGAATAGTCAGTTATCATAATATGGTGCTCATCCTTTGATGCCATGTTATTGTAACATAATGAAAACTTACCATTAGTTAATGGAATGTGCTTTTTGAATTGAATTAGAATTGAGAGTTCAGTCACTTTGACTTCATATGCTTTCAGCAGGCTCTTTGTATGATGTCTTTAAACAATTGCATTTTTCCCCTTCAGCAACAACAGACGGTGAATAGTCTGGTAAATAAGACAGAAT
Organism: Podarcis melisellensis; assembly: GCF_964234715.1. Classification (NCBI taxonomy): domain Eukaryota; kingdom Metazoa; phylum Chordata; class Lepidosauria; order Squamata; family Lacertidae; genus Podarcis; species Podarcis melisellensis. Next base: position 60,139,279 of record NC_138531.1, read on the forward strand.
ACAGCTGGTTTCATTAGCAAGTGTCAAGATCAGTATCTATTTTTCTTTCTTTTGTTATGCAGCTATATTTTACTTGTGATGGGGAAAAATTGTTTCTGGGAGAGACATTACCATAAAGGAACTCAACAATTAATAGCCATTATATATCTCTGTATGCAATTCAACATTAAAACTGTTCCAGCTGCCAAGATACAAACCTAAATGACTCTTATATTTTCAAGGGTATGTAAACTATAATGCACAAATCTAGGTTCATAATCAGGGGGAAAGGAAATTTGAAAGATACAGGCTCTCCTGAATGGATACAGGTGGAGTTTTTATTTACTCCTATTTTGGGTACAGTATAAGAGTTTTCCTCATATGCAATTCCTTTCAGAAGAGAGGTGTTCTCGTTCTCTCTCTGTGTAGCATCCTGGAAAAGGATGTTCTCCACTACCAATCAGAGAACAACCCTGGTTGTAAAATATGCTGCATGGTAAGACTTAGAGACACCTTGAGAGAATGGCATATAGCCATGTAATGCTTCAATAGCCAGTGACAGCAAATCTCAATACAGAAAGATTGTTTAAACCACAAAGTGGTGGTAGGAGACATCAGACTAGAACATTGGCCCTGATAGGCATTCTACTTATGTACTAATAAACCATCAACGATGAGAATATGGTAAGAATTTTTTTTTTTTTATTTGCATCTAAAAGTCATTGAAGGGTTTATTTTCGTAATTTCTTTGCCCTTACTGTTAAACCTGAACTTTGCTACCATTTTGAGCCACAGTGGACATCTCCCACTGCAATGTATGTTTATAGTTGAATCTTCACATATCCTTTACTATAGTACAGTGGTACCTTGGGTTAAGAACTTAATTTGTTCTGGAGGTCCGTTCTTAACCTGAAACTGTTCTTAACCTGAGGTACCACTTTAGCTAATGGGGCCTCCCGCCGCCGCTATGCCACCGCCATGCGATTTCTGTTCGCATCCTGAAGCAAGGTTCTTAACCCGAGATACTATTTCTGGGTTAGTGGAGTCTGTAACCTGAAGCGTCTGTAACTTGAAGCATATGTAACCCGAGGTACCACTGTAAAAAGAAATGGAAATGTATTTTAAGGGTTCGTCTGGGGTACCTATGGGCATACATGTGCTTCTAAGGCCTTTCCTGGTGCCCTTGGGAGTACCTGAGTCCACTGAAACAAAAATTGGACTTAAGGAGCTCTTCCTCTGCTCCCTGATTGGACACCCTGTGTTCCATCCTCAATTCTAGCCATTTACCTAACTGCTGCACCTGTGACCTATGTACCTTTTAACCCAACGTACGTATCACAGCATTTGGCAAAAACTGTGTTGAGATTTTGAGTACTGCCTCTACCTGTGGTAGCTGGGGCATAATGCAGATTCTTGTTATTGCACCTTGGTTGGTTTTCTTGCAGGCCATCTGAAGTAACAGAATAATAGAATCATAGAAGTCCACCTCTTGCAAGGCAGGAATATGCAGCTGTCCCTTACTGAGATTGAACCTGCACCATGCTGTAGCCAACTGAACTATAAGACACACTTAAGAACACTGTTGGGAGAATATATCATGAAACAAGTATCTCCTAGGAAAGGGGTCCCCAATCTTTTGGGGCCTATGGAACATGTGGAATTCTAAGTTGGTGAACAAAACATGCTTAATTTTAGAAAATTTAGCAAGGCTGTATAGGAACACTTGGCTAAACCACTTTGCCCTTCACCTTGTTTCAGCACCTAGCGCTATAATATTTTCTTGGAGTTATATAGTTTTCTAACCCATCTGATCATACTTTTGTGTCTTCAGTCTTGAACAGACATCTATTGTTCCTTTTTCTGGCCACATGCTTCAATTCTCATTTATTTTCCTTCATGTATTGAAGGAACCTGCAACATCAATTTGAATAGGGCAGGGAGTTCTAGCTGAAATGTATTACCGGGTAACTTTTGTTATTTTGACATCCAGGCAGTTTCCACCCCCCAGCTTACAGCAGAGAAATTGAAGGGTGGGTAAAGGAAAGTCAACAAGATGAATAGCACAGAAGAAAATTCATGCTGAAATTGTATTAGAATTAGATAGCTAAAGCAATGTAACTAGTCTGATGAAGATAATATGCCCAGTTCTGTATGATAGATATGCAATTTGCTAAGTCAGAATGTAAATATCTTGCCTAGATAGAAAAGTTTTGCTTGAGTAAACCACAGATTTAATATGGCGTAACTGAGGCTCAAATGTGGAGCTCAGCTTTTGAGGAAGTATTTTGAATGGGCTATATAGCTAGCTGCCTGTTGTCTGTCTGTCTGCTTAGGACTAACTTCACTTCAGAGGTGACTGCCTTTTGTTCTCTTCCCTCGGAGAAGGGGCACATTGAAAACAGGGGTCAAAGAAGGCATTGACTTATGTCTGGACTGCTGAAACCATGCCTTTATTTCATGTCTGTTGCTTCACAGACCAGTTTTGACCATGTCCCAGGTTACTGCCTGAAGTCTAGTCCTTCTGCAGTCCTTGCCTGGGGTGTGTGGTTTGTGTGTTGTTGGCCCTGGCAGGATTAAGTCCAGGCATTGGCACCAACTCCAGCAGTGGCAGAGCAAAGCGAGCACAGCCCAGGGTGAGGCCCCCTGGCCTGAACAGAGGGAGGCAGGTGAGTGATCAGGCGCCTTACCTGTGCTCTCACACAGTGGCGGAGAAGGAGGCTGGAATGGCTTAGCACAGTCATTTTTGGGGGGCCCCTTAGGGTTGGAGCCTATGAGTCCAGGACTCCTGTGTCCTGGAATGCTGCTCCTTCCCCCTCCCCAGGCTTACAGGAAAAGCCTGGAGATCATACACCACACTTTTTGCAATCAGTAAATGCTGTTGCTTTAAAATCAGTAATACACAGGACCTTCAGAGCATATGCTCTGGCTTAAGGAAGATCTGAAGTCAGGGAAGCTGTTTGTAATGAAGGCCACCATCTCACGTAAAGGATAGCATGGCATAAATAACTTATTTGAAAGCCACTTTTCAATGTGGGACACATGGGGTTGCTTTCACAAGAAAACATGATCACATAAAAACTAAAAGTAAAAAGTGATTCACTGAAACACTGGTCTTGGAATTCAGTTTTCAAACATGCTCAATGCAAACTATAGTAAACGTACCTTCTGTCCACATCAGTGAATAGAATTATTCCGTAAATTGTGTCTCAAAAAAATAAAATAATATATATAATATAATATAACCTGCTGCTGTTCTTTTCAGAGTGCTGTTTTTCACCTATAAAACTCGTATTAACAGATTCTCTAGGAATAACATGTAATAATGTGTTCCTGTAATTTATCTTGTCATTTCGGAAGAGATGTCTTCCAGCTCTAGATGTAGTGTTATGGTTCTAAAGTGCAGTGGTAGCTTCACAAAAGCCACTCATCACTGCAGCCATGAAACTTATTTAGCTAAAATAATAAATCATCAGATCAATTTAAAGGTCTCCTGTAACACTGAATTAGAACCTCCACTAGTCTTTCTTTCTGCCAATCATAGGAGGAAAGGATTGCCTGAAAGCAGAACTGATTCAAGCACAGCATGGAAGCTGCAAAATCCATCTAAAGGCACTTAGCAATGTTAATATTGTTCCCAAAATGACATTTAAGCTGTGCGTGCCATGTGACATGCAAAAGTAGAACATTTTCAAGTTTTAGAGTGTGACAAAGGGGCAAACTACAATCCACACAGAAATGTGTGTGACGAAGCTTGGATGGCTTATTTAGTAAATAACAAAAATCTTCAGAAGTGGCAAAGCATTACTTAACCTTTCTCTTTGTGTATTTTCTCTCACACAACAAGGCTTAAGTTCCATGGGTATCTGCAGGGAGAAATACAGCTTGTGGGGGCGGGGGGGGGGGCAACTTAGAGTGGAAAAAACATGTAGCAAAATATAAGTACACAATGTCATCTGTCAGTGCAAAAATGCTTTCCTCCTCGTGTTCCTACCATTCAGCAACATATGCACCTTCCATCCACATGAATAGGACAGCAACACACTCCATAATGACTAAGTGGATCCGGGATTTGGTCAATGCATACTTACTCTGGACCCATTGACAACTACCCCACAGTCGCAAATACTCCCTTTCTAGGGAAGGTGATTGAGAGGGTTGTGGTGCAACAATGACAAGTATTATTTGATGAAGATTATCTTGACCCATATCAATCTGGGTTCTGATTGAATTAGCTGAATTAGCCTTGGTCGCCCTGATGGATGACCTTTATTGAGAGGACGGTGGTAGTGTGACTCGTATTCTTACTTGATGTCTCAGCAGCTTTTGAAACAACTGACCAGTGTTTGTTTCAGAAGGATAGTATTGAGTGGTCATCTTTTGCCCTCCTAGAGGTTGTGCTGTGATGTGCCACAGGGTCCCATCTTGTCTCCAATGCTGTTTGATATCTACATCTAGCCTTTGGGAGAGGTCATTAGGAGATCTGGAGTGAAGTGTAATCAGTAGTACTTCTCTGAATCAAGGAAGACTGTACAAGCCCTGGACTAATCTGTGAATTTGGTGGTGGGCTTCATAAACAGACTTTGAATTGTGGCAAGATGGATGCATTATGGGTAGGTGGTTCCTGAATGTGTATATTTGCTCAATTACCAGCTTTGATGGGTTCATACTTCCACTGAAAGAGTGGGTTCATAGTCTGGGGGTGCTCCTGGATCCATCTTTGACATTGGAGGCCCAGGGGAGCTCAGAGGCTAGGAGTGCTTTCTACCAGATTCAGCTGGTAAGACAGCTATGGCCATTTTTGGACCGGAATAGCCTGACCATTGTTGTCAGTGCTCTGGTCACCTCCAGGTTTGTTTATTACCATGTACAGTCATACCTTGGGTTGAATGTGCTTCAGGATGAGCACGTTTGAGTGCGCTCCATGGCAACCCGGAAGTAACGGAGCGTGTTACTTCCGAGTTTCGCCGCTTGTGCAGACGCTCAAAATGATGTCATGCGCAGAAGTGGTGAAAAGCAATGCGCAGATGTGCCGTCGCTGGTTACGTTTGCTTCTAGATGCGAACGGGGCTCCGGAACGGATCCCGTTTGCATCTAGAGGTACCACTGTACACTTGTGTAGGACTGCTTTTGACATTGGTTTGGAAGCTGCATTTGGTGCAAAATGCAGCAGCTCAGTTTTCACAGTGATATCACTAATATGTTATCTTGCTGTTGAAAGAATTGCACCGGCTGCCGGTTAGCTATGAGCTGGTTTGAATATGCTGGTTTTGGTGTACAAAGCCCTATAAAGCTTGGGACCAGGATATGTGAAAGATCATCTCACTCCTTATATACCTGATAGTTGACTGTGCTCTGCAGATGAGGGTCTCCTGCATATGCAATCTTATTAGGAGGTCCATTCTGCACCATGTTTGGATCGGGCCTTTAGTGTTGTAGCGCCTACACTGCAGGGTTGCAGTGTCCAACACCAGTTTGAAGTTCACATCATGATAATTCTTTCTTAAGTTCTTCGAAATGTTAGTTAGAATCTCCTTTGCCCTCAACGTAGTCAATAAATGTAACCATGCAATTTGCCCTAAGTATATGGGTGAATGTTTTCAGAAGCATTCAATATTTTTGAGCAATGTCCAGTATAAACAGTAATGAGATACGTACATGCTTTTCCCTGATAGATTTATTTTGTTAATACTTGTTTTACTTTTGTAAAAGGTACATTTTGTATAACATCCCAGTATACCTGACAAGAGATTGTTTGCTAGCTAGTCTTAATTGTGTCATTTACATTCCTGCTGGTTCCATGTTGCAGACATTATTATACCAATTTTCAATTGATTGTTTACCTTGTAGTTTCCAGATTTATGTTGTTCTTTCCATAGCTGCTATCATCATAAATAGCATGTTTTTGTAAGGTAAATGTTTGTTTGGTCTGTCAAAATTCGAGAGTATTGGCAATTTTTGTGTATAGAAATATGTCCCATGATCTTCCCACGCTTCTTAATGATATTTAGTCCAAAATCTTTCTGTTGTACACAATCACAAGTGGAAAACGGATCCTTCAGGAGGATATTTTTTCCAACATTAAGATCTGTATATTCTCTTTACTGTTAACACATTGGTAAAAGTTGGAACACTTTACCAGGAATGGCATTGAAGGCAGTATTTGAGGCCATAGGACCCAGATCAATTGATTTGATAAAAATTAATACACATTTCAGGATTATCAACCCATTATGTTCCCATGATGTTATTATATTGCAACAGAACAATGAGATTTTTCTTCAAAATTTAACTGGTACACACATTGTAGGCTTCTTAGCTGTAGTTTTATATATTTAAATCAATCATATATATTTTTTTAAAAACTGTCAATCATTTTATCCTGTATCTATTTTTCTTATGCAGTTAAATTTATGCAGTGAACAAAGTCTGGTAATGTTTAAGGCAAATACGAAGCCACAGACCTACAAATACTGGCAGAGATGTTACACTGTAAAATGAAAGTTCAGCCTGCAGCACATTTTCACAGCTGAGTCATAAAATTTTTGAAAGGCAGCATTTATAATGGAAATTATGACAAAAGCATTACTTGAATTAGATTACAGTCACTTGAGTCACCGAAAACAATGCTGCACAAAATTGCCCTGAAAGACAGAAGGTTCAAGTGAGCAGAAGTACATGTAACCATCATATCAAACCCAAGTGCGTATGCAGGGGGGCAAATTTAAAGATGTGAAGAGGGGATTTGGCTAAAAGAATCCAGTGACATTAATGCAACCCACAGAGCTGAATCTTCTTAAGCCATCTACACAATATTTCTGATTGCTTAATTAAGCAATGGGACATGACAGAGTATGAAGTGTGTTGTATTAATTCTTACTTAGCACATTAGGCACAAAGGCAGAGGCCAAGTACTATCAACACAGTCAGGCTTAGATTAATATTCCACAGTTCTTGCACTGGGGCACTGCATTGCAATTAGGAAATGGTAGTATTAAAAATATTTATATTGTTGATGCAATAATGAGGCACGGTACTTTTCTCAGCTTCAGTTCAGAGCAGAAAAGGGGGCTGATCAGTCTGGAACTGGAATATTTCATTAGGCAAATCTGATGAATCCTTCTGTCATGCATGTTGTGATGACCCATCAGTATAGGAGAAAAGACTCTTTTTATGGTTATTTTAGGAATTTGTATCCTACATTTTGCATTAGCACCTTACAAAAACCAGGCAGCTAAACACCAGGAAACAATAAAACAGTAATAAATGACAAATAAAACAGCTTATTAAAAAGCAACAGAGAGCAGCCTGTCAATTGAAAGGCAGAGATTATGAGCTATATAATGCTATTAATGTTGGGTTGATAGAACAGAATGGACCACTTGATGCCTAGAATATAGAAGGAGACACATGAACATATTGAGGGAGAGAGTTCCAGAAAAGAATGCCACATCAGATGATGGAGGCATGTGGAGAAGGACCTCCAAAAAGCTCTTATATATTGGGCAGTTTTTTTGTGACATTAGATGAGTTTTCAGTACCTAGGTGGCCACGTCCCAAACCACAATGATTTGAGAGCCACAACTTGTATGTTGAAGTGATCCTGGAAACAATTTGGCAGCCAGTGAAGATCTTCTAACATCTCAGGTTCATTGTGTTCAGTCCTTTAATAGCATTTTATTCTGGACATTTTTCAAGGGCAGATCTCTGTGTACAGCACATTGCGCTAATCTAGCCTTGATGTTACGAAGGGCTTCGATTAATTTTTTTTAGGTCACCTGTCTTCAAAAAAGGCAAAGCTGGTAAATGGCACCGTTCATTACTAATTCCACCTGAGCATAAAGCTGGTTGTTAAAGGAGAGTGCAAGCCTGAAGTTTAAAGGTACTGTAAAGGGACCCCTGTAAAGGTCTAGTCGTGGCCGACTCTGGGGTTGTGGCGCTCATCTCGATTTATTGGCCGAGGGAGCTGGCGTACAGCTTCCGGGTCATGTGGCCAGCATGACTAAGCCGCTTCTGGCGAACCAGAGCAATGCACGGAAACACCATTTACCTTCCTGCTGGAGTGCTACCTATTTATCTACTTGCACTTTGATGTGCTTTCGAACTGCTAGGTTGGCAGGAAAGCCTGAAGTTTAAGCTAAGGCAAAAACATACAGGGGAAGAGAACCTTAAAAACAGCTTAGTGAGGACTGAGCTTGCCAGAGGCTACACTGTGGCTATTGGGGGGAAACAACAGAAAACTGGGAGTTGGATCGTGGAATGACTGGAACCCTGAATGGGAACACTCTACACTGAAGCATTTTGTTGCAAACCACACCAGTTGTAGGTTCCTATTCTATATCAGAGCACACCGATAAATTTGTGATGACTTATGGACAAAGTTACTATACATAATCAGAGAAAAAACTGGAACTAAAACTTAACTCACTGAACTTTTTATTTCAAATTGAAGCTCTGGGGCAGACCAGACAACTGCAGATCTATCAAGCCCGTAAGCCTGTAATAGTCGTAAAGAGGAAGTGGGGTGATTAGGGCTCACTGCGATATTAGAAACTCGGATTGTCAGTCCCAGAAAATGAAAATTTTATTTATGGGAGCTGTGAGTCCCAGAAATGATATGTATTATTTTGGCAGTCCAGCTGATTTATGGTGCAGGGAAAGGAATTAGTATTCACTAAAGTAGTGAGAATATGTATTTTTGCAATATAAGCTGCCGCTGTGACAGGGCAGGGGAAAGAATTATTTCTGTAATAACTGGGTATCACAGAAATGTCAAAACCTAAAAAAGGGAAATATATTACTTTTGCACATTAGTAATTGTTGTACACTTAACTGCACAATCCAATACGTGTCTCCCCAGAGGTAAGTAGGTATAGGATTGCAATCTTTATTTAATTTGCTGCATTTATGTCCTACCATTTCTTCCAAGGAGCTCAAGGTGGCATACTTGGTACTACCCCATCTCATTTTATGCCCACAACAACCCTGTGAGGTAGGTTAGACTGAGAGTGAATGACTGACCCAAGGTCACTGAGTGAGCTTCGTGGCTGAGTTAAAGTGAAACACAGAGACATTATTACTCTTAAGTATTAATTTCTAATCACACAAAACTTTATTTTTATAATAGTAATTTCCCTTACTGTTGTGCCACTCCTATTGTGAAGTAAATCATTTGTTTGTGTGTTTGCTGTCTAACGTTATAAAGAGGTGATGTCTTTTTATAACAACTACTGATTTGGAAGATTTCCTAGCAATCAAAGTACATGGCAGTGAATTGATTTTCAGAAGAACTGAGCACCCACTTCTACCATTAAAATAAATGAGAGCTATTTGTACTTCGTAGCCTGAAAATTAAGCCATTCCTGTTTTGCCATTGCCCTATACCATCAATACTTGCCCCCAATTTCCTGCACTTCATTTATCATTCACAAAGGCCAAATTTGTGTATACTTTGTGTCAGGTGGAAACTCTGAGGATATACTGGCATGGAATTTGAAAAAATTGTGTCTCATTAGATCATAAATACTTTTCTTCTCTTTAAAATATACTGGGCCTGATGTAAAAAGAAAAAAGATTATCCATCAGCCAGTTAAAACAGCTTGATAAACAATGTTATTTACCCAGAAGAGTTTGGTATTTTTTGTTTGAGTATATATTTCATTGATATGTATGGTGCAGTTCAATTCTGTACTACTGGAGTGCTTCCATGGGAACCAATCCATTCGACAAGGAAAATACATTTCTGCATTCCTTGGATTAATGGTAGTCCCTTTGGATCACTGAAGTGTGGGATACCCTTTTTTCAATCTGCCAAGACCCAAATGCTAAATATAGTTCTTTAACTTCCTTTTTAAATTGGATGGAAATGTGTAAATCACATTTCTTCAGTAGGGGGAAAAAGCTGTTTATCAATTTCCATGACATTATTCTCCCATTATATTTTGTTCTGATGTAATTGTGATTTAGATAATATTCCACCATATAAACAGAGGTGGATTGGAGTTGGATTCCTAACCACTATTTTGCACAAACTCTTATGAATTGGAGGCAGCAACAATAATCCACAGAAACTTTAGTAAAATATCTACTTCCACTTTGCCCACTTAATTTCATGCCTTATACATAGAAAGTGTGGTATATATACAATTGAGCAATGCAGTGTCTCCTCTGGAATTAAGGAAGAACCTCTAGGAGACTTAATCACAAAACTTCCAAACAATGTCTGGTTTGGCCCCGAGACAAGCAAGACATCCACAATATAGACTTTTGACAGAAATATGCTAAGAATGTTTGAAAGCATTTCAGTAGTGAGGCAGGGAACAAGTCCTGCACAGATAGTGGTGAATGACCCCATCAATAACCTAAGAAATGGTAATGATCAAATTATGATGAGCTGTATTCGGGCACTAAGTTATTCAAGCTAATAGACAAAATATTCATTTATGCATACTTTCCGGCACGCACAATTGTTTAAGATAAGTTAGTGTTGTAGTTTATTATATCCTGAAGGATGTCTTTATAAGCATTGTTTTATTTTATTGTATGTGGCACATGCTATAAGTTTCATTCTTCTACATTGTGACTTTATGCGAAGCACAAACAAGACCATAATAACTATGAGTCTATTTGGCTGCTTCTTTATGCAGGGCAAGGCATGTCAGTTAGCAAAACTAGATCACAAAAAGACCAAGAGCATAAAATGCTGTGGTAAAGAAAGAGAAAGGAAATTATTATTGGCCAACAGCTTTCTGACTTACAGTCAAATAAAGTCGAACTGGAAAGCTTCTTAGTGACAGCAAGCTAGCTATTTCCAACAAAGAGAGGTTAGAGTTTAAGGCCAGGCCATCAGACCTTGGGCAAAATTTCCATATTACTCCCAGCTTGAGAAGAAGAAAATCCCCTTTCCAAAGGTTTTGTGCAGTATCTTTTCAGTATAATTTCTCTTTGCATGATGAATCACACCATAGGGTCTATTAGACACTCAGCTCTGTGAATGGCCAAAAGGGGGAAAGGGTTGGGAACTGGGAAGGAGCAGGGAAAGGGCGATATTAAAAAAATAAGCTAATGCTATTCTAGGCTGCTTCAGTAAAAGTCTAGTGTTCCAGTCAAGGGAAGTAATAGTCCCACTCCATTCTGCTTTCATCAGACCATACCTGTAGTACTGTGTCCAGTTCAGGGCACCACTATTAAAGGAGAATATCAACAAGCTAAAACATGTGCGAGGGTCAAGGGTCTAGAAACCAAGCCTTATGAAGAACAGTTGAGGGAATTGGGTATGTTTGCCAGAACGATGAGAGAAAATATGATAGCCACCTTCAAATATCTTAAAAGCTTGTCACATGGAAGATAAATCAAGCTTGCTTTGTCCTGCTCTGGAGGCTAGGTCTCGAACCGGTGGATTCAAGTTACAAGAAAGGAGATTCTGACTAAACATCAGGAAGAACTTTCTGACAGTAAGAGCTGTTTGATAGTGGATCGGGCTCCCTCAGGAAGGATTCTCCTTCCTTGAAGGTTTTTAAGCAGAAACTGGATGGCCGTTTGTCATGGATACTTTAGTTGAGATTCCTGCATTGCAGGGGGTTGGTTGCACTAGATGACCCTCGGAATCCAACTCTACAGTTGTATTATATGATTATATGGTTACCCCTAACTAGAATATCACCAGAATTTGCAACAGCTATGCAATATTTGTGCCAGGAGCAGATTTGGTGCATATGCGAGAAAAAGAAACAATATTTTTTTTCTTCCTTGCCAAGTAGGATCCGGTGACAATATCTAACTTACGCCATTATAATAATATCAAGCAGCACAAGTGCCAGCAGCTGGGCAACTTGGGCAAATTAACAGTAAAAAGAGATGAATCATTTAGTGAGGGACAGATTAGCTGGAAGGACATTCTGCTTTCCTCATTAAGAGGCCTTCAGTGCCAAGGTTGTTCTAGGGAAATCATTAAGACAAGTTTTGAGGAGTCCATAGTGGCACTGAAATTTATTTCTGGGGATCTGTAGGTTAGGGCACCTTTCAGTTTGCCTGTTTTCCCAGGATTGGTTTGCCCTCAGTCTCTTTTTGGACTGACTGAGCTGTCTTTTAGACAGATCTGACATAAATCCCTAATAGTTTCTATCTAAAATCGTTTTCCATGCATCATTTAGTAAATATTAAAGGTGCTAACAAAAGCACTATTTAAATCCCCTGGGCCTTTCTTTAGGTCTCTTTAGCACACACATTATAGGTTTGTCGTGACTAATTACTACATTAGAAAATAAGCCTTTGATAGGGTTCCCCCTCCCAATTTTATTTATTTAAAATGTTTCTTAACCTCTCTTCATTGCACAGCGATTTCACAGTATGTTGCAACCAATTAAAATACAACTACTAAGAACGAGGCAGGCAGGCATATCACAGCCAGACAACTAAAAACCGAAATGCTTGTGTATGATACAACTAAAAAACCTAGGTAAATAACCAGTCTTTAAGTGGCATCTAAAACTAAAACGAATAGGCACTAGCTGTCTCATAGAAGGAAGGAAGTTCCAAAACTGGGGCACCACCACTGAGAAGGCACTTCCCTAGGTTGCCTTATAGTGGTCTGAAACTTCAACTCCAAAGAACTGCAGCCAGGTTGTTGACTGGAGATAATAATAAGGAGCTTATGTCTTATTACCAGAGCTCCACTGGCTACCAGTCTGTTTCTGAGCAAAATTCAAAGTGCTGCTTCTGACCTATAAAGCCCTATACAGCTTAGGTCCAGAATATCTGCAAGATGAACCTGCCTGGGGCCTGAGATCTTGAAGGGAGGCCCTTCTCTTGGTCTGGCCACCCTCACATGCATGCTTGGGAAAGACACAGGACAGGGCCTTCTCAGTGGCTGCTCCCAAGACTTTGGAACTCCCTTTCTAGAAAAAATTAGACCAGTTCCCTCTCCTTGTTGTCTTTCCACTAATAGGTGAGGACTTCTTATGAATGATTGTAAGGAAATGGCAAGTGCTGTGATTTTTTTATTGTAATGATCTGTAAGCTTTAATAGAATATATATGTTCTATTAATGTTATTAATGTTTAACTGTTTTTAATTTATTTTTTCTGATGTTTTTAGCTGTTTCTGTTTTAGCTATAAGCTGCCTTGAGTCCCTCTCAGGGAAAAAGGGGTGATATTATTAAATATAATTCTAATATTTTTAACCCTCCTATTTATCCTTAAAACAAAAAAACCAATGATTTCTCAACCAAAAATGCAACACAAAATAGAGGAAAGTTTTACTCTTTTACAGGGAAAGGTTAGTGAATCATAATTACTTTACTTATCAATGGTAAAAATTAAAAATGCATGGCAATTAATGACTTTTTACACATAACACCTGTACACCCCCCCTCCAATCTCTTCTAGTATTGAGTGTGTTTCTTCTTTTTCCTATCTAGACACACTACTTATCGTTTCTTTTCACAGAAATTCATAGTGATGGTTTGGATATATTCACTACTATCTGCCTGGGGAAAATAGATATTAAAAAAATAGTGACAATATTCATACATAAAAAGCCTAGAAGCAGTGAAGGTATTAAAAAGAGAGAGAGAATCCACAGAAAGTCAAATTTATTTCACTTCAGTTGTCTGATAATAAAGCTCTTGAAGCTTACTGAAAACGCATTTCGAATATAATCGCAAAGCAAATTGGCAAAGAGGCACTGTTATTATTTATGGTTCATATAGATATGTGTGTTTTCAAACTGCTTGACATACGAAATTAATTCAGATGTATGTTAAGTCTGTGTCTGTGTGTCATAAAAGCACCACCACCTATATGTTAGGAAATTGAAAGTTAACAGTATTAATCTTGGTTAGCATAAAAAACAGACTTTATAGGAATTAATGGATTTTGATTGGTGTATGAAACCAGCCCCTTTAAGAACCATTCTTACATGGTAGGAAACATATAGATAATAAATTTGACTACTCTTGTGTCCATTTAAGCACATTGTAAGAGGCTGGCACATACTAGATGAGAACTGAAGTCACAACTTTCCCTCCCCAAACAATCAGTATTTCAAACATTATGCCTTTTGTCTCCAGTTTACAGCTTGATCCTGTACATGTTTTCTAGAAATAGGCCCTGATAATTTCAATGGAATTCACTCCAAATGAAGTGTGCGTAATATTGCAGCCATCGTTTTATTTCCCTTTTGATACCTATCTGACCTTTAGACCACATGTCAGGCTCAGAACTTCTTTTCCTTTGTCTGTAATAACTTTCCTTGGTAGTTAGGGCCAGGGGTGCCAACATTCTGGGGAAAAGGTTAGGAGTCAGGCAGGTACCTGCTTTGTGGCATTTGCAGTAACCCAGTTGCTGGGGGTTTTCCATGCTTCTGTTTGTCCCGCCACTTTCCCCTGGGAAAACACTTTCCTTACTGCTCATTCAGAAAAAAAAACAATTGGTTATTCTGTAGATTGACGTTTGTTCTGATTCAGCGGTAAACAGCGGGTTTTCCTGGGGAAAGCAGTGGGACAAACAAAACAGCTCAGACCCATGGCGAGAGAGCATGGGAAGAGTGGAAAATCTCTCAGGCCCTTGCTTTCTAGGTTCATTCTAAGATGAGCCCCTAATCTCAAGGTCAAGTTTTTAAGGCACAAGTGTTACAGGGTGACTATATTTTTAAATATCTGGCCTGGAATGAAGAAAATTGCAACTCATTCCTCAAAATTGAGTTTTATGCTTGTGTAACAGTGTCAACAGGGACGCAGGTGGCGCTGTGGGTAAAACCTCAGCGCCTAGGACTTGCCGATCGCATGGTCGGCGGTTTGAATCCCCGCGGCGGGGTGCACTCCCGTTGCTCGGTCCCAGCGCCTGCCAACCTAGCAGTTCGAAAGCACCCCTGGGTGCAAGTAGATAACTAGGGACCGCTTACTAGCGGGAAGGTAAACGGCGTTTCCGTGTGCTGCTCTGGTGCCGGTTCACCGGAGCAGCTTCGTCACGCTGGCCGCATGACCCGGAAGTGTCTGCGGACAGCGCTGGCTCCCGGCCTCTAGAGTGAGATGAGTGCACAACCCTAGAGTCTGTCAAGACTGGCCCATACGGGCAGGAGTACCTTTACCTTTACCTTAACAGTGTCAAGGCAGACCACGGCCCATAATTCCCACTTCTACTGTTCATCAGGTGTATGACTGATGTCACAGCACCTTTCAGTTTTTGCTTCCTGCTTCGACTGTTGGTTGCATTGTCCGAATTTTCCTTCTAAACAAAGGGCAAGAAATTGTTAGCAAACTGGACATTATTGTGTTTTATTTGTGCTGCATCCTTGAAGCTTTCATTGATTTATATTTTAGCCACACATTCTTTTAAAAGCATTTAGCTGCAAGCTAAATTATGCCCATGCTACTTGTGTAGAGTAACATCAATGGGAGCACTTGCGAAATAATATGCAGCTCACGGTAAATGTCAGTGAACTGACCCTTATTGATTAAGATGTAGCACAAAGTGCCTTTCACATATGCTTCTGTTGAAAAAGGATCTAAGGATATTAAAGGCATAGATAACTGTAAAGGAAATGTCTGTTAAATAAAATGCTTAAGGAGGATGTTGGAGACTTACAGGCTAAATGCAAATGAAATTTCCTGGAATATCTGGAACATAATAGCAAATGTCCAGATGCATCATTTTTCTCTCACTCAGCTTTTGTATTGTACTCAGGAAAATATTAAATGAAAAATGTTTTTAGTGTTAACTGTAAAGGTAAAGGGACCCCTGACAGTTAAGTCCAGTCGCGAATGACTTTGGGGTTGCTGCACCCATCTCACTTTACAGGTCGAAGGAGCTGGCGTTTATCTGTTCCGCAGACAGTTTTTCCGGGTCATGTGGCCAGCATGACTAAGCTGCTTCTGGTGCAACGGAACAGCAACACCAGAGCAGTGCACAGAAATGCCATTTACCTTCCCACCGGAGCAGTACCTATTAATCTACTTGCACTTTTGGCGTGCTTTCAAACTGCTAGGTTGGCAGCAGCTGGGACCGATCAACGGGAGCTCACCCTGTCGTGGGGATTCGAACCACCGACCTTTTGATCGGCAAGCCCTAGGCTCAGTGGTTTAGACCACAGCGTCACTCGCGTCCCGTAGTGTTAAATGTAGTCCTACCCTATTGTTCGTGGCTCTCAAATTAGAGCAAGCAGGATGCTCCTAACAAAGTGCAAAAATTTGCTAGATCAACTGACAACATATCCCTGTTGCCTCCCCTTAGCAATGCTTTGGTATGAGTTGCTATTGGAAATGAGAGATGGAGGTCATCGGTCTGTGGCAGATAAGATAATAAGAGAAGATGCCTTTCCCAGTTAAGTGATTGGTGTGATATTATTAGTCATAAAGAAGTCATGGAACCCTAGATAGCTGTTCCACATGTGGAAGCTGGCAATATGAATATGGTAGTAAAGGGGAAACAAATAAACAATTCGATCAGATCACCAGCCATCCTAGTGAAACCCATGTCAGTGAAGAAGATACTTGGCCGCATAACACAACAGTAAATACTACATTTTAAGTGGAAATGTGTGTTTCCAAAATTTGTCCAAAATACGTACCTTGTAGCTCTGGCCAATTCCTGTTAACAGGCATGTTTGTACTACAGGTTTTAGTGTGGACAGTTTTTTGTTTTTGAAGTGACAAGCATCTTTAGGTCACTGATAGAAAACATCATCTTAGAAATGAAAATGAACTCCTTAAAAAGCTTTAATGCTGAATAGGTTTCTAAAGCATCTGTAGACTTGGTCATTATTTTTGTGCACAAAATTTAAGGTAATATGTTACTGAATTTTTTGAATAGCCATCATCCAGTTGCCTTCTGTAATCAGGTATGATCACAAGTGGTTTTCATTGCTCTAAGCCCAGAGGGAACTGTTATTGTACATACATGTCTGCTTTCAAAATGATGGGAGACCAGAAGCAGGAAAACGTCAATACTAAAAAGATTCCATTGCATTTCACAATACTGCTGTTGCTAAATAACTGCTTAGATCTGAGCAAAAATCCAATAAATACAGTTTTATTGTCATGCTTCAAAAATATTAAAAGCAATTGGCTCCACAGCCTTATATGGAGTCTACTGCTGAGTAGGCAAGTCCTTAATATCCCAGTATGATTAAATTGCTGACTTGCTTGGTATATTAAAGCCCCCTTCTCTGGCATTTGTAGATGTTCTTTTTTGTTATTTACCCAGGCAAGAGATTGTGCTAAAGAAGGCTGTCTAGAAGGGTTGCCGCACATAGCAGTTTAACTCACAATGATTAGTGAGACAATTTGAAGCCTTTTTCTGTGCTTGGTTAATTTTGTTGATATTGCTTATTGGCCACTATTAAAATTATATATATATAATTATATACACACACACACACACACGCACGCGCGCACACACACACACACACACACACATACATATACATATATATAAAATATCTGACATATAAAACAATTCTTTTTGTTGTTCTCTGATAAAATGCCTTATGCTACATTGTATCATATGTATTTATATCATTGTTTCATTATAAATAGCCTCATAGATGCCATTTCAGATGTTTGCTTTGGGATCTATCTAAATTTAAAGTTGTTTCCTATTGGCCGACACATTCTAGCTCATGAGAATATGTCCAGCAATGTGTTTTTTAGGGGGAGGAAGGGAACAAGTTATTAACAACCAAAGATTCCCTCGATTGCCTCTTTACTAATAACAAGTTTGCCAGTGTTAAATTTGCTTTCTTAGGGAGCAGTCCTATGCCCAAGAAGCTGGTTTAAATCACACTGCTGTAAATTAAGCCGGCATAAAGTTACACCATGTCCAAAACCCATTCAGCTGTTGGGCGACTCCTGCTGCCTTGTCTATGCCTTTAAAGATGAGCCTTTAAAGTAGTATTCTGTACTGGGTTGCCAAGTACGCATGATGAAGCAGAACAGGCTTAGGATCCAACCTAAGGTCCCCCTGCTTTCTAGTCCTGCCCCAGAATGTCCCTTTTTGGGGGACTTACATCAGTCTTGGATCAACACTGGTCTCAGCCTCTCTGGCTTGAACAGAACCAGCTGAGGCAGGGTTGCCTTTGGGCACAATTCCTGGAATGTAATCCCCTGTGTAAATTGTGACCTACTGTAAATCGATAAACTCCCACTCCAGGTTAACTTTCCTCACTCAAATAAATTTTCTTTGATCTCTTTATGTGTCTGTCTCACCCTTTGTTTCCCTGCTCCTCTTTCTATTTTGCCATGCCAATTTCACACCACCAATTCAGCTTAAGAATAAGAAAACTGCACATATCATTCAGGATCTGCCTGGAATTTAGTACAGTGGTCTCAGGTTACATATGCTTTAGGTTACATATGTTTCAGGTAACAGACTCCGCTAACCCAGAAATAGTTAGCTTCAGGTTAAGAACTTTGCTTCAGGATAAGAACAGAAATCATGTTCCGGCGGCATGGCGGCAGCGGGAGGCCCCATTAGCTAAAGTAGTGCTTCAGGTTAAGAACAGTTTCAGGTTAAGAATGGACCTCCGGAATGAATTAAGTACTTAACCTGAGGTACCACTGTATAATTTTGGGACCTAGGTAATCTTAGTAACTTAACCCACTATTCTATGGGATTGCCCAGAACCCACAGGTTCAAGGTGCTTCCCAACTACAGAAAAACAGTGAGTGAATCTTTGATCCCTGGATCATGGTTTGAATTTGCAATGCAGCTTTAAACATCTAGTTGTGGTGTTGGCCTGAATGACCTCAAGGCCTCTTCAAATTGGTTGGGAAAAAGGACAATAGAGGGATTGCTTAAATGGCCAAACCTCCCAAATGGGTCTGGCTTTGTTATATAAAATAGATGGCCAAGAATTGGTGATTGGTTGCTATAGGAACTAATGGTCCAAGACTTTTCTAGGGAATCGCCCTTCTTGTTTCTCCCTACAGAATGTGCTAATTCAGTCATTTCGGTGGTGGTGGTGGGGAACCAAACACACAAAAAAACCAATACAAGCAGCTTACATTTGACTCAGACTGCAAGTCAAAGAGCAAAATGGATCTCTGGAAGCAATACTGTATTAACTGATTTGGAAAACGCCAAAAGCTGGCATGTGAAAGCCGATGGCCTTCAAGCAATGTGACTTAATTTGTGAAAGATTGATCATTTAAAGGAATTCAAGTTATAAGGTTTACCCATACATACTGTATTACTCAGCTACCTGGTCCAAGGGTTCTAGCTCCTTTGTAGCATCAGGGTAGCCAATCGAGTGGTGGCCTGGGAGGGAGTTATGGCTTCTGTCTGCATAGGACCACTGTGACATCAGCTGATACCATTAATTATTATTAATGCCCCATTAATTATTCAAAGCAAGAAAAGCAGGAAACCTTTTGAGATGTACTTGCTCCCAATATTAGACTTTGAAGAGAAAAGTAGAATTTAGCGCAGGGACCACCATACCTCTTCCATGAATGGTTCCCATGCATGCAGCCCCATATCCTTTATTGTGTATAAGAATGGAACTTCATGCATCTTTGATTAGTATGAAGACAAAAAAGGGCACTCATCAGGGAGGGGGGGACTGTTGTTGGGAAGGCAGATTCTCCTCTGATCCTAGACCTTGGGAACAACTGTCTTCCCATTGTTCTCAATAACAGCCCGAGATTTCTGAGCCAGTTCCATATACATACAATCATTAGCTTCGAATTATGGTAAGTTCTGTAATCAGTGAACCAGGATCAATTTTTCTTTGGTTGGCATCAGTTCACAATAATTTACACCCAGCAAGCTTTATACGAAGGCAACATTTTGGTTAAGCGTCATAATTATTAATGAATTTGGTGATTATGTACCATAAATTTCTTTCTTTCTCTTCTTTTATTTGTTCGCATCTTGAGAGTGTGAAATGCTGTATTTTTTTAAATTGCATTCAAAAGCAAGTCTTTCTGTAAATATTTCATTTACATGGTCTTACTACTACTTGTGCAGTTTCTGAAGCAGATGTTTATCTCTGTTGGAGATAAAAGAAAACTATTTTTTGGCAAAACTTGTTAGCAGTAAATATGATATTCCTATACTATATCTGAATATGTTCCAGAATGAAACAACACAGTCCATTCAATAGGACAGAGCTGGTGGCTCGCAGCATAAAAGAGACATGTGAAAAGATGGGAATTTAAAATTGTTTTGGCATTTTGCATGTTTCTGCCTCTGGAAATTCAAGTCAATGTCTCATTAAATGATTGTGGTACTGCATAGATTTGTAGAAACTTAGTAAACTTATATACTCAACAAATGTAATATAAAAACATCCATAAAAATGTATGCACCATCTACTTGAAATAGTTATTTTAACAATTGCATTGTTGTTTCAAACTGTGCATGAATACTTGCATTGGGTAAACAGTGAGGGAAGAAAAACAGTTTAAAGTAGTTTAAAGGAATTGTATTTGGAAGGACTGGATAACTTTTCAGATGTGCATTAGAACATGTTAATCTAAAAAGAACCCTGCTCTCACAGTGGCCAACCAGATGCTTATGGGAAATCGAAGCAGCACATGGGCACAATGGTCTTCTCCCACTCTTGCCCTCCACTGAACAACTGGCATGCAGAGACATATTGCCTCTGGTACTGCAGATAATATTGCTATTAACCATGATAGCTTTAACCTCCATGAATTTGTCTAATCCCCCTTTAAAACCGTCCTAGTTGATACACCTTCTATAGTAGTGAATTTCAAAGTATGCACTGCGTGAAGAATTCCTTTTGTTTTCATGAATTTCCCAGCATTCAGCTTCACCTCTATCATTATGAGACTTCAACAAGCTGTGGTCTAGAAAATATGTTCACCCCAATTCATTGAAGCCCAGCCAACAGTTGCACAAGGAGGGGTTGTGGTGTGTATGGTTTTGAGGTGCCTCAGCCTTATTTGCTGTTTTTCCTGCACCAAAACTATTATGAACAGAAATCATTCCTGATTGTTTGTGATAGCTCAAATGTTTCTATATGAGCAGTTTGGGATTATTCGTTAAGTGATTTTATTTTCAAGTAACATAAAGCACATAGCTACGTTGCCTCCAACATCTACATAAATGAAATCCATGCCATTAAAAAATACTAATTCTCTAATGTTTTTACACAATTAGTATTTCCTCAGGAATATGTCCAGAGACCAATTAAACATTTCATGGCTTTGAAAAGAGGTTTGCTGCTTCCCCGTCAATGAACAATTGTTTATTTATGTTAGTAATGCAAGAGTAACCTTCTTTCATGCTTGGGCATCTGTGTATTTTATAAGATCAGATGAAGTAATTTTCAGCAAGGACTCTAGTGGTAGAATGCTTAAAAGATCATATTGCAATTTCAAGTGCAGTTTCAGCAGTACTTAAAATGTTTGCTATAATGTTGCTAAAATTTATACAACATTGAAATATTGACGCACATGTTTAAAATGTGCTTTCCTTCTTTTATCCAGTTATGAGTATTATTTTAAAATATTTTATAAATCATGGAATATAATCATACACACACAAACACACATTGATAAGCCAGCTTGGTTACCAAAGTCTCCAAAAGGATATATTTTGTATTTCATTGCGGCATTTAATATCCTCCCCTTAACATACTAAAGTGATGTATGTGCATACAGATGCACCGTGTCCTATATTTATATTCTGTTCACTAAAATAAGCAAATCCTAGAATAAAAATAAACAACACAAAACGCTAAGGAGCTTATATCTACTGCCTACCTAATCTCAGCAGAGAATAGACCAAAAAGTCAATAGGGAATATTCAAAGTGCGTTCAGCAATACCAGTGAAGATGGCCAGTTGGGCCAACAGTAAGTAAAAAAAAAAAAAAGCACAAAAGAAGGGAAAATGCTTAAGAAACATACAAAAGCATGTCTTCTCCAAGCATGACTAAATGTGATGACTAGAAATGGCTGAAGCCTGCTACTCTCAATTTATAGTGCACCTCGTCTTTCTGCACCTTTAAAGACAGTTCTGAGACAAAGCCATCCTTATTTAAGAATTATCGTAAAGACTGGCCATTTCTTGAAGCTTCTGGCAGGCTTGATTCTCAGTTTCTCTATTTAAGTGTCACAGGACAGAGTGGGAAGGAATCTTGGATCTAGTTGTAATGAAATGGAATCTGCTTTAGCTCCACCCCACTTTTATTTTTGAAGGCACCTTTTTATTCCGCACCACCACATATAACAAAATGTTGCTACTCACGAAATACAATGCAGAACTTGGTTTCACGGTTGCAGTGAGGGCAGAAGCTGTCTGTCAGCTCTGACACTGGGTGACTTAGACCAAAGTGTTCTCACAAAGGGGGAAAATGTCTTGAAGTACAGAGCACAAGGAAGGGTCTTTAAAATAGGACTGGCATTTGTTTGATGTAGAATAAAATATGATTTGTCAGTGTTATTTTTATTATTACAATGAGAAAACTCCTAAATATACATTCTGTAGGTTAAACAAGAAACATGACAAAAAGGATGATGTATTTGAGAACGTTTTTAATAAATAATGTGACAAAAATTACTTTTATGATTATTGAATCCTCGGTATGCAAAATTATGGCTAAAATATGAGGTTTCTTACATGAACATAATGAAAAACATTAATCACATGGTTGTTCCCTCAGTACCGCACGCCCTTTCTATTATAACCATTTCTTAAAAATTAGCTAAATGAAAAAATTTAGCTCTCAGTAAATACCAAAACACTCCTTTCCCCCCACTGCGGCTAGGCCTGACAATTGTCCATAAACAAACACACAATTTTCCATTAGCACCGATGACAAAGAAATTATATAATTACAAAAGAGATCATAAAAATCTACAGACAAAGGACATAATTCTGTAATTTCAAAAGGAACTAATGGCTCTATTTCATTGGAAATCCAATGTCAAGATAGGCCACAGCAAACTTGAGAATTTAAAGTCCAGAAAACGGGAAGTGTTCAGTTTATGGCCCATTCTTAGGTATGATACCATTACCATCTGTCATCTTTCAACAAACATAGAGCATTAATAAAATATGAAAAAACAAACAAAGGTGTAACATCTTACAATAAGACAAAAACGGTTAATAGTTACAATGTTTTACAAATAAAGTTTAGTGATTGTGCTTTTAAAACCAAAAATAAAAAAATAAACAGTGCATTACAAAAAAAAAAAATCAACCCTCTCCCGCCCCCCGCCCCCAAACCATCCCAAGATCAAAACATAACTTCTTTAAGTGGCACTTCTTCTTTAAGGTGAATTGACACTATAAAGTAGAGGTCTGAGATTTGGGCCAGTCATGATGATGATGTCCTTTCCCAGCGATGCTTTAAAAATGTCCATTGCTTTTTGTATTTTTGTTTTCAGTAGCACTTGTTGAGGCCAAGAACCGCTTCAGTATTTGATAAGCTTAACTTGTGATAGAACTGCCAAGTTCACTTCAACATGCCTTCTTTCTATCCTAAAGAACATTTGCAGTGAAGAATGTACCTTCCAGATGAAGCATGATAGACTCCAGACAAATTAAAAGTTTTTGGGGCAGGGGTTGAAAAACCAGTATGTGTTTACAGTACAAACCACCCTAACTCAAGTTGTGTGATATCTTTTTGCTGCAAAGGAATCTGACTACTGGAAGAAAATTCAATGCTAGTTGCACCAAGTACGGCCTGTAGTAGCATTGGAAGGTTAGAAAATCTGCATAGATATCTCTTCTTCTTTTTTTTTTTGCAATTTTCTATTGTCCAATCAATGATAGTTTATTCATAAGTTTATGAACTGGTTTGGTGACATACTTGTCTTGTACTGCACTGGCCACAACGGTAGCAAACTAAGGCTCCCCCCTCTGTCTAACAATGGAAGAAGTAGCTAGTGTAGCACCATAAAGAGCAGTTTAATTCCTGTCATGGACAGAGGAAATGTGTGATATTTAAAGTGAATAAACAGGGTCATTAAGGTTAGGGTTTTAAAATAACATTAAAATAAAGATTAGGATTTTGATAGCATAAAAAGATGGGGAATTGTACACTCTGATTGCACTGAACATTATTTCTGGCATCAAATATCATCAGACTTGAGGCATCTTAAGTGATATCTTTCTGATTAGGTTTCAGAAACTTGTTACACTACATCTCTTCTTCAGCTTTCAGTTTCCTGTTTAAAAAACAACAACACATGATGTATTTTGTGGGTATTTTCTTGCCTTCTCACTCAGAATAATTTATGCTATTCTGGAGAATATACTTACTAAAATAATTTTGTTTCACAGTACAGTAGATTATGATTTAAGCAGTAGTTAAAAACTGCTTAGTTTTGACTGCTGTAAAAACACTTTTAATAAAGTTTCATATAATTAGGAAATACAAATTACAGTCATACCGCCGCTTACATTTCCCTCTGCTTATGTAAACTTTGGGATACGTAAGCAGCAAACCTAGAAGTATATTTCCAGGTTTTTGCCACGCGCAGATGCGCTCTACCGCCGTGTGTGTGTGCGTAGAAGCGGTCCCTCCGGTTGCGGAAACCTCAGGTTCCGACTGCAGCTCCAGAATGGATCCTGTCCTCAACCAGAGGTACCACTGTACATCTTTCCATCATAATATTGCTATAGTATAATGCTTTGAATTTCATATTTTGTTGCCTCATTTCTATAATAAGATATCATATAGTATTTTCATGCACAATTACTGAGATAAGCTGTGTTCAGCATTAATTTTGTATTGTGCCTTATATTAAATATAATTAATAACAAAAAATTGTAACGAAAGTTAAGAACTTAAAATTTCTGTGGCGCTCATAGATTAGTAGTTTAGAGATTAAATAGATATGAAACAGTGCTCCAATTGGGATTATACTTACCTGATGAGACCAAAAATCTAAAAGTCTCTGTAGAGTAACCAATTAAGGGATAAAAGAAAACTAGCTTTGAGGAATAAGCATTTGTATTTTCACAAAAGATTCCCCCCTAGTGACTATCAGAAACACATATTACCTGTAATTCTTCTTCATCCTCTCCTTGATCATATGTTCCAAATACCTGCATTTCTGTCACATTTCTTCGACCTAGATTTGCTTGTTCTGCCCTTTGTCTACTTCCTGATCCTCTGGATGACATAGAACTTGAGGAACTAGGATCTCTAGTGTTGTTTGATGTTGGAAATGTAGGTCTACAATATGGCAGAATATCCTCTAAGGAGAGAATTACACATGTGTTAATATTACCATAGACAAAAATGCCTTTTGAAACACACAATGTCTTTTAGTACTGCATTTGTACTTAAGTGATTGTTTTAGCATTGGAGCAATGGAAATAGCAAATATAAATTGCAGTTGATTACACTTGTCTGTCTCCCAACGCATTCTATGTGCCTGCACATCTCTCTGCTCTCTCCTCCAGATGTACACTGGAAGAGCTGCTATTATAAAAAGATTAATAGAAGGAAAGGAATAGGCTTCTTTTTAGGCAGAACTCGCTGCGACCTCTTCCATGACACAAAAGCTCCCAAATGGGCAAAATAACAAGCTAAGAGAAGATGCTGGCCTGAATGCTTTTCAACATGAGTGGCCACTATGTACAACACTGCTGGAAAACAAGTGTCCAAGAAGGAATGCATACATTGGGGTGAATGGGAAAGGGCGGAGCTACCTACATGCACATACAACTGTGTGATAATGGAGGATCTTGAAAACCAATGCCTAGCTGTTTTCATTTTGCAAGGATACACATGTCTCTGTGCTATGTTTTCAAGCGCACTTATATACAAATGTCTATGGAAACACAGCCAGAATGATGGTATATATGGTGGTGGAAGATTGAGATAAGGGAGGATAGTGGACTAAAAAAGGTGTTGAGCAAGAAGAGGTCAGAAGAAGTCATTTCCCCAATGCACCTTCTGTCCACACCTTTTTGGCAGCCATATATTCAGTGTGAAAGGGATTATGTGTGTATACAGTACAGCTATACATACATAGGGCAGGTTGGAGCCCTGATTTCCTGGGGCTGCTGAATGCAGGAGTTTTGCATCCAGTTGCTAAAGGAAGCAAGGCTAGTTGGCATGATCATGAGCCCCTTCTCACTGCATGTGGGATAATTGCAAGGGCTGTAGTGATCACTTTCAGGTATATTGTGACACCATGCTTCAAAGAAGCTGAAAATGAACTGTTCTGTGTGACAGTGAAGTTAAATGATTGTTGTTTAGTTGTGTCAGACTCTTCGTGACCCCATGGACCAGAGGACGCCAGGCACTGCCTCCCAGTTTGGTCAAACTCAATAGTTAAATGATAAGGCAGAATTTAACAAATTACACACAAGCCTAGGTCAATACTGTTTTTTAAGTGAAAAATTACTTAAACATTAACAGTGTTTCCAATTTCACCACCAGATTTTGCCACTGGCTTTTATGCCATTGATATATAAATTGAAAAACAACAATCGCAGCACCATTCTTGGTGTATCTTGCTAATGACTTCACTTTATTGTGACCCCTTGTCATTTACAGACCTCTTGCTTTTGTGCCCACTTAACCAATTTACTACCCAATTTCTATTTCGTAGTTTTGTGCCATGGTTAGATAGTATCAGGACTGGTTTGCTTATTTGATGACAGCTTTTACAAAGGCTGTTTTACACATTCTTCAATCATTCTTCAATCAGGCCTTACTGGCTGTCATAAAAATATATTATGTTGGTCTGGAATGAGTCCTTTATGGCGTTTGTAATGCGTTCTGGCTTGATGTTTGTGGTTAAGCATCCAGAAACCAAACTACCTTTCTTTTGTTATCACGCTCTTCACATTTTTAGAAAGGATTGAGTTAGCTTTGCCGTACCTTTTCCTTTTAGGAATCTGAAGACAAACAGCTAATCTCTTCAGTTTTTGACAGAAAGTAAGTGGTTAAGATGCAAGGAAAAATACTTTTCAGGTATTACCGTAACCCATGAGATGCCAGGATACAGTGCTGTTTGGATGAATAGGAGACATCAGATTTCTAAAGCTTTTTATTTGTTTATGGTTTCCTCCTTCACATTTCCTAGCTGCAAAGTTTGGTGCTCTACCTTTTTGTTTGTTTTGTTTTATATTATTAAATTTTAGGAGGTGCCTATATTACAAAGAGAGAGTTCTTCTAAGCTTTCATTTCAGTGGGGAATCTAGTTGGGTGACTAAGCGGAGACAACTTCATTATTGCAGGAAAAGCTTTTAGCATTTGCCCAGTGTATCAAATCACCTTGGAGAATATGTGTTTTTGCTGGTGTGCCATCTCGCCTTGCTGCTTTGTTTCCTCGCGGTTTGCCTTCACTTTGCTGTTCCTGTGACTCTCGGCGCTCCCCTGAACTTGTCCGCATGTCAGAATGCTGACGGCCATCAGCTCCTTCTTTCCCCTTATAGCCCGGCCCTTTTCTTTCCACTGCCCTTTCTGTTCTTGGGTCTATAGAGGACAACTTTGGCAACATGACGGACCGTACCTCCAGTTGAGATTTGGACTGAGCAGTGGGAGATTTTATAGCAGGTGGCGGTACTGGTGGTGGTGGTAGGTCTACAAAAGGGTGAAAAGAGAAAATAGCTGAAATTATTTTTAAAAAAATCATTTAAATCAACTTCATGTTTCTTAGCTTCCAGAATGTGTAGAAATACTAAGAATAATTTTATCTCTCTGCGTTAGGAAATTACCAATAAAAGTTAAATGCCGTAAACATTTGGTAAGTTCAGATCCTTATGTAGCTAAAAAGCACTAGTCATACCTTGGGATAAATACGCTTTAGGATAAGTATTTTCAGGTTGTGCTCTGCGGCGACCCGGAAGTAACAGAGCATGTTACTTCTGGGTTTCGCCTCTCACACATGCGCAGATGGTCAAAATGTCGCCACGCGCGAAAGCAGCGAAACGTGACGCGCGCAGTTGCGTCTTATGTTCTGTTCAGGATGCGAACAGGGCTCCGGAACGGATCCCGTTCGCATCCCAAGGTACCGCTGTATTCATATACCGGAGCAGGCTTGGGGAAATGCAAGGCTTGCAGAAGTACAAAAAAATCTTTAGAAAATAGACCCCTAAGTTAGTGGGGGGCGGGAGGGGGGCTTCCAAATCAATCTAGTGACAACAGCAATCACAGAGTTCTGCTCATAGGGACAGCCTCTGCATGTGTTTCAGGATGGCTGCAGAGATGCCTAGAATGTGTGAATAGTACTGGGAAGGGAGCGAGTGTGGCTCTGCTCTCCAACCCCGCACAATTACAGTTACATGTTCCGGAATACATGGGTAAAACAAATAACAGAATATTCTTGTTAATGTAAAGTCATCAAAGAGATTTTATAATTCTTCTTCTGGGATTACTTAATGCTACTTTTTATTAACTATCATGTTAACAATTTTATTGCCATCTTTATATGAGTTTATAGTTTGTTAAAAGTTAGAAAAGGGGTGGGGGTGTGAAAGAAAAAGGGTATGGAACTCAACCATCATTGTAAGCTTCTGTCCATGCTTCAGACTATTTCGGGGTTTGAACTGGTTTATATAAAGTAAAATGAAAAAACATATTGAAATATTGATAAAAATGGATAGTTATTTCATTGTATGAAACATGGCAATATAAGCCAAGGGCTTTCCTGGGTGCAAATCTTACTTTAAAATGGTATTAATTGAAATAGGGAAAATGTCTCGATTGTAGGTCTGTATGTTGGATATACACTTGGCAAAAAAGATATATGGCATTCAGAAGCAGACAAATGTGACACTTAAGGGAGGGAATGAAAAGTGGAGCACTGAAGCTTCAAAGAACCTAACAATGTTCATTTTTATATAGCTTTCAAATATAAAGAACATTTTTTTTAGAAAACAGTCTTTTTTTTAATACAGCTATGTGTTCTTCATGCTATTTCTGTTCCTTCATTAACAATTAACAGCTTAAAAATAAAAATGCTGTTAAGTGATGCATAATAGCACACATCAGTATCATAAAAGTACAGAAAGGCTTCAAAGCCCACTTGAGGAAAGTAAGATACCAGGCTGCTTTGCATCAAGAGCACTGGTTGCCAATGACAGGTATACATCAAAAGGAGCAGGCTGTGGAAAATGGGTCCATGAGAGGTGTAAATAATAGTCATGTGCTTGTAAAGCATTCATCCCAAGTGCATCTATTGCACAATGAGGAAGAGTGAAATTTTAAAATCCCTGCTCCTGCAGTTTGCAATAAATGTGTCCCAAAAAGGAAATAACAATGTTTTATAAATCTCAGAGCAGCTGTGCCTTCCATTTAATGGGTCTGTCAGGTATTTCCTGTCAGCCAACATGCACAAAGGGAGAAGAGAGCCAGTGAACACTATTGTAGAGATTAAAATTAAAAGAACACAGATATAGTTTGGCTATGAATGTACCAAGAAATATAAAAAAGGCCAATGAAATAACAGGAAACCATTCTAATAAATCTGTGACAATTTCTCCACAGCAACAATGTCTATAGGACATTTATTAGTAGAAAGAACAGTTCTCCACTTTATTTTACATATGAATAAAAGTTTATTATACAGCTGATGAGAAAAAAATGAGCCTGGCTTTCTGTTATTGGAAGCATTGATATGATGCAAACAGATCTTGAGGATCAGCACTAAAACTTTCAAAAACTGTAAACCATTTAAACAATTGTTTTAAACAATTATATGGTGGCTACATTTGTGTGTGTGTGTGTGTGTGTGTGTGTGTGCACACACACACACACACCATATACAGTGGTGCCTCGCAAGACGAAATTAATTCGTTCCGCAAGTCTCTTCGTCTTGCGAGTTTTTCGTCTTGCGATGCACGGTTTTCCATAGGAATGCATTGAAAATCAATTAATGCGTTCCTATGGAAAAAGCCTTCCCCCGACCTCTTCTGGCGGGCGGCATTTTAAAATCGCCCGGGACAGCGGAGGACTTCTCCGCTGTCCGGGGCGATTTAAAAGCCCCTGGGAAGGCAGGCAGGGGGGACAAAGGCTTTCCCGCCCGGCCGCCCGGCTTCGGGACATCGTTCCGATGCCGGGCGGCTGGGGGAGGCGTTCCTGCCCCACCGCCCGGCATCGGGACGATGCCCCGAAGCCGGGCGGCTGGGGGAGGCGTTCCTGCCCCACCGCCCGGCATCGGGACGATGCCCCGAAGCCGGGCGGCTGGGGGAGGCGTTCCTGCCCCACCGCCCGGCATCGGGATGATGCCCCGAAGCCGGGCGGGGGGGGAGGCTTTCCCGCCCGGCCGCCCGGCTTCGGGACATCGTTCCGATGCCGGGCGGTGGGGCAGGAAAGCCTCCCCCAGCCGCCCGGCATCGGAACGATGCCCCGAAGCCGGGCGGCTGGGGGAGGCTTTCCCGCCCGGCCGCCCGGCTTCGGGACATCGTTCCGATGCCGGGCGGCTGGGGGAGGCTTTCCTGCCCCACCGCCCGGCATCGGGACGATGCCCCGAAGCCGGGCGGCGGGGGGAGGCGTTCCTGCCCCACCGCCCGGCATCGGGACGATGCCCCGAAGCCGGGCGGCTGGGGGAGGCGTTCCTGCCCCACCGCCCGGCATCGGGACGATGCCCCGAAGCCGGGCGGCTGGGGGAGGCGTTCCTGCCCCACCGCCCGGCATCGGGATGATGCCCCGAAGCCGGGCGGCTGGGGGAGGCTTTCCCGCCCGGCCGCCCGGCTTCGGGACATCGTCCCGATGCCGGGCGGTGGGGCAGGAAAGCCTCCCCCAGCCGCCCGGCATCGGAACGATGCCCCGAAGCCGGGCGGCTGGGGGAGGCTTTCCCGCCCGGCCGCCCGGCTTCGGGACATCGTTCCGATGCCGGGCGGCTGGGGGAGGCTTTCCTGCCCCACCGCCCGGCATCGGGACGATGCCCCGAAGCCGGGCGGCGGGGGGAGGCTTTCCCGCCCGGCCGCCCGGCTTTGGGACATCGTTCCGATGCCGGGCGGCTGGGGGAGGCGTTCCTGCCCCACCGCCCGGCATTGGGACGATGCCCCGAAGCCGGGCGGCGGGGGGAGGCTTCAAAAGCCGTCCGGGGGCTTTTAAATCGCCCCGGACAGTCCCGGGGCGATTTAAAAGCCCCCGGTTAGGCAGGCAGGGGGGGCAAAAGTCTTTGCCCCCCCTGCCTGCCTTCAAAAGCCGTCCGGGATAGCGGGAAGCGCTTCCCTGCTATCCCGGACGCTTTTAAAATGCTGGCGGTGGGGAGCAAAGCCTTTCCCCCCGCCGGCCTTCCTGGACCTCTTCTGAAGTCCGGAGGGGGGGAAAAGGCTTTGCTCCCCACCGCCAGCATTTAAAAAAAGGTCCCCGAGATTTCCCTATGGGCTTTCGTCTTGCGATGCAAGCCCATAGGGAAAATCGTCTAGCGAAGCGTCGCAAAAACCGAAAAACCCTTTCGTCTTGCGGGTTTTTCGTCTTGCGAGGCATTCGTCTAGCGGGGCACCACTGTAATTGTGCTTAATGTGGAAACTATTGTTTACTGATCCATAATATAGATGTAGAGAGCAAGAGCGAGACACCCACTCCTACAAACTGTTGGTGGTTTCTGTCCTTGTACTCTCTGCCCAACCTTGTTACAATGGTTTACTGTTGTACTACCCTTGCAAATACCCAGTAGCCTTTGAGAGAAAAACTTGCAATACTTTTTAAAAGTGTCTGTGCCATAGGAGTAGTTCCAGCCGTGGAAGACATAGTTTGCATTTAAAATATTGTATTTCCTGCTGAAAGAGGCTGGAACTGTAAGCTTGCTATATAGATCGGTAAATTTAAAGGTACCCCTGACTGTTAGGTCCAGTCACGGATGACTCTGGGGTTGCGCGCTCATCTCGCTCTATAGGCCGAAGGAGCCGGCGTTTATCCACAGACAGCTTCCAGGATATGTGCCCAGCATGACTAAGCCGCTTCTGGCGAACCAGAGCAATGCACGGAAACGCCGTTTACCTTCTCGCTGGAGTGGTACCTATTTATCTACCTGCACTTGACGTGCTTTTGAACTGCTAGGTGGGCAGGAGCTAGGACCAAACAACGGGAGCTCACCCCGTTGCGGGGATTCGAACCGCTGACCTTCCAGTCGGCAAGCCCTAGGCTCTCTGGTTTAGACCACAGTGCTACCCGCGTCCCTTGCTATATACATACACACACTTTATAACTGTAAGTTATAAACTTATTCTCCAAACTGTAGCTGAGCTAGGTATAATTATTTTTAAACTTCTAAATATTTGAATAGTTTGGTTGCCATAATGCCGCTAAAAACTGGTCCAGTTTGGAGTCCTAACTTTCCAGGAGGAGATAACACCCCATTCTTCTCAGTGATACCTGTGATTTTGTTGATTAAAATGAATAAGAATTAAGTGACTGGAAAGATGAAGATTGTGTGAAGAGTTCTTTACTTCCAGAGACATAGCTTTGTTAAGTATGTGGCATTCTACTTCACAAGAGCTTATGCCAGAATAAATGTGTTAGGCTTTAAGGTGCCATAAGACATTTTCATAGGTTAATAATTATGTAGAAGGACCTTCGATGTAGCTTTACTCAGCCTTACACAGCAATTGCCCTGTCCAAAATGCCTATTTATACAATTACGAAAAACACAAGCGCTCTTTCTTTTTGGAGTTATGGATAAAATAAGAAAGTCAAACATTCTATAAGCAAATCAAAAGTAGTTCCAGCTCTAGAGATTTGGGTTAAAGATAGGTCCTGAGTCTTAGCTGGTTAACGTGTTACTGTGGTATAAATATAGTCCTACAGATTTTGCTGGAACTTGAACTATCTTAAGATTTCACTGAACAGCTATCTTTATTTTTAGATGTTATTGTTTAATAGAGCTATCAAATTGTATCCAGTGATGTCCTCTAGCTTGATCTCATGGAAGGTTCCATCAGCAGAGTTCAGATGGAGACAAATTTTGCTGATTCCCCACACCCTCTGTTTCAAAGGATCCTACAAACCTTTGGAGCAGGCTAGGAGAAACACTGAGTGCTGAAGGGGGAATTGGTAAAAGGCACCTATCTCCCTGTACTGCTGATGGAGGCCCTACTGAATCAAAGTGCCTTCCATCAGTGGAGAGATGCCACTGGATGCAATTCATCATTTTGTTCATAAATCCCAAGGGATGCACCCATCTCTCAAATGCTTAGCTCTTACAAAATTCTGAATATATTTTAAATACATTAGTGTCTGATTGCACAAGAGTCTACTTAATAGGCTGGAGACAGAAAAACAAGAAGTGCCCAAGCTTGCAAATAGCTTCCTCGGCAGGCAAGACCTTGCTCATTCATTTTAATAGAGGAAGACCAAGCACACATTGTTCTGTACATGCATATTACCTACTTTTCCAATGAACAGAAACCATAGAATCACATAGGAAGTCAGTAAGGACACCCAGGTGTCCCCATAATTATGGCTCCTTTTTAAGGAACTAATGTTGACCAAGAAGAAAGACTACTGATAATAAAATGTGGTTGAAGATCACCCATGTAACAGTAATAAGGACAGGCATTTAAAAATTAGGCAATCTCCTACTCTTCAATTTAATGTATAACCAGGGGTATATTGTGACACACAGTGATTAAACAGAACGCTGATAAACGCTGATAAAAACGCTGATATTTAAAGAGAAAGTGGCCTAGTAGCAATTTTTTGGTTAAAAATACAATTTGATGTATGCCAGTAATGACCACCACAAAGTGATATGCTCTTTAGAGAAAGCTTTATCACAACCTGCAGAGAAGGTAGAGAAACTTTCATTACAACCAACCATTCCTTGCTGAGAGGAATCCTTCAAATCAAAAAAGGAAACTTTTCAGAGGTCAACACTATTTCACCTCTGCAGTATTTATTTAACAGCTCAAATCACAGAGAAAATCCAGAATCAATCTGCCTTGTCTGCTGCAAACTGGCACACTTACTTATTAAAAAAGAAAATGGAGGCCTCCATGGTGAGAAATAAAAAATAAATCACACAGTGACATCAAACCAATATATGGAACCCAGAGGTAACTAGAAAAGGTCAGCTGTGCTCAACTATTTCATTTATACATGTCTGCATATTGCTGCTGCATTGTTACCCGCTTAAAGAAAAACAATTAGCCAATGCTATTTTATAGCATGTCCTACAGGGAAAATCTTCCTTACGTGAATTTTCAACACTTTAAATGAGAGGCTATAGGAACCATGGGAGAAATAATTTTGGGGGAGGAAAAATCAACCCAGCCGGCAGTTTAAAATTGAAAGAGGAAAATGCAAATAGATATGTGAAATAATTCCAACTGTAAGAGTCAAAGAAAATTAAAATAGTTTCATATAAGATATATTTTCAGTCTAAAACTGGAATGTTGTATATTGTTATACATTATTTCCACTTCTAAAACAGTTTGAATTTTTTAGCTGGGTGTACTTTACATGTAAAGATATTGCAGATTTGTAACTTTCCATTATTTTATTGTCTTGTTTTATATTTTTATATTGTTGTAAACTGCTGTGATATATTTTTTAAGATACAGTAGTACATATAGATCTATATATAAATATATAGATCACAAATCCCTTGAATCAGTAAAAATGTGTCAGTCCAAAACCTAAGAAGGCTATTTCTTCCTGTACAGTAACCAACTGTATTATTTTTGGTGTCTGTTTGAAACATTTTTGTTAAGGCAAGCATATCCAAACACATAGATGTTGACATGTTTTATTTTCTTTTTAGTTTCCTTCTCTTTTCAATTGTTTCTAAAATGTTTTAATAACTCATTTTTAACTATTTTAGTCATTATTTTAATATTTCTTGTAAATCACATAGAGGTTCTGTTGCAGTCAAGCAGTATATAAATTTTGCTAAAAAATAAGTAATAAAGTTTTTGCTCAGCCCAAAAGTTGTGGGCCCAGGCACATTGAGCCCATGGCCAGCATAGAGGCCAAGACACAGATATAATAATCATAGGACACCCTCTTGGGATTTGAACAGGCCACAACCTTTTGATAACAGATGTCAGACGATTTTGGCATGGGCATTGGGAGTGAATCCTGACTCAACCAACCCGGCTACTGGTTGATTGTTGGGCAGGGTGGATTCTGGGTTATGGATCACCCTATGGTATACAGCAGGCTTCCTCAAACTCGGCCCTCCAGATGTTTGTGGCCTACAACTCCCATGATCCCTAGCTAGCAGGACCAGTGGTCAGGGATGATGGGAATTGTAGTCTCAAAACATCTGGAGGGCCGAGGTTGAGGAAGCCTGTTATAAAGCAAATCAGGGCAACCATCCAAGACCACAATTTTAGGTGGAGTGCTATGACCCCTCAGCCCTTGTCTGGGCAAAAGCACCTCTTCTTGGACCCTGATTCCTTGGAGTAGAGGGCATAAGGTTCCTGAGCTGCCCACCATCAGCCACCTGAGCCATCTCACCACCAAATGGTATATTAATTTTGCTAAAAACAATAAGTAAGTAAATAAATAAATAAAAATGCTGTAAGTTTCCGTCCTTAGAAAATTTTGAAGATTGCAGTTCCCATAAAAATCATTACATTTTACCTCAGTGTTTGACCTTGTGAGAGCTTGCACTTAGTGATAGAATAAAATCCAAACAAACATAGTTCAAAGACTTAAGCTAATGTTGGCTTTCCCAAATATTCCATGGGATCCGCCATTCTCAATTAACAGATTTGTGCCTGGTGGTAAGTTTCCACCAGTTTGCTTAAGAGAATGGAAGTATATAAGCTGGTTATCTTTAACTTCTAAATAAAAATTTGAAGGGTATTTTACCAAATGAGAATCCAACATGTAAGTTTTGTTGAGCTGAACCATATGAATTTCTTCAATATTTTCTTGCACCCTAGGAAGTGCCGTTCCTTTGTGTGTGTGTGTAGTATTTTGCAACAATTCAATGAAAATTTTGGAGGTATATTATGGAATACTAAACAGAATCAAGAAACTGTTGTGCAGCAGTAAAAGCTTTTTAAAATCCAGGTGTTTGTTCCATCACTGCTCAGCAACAAGGTGAAACAATGAAGTTTCTGATTGGTTATATCGGCTTGTGGTAACAGCATACTTGCTTGAACTCATTGGGAACACAGCAATAATTTTTAAAAATCACTGAAGCAGCAGCCTTTTGAGGAACAATAGCTGTGAATAAGCACAAAAATGCTGACCTTTTGTGGCCTTTGGAATAATAAAAAGCCATGAAAAATAAATTAGCTCAGCAACTGACACAACATCCAGCCACACAGAATTAGTGATGGACAAGCACAAAAGTCATGAAACAAAAACCAATCATGCGCTGTGAACATTACAGGCTAACACTTAGGAATAATTACTGGCCATCCCTTTGCTACCTTCCCCACACCAAGGGGGGAAAGCTTTGAGGACAAGTGAAGGTAGTAGCAAGTAGAAGAGGTCCTGTGTGCTTCTCTGTCCCTTGGAAAATCATGTGTGTAGAATATTTTCCTGCCAGGGTAATAATGATGCTGGGGCTTGTAGTCAATTCCCATCATTCCCAGTGTCAAAAGAGCTTCTAATTTCTTTTCTAGTTACAAAATCTCAATGTAACTTCCTATAAAGGTAAATGACGCAAGTAAATTGTTCAATGAAGCATCAAATATATTGAGTATGCCTAGGAGTATAAACTAAATTCAGAAAAGTTAATACCACTTGTGGGTCCCCAGTCTTCCACAAACCACTATTAAATAAAACTTGTACAATAGCAAGAAGAAACATTTATTATTGTCATTATTTATTGGTCACTTTTTGCCATGGCAACTCAAAGTGACTTACAATATTTTAAGCAAAACCCATGTCCCAACTGCAAGATGTGAGGTTACAGGTTACCAGGCAGAGGGCCTTCTCGGTAGTGGCGCCTGCCCTGTGGAACACCCTCCCACCAGATGTCAATAATAAACAGCCATCTGAGTTTTAGCAGACATCTGAAGGCAACCCTGTTTAGGGAAT
This sequence comes from Podarcis melisellensis, assembly GCF_964234715.1. Classification (NCBI taxonomy): domain Eukaryota; kingdom Metazoa; phylum Chordata; class Lepidosauria; order Squamata; family Lacertidae; genus Podarcis; species Podarcis melisellensis. The sequence continues at coordinate 60,176,136 of NC_138531.1, forward strand.
TTTTTAAAGTTTGATGTTTTATTCTGTTTTTAATCTGTTGGGAACCGCTCAGAATGGCTGGGGAAACCCAGCAGGAAGGGTGGGGTAAAAATAATAAATTATTATATCATCACCATCAAGCTATGCACCTGCTCCTACAGTTAGAGTATAACTCTCTCAAGAGCAGGTCTAAGGAACCACCCACTAAGAGTGCCTCAGCCCTATCAGGATTGAGCTTATTGGCTGTCATCCAGTCCATTACTGAAGTAAGACAGCAGTCCAGCATATCCATTGCCCTCATCTGCAGATGTAAAGGAACATATTGCTGAGAACAAAATTCCACATGAGCCCACTTTGTGGTTTCTTGCAGATGTCAAACAGCATGGGGATAAAATGGAAACCTGCAGAAGCCCACATTGAAGGCTTCCTGGGTTGAACACCACTCCCCAAGCATCACCCTCTGAAAGAGGCCATCCATGTAGCACTGGAGTATATTGATAAACGTAGTAATTTTAGCCAATTTTAATGACAGTGTTGGCCCCACAATGTAAGAAAATGAAGCTACTTGCTTTAGTTGGCTCCATGGGGGGAGATAGGATTCCCAACCCCAAAGTATTGGCCCTAGTGGGGGTTGGCAAGTGGAAAATGTCATTTGGGCTCCAATTCAAGTATCAGAAAAGCTTGAGCTGGACCTGTAAAGATGAGTGAATGTACAGTGGTGCCTCGCAAGACGAAATTAATTCGTTCCGCAAGTCTTTTCGTCTTGCGAGTTTTTCGTCTTGCGAAGCACGGTTTCCCATAGGAATGCATTAAAAATCAATTAATGCGTTCCTATGGAAACCGCCTTCAGACCAGGTCCGGGGACAGTGTCCCACGACCTCTTCTGAAGGCCGGCGGGGGGCGAAAGTCTTTGCTTCCCCCTGCCTGCCTTCCCGGGAGAGTCTTTGTCCCCCCCGCCTGCCTTCAAAAGCTGTCCGGGCGCTTTTAAATCGCCCCGGACAGTCCCGGGGCGATTTAAAAGCCCCCGGTTAGGCAGGCAGGGGGGACAAAGACTTTTGCCCCCCGCCTGCCTTCAGAAGAGGTCTGGACCTCTTCTGAAGGCTGGCGGGGGGCAAAAGTCTTTGCTCCCCCCCGCCTGCCTTCAAAAGCCGTCCGGGCGCTTTTAAATCGCCCCGGACAGTCCCGGGGCGATTTAAAAGCCCCTGGTTAGGCAGGCAGGGGGGACAAAGACTTTTGCCCCCCGCCAGCCTTCGGAAGAGGTCCTGGACCTCTTCCGAAGGCTGGCGGGGGGCAAAAGTCTTTGCTCCCCCCGCCTGCCTTCAAAAGCCGTCCGGGATAGCGGGAAGCGCTTCCCTGCTATCCCGGACCGCTTTTAAAATGCTGGCGGTGGGGAGCAAAGCCTTTTGCCCCCGCCGGTCTTCCTGGACCTCTTCTGAAGGCCGGAGGGGGGGGGGAAAGGCTTTGCTCCCCACCGCCAGCATTTAAAAGAGGTCCCCGGAGATTTCCCTATGGGCTTTCGTCTTGCGAAGCAAGCCCATAGGGAAAATCGTCTAGCGAAGCGTCGCAAAAACCGAAAAACCCTTTCGTCTTGCGGGTTTTTCGTCTTGCGAGGCATTCGTCTTGCGGGGCACCACTGTAAAATAAATAAAATATTTGCTAAACTTTGGTTAAATACACAAGTTAATATGATGAAGTAATCAGTATACTCCATCAAAAGTATTATTATCATCAAAAGGCTGGTCACTTTTGCTTTCCTGTAGATTACTGCATTCATTGTTGAATAGAAGTTTTTTTTTAAGCACTGCTCTTATTCTGAAAAGAAATAAATCTCAGCATGTCATCAAATACAAGAAACTCTTGGGTAACTAGTAAAGGTCAAATGTTTCAAACATGTCTGCTTTACTGTTTCCCGCTTAAGGGAGGGAATTAGTTATATGATGCCATACCCTGTTGAACACAGGTATTACTTTAATGCACTTGCTGTCTGCTTTACAGTGTGATAGATACTCTATTCAAAAATAATCAAATAGCCAGTTTTTGTTACTATTTCAATTATCAGAGAATAACTTCCTGTTGCTACATGGTTTACATATTCTGGACCACCTTATCACACATAGGTTCAAGGAAATTCATTTCTAATTATAAAATGTGCTAAAATAAGCACATGCACGAGAACACAAACTACATACTGATTAAGTTTATCAGAACAGCTGCAATTTTGTAAATTACAGTGCTATGCAGACTACTATAGTATAAGAACTTTTAATAGAAAATTACCAACAAATGCAGCTCAGTTATTTAATTTTTCTTTTAGAAAAAAACCCAAAACCAAAATAACTATATAAAGCTCTGGACAAGATTTCTTTTCTGGTATTCTAGCCAGCACAGATGTTTTCATATCACGGTTTGATGCTTACTCAATTTTTCACATAGGGGCTCCCACTTAAAACTAATAAACCTGTTAAGACATCTATAAATTCTCACAAAAAGCCATTACAAGGGTTCCATAAATATAAACTTAGTGGCATAGTTCTGGGATTTATACCATGCATTTCTCACTTTCCAAAAAGCAAAACAAAAAAACCCCTCCAAATAAACAAGCATGCACAAAACTGCTTTAATAACCTCTTGAAATCAGATAATATTCTGACAATTCAGTTTCAGTGACAAAAGGAGCCTGGGCAGAAGCCAAGAGGCCCAGGTGCATTGTGTCATGCCAGTATTTAATGTAGTCTAATATCAGATAGATGCTAGTAGAGAAAATACTCAGAATAAAGTACAGATAATAGCATGGACAACCACTCATTGCAAAATTACTTTTGCTCATCATGCTGTGCGCTTTGTATTAAATTTTTCTGTCAAGTGGCAGGAATCACAGGGAGAAGTGGCTTGAAAACCCCTTCTTGTAACCCTCGATAAGTATCTATAATATTAGGCTTTCATATGATAATGGCAAATGATGCCCCTCTTTGAAAAATTTCTGACTGGTAATGAAAGTCCTAATCAGATTGTTGTTGTTGAGAACCAGGAGGTGGGGGAATGATGCCACTGCTGCTGGCAACCCCTCCTCTTTAGTGAATTTAGAAAACTTGACAAGATGGGTAAATCTTACATGAATTTCCAACAAAGCCCTTTGGTTGTTTTATAAAACTGAAAGGTGGTGGTTTAATAAAAGCTGGCCCTCCTGAGGCATTTTCATTAAAGGCTCTCTCTAGACAACATCACAATGTTTGCATTATCCTTCTATACTCCCCAGAGAATACAAGCATTACCTTTTCAGCAGGAGTCGATATTGTGTGTGAAGGCATGAGAGGAGATGATTAGATTCTGCCTTTTGGTGCACAAAGTAACCTCTTGGAACAATACTATGGTTAGGATTAAAATTCAACGATTTTGCTGCCTGCTATTTTAATGCTAAATTGTTTCTGTGATGGGAAAAATTACACTACGGAGGATTTATTTTAATGAAGATTTTAATCTCATGCATGTATTATTTTCCACTATTGTACCCAATTGCAGTCTTCTTTCAAAAAAATAGTGACAGTTGATGGCTGATTAGGGTATTAGAGAAAACAAATGCACTTTTAATGTATGTGTGTACAGGAGAATTCAGGACAGACTGAAAACAGAAATGATGCTTACGATAGACTATGCTGAATATGTATAGCATCAGGAAATGCCAGCCACCTTTCACTTAATGTAACTTACTGTAAGCTTTGCAAAAATACAGTATTTGCACTAGAAGTGTGCACATCTGAACATAGTGTTTACCATCTGTGTAGACTTCTCTTCGTAGATGTCCTTGCTGGTGCTTTTGCTTTTTGACAGGTCGTACCTTCTGAATTACAGCAGCACTCATGTTGCTGTCAGTAGAGACAGGGCTAGTGGGTCTGGGGCAGTGCGAGGCATGGTAATGTCTACGACCTGGAAACAAAGAGGCACACAGTGTTATAATTTGTTACTTTATCTCTGAAACTAGAATAGTCTTTCGATTCTGTAAATAAAAATATAGGTATATAATTAGCATTATTTAGATTCAATGTCACATTAATATAAACATGCAAGGCTTTTTTTTATCCAGAACTTTTACAGAGCAAAACACATTTAAATTGATAGGAACAGCACCAAGATAATCACTGTACTATTTAACATTTATATATCATTTTCAAGTGTTCAAATGATTTCACATGCATTATCAATTGCAGTCCTTTCAACAACCCTGCAGGGTAAATCAGATTATAATAACTCATAACATTCTCAAGCCACCTAATTTTGGACAATTGTCATATTCCCTGAACCCTGTATATATGTATATACCATCAAAGAAAACCCTCCCTGTGCCTGCCCAGTTCTTCCACCTGATCTTCACCAACCCTAAGTTTTGGTACTTGTCACTAGGGAACAACTGAAATTGTTGCCCCCCCCCCCCATGAAATTTTTGTTGATATATTTGTTATCAAGTCCCAAGGCTTAGGATTTCTTTGCTGCTGCTACTTAAAGTGTCACCAACAATTACCATAGTTTATGAATTGCTAAGACAGTTTAGATTGTATTTACTTTTTGGCACAAAATAAAAATACAGTGGTTTTTACCATTGAAAAAAGCTATAGAGAAAAAGTTATAAATACTGTAGCATGTTCTTTCTTGTGAGTGGTTAGATTCATCACATTTTAATTTCACCTCAAGTTGCTTCCATGATAAAAGCGACCTGACAAGGCACCAGAGAATCAGGGGGAAAACCAGAGTGTGGGGAAAGACTTGCAGGAGGCACACAAGGTAACCCATAGCAAATTCACACTTGTGCTTCAACACGAAGATGTCCCTTTTGTACACCAGAGGACTCACATAGGCGAGACATGCTATGACTGTTTATAGTGTGGGAAAAGGTTGTTTAGATGTTTCCAGCTTAAAAGGTTAGAAGCAAGTGAGGAAAAGATGGGAGGCGGTTTCCTCACTACACATAACTTTTTTCTTTCTTTTTATTTGCTAAGTATTAGAAAACACAACTAGGGACTATCCCATTGAGGAGACTGCTTAGATTCCAAAGGAGAGCCTAAAAAATCTAAAACTATATACACCAGGCCATGCCTTGTTTATTGTTTATTTATTGACATGATCCACTGCTAAAGTTTTACTGGATCTTTTCCATAGATTTTTATATGGTTTTTATTGTAATGTGTTGATCTTTCTTCTTCTGATTTTGTGTTATGCTTTTAAAGCTTTTTAAAAGTAGCTTAAGAGAATCTTTATATAGCAAGTGACTAATAAATTAAATTCATTGTCATTGTCATCATTATCTTCGTCTCATAGAGGCCCTTATGAGGTCCACCATTTTATCCTAACTCAGCTATGAGGTTGATAGCAGTAGTAGTAATAATAATAATAATAATAATAATAATAATAATAATAATAATAATAATTTGTACTCCACCCATCTGACTTGGTTGGCCCAGACAGTAGGCTAGGAGAAAGTGACTTCCTGAGTTTAATGGCTGATCAAGAAGGGTAACATGGTCCAACACTGCAACTACTTACTTTAGAAAGAAATGCTCTGCAAAGTACATGCACTATACTATACTTTTTAACCAGCCTTGCCACAACCATTAGCCATAACAGCTGCAGTGGGGTTGGCATCCCCCACTGCTGTGTGAAAGTGCTCCAACTGCTAGTTACCTAGGAGTTCAGAGCTGAAGGAAGAAATCTTCTAGCTTTTCACATCATTCAGGTGACCTAGGGCCATTGGGAAGCTCTGCCCCCTGCCTCCCAAGGGCATCATGGCAAGAGGAGGTCAACCTGGCTTCATCCTGGAGCAGTTGCTCCACTGGTTTCCTTTTCTTTTTCCTCCCCATTCCTATTGCATTGTACCCCTTAGATTCCAAATCTGATGGCAAGAACTGTCTTACTGCTTAATATATGTACAGCACTTAGGAAATGTGATTGCCTGGTGAATTCGTTTTAGTGAAATCATGGAGATCACATAACAATTCCCCACATCAACTCAATAAAGCATAGAGTTGCTGACAAGAGGCCCCTGAGGGCTTGTGTTCACAAGAATATAGAGGTACCGCTTCTATTAAAGGGAAAGGAGAAGCCGTTTCTTATGGAAGAGTAGAGTGAGTGTGGGTGAGTAAAACTACCGTATTTTTCGCCCCATAGGACACACCGCCCTATAGGACGCACCTAGGTTTTTTGGGGGGGGGAAATAAAGAAAAAAACATTATTTCCCCCCCAGGCACGGGGCTGGCGCGGGGGAAGCCCGAGCTTCCCCCGACCCCAGCCCCCAGAACAGCCTGCTATCCACAAGCTTAGGGAGCCGTGCCAGTCTCCCCAGGCTTGCGGACAGCTGCGTGAAGCCCAGGCGCGCTCTTCAGAGCACCCGAGTCTTTGGAATGCAGGCGGCTCTGCGCGACCCTCCGGAGCCCGGCGCAGCTTGTAGTCAGTACTTGAGCTACATGGATGTAGTTTGGGTGTAATCTTCGACACCTCCCTTTCCATGGAGGTGCAGATTGCAGCTATAACAAAGGCGGCATTTTTCCATCTCCGTCAAGCTTAGCAGTTGGCTCCTTACCTCTCTCGCCCTGACCTAGCCACTGTGATCCACGCGACGGTCACCTCCAGACTGGATTATTGTAACTCGCTCTACGTGGGGCTGCCCTTGAGAAGGACCCAGAAACTCCAGCGGGTGCAGAATGCTGCAGCGAGACTCCTTACGTGGTCTTCGCTGCGAGATCACATTCACCCGGTGCTATACCAGCTGCACTGGCTCCCGGTGGAGTACAGGATTAGGTTTAAGGTGCTGGTTTTAACCTTTAAAGCCCTATACAGCCTAGGACCCTTGTACCTACGGGACCGCCTCTCCTGGTATGCCCCACAGAGAAACTTACGGTCTTCAAATAAAAACATCTTGAAGGTCTCAGGCCACAGAAAAGTTAGGCTGGCCTCAACTAGAGCCAGGGCTTTTTCGGCTGTGGCTCCGATCTGATGGAACACTCTGTCACAAGAGACTAGGGCCCTGCGGGACTTGACATCTTTCCGCAGGGCCTGCAAGACAGAGCTGTTCCACCAGGCCTTTGGCCAGGGCACAGCCTGACTCCCTCCCTCGGCAATCTTTGCGGAGCTCTGGCCCAATGGTGGCCAGTGGCTTGAATTAGTTAATTTTATAAGGAATGATTTTAGAGTGTTGTTTGTGCTGTACTTTTGTACTGTTTTATTGTTGTTAGCCGCCCTGAGCCCGGCTTTGGCTGGGGAGGGCAGGATATAAATAAAATTTATTATTGTTATTATTATTATTATTATTATTATTATTATTATGGATCAGTGGCCTCATTTTGTGCAAGCAACATTCTGTGTTCTTAAGAAATAGGGTAGAATAGCACCAGTGATGTTGCTCCTGGATGGAGACAGGCTTGTTCCCTACTTACTTCCTTTGGGGTTGGGGGCAATCATGTTCTTTGCTGCTTAGTCTTTTATTTAGTCCTCTTCCCATTTTAAGCTTGTTTTGTTTTTATTGTTTTGCACAGTATGTATGCATGTGTGTATTTTGGTACAATATTTTTAGCTGTGTTTGTTGCAGCCTATTTATTGCTTTTATGAACATATATTTTAAGTTTGCACTGCTTTCATGGGTTGGAATGAGGAGGGGTGTTGTTTAAGCTTAGGCTCCTGGCTAACTTCTGTAAGAGAAAATCATCTGTGCAGTGTGTACTTTTGAAAAGTATTCATTTGAACTGAAAGTGTAGTACAGTTAAAACAATCACACAAGCATGATGGGCTTTGCTGAGATGGCTATATACTATAAGGGAATTTCTATTACTCTCTATATGAAACTTTGACATGTGCACAGGATTCACATAGGAACAGTATTTCAGAAGGATTTGCTTAGGATTACAGCTAATCATTTATCAACTGGGAATCCCTGATTAAATATATGATAGCAGTGAAGAAGCCTCACCTCCCACAGCATCCTGCATTTGACGCCTTGCTACCTTGAGACCAGCATATTCTGCTGCAGCAGCAACAGCCTGTGCAAAATCTGCATCTGTAAAAAAGGATCCATCTGATGAGCTAACACTAGACCGTCCACTTGAGATATTGTCATCTTCTGAGGCTGAACCCCATCCATTGATCATGGAACCTGTCACAGAGCTCTCCAGATCTCCTACACTTGAGGCTGGCGTCTGTTCAAGACCACGCAAAAGAAGCCTTCTGTTCTGCATCTTGGCCACTTCCATGTCTGCTTCATCCTCCTCTTCTGGTGCATCAGTATCCATGTCTGATACAAGAGGTCCTGAAATGTAACCATAGGTATGTGGCGGAGAGATAGGTCTTGGAGGTGGAGGAGGGCTCACAGGCTGACGTCTGTGTGTGAAAAAAATAGTTAGAAATGCTTACAGATTAACAAAACATATATACAGTTATAATTTCCTATTTTATTGAGTCTTGAACTGATTTTTATTTCTTTCAACTGGAAATGGTTGACTACTTAAGTAGAAAAGTAATATCACCTTCCTTAATTACTAGAATATAGACTTTTTGTAATTGGTTCTTAAACTGTTATAGGAAACACTATTCTGAATTCAGTGTTGTCAAATGTACAGCGGTACCTCGGGTTAGTACTTAATTCGTTCTGGAGGTCCGTACTTAACCTGAAACTGTTCTTAACCTGAAGCACCACTTTAGCTAATGGGGCCTCCTGCTGCTGCTGCGCCGCAGGGGAGCACAATTTCTGTTCTCATCCTGAAGCAAAGTTCTTAACCTGAAGCACTATTTCTGGGTTAGCAGAGTCTGTAACCTGAAGCGTATGTAACCTGAAGCGTATGTAACCCAAGGTACCACTGTAGTTGACTTATCAGATAGAGTGGAACCAAATAGAATTTAGGGGGATTACTTGAGGTGTGCCCTGCTGAACTACTTGCTATAATTTGGGCAGCGGTGCTCACATAGTCAGGCACCCTGCTTCAAATGCTCACCCTATACTTAATGAAGGGTACATGATATGCCTGGTGAATCAAGCCAAAGATCTACTCTAACACCCTGTTCTCTTCTGTGGTCAACCACATGCTTCCAGAAAGCCCACAACCAGTAAAATTTCTGTTTGGTTCCTCCCTAGGAATTGATATTCAGATAAATATTCCCCTCATCTGGATGGTGCATATAGCCATCAAGACTTATAGCCACTGATGAATCCATTGTTTACAAAAAATTGTTGTATTCTTATTCAAGGTACAGTCAAACCTTGGTTGTCGAACATAATCCATTCCAGAAGCCCATTCGTGGGTTCTGATTGGCTGTAAGAGCTTTCTGCACTCAAGTGGAAGCTGCGTCGGACGTTCGGCTTCCAAAAAACGTTTGAAAAACCAGAGCATTTACTTATGGATTTTTGGCGTTTGGGAGTCAAGGTTTGACTGTATCTTTTAAAAAATGAACTGGATATGAAAACTCATAATGTCATTTTAACACAAAATGTTATAGAGCATTATGGATAAAAAGTTATAAAGTTTTTTTTTTTAATTCATTCTCTCCATATGGTTCATTTAAAAAAAAAATCTACCAAAGCAAAAAAGTTCCAGTCTTCACCTTCTAATCATTTTACTAGCGTTACCTGTACTTACTAAGTCTATGACTTTTTTTTAAGACAGTGTGATCAGAAGCTTACACAGTTTTTAAAAACAGCCGAGTCCCATGGCATATTACATGTCTTAATAAATTTATTTTTATGGCATAAGCTTTCATGGATTAAAGTCCACTGTCAATATGACAAAAGTTTCAACTAGAAATGGGAACAAAGTGGCAGTTATGGAAAACGTATTGAAAATGTGACTGAGGTGGTATTTCATACTGTAAAGGCTATCAAGGATGCTTTATAACGTGTCAGAACTCCACTTGAAGTACCATGAAGAAAATGGTACTTTGCCCACATATGGAGGGAATGTAGCCATACCAGGATTTTTTGGAAAGGTATAAGGGTCTGCCATCTACAATTGAATCTAATTTAATGTTGTTAGATCATATTAACCAGCTCAAAAAGAAATATCAAATACTATTGGTATTATTTGTTGATAACCGCTTAAGATAATAGCAGGAAAGTCCTGGGAAACAATTAAACTTTGAAAATTGGCCAATGAGTAAGGAGAGTAAGGGACATTATGAATAAAATTACCTGTTACAAACATGTTTGGGAGGCAAGAATCCAAATTTTCCAGCCAATCTAGTAGCCTTTTATTTTGTATTGGAATAAAAAGAAAACTACGGATTTGTTCATTATGACATTTTACATCCAGATAACAGACTATGTAACTACTCTTTGGAAACACTGTTTACACCATGGTAAATGAAGTGCTACTCTCAATACTGAGTTTTCATTAAGATATAACATTAGAAGCAATTTAAATTGACACATTTGTTTGATTACTGCTGGTTGTGTTGCGTAACCCCAACACGTTCGCCTTATAGAACTAGTTTAAGGAAGTTCCTTCAGAATGTGCTTTGGTAACATACCTCCGATCTTGTGGATGCTGCAAATGTCCCATTTCCTCCTGGCAATCCTGTAGCATTGGCTGGAGTTCTTCTTGGGGGGAAGGCGTTAATGTAGCAGTAGACTGATGGCTGTAGGACACTGCTGCTGGAGATGAAGCTGCTCCTCGAACTGGTGGTGTGGGACCTCGTTCATCCTCTTCCTCTTCCTCTAGCTCATCCTGCTGTAGATACATTCTTGCTGGTGGGATTGGACATGGGATTTCCTGGTCATAGCTAAGGATTAATTTAAGAATATGTGAATTACAATACTGAATACATTCATACCATGTTTGGACCAAATTAATATTATTTCTTGAGTCAAACTGAAGACTCAGTTCCATACTAGGATTACAAATATTTTTATTCAGTTAATTAAGTGAATCTGGACCACTGGGTTGGAAAAATTTACTGATGAATCATTCTTTTATCTTACCTTTCATTTACAGATAGACTGTAGTCTTCACTATTACTGTGGGGAGGAGGATGTACAGGGGGAGGTGGAAGAAGGTCTGCCCAGTTCATGCCAGCCTGTTTGGATGCCTTGGGGGTTCTAGCACCCTTCTTGTGCCCTTGACTCCCTATGAAGAAATATATTCATATTGTTATATCATAGCCCATGAAATAAATTGATGATCAGTCCTTTAGGGGACAATTAACAATGTGACAAGGTGTTAATTGAACGAGTATTCACATGTTTAGGAGTTTCAAAAAGAACATACAATATTCCAGACATAGCTTGTTACAAATTTTGGATTCTGTAGAACTTAGTAAGCATGTAAATGTCACTAATAAGTCAGCTTTTATACACTGTTGTAGTACATTTCAGTTAAGAATGCATTGGCTATATATTTTACAAAGCACCCACCCCCCAGTTTATTTTTTGAAGCCTAATTTTGGGTTCACAATTGACAGAGATATGATCTATTAAAGGTTTCCCTGTTACATTAATGAATATATGTAATTTATACTTGTCCACTGAAATGTTTTAGGCACAATGAAATTACTAAATTCATTCCAAATGGCAGGTGCAGTTGAAAATAATTACTGGAAGAATTTTAAAAAAAACTGCAATAAGAAGAGCAGAAGAAAGTATGGGACAAATGTTTTCAGCTACTCTTGGTGGAAAATTATAGCTTACAGTAAAATGATACAAGCTTTAGCCATCTGAGTATCTTGGGGAAAGGATTGATTGCTTGGGTGCTGTTGGATTTCAAGTGAACATTTCACATAAGATGTAAAGCAAAACGGAAAGAGAAATGTTTCATGCTTCTAAATACGCTAAACTATTTTAAATTGGAATAATAGTGAATGTTTTTCAAATCTAAATATGTTAAATATTTTATTCGGTCGTATTACCAACATTCCTAATGCTTCAGAGTTTGAACTGGGTCATTTGCAGCATATTCTAATGGCATGTCTGCACACTATAACTGCATCCACTTCTGCCAGTGGTAGGAAGAGAACACTCAGAAGTCCCAGTAAATGTGCAGAACCTGCCTCTAGAATCTCTTGGGTCCCAGTCAACTATCTCAATGAAGAAAATGTATTTATAGATATATTTCAACTGACCACCCCTCAAACCCACTGTTCAGATAACTAATATCAGGGTAATCATAGCAGTTGCATAATTGTGAAGTCGTCCCATAATAGCTCACATTTTTCTTCATTGTTTGCTTTAGCTCCACATTACTAATTTTAAAAAAACACACACACATGCACATAAAATAATAAACTATAAACCAAACCTCACATTCATCTGCAAACTATAGGGTAATGTTTTATGAAAGGAACAGCAGCAGAGTGTATTACAAACCCTTTCCCAGAAGCCAGCTCTGCTATAACTTGTTGGTGTCTCTGTAATTCAGCCATAAGAGAAACCCTGAAAGTAGTTGTAGCTGTATAGAAAGCAGCTTTTCTTTTCTTTTTCTAGATATGAGTGTGCTTCCATCTCTGCTAAACTGATTTTTTATACAGTTGTTAAATAATTTCCATTATACTGTAAAATAGGCATCTCACAGTACATCATTTGATAAAGAAAGAGTTGTGGTATAGGGATGGTAGGCGGGAAACCTGTGGTCCAGACTTTGTAATAGGTTCCAAGCAAGACTGGACAGATATGTACACACAAATACAGTTACAAAAAGCTGAACTGAAGGCAAACACACTTGCCTTCTACCAAAATAACGGAAACTTAATGAAGCTGTGAAGGTCTACATGCACATGTCAAAACTGCAAAAGTTCCAGATGGGGCAAGGGACGAAATGGTCTGAAAAAGAGACTTCTCCCTCAGCTTATAATACCCCAGACAAGGCTCAGGTAGCTAGCATTACTGCTGAGCAGCCTGTTGGTTTGACCCTGGGTGGTTGCTTTTGACCAAAAATAAAGCTGTCACACTGGTTTAATACCGAACAGAGGGAGGAAATAATAATTGCACAGGTTTTCATGTGCTCTAGCAACTGTGTTGACACTTCTTGACTTTCCAAGATATATTGGTGGGTTGTGAAACTGGTGGGTTGTGAAGCTGGTGGGCTAGATCCTAATATTATTATTATTATTATTATTATTATTATTATTATTATTATTATTATTATTTATACCCCACCCATCTGGCTGGGTTTCCCCAGCCACTCTGGGCAACTTCCAACAAAATATTAAAATACAATAATCTGTTAAACATTAAAAGCTTCCCTAAACCGGGCTGCCTTCAGATGTCTTCTAAAAGTCTGGTAGTTGTTTTTCTCCTTGACATCTGGTGGGAGGGCGTTCCACAGGGTGGGTGCCACTACTGAGAAGACCCTCTGCCTGGTTCCCTGTAACTTAGCTTCTTGCAGCGAGGGAACCACCATAAGGCCCTTGGCACTGGACCTCAGTGTCCGGGCAGAATGATGGGGGTAGAGACGCTCCTTCAGGTATACTGGACCAAGGCCGTTTAGGGCTTTAAAGGTCAGCACCAACACTTTGAAATGTGCTCGGAAACGTACTGGGAGCCAATGTAGGTCTCGGCGGTTGCTCCCAGTCACCAGTCTAGCTGCAGCATTCTGGATTAGTTGTAGTTTCTGGGTCACCTTCAAATGTAGCCCCACATAGAGCACATTGCAGTAGTCCAAGCAAGTGATAACTAGAGCATGTACCACTCTGGCGAAACAGTCCACAGGCAGATAGGGTCTCAAACTGCGTACCAGATGGAGCTGGTAAACAGCTGCCCTGGACACAGAATTGACCTGTGCCTCCATGGGCAGCTGCAAGTCCAAAATGGCTCCCAGGCTCCACCCATGGTCCTTCAGGGGCACAGTTACCCTATTCAGGACCTGGGAGTCCTCCACACCTGCCCGCCTCCTGTCCCCCAAAAACAGTGCTTCTGTCTTGTCAGGATTCAACCTCAATCTGTTAGCCGCCATCCATCCTCCAACCGCCTCCAGACACTCACACAGGACCTTCACCGCCTTCACTGGTTCTGATGTGAAAGAGAGGTAGAGCTGGGTATCATCTGCATACTGATGAACACCCAGCCCAAACTCCTGATGATCTCTCCCAGCAGCTGCATGTAGATGTTGAAAAGCATGGGGGAGAGGACAGGACAAAACCCTGAGGCACCTCACACGTGAGAGCCCAGGGGTCTGAACACTCATCCCCCCCCAACCACTTTCTGAACACGGCCCAGGAGGGAGGAATGGAACCACTGTATAACAGTGCCCCAAGCTCCCAGCCCCTCTAGACGGTCCCCTAACCTCTGCAGGCCAACTTTGAAAGTGGACAGTCCAAACTCCTGATGATCTCTCCCAGCAGCTGCATGTAGATGTTGAAAAGCATGGGGGAGAGGACAAAACCCTGAGGCACCTCACACATGAGAGTTTCTGAACACGGCCCAGGAGGGAGGAATGGAACCACTGTATAACAGTGCCCCCAGCTCCCAGCCCCTCTAGACGGTCCCCTAACCTCTGCAGGCCAACTTTGAAAGTGGACAGTCTGCCCATCTGTCAATCATGACAGATCATATGACTGCCACCTGTGAAAGTTCAAGTCACTATAACTGCTGTTTGGTGGTTGCAGAAACCTCCCTTCAATATGTGCTTTCAGGATCAATCAACTGAATCTAAGCCGCATTCTCTAGCCCACCTGGCATTAAGAAGTTTCCAAAAGGGAACAACTGCAACTGATTACCAGGGTTTGCAGATAGCACTGTGCTATGAAGCCTGGGCAATCAGATGATATTTGGGGCTTCAAAGCAAAGGGCTTTATACATTCAACTGACTGGGAGTGCCTGTAATGCCCTTTTGGGTCCAGCTGTGTACGAAGACAGAGAGGCTGCCTAGTGTATGCCTGATAGCTGGTTGTTGTTGTTTTGTTGTTGTTGTTTTTAAGAGTAAAGTCTTTTTGATTTAAAGTAGCTTGGTGTGATTAGGTTTTTTAGTTTCAGGTAAAAGGAATATCATTCCTTAAAAACAAAAACAGCAATCACATCAATCTCAGATGCTCAAATAAACTAACTTGGCAATGTGTGCGCTAAAGCTCAAGGAAGGGTGCAATGAGGTTAGCTCCCCCCATGGATTGGTCTTAGATCAGGAAGCACAGACTGTTGGGGAGGCTACAATGGGTTAGAGAAATGGAAATTAAAACACACATTGCCACAATCACCTTGCAGTGATAAAGTAGGCGCAATCCCACACCCACCAAAATTAAAGAAATTCTAAAGCATATTGCAAAAGAGGCCAAAATAAAACAAAACGGGAGCCTCTTTCCCAGGGAGAAAAATATTTGAGGAAATTGGAGATTAGGTGCAGCAGTAGTTCATACTCACCAGATGTACTGCTTCCTCGATCTGAACTGTTGTAGGACCCTCCTGTATTCTGATCGTAGGCTTGGTTGTATGGGATGGTTGGAACATTATCATTTGATCGGTAGTCTGCAATTAAAACAGACTTTTTGAATTTGCATGCATATGCTGCTTGAGTATAGTACTGTGAATGTTCAAACTGCTTACAGCTAAGCCTTAACTTATTGTCTGGTTACAGATCTGTGTTCTTAGTGTGAAAGGCTGATTTGTTTTTGCTGTGTTTAAATGTGTGGCATGTGAGACTATGTAATGGAAGACTGGGAAAATGTTGAACAAAATAGTCTGATCTGAGATTTACCATTTTGACCTCTTTTCCTTTTTCAGCACTTTACACTATCATTAAGGAAGCGTATCTACCGCAGACGTGATTCTCTATACATTGGGTTTTTTTTTAAAAAAATAGATCAGTATTCTCCCATTCGCTTTCTTATTTTCTAAGACAAAACTATCTTTCTGACAATTTACTTCCAGCCTGTGTAACGAGAAATAACCATTTTGATGAGTTCTGCACTGTGCTCTATCATTCCTATTTCACATCCCATGGCTCTGTTTATGATTTGCTTTTATTTGTTCCATGAAATGAATGTCAGCTCCTGGTAATATTCTTGTACTTTACAGATATTTCTTCAGTAAAAATTTATTGTATTATCTGATGAATATTTCACTCATCTATAAAAGTAAAACACATTTTCTAAATCCTGAATTCTTAAAATAATCATTTGAATTAGGTAATTAATTTTTTTATCCAGAACTTTATGGAGAGAATTTTTTTTTTCTGGATTTGAAAACCCTAAGTTGTGAGACAAAAAATAATAATAATCCCATAAAACATGCAGAAAAATTCAAGGCAAAAATATAATTAAAAACTGTCACTGCTATAGCAAACAGCTAGACACTCATGTCAGATTTATGTGGCCTCTGAACCATTCTGTAGATAAGTAGGTCAGGTAGTAAATAGATTGAATCAACCTTTTGTAATGGAACATGTCCTTTACCTTTTCAATATCACTAGGTGACCATGAGAGCTACAACAATGTGCTCAGAAAGTTCAAAGATAGAACAGGGCCAGCTCCTAGGGATAGCGTTTTGCAAATCGTGTTATTAAAGCAAGCTGCATGGTAGCCTGAAGGACTAGCAAGAAATCGCATCACTTCCTTTTCTATAGCCCACACACTACATTAGAGAAATTTGCCCTTAAGGCCAGAAAGCACATTCTGATTTTTCAAGTTAACACTGCAATCAATTCATTTTAAGGTTATAGATCTAAAGCAGTAATTTTAATCCAGAACTGAATGCAAGACGGTGAATGCAAAGAGTAAGTCTAAAATTTATCAGATCAGTTCGTTTCCATTTTTAGCAAAACCCACAATACAATCATACAAAATTTTATATGCAACATTCCAGTAATTTACAGTGATATGTAGGTTAATTAGACTCCATTCACCACTAGAAGAATGGGATGACCTATTTTAAAATTTGACTGCAATGCCTGCACCTTGCATCTCCTTTATGAATTAAAGATGTCTCAATACCAGCCAGTCACTCATTTGTTGTTATTAAATTTAAATTAAGCTCAAAGCCATATGAAAATATATTTTATTAAATTCTCTTTTAAGATACAGCTGCTTATTTGTTAGAATAAATTCAATTTCTGCAGATTATTGTAGTGCTAATTAACTCTTTGACACTGTTAATTGGGAATTTCTAAATCTACAAAGGAGCTTAGATTGTTCCACAGTGTTCAGTTCATCCTAACAAGTTCCACACTGCAGTAACCAATTATCAGATCTGTGGACAGATAGAAATATATGTAGTTATTTTCATTTACACAAGCTGAGACCCTGAAAGGAGAGGTTTATGGAATCTCCAGTGCATTGAGAAGTAGGGGGGGGGGGGAGAGATACATGAAGTGATTTACCTTTGTTTAATTTGTTTTGTTCCATAATGTTGTACTGAACTGGCGCAACCTCTTGTTTCTGCTGTGCAGATGGCTTCCAGTGTTTTTCATTTGAATCACCACTGCCACTGTTAACATTATTGCTGATGTTTGACTGGATGAGCTGAGTGGTGGCATAAGGTGTAGGCTGACCTGGTTGGCTGACATATCTTCCATCTTTTAGATTTGGGCTGTTGAAAGTTTTCATTTCATTGATTTTGTTGCTTAAGTCCACATCACCATAAACTGTTGACTCAGGCAGCATCAGGTTTGTTTGCTTGTTCTCCAGCTGATTGTTGTAATTTGCTATACAATCAGCTAACCACAGCAGGAAGGGAAAACGGAAAATTGTGTTCAGTTAGAAGACTATTTTTAGGTGCTTTTTGGTCTACGTGATTTGGCTTTCTGAAGCAGAAATAGTTAGGTGAACAGAAGCTAAATCAGAATGTTAGCTATAGTAAAATGGCAGCTTAGTTCCATAGGTCCAAAACTATAAGGTGTACCTTTCATATAGGAGTCCCCAACTCTTCTGCCTACATTTCTCTTTTTACACGGGTAATCTCCTTCTGCAAGGCCCTTGATGGCAGAATCTACTAATTGATCTTAAATTTATAGCTAAATACTGAGGAACGCGGGTGGCGCTGTGGGTTAAACCATAGAGCCTAGGACTTGCTGATCAGAAGGTCGGTGGTTCAAATCCCTGTGACGGGGTGAGCTCCCGTTGTTCGGTCCCTGCCCCTGCCAACCTAGCAGTTCAAAAGCATGTCAAAGTGCAAGTAGATAAATAGGTACCGCTCCGGCGGGAAGGTAAACGGCGTTTCCGTGTGCTGCTCTGGTTTGCCAGAAGCGGCTTAGTCATGCTGGCCACATGACCCGGAAGCTGTCTGCGGACAAGCGCCGGCTCCCTCGGCCTATAGAGCGAGATGAGCGTGCAACCCCAGAGTCGGTCACGACTGGACCTAATGGTCAGGGGTCCCTTTACCTTTACCTTACTGTTCTTGACTAAGTAGCATTTGTACCTGAATACCCACCTGCAGCACTTCACTGTACATTCCAGTGAAAGTTGTACTAGCTTGCTTATGAGTCACACAACATTTGATTCCATAAATAAAACTATGTGTTTGTGAGTACAAAAAGCAGAAGTGACTAGTTCTCCTGGAATCTTTATAGACACATGTTTGTGCCTGGGAATGGAATATGGGTGAGACAATGCTGTGGCTAACAGATCATAAAAGAGAAGGAATGAGACATTAAATAGATTAGTTTGTGAGTCATCTCCCTGAAAGATGCAGGAGTATGTTGGGACACCTGCAGCCTCTTTATATATTCTACAGGATGTTGGGTAAGGATTAATATAATCTAGAAACAATGACGAGGGGATTAAGCACCCAAAGGAGCTGTACTTGGACAGAAGGCAGGAACTCTCTCAAAAGGATCTAAATGTGTGGGTACAGTAGCATAAGTAATGGCAATAGGATAACTTTGAGCAGTAACATGCCCAGACGATATAGGCAGCAATAAACAAATAGGAAGGAAACCAATAAACAGGAAACAATACAAATTAAGTTCAAATTAAGTTATTTTAATAATAAACAAGATTTACCTGGGCGACTATATGTAGTGAGGTTGCTGTCACTGTTTCCAGTGCCTGATGTACAGCAGTTGATGGAGCAGTCGTTGTGATTATTCCCAGTGTTAGGCCATGTATCTGCAAGCCATGGCTGAGTGGCAGGTTCATTGATGTTTAAAAGGCCTGGCCTTCAAAACACAGAATTACTAATTATCATAAGATGTCATCTTAAAAGCAAAGTTCACATTCAAGTACTGAAAATCTGTCTGGTCTTTGACTGCAATTAAAGATTGATTGTACTGGAAATTTACTTATTCTTCCTAGTGATACTGGAAACATGAACAGTTGCTAAATGAAATTAGCTAGCAGAGTGAAAGCTTTAAATAAGCAACTATGTGCTGACTTCTATGGGCTTCCCTGTTCCTTCAGGTCTGCTGGAGAAGCCTTGTTAGGAGTCCCTTCATAACAACTTGTAACAACCTTTAGGTGTGGAGCAAAGATTACCCAAGCAGTGTTGCTGCAGATTTGGAATTAGCTGTGTATGAACATATATCAGGCGTATTTTACCATTCAGCTAAAAAGACTTTTAATGTTCTTAGGCATTTTACTAACTCTCTATCTATGGCTTTTGGTTAAAAAAATAATACATCTTTATTGGGTAAGAAAACAACTTAAGAGTTGAACCAACTCTTCCTCCCTTACAGTGGTACCTGGGTTGTCGAACTTAATCGGTTCTGAGAGTTCATTTGACTCCCAGAACAGTTCGAAAACCAAGGTGCAGCTTCCGATTGGCTGCAGGAGCTTCCTGCACTCAATCGGAAGCCGCATTGGACATTCGGCTTCCAAAAAAGTTCGCAAACCGGAACACTCACTTCCGGGTTTGCAGCATTCGGGAGCCAATTTGTTCAACAACTAAGCCATTCAACAAGGTACCACTGTATTAGTGTTTCTCACTCTTTTCCTTAATGCCCCCCAAGATAGCATTAAAAGCCTTTCTTCTATACAGAGATCCGTGGACATTTTCTAGGACCTTCTTTGTTACCCACTAATAAATTCATGGTGACGTTCCATTCCTGCCTTTCATAGTAGACTCCATTGCACCAACATAAAGTAGCTGGGTTTATGATTGGACAGCTGACAACATGCTTGTTACTCCTTTAAAATAAACCACTCCTAACAATTTTGTCATTAACAACATACATGTTTGATCTCCAAATAATCACACACACATATTTTATTTCACAGTGCAAGCACAACACTATCCTCCTTTTCTTTCCTACAGTGTTTATAACAAACACGCCGTATGACCTATTTGTGAAACTTTCCTCAATTTCATATTAGGCGGGCCATGCAGCATAGGGGACTGCTCTTTGACACATGGCCAAAGCTCCCTTTGGTATGCAGAAAAACTCCTGCAGTTCTTTGGATACAGGCCACATTTCCCTCCATTTCCAGCTTAGCTGAAATTCTTGGAAATTAAAGTTACAGAGAATATTAAAAAAACCTATAAATACTAAGCAAAAGTGTTTCTCATTATGCAAAGTACATTATGCTCAGTGAACTGGAATCAACTAATAGTTACAAATGCTTTCTGAATGAATTACTTGGAAAAATACCAATTTGATCAGAAAAAAAAGCTGCTAAGAAAATATTGTATTTTATTTAAGCATGGCATCTCCAGCTCTATTCCCTTTGTACAGCTGAGGGTATACCTAAAAGGTGGTGCAGAATGTTCCCTTTTTAACTGTCTTGCCTTAACTTGGGTGGAACTCATATTCATCTGGATCAACAGAAATAACTCAGAATAGCTCTAATCAGATGCAACATCAAAATGTTTTGGTAACGTGTGCAGAAGCCTGGAGTGAACTTAGGGCTTGTTCACTCTTCCTCTCTTCTCTTCATATGCTGTGAAAGCTGCCCTTTGTAGTTTGTGGAGAAATCACAATTTGGTGTTCTACTGAACAGGCATACAATGGTTTGTGCTTGTCCTGAAAACTACGGCAAAAAACTAGTTTGCCTTACCGGTATGTAGGAGGTTAAAAAGTGGGTAGGGGAGCTGAAACAACTCAGCTGTGGGAAGGGGAAAACTTACATTTCACTCCCTTTTGCCCTTTTAAAAGTGCTGTCTACTGTGCTTACCTCTTCCTTTTAAAAAAACCAAAAAACAAACCTATTTAAGACTTCCACTCCGCCCCCTGCATCAGGCATCCATCCTTCCTAAAATGATTTTAGCTAGCCATGTTTTTTAAAAGCAGCAGACCTCATTTTAGGGAACGTGCCCACCCCAATTAATCCAAATGTTTGGGGGTTTTTTGTCACAATCCAGTTTCCTGCAAGACATGGCATGGAGGGAGGGTGTACAAGGAAGCAAGAACATAATCCCAAGGCACATTCATATAGTAAGTAAACATGGTTTGTTATTATGTGTGAATCAGGCCAGTGTGAGTACAGGGACAGGTACTGCATAGCCCAGAAAGTGGCCATGGTTTCAGAGCTCTGCATAATTTGGTTCCTTGTTCACACACAAGATACACTAAACACCTTTTTTTAAAAAAACAACCTCATTTGGAAAAGAAGCAGAAGCCACTGTTTGACCTATTTGCTAATGTTAGCATTCTGTGTGACATAACTTTTCTTTCTTTGTATGTGGCTTGACTGCAGTTGCTATGCATCATTTTGGCTCTGCACCATCATCTGTATAGCCTGACTTGTATTTGACATGACAGTGATTGTATACCTCCGTATAGCTTTGTTTTAAAGGCACCTTGTTAAGAAGCAGCTGCTGTGCTGGGGAGTCGCTGCAGTTGCCTGGACAGCACTGGGGTAGCACAAGATGGCAATGAAGTCAGGGCCATGCAGACACACCAGTGTGAGTGCGCAACTGGCTCTGCTGATGTGTCCACACACACACCTGACCTCGCTGCCACCCAACGCCATCCAGGTAGAATTGCAGTGATATCAGTATTAATGAAACACTGACATTTGTTTGAGAAGAGAATCATTCCCAATTGACCAATTAACTAAAGACTTAGCTATAGTCTAAAGATGGAATTGCGTTCATTTCTCAGAACCCGGATTTATCTGTACTTTTAATTTGCAATTCCCAACCAGTAATGATCGCTATTCCGTTTTTGTTTTCTGTTTTTAAAAATCACCTAAGAGGCAGCTTTCTTTAAGCATGGTTTCCAATTTAAGGTTTTTCTCTTTGCTATCATTACTAAGTGTTTAATCTCCTTAAATGCCACAATTTAGCTACTTTAGCTCCCTTTAATCATCCCCTTATACAGCAAGAGTTTTAGTTTGAAGTCAAAGTGCTCCCTCTGCTGTTTGCATTCAGAGATGCAGCTTTACCCAACATATCCTGCAGTTCAGTCTGCATTTTGCATTATATGTAAGAAACCTGTATACAATCTTACCTGCCTCCACTGCTTACAGCTTCACCTCCTCTTTGATAGGTTACTAAAATATAAAAGGAAAATATATGGTGGTTAAGTTAATTCTCTGAATGTGCTTCTGTTGGATCCTAGAAAGAAAAATGCTGAAATGTGTTTATTTCCTTGTGGCTAGATTACTGTCTTTATAAGCAGTTCCTACCACCAACTCTATACAACCATACTGCCACCTAAAAGCCACTGGAGTTTTAGTTTATTTTTCAAAACATAAAATAGATATTGCTCGGAAGCAGTATTTTCTGATGGTGTGTGCTGTTGTTTACAAAATGGAATGTAAAACACAACAGATAGGTGTTTCCAAATATATTTATATTTTGGGAAGTATGTCATAAAGACTCGTGCCTGAAAATGCGTTTTAAACATGCCCAGACCCAAATACACTTGCTGTACTTCAGCTACCACCCCCAGGTTAAGCAAAGAGTTAAGAAGATTAACCTCAGTGCAAGTGGCGGTGGATTCCATAGCTATGCATTTCCCAAACTAGGAATGTGTTTTAAAAGGCAGCCAAATTCTGCTTGTTAGAAGAACTCCAAAGTGGGGGTCTGCAAGGCAGAGATAACCGCTTGCAGCGATTACAATAACAGGATTAAAATGTAGCAGCCAATGGTACATAGGCCTTTTGCTGAAAGTGTTGCTAAAGATGAGGGGTTGTTACCATTTAAATTCAGTGGAACTAAACTAGTTGGATTCTGAATTATGGAACAGTAAAGTTTTAAATTTTAAATACAGTCCGCATTTCAAATGACTCCTTGTCAAATTTCCCTGTTGTCTATTGTACAGCTATCATGTATTGTGCCAAGTATTGATTAAAATATTTTTGTCTTCACAGTTCTAAAAACTTGGCTCCTGCGAGAAATCTGACACCGAGCCTAAACATGCTTAAATTTAAGCTTGCAAATTAACTTAGCAACACTAATAATGTACATAAATTATTTTCTCTGTACAGCCCAGTTGTTAAAAACATGGATTCTGTATGAGGAAAATATCAGAATGTTTAAACTAATGCTGAAGCAAATTTCATATTAATATATGTTAAAAGTGAATGAGAAACAAGGACCAAAACTATTTTAAAAGTTGAAATAACAACTTATTAGAATTACAAAAGATTTTTATAATCATGAAGGAATTCATTCTTTTTTGAGAATGTGAAGTAATTTTCTCTCTCCATCAGCAATATTATTGAAATGTGATTAATCACAAAACAATCTGAGTACAGACTATGTCGTCCATTATAATGCTAATTAATAAATCATTAGAATGCCCGTTTACTTGCTAATAATATTAAATATTACAATCTTCGGCAGAAATGTACCGACAGAACAATGTTTAAATGGGAGTTTGGCATTTAACATATTTAAAATTGATTATTGGGGTCTAGATAACAAAGCTATCCTGTTAAGGCAAGGTGTTCCACCAATGCAGCAGGACTTCCTCTCCTCATTGTCCTCCCCCCAAATTTGCTCTGGAGGATTGGTGGGGAACATAGAACAGATTAGGGGGTGGCACTGGAGAAAGGAGAGCTAGGGAAAGTCATTGTGTCACTGGTAAAACTTCCTTTAATGTAACCCTTTGTCTATTTTTGGTATTCTTTTAAATAACCAAGAGTAACTGACAAGCATTTCATTCTCATGCTTTCATATCTGTATGGTATAAGGTATAATTATAATTATAATGCTAAGGTTCACACAGAATTCCAGGCTACACTCAACAGCATGTGTGCATTGCTTTCACGTTAATGGCATCTTCTATTAATGGCATTTCCTAAAGCATAGAGCTTTCCAATCTAAAGAGAAAAGTTTCAGCATAGACAAAGAACAAAGCTTTAGATATAGTCATGGGGTTGTATCCAACAGTACTGCTCAATGGATACTTTGCAATAATTTACCCCTTTCTTCTGTTGCCCCACATCCCCTAGAATGATCTCTTTGAGCATCCTCCAGAGCAGATTGGGAGTGGGGGGACATGAGGGGTGTGTGTGTGTGTGTGTTGGTGTTGTAAATAGCTTCATTCCTTGTTCTGATGACCGGAGTCTTACCCTCAGCTGAGCAACATGGAAGTCTTACTTACAGTTGGATACAACACATATAGACATCTCCCAATTTATAAAAATGAAATCCTTTGTTTGTCTTTCTATTTAAGTGTTAGGTAATGTTCCATTAAGAATCATTGGAAGGGAACACTGCTTGCTTTTATGCAGAGTCCTTTGTGCAGCTACGGCCCATTTTGGTAGAGCAGAACATTACAAACAACTATACAATATACAAAATTAGCAAAAGCAAAAAAAGCAAAAACCACCTAACCATGCTATAAATTAGCATAGAAGATGATAGGATCTCATGTAGTCTTCCAAAGGATATAAAACTCAAACTTTGGACAGCAGTGCGAGATCTGCCAAATTGGTAAAATTATACTAACAATAACGATACGTAACGAATACTACTCATACTACTCGCTGTGTAGTATTGTGCCTGGTTATATGAGGGAAGAAGAAAAAGAGACAGTGACACAGTATCACACAGGCGCATGCTAATCAGACAAGGGAAAAGTGCAAATATATACCTGTTGGTGTGAAGGTAAAAGACGGGACTGAAAAATCAAAACACAATAAAAACTGGTTATTAAGCTGAAGAAAGAAAAAGAGACCACACAACATTAGTATAAATCAGGGCAAGAACAGAACATAAAAGTAAGAGTAAATATGTCCAAGAGATACCAATATGTGAATAAAACAAAATTTGTTATTTAAAAAGGTGACTTGTCTCCACAGAAGAAGAATAACATTCTAGTATAGTGTGCTCTTGAGGGAAATAGTGTGTGGCTTAGCCTCTAAATGACCTTTTTAGTGCTTTATGTTTTGCTGCAAATCCATGTACAAACAAAAACCCTACACTATTTAATCATATATATATATATTAAAAAAGAAGAGTAATGGTTACTTTTTCCCAGTATCTTCAAGATATTGCTAGATTCTTATATTCACTGCATCATGCAAATGCTTGATAAAGTGGATCAATAAGGACACTTAAGCATTTAAGCAAAGAGTAAGCTATTTCTAGGAGTAACAAAGTATTATGAAAATGTGCTAATTTTCCATTACTTGCACCTTAAAAGTGTGTTGTGCTTTATTGTAACAGCTGCTCAATATTCACAGCCTTTTAAAAAAACTAACTGTAATGAATATAGAACACACAATAACTAGGATTTTTTTATTCTTCAGTTTTTGAGATGCTTTTGTTATTTCAACCTAATAATGTTAATCTGCCCTGTAGATTACCTGCTGTAGTAATCTTTCCTGACTCACGAGCCTATGAGTTTAAATAAAAAGTTTCAGAATATAATAATTCTCACAGGGGAAAAACCTTCATTTTCACAGCCCCTATAGATCTTAATTTAATCAATAAGGCCTCTAATCAAACAGCAGACCTCCAGTGCAACATCTACTCAGTCCCCCCTTCCCCCCAGCACACACTTCTCTCTTCTTTGAACAATAGAATATATTTTCTGTACTGCTAATGGGAAGAAGGAAGCCACGAAATGCTCCTTAATTCTGAGCAAAACAATGAAATGCAAGAAAAGCTTCACAATCGTTTCTAAATGTGTTTTGGCCTTGAAATTTAGGTTAGCAGGCGGACCACAAAGGGATGATGGAATGGCTGAGATATAGACACATCAACAGCCTTTTTCTCCCCTTTTTTCTTCCTATAGATCTGGGTTTTTTTTATATTAGGATCTAGGGTCCTTAAGTCTTTAAGGACATAGAAAAGCCTAATTTAGAACACACTGCATATGTGTCGCTGTTCTTATCAGGTCGCTTTATTTCTAGGAATATTGTGCTGGAGAAAAAAGGAAAGAAAAATCCAAACAATTTAAGCACTGGCCTTCATTTGCAGCAGTGCTATTTTTATCACAGGGATCCTATTGTGATCTCTTTCTGCTGCTTCTTTTCAGATAGTCAATGGAATTTAGTATCATTAAGAAAGGAAATACAGAGCCACAGTAATAAGGATTTCCACCAAACACACAAAGTAGTGCATTTTAAAACAGCGTTGCTTGTGAATGACTACATCAGCTCTACATCAATTTGCAACAACAAAGAAATAGAAAAAGATGAAAGGTTCTTGTCATTATTTTTCTGTGAACTAAATACTCAATATAATTTTGTTCTGTAAGAAAATAAACAAAAGTCAATCTAAGTGAAATCTTCATATCTCACACAAAAACTTAATTATCAAAGCTTAGTTGATAAAAATGCTTATTGTGCCCACTGGCGCTAATGCAATATGTATGTATGTGTGAATACAGAAATATTTTAACAGTTGTCAAAGCCTCAAGTTAGATGCTCAAAAAGGGGGGAAATGAATTAATGAAGTTCACTGATCCTCAGCTTTTATGGTGACATGTCTGACTTCATGCTCTGTATATTGACAGATTATTATTTTTAAATGATTTACATTTCCTTGAAGATGATGTTTCCCTTCAAGTGTGTTTAATAACCTTGTTTTGGTGAACCTTTACTAATGAATTCATTCTGAAAGTTAATAAAAAATTGCGGAGTCATTACAGACATTTGTCAGACACACAAGACTGAAAACAGCATAAAACAACAAAATATCAGATTTTTTAACATTCCATGCTGTGGATTTAGCTTCTTTTATATCCAACAGTATTAGTCTATTAGAAATGTTTATAAGAGATGGCATGGCACCATGCAATTAGTAAAGCTAAAAGAAAACTGGTTAAAACAGCACAAAGGCTTTCACTTAACTTTCCCAGAGGTGTATTAACAGACAGAAGTTAATTTCAGTCCCAGCTTCATTTTGTCTGCATGTGTTATTTATTGGACCACAATGATGCCACTAGTTGTTACTTCTATTTTGCTTTGGATCTTCCTGTTTTCAAGACTCTGCGTGCTTAGAGACACTGAGTTTCCTAAGTGTTCAAACCCACACTACTTTTGCTAAAGTTGTTTAAAAATGTTACCTTCATTTAATGACCATGTTCAGAACTTTGACTACTGAAAGATCTGTAGACCGTAAGCCCGCTGAACAAGGTCATTACTTTGTTGTGTCCAGTGGCTACCAGACAGTGCGAATAAAACCTGTTAAACATTAATAAGAAGGATCTGGATCATTTGTTGGATGAGGATATTAAGTATTCAAAAAGGCAAGGTGTTAAACAGCTTCCGATCTGTGGCTGATTGACCTCAGCTCTAAAAACCAAACTACATGAAAAAAACCAGTAATTACTGCCTATCTCTGTTTAACAAAGTGGTTACATTGCATCTTCAGGCATCCTTGGTTGCGACTGCACCTCTAGTCCAGGGGTTGTCAACATTTTGGGCTCTTTGGGCACATGTAGCACTCTGAAAAAAGGTTGTGCGTACCAGTCACAAAATCGCTGCTGTGGGGCATGAAAAAGGGAATAGTGGAGAAATAAGATTCTAAAATGGTTCCTCTTGTGTTTGCATGATCTTTAGACAGGATTTCCCCCAAGCCACCGTCAAATTGCATCTGTTTCCAAATCGCAGAAGCAGCACTTGTTACAAAACATGGATCTGTGGAGTGAATCCATATGCCATAGTATCTCTGGCATGTGCTATATAGGTGGTTTTTACAGTGCAATCCATTGATGATGGCTGGGATGCATCCCTTGTAAAAATCATGAGGATACATATTGGATACATATTTTTGTATCATGGTGGCACTGAAGAAGAAAAAGAAGAAGAGGAGTTTGGATTTGATATCCCGCATTTCACTCCCCTTTAGGAGTCTCAAAGTGGCTAACAATCTCCTTTCCCTTCCTCCCCCACAACAAACACTCTGTGAGGTGAATGGGGCTGAGAGACTTCAAAGAAGTGTAACTAGCCCAAGGTCACCCAGCAGCTGCATGTGGAGGAGCGGAGACGCGAACCCGGTTTCCCATATTGGAAGACTACCGCTCTTAACCACTACACCACACTGGCTTCTTTGATGCTTTTCTCCACCTGTACTTTCATCCATCTCCTATTTTTCTGTCTCTAGCAAGCCCATTTTCTGTAGCTTACTGCCTCCTCTTCTTCAGATAGGGTTGAGAAGAGAAATTGTGCAGAGGAACTAAACATTGTAGAGTGACTGAAGAGGAACTGCTCTGAGAACAAGAACAATAAAACCTTGTCCAGAGTTCCAATTTTTGTTTCAGTGGGTTCAGGTCCTCTTGTTGGTGACACAGAAGACTCTGACAGGCACACAAGGTGTCCACCTACAGGTGCTAGGTTGGAGACCTGAAGTATAGGCTCTTGCTGATCTGATTTTCACCATTAGCTATGGTACCGACAAATGGAAATCCATCTCATCATTAAGGTAAATGCACCCGTTTCATTACTTCTCAGAGATAATATTGTTGGCCCTGTGTGGCCCTGGGCTGAGGACTGGTTTTGCACAAACTTCTAGATACCAAATTAATACAACACAAGTAATGCTGGTAGATTCCATATTCTTAACAAATGAGTACATTTGTCATTAACAGAATCCAAGCTTGCCTGGTTTTAACCGTCCAGTGAGGTTTGGAAAACTAAGTACATACATTGCATCATCTGACTCTTCACATAGCAGTGGCACCCAGGAATATTTTGAGGACTTCCATTCAGTGAGAAGACTCTGACCTAATTCATCAATTTTAACTGTCATTCCTGCTTCACAATGTTGAGGCCAATAATATCTTCAACATGCAGCACTTGATGATTTCTAAAAGCTTCAGCTAAAACAGAAGCATCTTTTGAAACGCGTGAGGTGATCAGCACTGCCTTACAGGCAGAAATAAAGTTGCTATAAAGATTGACCTATACATTTATTAACTCTAGATTTAAAGATACCTATAAGATGTCTTCTCTCATCCATGCCATCACAGCCTGTCCAATTATCTAAAAGAACCTTCTATAAATTACATTGTGTGCTGAAATTAGGATAGGCAGGGTACATTCTTCATAACTGTTATGTAGTAATAAAAATCCCACAACCACCTAATACATGAAAGCATTTTTCAAGAAGTTTTAAAAATGTACAGTTTTAAAAGCTGTATTAAATGTCCCAGAATAGTTACTAACTTGGTTTTTCATTTATTGTTAACCAGTCTGTGTCTGACAGAGACTATGTGTGATATCCAACTAAATCATACTCAAAATAGACCCAATGAAAGATATGGGTCTCTTCTGAGTAAGGCCAATGCTTGCTATCACGTTATAAATTCAATTAAATAACAAATACTTCAGATTATAAAAGGGTACAAAAAATACCTTTTCTGATACCAGCATAAGTACTAGCGAGTCCATTGCGCTTCTTTCGATGACGGTATAACCAAATGCTGAAAACCATAAGGATAATCCAACAGGCAGCACCAATTCCAGCAATGAATGCTGGCTGTTTTACAACATCTGAAATCTGTTGGGCTAAACTGACTTGGTCTTCTGGCGACACAGGGTTTCCATGAGAATCTGAAGAAACATACCCAAAAGTTGAAAGTACAGATATGAGGCACTGATGTCATAGGATTTGAACGCTACATGATGGTTGAGCTTTTCCCCCATCAGATGAAGTCTAGAAAATAATTCTGCCATGTATTCAATTGGTTCTCCAGGATTCATTTCTGGGAGTGTGCATAGTTCCCTGTGGACACACTAATAAAAAAGCCATGCCTGTTTGGCTTGACACATAAACTTCATAGTACATTGAATATTCCACAATTTATAATCTTCAGCAAATAGATATTCACTGAACCTTATGAAGAACCTGATATGTATGCAATCTTCCTGTATCTCAGGGTTTTTATGTTCAGTTTAGCAACTATATCTCAGAATCCAACTCTTGGTGGGGAGAGCACTTACTATTTTATTCATTGAATTTATATACCGCCCTATACCCGGAGGTCTCAGAACAACACTTCTGAATTATAAAGTGTACAACATTAAAAACCCACCGACAATCTTTAGCTTGCTTATTGTAGGATAACAGCTATACAAATATACATGTATGCAACATACCCAAGCTAAAAACAGATATATACTCTCTGTAAATGTGCTTGGAATAACTCTGCTTGGAATTTTTTCAGGACTGTAACACAATCAATATAGAGTATTCAACATTTGTTATGTTCACAATAACTTAATGTGGAAACTGTATAAAAGATCACAATTGAACTCTAACAGTCACCCAGGGAACAAGGGGCAAAAAAGCCCCCTGCAACATCACCAGTGGGTCTCTGTACAGTCAGTCCAGTGCAGGGGTTGTGACTTTAAGCACAAAAGAACATCAGGGAGTACAGATACTTTCAGTTATTAGCAGATCATCATGAAAGGCATGCTAATTAGTTCACAAATCACACCTCATAATGGGAGCTGTTAGAGCAATAAAAGTTCAAGGAGAGTTGCTTGTATTCATTCTCTTGGGATGTCTAAGGCATGAATAATACACTTAACATTTATAATTATTTGAGTGAAGCTTCTCATAAATGCATGATGTGTATTCACACAGGTTAATATGTTTATGAGAAACATTAATTTATTGGCAAAATGAGGTGCCTCAAGACCTGTCTGGTGCACAAAACTGAAAGAGCCACAGGAAATCAATTGGCAATCAGTTATTTAATGCATCATCTACTATTCTCTATAGGTGCACCCAAATGTACATAATTTAGTGATGACCCAGCTACGGAAGGGTACTCACAGCATTTTTGGCAGAAGCACAATCGCCTCCCCAAGATTAGCCTCAGGGGAAACCAATCCTTCCAGTTTGCTGCTAAAAGACAATTTTCGCAGTATGCATAGGTTGGTGTTTGTGACAATACTGAAGTCACTTGGAGCAGTTCTTCCAGGTTTTTAAAAAGCAACTGTGTGTCATTTGAAATATAAGTGCCAAACAAAATTGTAATTAGATCAATGTGCAACACATTTCATTTAAAATGTTTTTGTGGGATTTGGGGGGTGGGTGCTTACATTTTTTTTAACAAATAGCAGCAGCCCACCTGAATATGATTTTAAGTGAGGTTTAGGTTAGGTTTATTAAATTTATATCACTTCCCATTAAGAAAAGTCACCAAACAATTTACAAGCAAGTTGTGTATTTTTTAAGTGAAAGGGTATGTACTACTCTATAAATAAAGACAGAAAGATAAGTATTTTTCAATGCCTTCACCACCACAGCAAAGACTCAACAATGAGCACACACTTGTGTCCCATTGTGTTAATCTGGAATCTTCTTCCACTTGTGTTCCAGCCATCTTCTAACCTGCTTCATTGCTTTCAGCTCCGCAATAGACCTGGGCTCAACAAACTGGAAGTGAGCACTTGTGCGCCACAGATCAGTCAGGGTTTCAAGCATCACCAGATCCATCAGCCAGAAGAGACCCCAGAACTGTCTGGAACACAACTCTGCCTCAATTTTAATAGGTCTCATGCCTCTCCAGAGGGAGAAAGTCCCTGACAATCTGAATTGAATTAAACAAGACACTGGGAGTTGTGTGATCAGCCTTCTAATATCTTTTTTACTTGTGCTGAAGTGGGGAAGTTGTTACCCTTCTATCAGGCTGTTTCCCCCGTAACACCAGTTTCTATGGGTGACTTACAATAAACAAGTAAAACAAACAAACAAATGGAAAACAAATAGCAAAACCATTAAAGATAAAGATACAGCATCAAAGCAACAAAACAGGACTTGTCTCATCCTCAAAATTGAAAGTAGATATAAAAAACAAAAGCCTAGACAAATAGGCTTAAAAGGCTTGGGTGTTTAAAAAAGGATTTTCTAGTGCCCTGAAAAGATCATAAAAATAGTGCATAGCAAGCCTCATTGGAGTGATCATTCCACTACTGAAGCCATTGCTGAAAAGGCCCTCTTCCCTGGTGGTTAATTGCCTCACTTCATTCTTCATGGTTTTACACAAAGCAGGGCCTATGAACAGGATCTTAAGGTTCAGCTACCGTATTTTTCGCTCTATAGGACGCACTTTTTCCCCTCCAAAAATGAAGGGGAAATGTGTGTGCGTCCTATGGAGCGAATGCAGGCTCCCTGGCTTCAGCGATAGCAAGGCAAAGCCTCCGAAGCCTGCGCTACAGAGGCTTCGCGTTGCTTCCGCTGAAGCCAGGAGAGTCTGCTCTTTGAGGCTGGCGGTGGGGAAAGCAGCGCTTCCCCCATCGCCAGCCCCAGAGGATGGGGGGCAGCAGGAAGGCGCGCGACGCCTTCCCGCTACTCTCCAACCCGGCTTTGAGGCTGGCTGGGGGGAAAGCAGCGCTTCCCCCATCGCCAGCCCCAGAGGATGGGGGGCAGCAGGAAGGCGCGCGACGCCTTCCCGCTACTCTCCAACCCGGCTTTGAGGCTGGCGGGGGGGAAAGCAGCGCTTCCCCCATCGCCAGCCCCAGAGGATGGGGGGCAGCAGGAAGGCGCGCAACGCCTTCCCGCTGCTCTCCAACCCGGCTTTGAGGCTGGCGGGGGGGAAAGCAGCGCTTCTCCCATCGCCAGCCCCAGAGGATGGGGGGCAGCAGGAAGGCGCGCAACGCCTTCCCGCTGCTCTCCAACCCGGCTTTGAGGCTGGCGGGGGGGAAAGCAGCGCTTCCCCCATCGCCAGCCCCAGAGGATGGGGGGGCAGCAGGAAGGCGCGCAACGCCTTCCCGCTGCTCTCCAACCCGGCTTTGAGGCTGGCGGGGGGGAAAGCAGCGCTTCCCCCATCGCCAGCCCCAGAGGATGGGGGGCAGCAGGAAGGCGCGCAACGCCTTCCCGCTGCTCTCCAACCCGGCTTTGAGGCTGGCGGGGGGGAAAGCAGCGCTTCCCCCATCGCCAGCCCCAGAGGATGGGGGGCAGCAGGAAGGCGCGCAACGCCTTCCCGCTACTCTCCAACCCTCCTGCGGGCTTTTGCGGGAGATGCGGGAATTCCCCCACCTCCCGCAAAAGCAGGCAAAAGCCGTGTGCTCTTTAAAGAGGCTCCGTGGCTTCTGCAGGCTTTTCTAGGAGGTGGGGGAATTCCACCTCCTAGAAAAGCCCGCAGGAGCCGCGCACCCTTTAAAGAGCGCGCGGCTCTTGGGGGCTTTTCCCCAAGGAGGGAGAAGGGACTGACTGGCTGAGTCAGTCCCTTCTCCCTCCTGCGGGCTTTTGCAGGAGATGGGGGAATTCCCCCACCTCCCGCAAAAGCAGGCAAAAGCCGTGCGCTCTTTAAAGGGGCTGCACGGCTTTGCTGGCTTTTCCAGGAGGTGGGGGAATTCCCCCACCTCGCAGAAAAGCCTGCAAGAGCCGCGCAGCCTTTAAAGAGTGCGCGGCTCTTGGGGGCTTTTCCCCAAGGACGGAGAAGGGACTGACTGGCCGAGTCAGTCCCTTCTCCCTCCTGCAGGCTTTTGCGGGAGGTGGGGGAATTCCCCCACCTCCCGCAAAAGCAGGCAAAAGCCGTGCGCTCTTTAAAGAGGCTCCGTGGCTTCTGCAGGCTTTTCTAGGAGGTGGGGGAATTCCCCCACCTCCTAGAAAAGCCCGCAGGAGCCGCACACCCTTTAAAGAGCGCGCGGCTCTTGGGGGCTTTTCCCCAAGGACGGAGAAGGGACTGACTGGCCGAGTCAGTCCCTTCTCCCTCCTGCGGGCTTTTGCGGGAGATGGGGGAATTCCCCCACCTCCCGCAAAAGCAGGCAAAAGCCGTGCGCTCTTTAAAGGGGCTGCATGGCTTTGCTGGCTTTTCCAGGAGGTGGGGGAATTCCCCCACCTCGCAGAAAAGCCTGCAAGAGCCGCGCAGCCTTTAAAGAGCGCGCAGCTCTTTGGGGCTTTTGCCCAAGGAGGGAGAAGGGACTGACTGGCCGTTTCAGTCCCTTCTCCCTCCTGGTCGAAAAGCCCGCAGGAGTCAAGCGGGGCTCCTGTGGGCTTTTGCGGGAGGTGGGGGAATTCCGCCACCTCCCGCAAAAGCAGGGAGAAGGTCTTGGAGTAGCGCACAGGCTGCGTGCAACCTGTCCACTGCTCCCAGAGCTGGGGGGGGGAATCATATTTTTTCCTTGATTTCCCCCCCTGAAAACTAGGTGCGTCCTATGGTCCGGTGCGTCCAATCGTGCGAAAAATACGGTAGATACAAATGGGAGAAGCTAGCCTGGTCCCAAGCCATTCAGAGCTTTAAAGGTTATAAGTAGCCTTTAAATTTGGCCTAATAATGGGCTGGGATGGGAAGAAGAGTTTCTGCAACTCTTCCAAAATGAAAAGAGTTTTATTGGCAGAAGCAAATTCAAGTCACTCAGTGTTTCTTGCCTCATCTGATTAAAACAATGCAGAACATCTGGATTTCCCCTGCCCCGCATCAAACACTGAATGTAAAACAAAGCAGGAAGTTATTACAAATCACTTACCTAACTGAATAAATTGTGGCTCGCTTTTTACTCCAGCTCCAGCTCCAGTACTTGCTGCTACTTCCACACTGTATCGAATACCAGGCACTAAAGACGGGATTACTACAGAAAATGTGGAACCATCCACTGTCTTATTTATGTGGTATCGACTTTCATTGCCAAGGCACCAGACCTGCAAAGAAAAAAAGCAACTCTCATGTGCACATAGGCTTTGAAATAAATAAATAATGATATAAAATGTGCCATATGGCATTTACTGATTTACATAGCAAGCTGCATTTAGCTAAGTTATTAGCTCTGTTGTAAAAGCTGTTAATAAACTGATATAAACACTATTAAAAACAAGCCATCTGAATAACTATCTGAATAAGGTTACCTGATAATATACAACACTTTTTGTTCTATTTTTGAAATTTCAAAACTGTCCATATGGTAAGTATTAATGCAGCAAAATTCAATAGTCTGCAACTGTGGGAAATAATACATGGCTTCCCCCAAGGTCCATTGCATTAGTAAACTGTTATTCTACTCCTTGCCTAGTATGCAGAGAATACAGTTTCATCTGTAACACTCTAAACAGACTCAAACAGGAATGAACAACATTCTTTATAAGGATATACCACATTAATTTATTTCCTTAAACTCACACCCTTCAAGGATTAGACAAATTCATGGAGGGTAATGTTTCCACAGGCTCTTAGACATGATAACTATATTGTTGTTGGAGGAAGTATGCCTCTCTGTGGCACATGGCACAGGCAGGACAGCATAGCTCACCTGCATTCTGAACACTGAGTGTCACTCCTGGTTCCTCAGGGGAGAGGGACGAAGATGGACGAAGAGCTCAGCACAGTCAGGCATGGTGGCAGTGCTCCTGCATTGCGCTGAACTCCCTGCGCCTCACCTTTCTCAGGGCACTCGGCATTCAAAAGAACACATGGATGTTCAGAAGACAGGCGAGCAATGCCCCTCTGACAACGGCTACTAATACCAGTTGCTGAGAATCACTAGTAGGGAATGTGCTGTTCCACTCAGGTCCTGCTTGCGGGCTTCCCATAGGTGTCTGATTGGCCACTGTGAAAACAGGATCCTGTGCTATATGAGTCTTTGGCCTGATCCAGCAAGGCTCTTCTTATGTTAATATGAAAGCTGTTCCTTTTCTTGGTGTCTGCTGTGGTGGGCTTTAGGCTTTAACAGACCTGAGGCTGTGGCTCTTGACATCCTTGGAAAGCTGGCTATGTTCAGCTTCTAAAAAAAGCAGGCAATTATACCTGGGGGGAGAACAACCACCACCCATAAGTGGCCACTGTTTGATCAGGTATGTAGAAACCATCTGGTCACAGGTGCTCAAAAAATCTTTAGTTTTATTATAATCAAGGATGATCTCAGACTTTGAATTCTCGTCTGAGATTGCTTTGTCCTTAAGTTGTTGTTCACATCTGCCTGTCTCGAGAGACAATGGAAGAGTGTGCCTTCAGTGGTAAAGTCAAACTGTTGGAGGGTTACAACGCCTGCTGTGGCTGTAGAGAATGATCTGGGAGAGACATGGTTTACTGCAGTTGGGGCAGATGAAGGCGTCCGGTTTTGCAGCTATAGGTGCGCCATGGTGTTTCATCCCTCTGCACTGCTCCCAGCCGTCATTCCTTCTCTGGTCACTGCTGTAGATACACAACCTGTCTGTCTCCAGGTGCTGCTATCGTCTGCAAGGGGTTGATGTTGCCAGCCTTCATGTCACATTTGCTGACATCTTTGTAATACAGAGCTGATCTGCCAACAAGCCTAGTGCCTAAAGCCAGTTCCCTGTAGAGCACATCATTGAGGGTCTTGCCATCTTCCATCCTTTGTACGTGACCAAACTAGCACAGAGGTTGCTGAGACAGAAGTGCAAACTTGCTGGGAATGTGGGCTTGGGAGAGCATATCTTTGTTTGAGACTTGCTATGTGATGCCTAAAAGCTTTCTGATGTAGTGCTTATGGAAGGCACTGACACATCACTCTTGGCAGGTGTAAGTTACCCATGACTCACTTCCATAAAGTAGTACGCTCAACATGCAAGTCTGGTAGACCTTCATCTTACATCCTTATACATTGCTGAATAATAGCTGTCCTTCCTTTTTTGGCATATAACGTACTAGTGGCAAATCTTGAAAACAAAAAATTCTGCTGTGGAGACTTCTGGATTTGTGGGCAAAGAATTCTGGAGGAATTTCTAGATAGTTCATTTTTAAAACGAACCCCCTAGAACAG
This sequence comes from Podarcis melisellensis, assembly GCF_964234715.1. Taxonomy (NCBI): domain Eukaryota; kingdom Metazoa; phylum Chordata; class Lepidosauria; order Squamata; family Lacertidae; genus Podarcis; species Podarcis melisellensis. The sequence goes on from NC_138531.1 coordinate 60,213,006, forward strand.
TGATGGCCAAACCTGGCCCTCCAGCTGTTTTGGGACTACAACTCCCATCATCCCTAGCTAACAGGACCAGTGGTCAGGGATGATGGGAATTGTAGTTCCAAAACACCTGGAGGCCAAGTTTGGCCGTCACTGCCCTAGAGTCAAGTCATTTGACTAGTGAAACACTAAGTGAATAAGTTGTTACACTCCATTCTAGAAGCCTGTATATGTCTTTGCTAGCGTCTCAGGCATTGGTCTGGTTAACACAAAATGCTAAGCCAGAGACTAACAAACCAACCATGGCATTTCTCCAAATAGTGTATTAATAAGCACAAGGTAAAAAACCTTTCTATTTATTCATGTGCTTGGAAGGAAACCAACTTTTCTTGCTGACTTTATCACTTTTGCTTTCTCTACTAATGATGTTTCTATTACATTTTCATTTCTAGTTGTGTAATAATGTTTTAAATTATATATATATAAAATTATGTCCTTATGTGTACGTAGTACAGCATTGTTAGCTGCTCCATGTTCCTACTGGGAGAAAGGGCAGGATAGAAGTATGAGGAGAGAATACCTAACCTGGAGAAAGGAAGTTGACTAGAAGGGATGGAGGGCAGCAGTGGAAATCAATTGAAAACATTGTAAGATAAAATCAAATTAGAAATATGATAGATTGTTTTATATTATTGCACAGTGGCAAATGTAAAGAATGTAACATGATAGAAATTACTCTTATGTTTTCCTAACAGTGCTTCCAAAAATCTTCACATCAGCCATGTTCTTATCAATAAGAATTTTTTAAAACTAGAAGTAAAATTAGTACATTTCCCATATTCCTAAAATGAGAAAATCTTACACTTGGCTTCCTCTTATGTATGTCCATTTCTTATGATAACTTACTGGTGTCATAATATGCTTGTACACAGACAGTAACCTCTTTTAATTTACGCCTGCAATTCTCTTATAAAGTAAAAGGTGGTGAGCAGTTTGAGAGTGAATTAGCATACTTTATAGGTTTCTGATTACACATCAATATGTTTATTTACTTGTACAACACAAATGCATATATGAAAATTTTAAACGAACAGACTTAAAAGATACGGGCATATCCTTTTATTATGGTTTGATTTTTACCACCAGATGGAGCCAAGAAACCACAAACAAGTTCTCTGTCAATAGCTTGCCAATAATTTGCCAGGTTAGAACTAGATATTACCTTGTATTCCTGAACCATCCCATTCTGTGTCTCCTCTGGGGGAGGTTGCCATGTTATTACAATCGCAGTGCCATTTCCATCGTTCTTAGTTACTGAAACACTTTGTGGAGGAGCACTTGGAGCTGTTTGTGGGAAGAAAGGATGGTTGTGATTAAAGCTGTTTTTTCCGTTTCATTGTCACTGAGCAGTGCTTTTAATAGGTTACAGCTAAGGACGCAGACAAAACTGATTTGGCAACACGCAGATGTATTTTTCTCTGTATAAGACGCCCCCTTCTTTTGGGGACCCCAAATTTAGAAAATAGGCATATAAACTGTCCATGTATAAGACGCCCCCAGATTTTTAACCTTATTTTAAAGTAAAAAAATCCTAGTTTTATATATGGAAAAGTACGGTAATTACAATAAGTGACTGAAGAAGATTCATGAAGAATATTTGTACCGTGGTATCAGAGAATCTGGTCAAGTGGGCTTTTGAAGATATAATACTAGTTTTGAAAAGTTTCTTCAACAAGATGCCTTGACAATCTTTTCTGAGGGGGGTAATTTAAAACAAACTATTTCCCAAAGGTTGGTGTGATAAAGTGAACACATGATGATCCAAATACCTCAAATATTAACTGAGTTTCTGTAAATCAAAGAAAGAGTATACAAATCTACTACAGTAATAATAATAAAACAACTCCGGACAACATCTGAGACCTATTTAAAATGTCTATAGCTTTGTTCATGCTTTGGAGTTTGTATAAGAAAAGAAAACAAACCAAGTGCACAAACAGTGGTCACAGACGTTTAATGTGATGAACCAGCTACTAATGATCACAAATTGCCAGTGTGCACATGATGAGCTGTACAAGAAAATCCACACTGTTCATCCTTCATATGTTGGTGGTTTGTGTTTGGATACAAGATAAGCTCTCCAATTAAATATTTGAACTGACCCCAAAACAAAGCAAAACAAAACAGGCAGGCAATTTAGCTGTGGGTGCCCATTCTTTTTCTTGGTCTAAGGACAGACCTACAAAAGGAAAGAACAGAAGAACCACAAAATGACTTTGGGCTCATATAGAATGAATATTCCATGATCAATAAGGAAATTGTTCTGTTGGCCCCTGGAATTACTAGAAAACGGTTCAAGTGCAGAAGAATGTACCTTGCAGAGAAATACTACATCAAAAACTGAAGGGGGAGAAGGGCATTGTGTCTTCCACACTCCCATTCCACACATCAAAAGTTTTGTTTTCCAGATCCATGGGCTCAGAAGACCCATCACAATCAACCACTTTCCACTCAGCACTTAGAATTCCACATACTCTAGCTCTGCCTATATCAGGCATTATGTTTGGCATCCACAGAGGTGTAATCACATTTGTTGGGGTGGGGAGAGGGGGTTTGTTGAGCATATTTATATATAACACATACCAATAGGAAGGAGGCTAAGTGTTGCTAATTTAACTCATGCTTATTGTCTTCATTCATGATCTTCAAATCTCTTAGCATAACTAGTGAAGCTAGGAAGTCCCCTAATATGTAAACCGCAGCTCTTTCATGGTTACAGCACTGTCTGCCATCTACTCTAGACAGTGATTTTCAAGTGTCTGAATTTGACACAAAGTCATTTGTGACCAGACCATGAACTCAACAGAAAGAGACGGAGGGGAACATCACAGTTCCTATTATGTCTTTGAGGGGATTTCCCATTCACATGCTTTTGAATATTTACTTCTGTGTCAACAAACAAATCACATAATGATCAGCCCTATGCATTGACAGTTCTCTTTCGTGGCAGAGGGCTGAGTTCCAATAAAAAAAATGCACTTCAAAGAACATCAAGCCATAAATACATCAGGGGGAAACAGGCAAAAAAGTAATTCAAAAAGATAATATGAAGGCAGCCATGCTGCTACTTGCCTTCTTCCAGAGTTTTGGCAAATTTCACTTCACTATCAGCTCCTTGAAACTCGTTAAAAAAAGGTCGAGCTTTGATTTCATAGTTCACTCCTTTTTTGAGCTCAGGAATTACAGCACTGTTTTTTGTTGGTGTCCTTACTTCAAAAATCAACCACTCAGATTCTCCTTGAGAACCAGCTGTTGGCCTGTACAAAATTTTATATCCCTGAATATATTGGGATTGTTGGTCAACCTTAAACGTGGAGATAGAACAGCCATATTAATACATTAGTAAGCATCAAGTGTAAACAGTTTTAGGTGCTAATACATGTTAGCAGTCACAGAAAACCATGGAGCTTGCTCGTTTTTGCATTTTCCCTGTTTCTAGGTAGTTTAATACTACTAACCTCAAATGGCAACACAGCTCTGTTTGACTGTGGTCTAATAGGCTACTTTAAAAACACTGGAGTGATAGCACTTGCCCAGTGGGATTTTATTTATTTTTCTCTGAACAGTAGGCCCTCGTGACATATTGCAAACTGTTGTTGAAAATCCCTTTCATTTCAAAAACTTTTTCTTGTTGCACATTGGACAATAGAAATTTAAAGCACCCTGAGACATGGGCAGAGAGTTTGGATTAAACATAAGAGATCTAAGTTAAACAGACATGCATTGTATTTTTTTATTTATTCCCAAAGCTTTTATTTTCAATCTTATTGTATGCTCCCCTCACCACACACTTAAAAAAAAAAAAAAACACATTCCTGGGTTTTTTGTTTAAGGCTGCCCTGTTCTGGTCCACTTACAAATTCTAAGAAGAAGAATCCTGCATTCCTGCATTGCAGGGGGTTGGACTTGATGACCCTTTGGTCCCTTCCAACTCTACGATTCTATTATTAAAAGAATCATTAAAGTTTCTTTAAGAAGAAGAAAATATGTGAACTGAAAAATGTAGCAAACTGCAAATGATCCTTCTTTGAACATGACATCAGAATGCAACCCAACAAGTGTATGTGTGCACGTGTCTATAAAGGTAAAGGTAAAGGTACCCCTGCCCGTACGGGCCAGTCTTGACAGACTCTGGGGTTGTGCGCCCATCTCACTTAAGAGGCCAGGGGCCAGCGCTGTCCGGAGACACTTCCGGGTCACATGGCCAGTGTGACATTGCTGCTCTGGCGAGCCAGAGCTGCACACGGAAACGCCGTTTACCTTCCCGCTGGTAAGCGGTCCCTATTTATCTACTTGCACCCGGAGGTGCTTTCGAACTGCTAGGTTGGCAGGCGCTGGGACCGAGCAGCGGGAGCGCACCCCGCAGCAGGGATTCGAACCGCCGACCTTTCGATCAGCAAGTCCTAGGCGCTGAGGCTTTAACCCACAGCGCCACCTGTGTCCCCGCACGTGTCTATAGCCTGCTTATTAATGAATAGTAATTAATGCTACTAATGCCTCCAAGGCAGCTTATCAACATCTGTTCAGAGTTTATCATGAGTATGTTGTTGTATTTTGTATGCTGTTGGGAAAATTCTTTTTTTTAGGCTACTAGCACTTTTGCTTTACTTACTGTCCAATGAACTTCAATTGAGGAAGAAGAAAGGATTGTAGGATTATGGAGATGTAGAACAACATCACCCAGCTCCCGCTGTACTTGTTTGTGATCCACACCCTGACTTGTAGGTGGAACATCTGTAACAATTTCAACAAACTATTGTTAACCTTAAAAGATATATGACAGAGACTTGAAAAACAGGTTTGATTGTACCACTAAGTGTATATTTTGCCTTGCATCCAAGATAGAATGGGGACACAATCAAGAAATAAATCAAGGGTCAATAAATTGGGTTGGGAATTATTTTGGATGGCTTTGGTGGCCAATCAAGTTTGTGATTGCCAAGATACTCCCCTCTCCCAAGGTTTAGGGTCTTGCATCTGATCTTCCGCTGCAGCTTTGAAATAAACACAGAGCCAAGGAGGAACTGAAGTGCCTCTATCTGTCATCTTCCTCCAGCTCAGGGCATGCTGTCTTTCTTTGCCTCTGAACCTGCTAGGCAGTTGGAGCTCCAACTATCTGGCAGGCAAAAAGACAAGCTTCTGTGCCTGCAACATTACTCTCCAGTAATGCTCAGTACTCCTACATTTTCCATATTTCCAAGCCATTATAATTGGAGCAGCAATGGATGTGGTTTGAGCGTCTGCAGTGGAAAGGGGAATTCATGAAAATTGGGGTGCACCTTGCATGTGTGGAAGTTCTTTTCCACTTTTTCAGGGTCCTGTTGGATCCAAGTGGATAAAAATATTGTTGTTATATACAAAGAGAAGCATTTCAAGTGGGTCAAATATAGTTCAATTAGTGGATCGCAAAGTTTGGAATAATCTTCTGAATTAAAAGTAATATTGATATTTCTTGGTACACCCCCAAAAACATCTTTGGCAGACAAAAATGTAGCTCATCTCAATGTATAACCTTAACACTGTGTCTGTTCTGAAATAACCCATGACTTCTGCCCTTAGTCCTTAGATAGCCAGTGCCCATAAAAATAAAGAATTATAGGGTAGATGGATTAATGATCTGACTCAGTTTAAAAGCATCTGCTTATATTTTATCTCTCATAAAATGGTACTGATTGCCACACAAATGTATTTTGGCATTGCGGGTTGTTTTCCCCACCCCGTTATGCTGGAAGGCAAGTGAATGACTTGATTTCATGACAACTTATGTTTAGTTAGCATAGCACCTAACTTTTAATTGTAAGAAACAGATGATTTTTGAAAACTAGTAACTCTGCTGGCACATTTTCTCGGAGACAACTGTATACTTATCCAGATTTTGATTTGATGTGAAGCTACAGCGGCTACTGCCCAGAAATAAACTGTTTAGATTAAAAAGTGGTTTGTTTCTCAGTAGGATCTGCTATAGATGTTTCCTCAGCATTAAGCCCCTTTTTGGTTGACAGCCTTGTTATCTATTGTTGCATACAGAACAAGAGCAGATACTGTATTAACTGTATTTCCTAAAATGGGTGTTTCTTTTCTGTTTCCTTTCAGTGAAGCATATCTAAACAAATGGTTGTCTTTAGTTCAGTCTTAAATACATGTTTTACCTTGTGTTTTCACTGGGTCAGATATTTGGCTGGGATCACTAATTCCATATGCATTGGCTGCCCGCACAAGGAAGAGATAAATTGCATTTGGTTTCAGAGCTTTAACTGCAAATGTTTCTGTTTTCACATTTTCTGCTACAGTTTGCCAGCTGCTGCCAGCTGCATGGCTAGGGATAAAGCACACACACACACACACAAACAGGTTAGTACGTGCCTGTGGTTTAAGAAAATAAAACATAAGCACAACCAGATCACATAAAGACATAATACCTGAACGCCTCTATTATATAAGAGGTTGGAGTTGCACCTGAATTCAAATTAGGCTTCCATGATAGTGTTACTGTATTTTTGCTGACGTCTGTAACTTCAGGTTTTGATGGTGCACTGGGAATCAAGTTAGGGTCAGTGGGTCTTGGTGGCTGCACTGGAACTCCAAATTCTAGTGAACAGTGATAAAAGTTCAAAGCTGACATATGCTCATCAGTGTGCTCACATTAGTATATATCATTTATTATATAACCAGAGAGCCATTAGACTGTAATTACTTATTTTTATGGTTTCTCCTCTATCCAGATTTACCTTGGACTTCAATGTAAGCACTCCATGATGCTTCTCCACTTGGGGTGGAGGCAATGCACGTGTACCGACCAGTGTCACCCAGCTGAAAGGGGGGGGGGAGAGAGAAAGAAAATATTTGAAATAGTCTGAGACACAGAAGATTTGATGTCCCAAATGAATATGCATTAACTCACCCAAAGTCCCACAAATGAAAATTTGTTAGAAGAAAGTGATACTCAATTACACTAAATTAAAATGCAATAGCTGAGCTCAAATTTTAATTGGGCTTCTGTACTCATCATAGAATACAGGATTAAAATATATTTTTTCATATGTTCTATGTTGTGGTCCCTGAAGACCTCATTGATTGGGCGGGGATATATGGGATAAGGTGGTCTACAGTCCAACTTCTCAGTGCGCATTTGTAGTCCTTTTAAAGAATACACCAGAGGTTGCTAGGGGGAATACCTCTCCACCATCAATCAATGTGACATGGTGTGTTAGCCCACTTTTTCTGTTGATGGGGACAATAACATGTATGCTGCTTTTCTGGAGTCATGTGGCATCTGCCTAGATAGTTTAATGTCCTCAAGCTGTGGACTGATTCCCAACCATTCTGTCTAATGATTGGACCCTCCTGGACACAAAGAGTTATAAGAGGACTTCCTGTTCCAGGTCAAGTAACAAGATCTTGAATTCTCACACACTTCTGCTGTATTCTTTGGTCCTTATTTTTAGCTCACTCATTAATTCTTTCACTTAGTTTGGTCCTAACTACTTGCTCTGTCACACATAGCTACTGGTTCCAGGCTCCCTGCTCACATCAGGCTTCTGCCCGCAGGTACACTCTTGACAGTAGCCTCAGTTCCTCTCCATGGCATCTTTCACAAAGACATCAGGGAGATCTCTCTCTCTCAAATTTTCAAAGCTCATACAAGGGCAAGGTTTTTAAGCAGGCTTATTTTATCGTCCCCTTTTATCTACAACCTATTTCTGGTCTCCTGGCGGATAATATGCCTTCTTTAGATACAGAGATTGAAATGAACTTTTATGTTTTATATGGATAGCCCCTAAACCAGCATGGCCAACAGTCAGAGATTATGGCAACTGTGGTCCAGCAATAGCAGGAGAGCCACAGTTTCCCCACCTTTCCTCTAAATAGAAGTGGGTTAGGGAAAGACCCTACAGATCTAGAAAGTTACCCAGAATCATGTTTCCTATATAGCTTCTGACATATCCATCTTCATTTCCATTTCACATGTCCGCTTTAAGCACTTGGGACAGGGATGGGAAATTTCTCTTAGGGAAATTCATCACACTATATTGACGCTTCTGTGTATGTGTCCATGTATGGAAATGTGAGGTGCTCAGTGGGTGTGTATTATCTGGTAGGATATGTGAGACATGTGACTATGTATATGAATGGGTCTCTAGCTATGTGTGGATGAGAGGAACAACATTTTGCTGGTGTGTTTGGTGGGGGATGTATGAATGGGATAAAATGATTTATTTCATATAAAATTTATATACAGCTTGATTGCAAAAAGGTATATATGTGTGACACTCTGTTTAGTAGAAAAGAGCAGTGCAGGATGGGGGGTTTAAAGTAATATAAGAGAATGCCCTCCATAGTTTCATATTAACAGCAGAACCAAGAGATTGGTACACCTGTGCCAGGTCCAGTGTTTGGAGGGGTGTGATACTGAGAAGCTGCTGGTCTCCAGTGCCCAGGCCTCAGCAGCTGGCCATGACTAGGCAGAGCTATCTTCAACCCAGCTCCCCTAATGCTTTGGAGTAGACTGCCTGGTCTCAGTGACACAAAGTTGGCTCTCAGCTGTGCTAGATGTGGACATATGATGATCCAAAAGGAAGCTGTTTTGCAGTGCTTCAGCTTTTGGAAAGGAGCTGGAATGATGAAGTAGTAAGGAGTCAGACACCCACCGATCAAGCATGTTGAAGGAGTGAGCCAGCAAATAGGAAGAAGAAAAAAGACTGCTGGTAGAGGTGCATAGCAAATACATGAAGCTCACAGGTGCCTGATCTGTGGCTGCAGGCGCCTGCTTGGGTTACTGTGTGTGCGTAAAAAGTTGTCTGCTGCAGCCTCCAGAGGAAGGGAAGCACCAGCAACCACCACTGACTCATACTCAGGATAACTATAGCGTTGAGACCCAGGAGTTCTGAAGACAGAAGTGGGGGTACTTCAAAATATTTCCCTCATATGATTCCTTTGCTGCTTTGTTGTTTTTAGGAACTGCTTGTGCTCTGAGTAATTCTGATTGTTTATCAAGGTTGTCAAACTTGGGGGGTTGCTATAAAATATCAGAACTGTACAATTTTGCTGTTAAAGCATGGGATATGCTTTCCTGGTTCTGTGCATGTTTATTTCTCTCTACATAGTCTGTGAGTTCTGCATTTTAGCTTCGCAGCAACCCTGTGAGGTAGGTTAGGCTGAGAGGTGGTTCAGTAACCAATGTTGCAAAATTGCACATGCACAGAAAATCTTTCTTTGTTTTTGTTGTTTTCAAGGTTGGAAAACTTCTCTTTCATTTTTCTGTGAAATATCAGGAATGTGGAGTAGGGAGAGCTGCTTTACTGGCTTTGTACCTCTTTATTTTGCTTTACTTGGTCAGTGAATGCTGCATTATATTTGTATGTTACTTTCTCTCCTAATAGCTCAAAGCTGTGTATAGAGCTGTCCTTTCACAACAACCCTGTGAGGTAGATTAGACTGAGTTCTTGCCAATAAATTGCCAGTGAAGAACTGAGGAGGGCCATAGCATACCAGGCTCAGAAAATCCATCCATAGCATACCAGGCTCAGAAAATCACCTAATTATATATGTCTCTGAAAACTAAGTGCTTCATGCTGTTTTTGTATATTTCCAAGCACTACGGTTAACTTCACAATGCTTACTGGATCTTTACTTAGGAAACTTTAAAGTCTTCACTGTGCATGTAGCTTCTCTCTAACATGTGGCCTTTTAACACATAGGGTCAGATCCTAAATTGCCTGTAGACAGAAGCTGTATCAGATCTTTAACAAAAATTAATTAGAAAAATTACTTTTCTGGTGATGCAGAGGCAAAATTGCATAGCCTTGTGACTTTCCCGTCCCCCTCTACATCCCATGAGATAGCTTCTGTTTCTATGAGCTCCATTAAGTTATTATTATCATTAGTAAACAGGCAGCAGTTCCCAGAAGAGGGTGTGCTCGTGCTATGTTTGCTAGAGGAAACGATAGAGGATTATAATTTCCTAGAGGTTAGGTTCCATTTAGAAAACAATGGTATAAGTAAATCTTGCCAAGTTTGAAAATGCTGAGTTGTGAATTTTTTTAGGTAAACCCTGCAGAAAAAAACCCTGCAGGAATATTAACTATTGCTAAAGAGAGTGTGATGTGATTCTATTACAAGGACAGTGTAACAATGCATTTGCATATGACGTTAAAGGACAAATTATTTGAATGTCATTTTTACTCCTGTGAATAAAAGAATTGCAGTTTCTGGGCATGGAGTGGGCTGGGAGATGACCTCAAGACCTCAAGCATGTGCAGGGTGAGAGGGCCTATTGCCCCAGGTGCAGGTTTTTTCCAGCTTTGTGAGTCCGATCCCACATCCCAGCCTTGCAAAGCAGTGTGGGGCTAGCCGTGCATCAGGAGAACGCAGTAGGCATGCAGCCTTCCAATCAGGACATCAGGAGAATGCAACAGGCCTTCTAATCAGACCATTTGGGCTGATTGGAAGGGCATGAGCCTGCTCTGCTGCTTTCCCATGTCACCCTTCCAGCCCATGCTAAACAGACTGATTGGAAGTTTGTGTGCTTGCCCTCTTGCTGCGTCCTCATGTCGCCCTCCATGCTCCTTGGCCCCGGCACACCCAGGGAAGACTAGTTCCACTGCTGCTCAGGACTGATATTTTAAATTCCATATGATATCCCACTCTTCTTTATTAAAAGGTAAGAAAGATGCTTAATCAATGAAACTGCTTGCAGGAGAATTAGGGGCTTCCCTTCACCGCCAAAATTGCTTATATCACAGGTTTCTTCAGAGAGAGAGAAAACACCATTCACTATGCTAAAGAAGACACTAAGTGAGGAGTTCATCACAGTTCCACCGTAAAATAATAAAAATGTTGTTAATAACAATAGAAATAATAATATAATAATATGTTAGTTTTTGCTCCATTTGCTTGTCCATATGAATTATTGGAAGATTTTAACGTCCACAGCTGAAGTTGAAAATGTTTTTGGAACTAATTTGGATAACACAGACAGCATATGGTATAATCACCTGATGTCAAACACCAGACAAAGCCCACCTGAAACTGCCTCTAAATACAAACAACTAAAGATTAAACCACTCTAAAAAGGTCAATCTAAAAGTTAAAAAAACACCACCGCCAAACGGAAGAGTTCAGTAATTCTGTGCTGGCATAAAGAGTTGCATGGGCAGGTAACTACATGGTTTCAGGTAATGTATTGTATGAAAAGATGTCTTTACATTTGGCCTAACTACATGAACCAAGTTATCCTAAGGCAAAACACCTAGCAAGTAAAAACAGGTGTTCATATTCCTTGGAAAAACGCAAACCATTTTGCTACAACTTGTCTCAAAGGAATAACACATTGACCAAGCATGCTTCCATAAACCCTCCGGAAGCCAGCTCTGTATTCGGTTATTTTAATCTTAATAATCTTTCCTGCATATGTATAGCTAGTAAAAAAAGGGGGGGCAGGAAGCACGAGGACAATAGAGATAACTGCTAGTAGAGAAATTATAATAAATGGACTGTAGAGAATATTTTGAAAGAATACAATCATATAGCTTTCATGTTATGCGAAAACACTGGAGCTTGTTTACTGTTCACATGCCTGCTAGCAAGTGAAACAGGGATTCAAAACATTTATGGTTACAACCAGGACTAAAGGGAGAAACGAGCTAATAGGAAGGCACATATGGCAGCCCCTCACCATGATCAATTCCCACCCGGAAACCTATATCCCCACTGTGGCACGTGGATCCAGAATTGGGCTCCACAGTCACTTATGGACTCACTGTTAAGACTGTGTTCAAGGGATCGCCAAAGAAAATTCCTAAGCATTGCTGTACCACCATCCCATCTTCTATGTTTAAACAGTTTTCTAAATTAATTCTTCTTAGAAGAATCTTATTTATGAAAACTGAAATAACTTGCCAGCGGCTCTGTTATAATCTAAGGTACTTTGGGAATGCAGAATAAGCTATCTCAAGACACGAAGAATCAAATAAAGATGATATTAATACAGTTATTTAACATTTCATTAATTCTAAAATTAGAGGCTGCAATGTTCAGGGCCTCAAGGCAAGCACCAAAGAGAAGCAAAGTTAAAAAGAATTGTGTGGTTTCAGTTTCAAACTACCTTGGCATATCGAATCTGTAATGCACCAGTTTCCAGCTGCTTGATGCGGGAATCCTGTGTGGAGATGAGGGTGCCATCCTTTCTCCAGAGAATTGTTGGCATTAGAGTGCCTGCAGCCACACAGCTGAGTACTAAAGTACCATCCACAGCGACAGTCTGATTCACAGGACCTTGTCGAATGACAGGGGGAGGCCGGTCGGCAATAACTGGCAGAAGAAACAACAGGGAAGGAAAAAGTTTTATGCAACTGGAAGCGATTTTCTAATCATCTAAGCAACAGTGGTTGCTTCAGGCTTTACAAGAATCTAAAGATAATTAAATAAGTAATTAAAATAAAGCACATGTAATATTCAGGGGACAATAATATGGTGTTCAACGACAGAATATGTGTTAATATCCAGCAATATTTTTTAAAGCAGTTCTCTGCATTTGACTCTTCCTGACATATGCTTGACTCCATCAGCCTTAGAAGAGAAAAACTCTGACAAAATTTCCCACCTTCTTTGAAAGATGCCCCTTTCTCTAGTCCAGCCTCCTTCATCTAGATTCTTTTAATGCCATTAATGAGTAAACTTTTTCAATGATCAGCCAGTTGATTTGTTTCTTGATATGTGTGCAAACCAATATCAGATTTCATCAAAATTGTTATGCAACACTATCAGTTGGTGGAATCTAGCTCCACTTAAAAAGCTCTATATTTTCTGACTGATGCTGCAGTGTTCTTACTGTTTTGGAAGAATACCTTTGAACTGAAATAAATGTCACAATAAAGCTTAACAGATGCAGTTCAGAGGTCACAAATTCAGCCCAATAAACTTTTTTTTTTTTTTGGACTAGGAAAAGCCACGTGTCACACGTTTCCCATATAGTGAAGATATTCTGTTTTTCAATACCACATTTCCCTGTCATGTCTAATTAACCAGGATCTGATCCTAGTTTTATATCCAGGTTTTCTTATGCTACATTTTACCACCAGATATCATGAGAAATTGTGGTTTAAGAAATCAGATTATCTTTACCAGAAGATGCATAAGGCACATGAAGGGAGACTGAACTGTAAGAAGAGGAACACAATTTGTTCCTAATCTGATGTCATGGTTTATCAGAAGAATATTGACTTCTGAACCACACTTCAGTATTACAGTACAGCTCATTTCAAGACATCCAGATTCAACACACTATGAGTGTTTGATAGTTTGAAAGGTAAATTTAAGTTACAACTGCCTAAGCAAAAACACATTAATCTTATCAAGTAATGTCTCTCCCACATTAAATCATACTTATGTGTAGTGCAATCAAATGCATTTTCACCTTAATAAACACCTTATATAGTAGAAAGCATATAAACTTAAAACCATGTTGTTACCACGCTAGAGTTACCATTCTGCTACATTATAAGCAATGTTAAAATAAACACCTTACCATCAGTAACCTCCAAGTATGCTTTTGTCGTGATGCTTCCCGCAACATTTAAAGTCTGGCAAATATAATAGCCAACATCAGATCGTTGGACATTTGTAATAGTGAGGTCACCCGTTTGAGAGACAGAAAACCGGCTGGAAGACTGAGGAGGTTGGTATGAAAAAAGCAAGTTCTGGAATATAAGGAGAAAAAGTGGGAAATCAGCAAGTTAGATGGATTAGCCTTCATAGATATATACAACTTTAAAATCAGAATACCCTATATTATGAAGGTTATAGGACCATTTTTCAGATACAAAAGTGATGCTGCAACACAGTTCACTACTCAAGATAGATGTGACTAAACACTGATACTTGGATTTCCATGGGCCACAACAACAAATAATACATTGGTTATAACAACATATCTAAGACTGCAATGCTAACCACACTTATTTGGGAATGTCCCATTGAACTTATTTTTGATTCAATACTCAAGGATATATGCAGCCCCAGTGCTAATTACCAGATGTTTGCAAAGTACAGCTGTGAACATAAACTTAAAAGTTTAAATTTTAAACGTTAAAAGTTTAAACAAAATATTTAAGGGAAGGATGATATTAGGTAGAACCAGTCTAGATAGACCATAGCAAGTGCTTTGTTGCTGCAGTTTGGTAGGGTTTTGATCTAAAGCCATATAGTAGTTCTCTTCATGAGCTGGGGGAGACTGCTATTTTTATATAGGAGAGTGCATGTTATTTTCTTTTTAGACAAATTTTGTGGAGTATATGTCTAGCTTATTATCCATAATTGTCAGTGCTTTTTTTCTAAAAAAAATTGTTTCCTAGCCATATTGAAATACTGCCCCTCAATGAGGCCAAACTTAGATTTCCAAAATGTTTAGGGGTATGTGTACCCCTGCGTCCCCCCAGAAAAAAGCACTAATAGTTATATGGAAACTATTCAGATGGAATTCAAATGAGTATTATGTGCTAGGGAGAATGGCCATCAATTTCATTGACCACTGTTAGAAGCAGAATACTGGACTAGAGGAACTGAACCATCTGTCCTGTTTCATGCAAACATGATCAAACATCTCTATCATATACAGGTAACTTGCATCTTATGCTCAGTTTACTTATGTGATTGCACACATAAGGAGGAGAAATAAATAAGTAAATGGAGAAAGGAGGAAACACATTTTCCATTTATTTATTTCCCTCTCTCACTAGCACACTGCTGCGATTGCAGGCTTTCTGTACTTTGGAGAGGCAGCAGGAGGGCCAGGTAAGAAGCCTTCCACCTTGCGCGCGTGGGGGGGGGGATCACCTCTGGAGGTTCCGGACTTTACATGTTATTTGCATTTATGCATAGACCTCTGGAACAAAACCATCACATATGATACAAGTAAAACCACATGTAATAAGAATGCAAATATATGAATTATAATTCAAAATATATGTCAAGCTCTTTTTTGTAGTGTAAACTTGCTAAAAACACTAACAAAATGCTGTCTGCTTATTAGTATATGAAATAGTAGACTTCTGACAGTTGAAAGAAACTACCATTTATTATTATCTTTATTCTCACATTTTAAAAAAACCACCTCTTTGTATTTTTTATTATTTCCTTCTCTTTGCCTTGACATGCATCTAGCTCTCGATACCCAATGGGGTTTTGGACATTCTTGTAGTACAGTCACCTCCCTCCCTGTATCCATGACATACACTGTATGACAAACCACAGATGAAACAAAAAAGAAATTGTGCTACCATAATTGTTCTGAACAGAATTTCACATACACTTGAAATCAAATGCCAGATTCACTTTTCCGTGTCTAACTAAAATATATTTAAATGCTTCATTTCATAGAGGAGGGCTTTTAGTACTTTTCTCTTCCAATTAAACTTTATATTCCAAACAAATAGGATACACTGTGTTTCATTTCATGCTAAGCACTAACAGATCCTTATCATGGTTCTTTTCCTTCTCATTTTCTTGCTACCCATTGGCACCTGTTCAACAAAGTTGATTTAAAATCCCCCCTCAGCTTGACTGAAAATTCTGTCTCAGGCCACATGCTATATTTTTTAAAAAAATAACTGGAATATCTTGAACTGTACACAGTCCTGAAGCATGTAGTACAGCCTACAAAACTCTTGAGAAGCTTCCTGGTTTTTCATCCTGCATGGGACAATAATGTGGTTGACAGGGAACAGAGGGGTCTGTGTAAAGCCAGGATGCATATTGAGTTTGCCAAGGAATTAAACACGTTTTACTAGTCCTGACTTTTTACAACAACCAGGAATGTAGGCAGAGCCTACACACATATTTTGAAAAGAATCAAATGAGCATAGCCAGTCATCCAACAGGCATTTGGATGATGTGGGTGCAGGAGAGCATCGGGCACTAGCAGACAAAAACGGGCCTTGTGTTATCTAGATGCTTTGGCAAAGCTTCAGAAAGTTCATTTTACCTGACTTCCTTCTCTTCGCCAAAATATTGCTGGTTGAGGGTTTCCAGTTGCTTCACACTGGAAAGTTACAGTTCTGCCCAGTGCAGCCACCTGGTCACGAGGTTTCACAACAAAATGTGGTGGTTCTGAAAGAAGCGAAGTACAACACAATTACACCAATTAATTCGTAGCTGAGGTGAATGGTTTTCTGTTAAGGGTCTTGTGCATCACATCTAACACACACAGAAAGGTCCTTTTTAAAATAAAGACTATAGTGCTCAGGTTCAACACTGTTTTAACAAGGGCTGATGTTGGTGGTAAAGTGCTGGTAGGACAAAAGGTTGAAGGCATTTTTATCAATCACAGCATAAGAAAAGAAAAATTCCCTCACATCACTGTACTATGTACTCTTAAAGTAAAAACCACAAAATGATTGCAAATTCAGGGGTTAGATACACAAAAGTCATCATCTTTGATTTACTGTAGTTCAGAAGTCATTTAATAGCTTCCATAAGAGGCTTGATTTCTGATGTAGGATGAAATGCTCAGGAAAAAAATTCAATTTAACTCAAAAGCCCTAGGATTGCTACTGAGTAAATTATAACCATTTAAAAATCTTCAATGCAATTACTGAAGAGGAATGAATTTAAAGCAACGGTGAAGCAGAATGCCTCCTTCATTTACATAGGCAAGGGCATGTTCAAACAAAATATATATGTAAATGAAGGCA
The DNA here is from genome assembly GCF_964234715.1 of Podarcis melisellensis. NCBI lineage: Eukaryota > Metazoa > Chordata > Lepidosauria > Squamata > Lacertidae > Podarcis > Podarcis melisellensis. The sequence continues at coordinate 60,229,730 of NC_138531.1, forward strand.
AATTTGAAACATCTGCTCATCGTGACATTATAAATACTGCCAGCATTGTCCAAACTGTTTGATTTATACAGACTTAAATGGCCACTTCATCTAGCAGTAAATAGAACGTCAAAAATTATGTCAGTTGCATTAAGCTATGGCAGTTAAGTATATTAGGCACAGTGACTGAACTAGAGTAGAAAATATTCTTTTTAAAACCGTGTTTCAGCTTACCCTCTTATGCTGCAGAAACAATGGCTTAAATGAGATCTTGCTGATTTATATTTTCCAGATCTTTCACTCCTTTACTATTTAAAAGAAGAATTTTTCTCAACCCTTACTGATTGTGATAAGGCATCTCACAATCAAATGTAGGTTGGGCTTTTAAGAACCCCCCCCCCCCATCATTATTTATCCATAAACACTTTATATTGTTGGTATTTTGTTATAGTTGCCTGTAGTATGAATGCCAAGGAATCACAAAACTTAAATTCTTTTAGGGAAGATATGGGCAGGGTGTTGTTGTTTTTTTTAAGTGTATAAATATCTTATACTGTGATGAGATTCACAAAAAACCAGGTTGTCTAAAGTTCAGCATTAGGTAAATGGATTCTAGACTATCAGATTTATGTTAACTATTAAAAGTCTGACTTCTGAAGAACAAAATTGCCTTATGAAGTCTTTTGCTTAGTGCAAGCAAATTAGTTTTCTGTGGATGCCCGAGGAAATCGTGCGGTGGTGGGAAAATATATGATTTTATATTTATAAACTCTTACAAAAGATTATGGAATGTGTACTAACAAGGCAAACAAGGATTAGTAATATTGAGGTTTATTGTTTGTGGAGGGTTTTGGGTGTTAGGAATAGTGATGAAAAGTGATGCTAGTCAGTGGAATTTTTGGTCCGCTAAGATAGGAACGATCTACAGTGCTCCTCTGTTCACAAAATTGTACCAGCTTCTCACTAAGAGACTATACACTTTAATGTAGACTACTTTCAAGGCTAAATTGCTGCAATAATGTCAGTGTAGCAATCCCTCTCTTGATAAATATTTACACATTTGTGTTACGGAACCATACGAATGAAAGAGGGGACGACCACCGAGATATACAGAACTTGAAACTGTCCAAAACTTTTTAAACTAACATCAGGAATTTCTCCTCGTGGAGTGAATCATGTTAGCCTGTAACATCGAAAGGAACAAAGAGGCTTGTGATACTTTAAAGATTAAAAATCTTCTGACAAGGTAGATTCTAAAATGGGGATCAACAACACAGTGACTTTGGGAACCATGGTGCCTGGAACGGTGGCCATTGGCACTTCCAAGTAGGAGGGCAGCCCCAGGCTTCGGAGTGCAGGCTGCTATCTGCAAGCCTAGGGAGCCCGGCGGGAACTCCCGCGGGCTCCCAATGCTTGCGGATAGCTTCCTGAAGCCTGGGGAGCGAGAGGGGTCGGTGCGCACCTTCATTTTTGGAGGGGGGAAAAGTGCGTCCTATAGGGCGAAAAATACGGTAAGTGATTTCTGTGAAATGAGCCGGCTTGACTGTTCCCACCTGAGTTTTTATAGCCAATGAATGAAGTCAGAGAATTGATTGATAAGGGATTTGTTTGGACACCAGAAAATACAAATTCCTATGGCCCTAAAGAGCTGCTGTTTTCCCTTCCTTTGTTTTTGTCTTTGGTATTGCCATAGTTTTCCCTTCCTTTATAACTAGCAACCAGGATGCATCTTTCCTGTGGTGGCTTCATCTGAAATCAGGAGCTCCCTATAAGTTACTTTATGTAAATATTACAGCACAATAAATGTGGGTAAATGTTAAAGAATTCCCTCTCCCCCTCCCACAAAAGGCAAATGTGAAATCTTTGCAAACAGATTTAAGCATGCCTGCTGCTGTGCAGGAGCTGACGTCCTGGCACTCATTAAAAATTCACAGTATTGTTCATAATACAGTTGTACGCATGTCTACTCAGAGATACCGTAAGTCACTTTGAAAGTGGATGGAGAGAAGTTTCTCTCTCTCTCTCTCTCTCTCTCTCTCTCTCTCTCTCTCTCTCTCTCATAAGCAGAACTCATGAACATCATTTGCTGGATGAAATAAATTGCTTCTTCACACAGCACATAGTTACACCACGGAAGGCAGCAATGGCCACTAACTTGGATGACTTCAAAAGAGAATTTGCCTTTCCATGCACAATTTTTTACACTTATCTTCTGTCATGATGATACTTTCATTTAGCTTCTTTCATTAAAGCTTTATGTTTAAGTAGTAGTCTGACAAGCATGCAGATGATCATCAGCAACACTTACTTAGGAGCACATTACTAGTTCTCCAAAGCCTGCACTGAATATAATTTAAACAACGTGAATCCAGCATACCTCAAAAGAGGTAGGTGTGTGTATGTTTTCCTCTGTTCATTTTTAGAATGTGGTGGTGCAATAAAAGAATACAGTAGAATTGCAATTTGGATGCACAGTGATGAAACCATACGACCACTTTCATTCATGTCTGAAAGTATGGATTAATATCCACATTCTAAATTCATTAGGTTGGCTGCCTTTTCTGTTGATGCAATTGCCAACAAATCCATTTAGCAACTATTTATACTACCGCCAAAGCTCCATTAACATTATCCAACAAGTAATTATATCATAATTCAAAGTGCTTTAGCATTTACTGAATTCTGAAGTGCACAGCAATGTATGCTGCAGCTATTTCCTTAACTCTCACTTTTGCTATACTTAATGCTGCAGGCACCATAAAGTGGTGACTATAACTGTTGGAATGGGCCCAGATACACTCTGCTGTTATTGTAAGAGCTGCAAAATAATGAAAAATATTTTACTTCATTAGGCTTTAAATTGATCAATTCATTACATTTCATCAACATAACCAAAACCTTAAAAGATGTACAGATATGTTTCAGGCATTACCCTGAGTTATAGTTCAAGCAACATCACAGTGATGCCAGTATTAAAAATACAAACTCTTTATTTTTGCTAGATTTCAAGGCAGCTAGAAGATTAGGCAGTTTACTCCTAGGGATGGCGCAGGGACGATGAATATGGTTTGCCTCTGCAGTCCGCCTTCAAGCTCATGGAACATCTTAAATTCCGATTCAAACTTTAGTCAACTAAACTACATTTTTAAATTTAATAACCCTAACTGTTGTTATCAATATTAACAATAAAAAGAAAGGAATGCAAAGTATTTTTTAAAAAATCTCTTGAACAGCGGATATGAAAAAATGAAGTATAAGATTCAAAAACAAAATTTTACTCCTTTGATTCATGTGCAACATTTTTTTTTTACTATCAAGCACTTGCACACCTTAGTGCACTTGGAATGTATCAAGGTGAGAATGGACCAGACACACAACTTAGAAATAAGAAATAAACATAATTAAAACAGATATAAATAAGCAAGCCATTACCTTTGATGCTTGCCACAAAAATTACCCATACTTCATGCAGAATCTGCTCTTTGCAGTCTGTCCAATCAATTATAAGTGAAAGATGGAAGCTGATTTGTTGACGAATATGGAGGGGTATGGATGGAAAGAGGGAGAGATGTTCCATTCACAGGGATAACGATGATTAGAAGATGGCCAATAAAATTTCAACTTACCAGATACAACTACAAACAAAAGAAAAAGAAAAGAAAACATGGAATAAATAAATTGGAACATAAAATGGAACAAAAGTAAAATGAATATGCTTTTAATTCTATACACTGCTTTGTATGGTATTCTTTCAGAAAAGTGGTATAAAAATAATAAAAAATTAAACATACAGCGATCTTATCGAAATGTAGCTATCTGGAAACACAAAACCTATTTAGGATATACAAGAAAACAGCATGAAACAGATGGCTTATTGCATATATTGTTCTTTTTTAGCAGTAGAAAAAGCTCAATTCCAAACCTGGAGATGTGAAGTGTAAAGAATGAAGGAGATACAAGAGATGTGCTACAGTGTGAAAAGGATCTATCTGCCTGCTGAGCAGAGTGATGGGATCATATTCAGAGAACCGCCACCCCCAACCTACTATAACATGTGAGGGGATTGTCCACCACCTACTGCACGCTGGGAAGCAGAATAAAAAGTGTATTATGATGTTCCATTTGCAATGTAATCTAGGAGTAATTTTCATAATCAGCTTCAGTATTCAAGGCGATTATACTCCCTGCAAGCAAAAAGGGATGAACAGCTACTCAATATACCTAGACAGGATTGATAGGGTAAAAATTACTTAGTTTGCTGGGAAGAGCAAGCCCTTTCCCCTTTCCTCCCTGTTTGAATAGAACCAAGATAATTCCCTTTCACACATGCATTTGCTATCCAACTATATCTTTATTTTTATTAATAAAGAGCACTTCTGTAAGCATACTAATGTGGACAGCTGGAAATGATATCAAACCAGAGACCAGTAAAAAATAGTGGTTTTTTATTTGTTTATAAAAGTGTATACTACCCTCTAATAAAATATCAAGGAATATAACATTAAAAAACACCATTCGGTATTGAGTGGCTTCTCCTAAATCAAAACATAACTTGCTGTACTTTGACTAATTTATCAGAACCACAATAGGACCTAGATGCCCCATTGACCCTAATCCAAGCCACAAGTTGCTCCTGATATTCATAAGGATATTGATCCAAATACTGTCTACTTCGCAATCTGAATACATTTTTTAAAAATCTGCAGACTGTGTTTCATTTATTGATAAGGAAAACAGAGATCTTCCTTAATTTAATAACAGAAAATTCTAAACAAGTATGCCCACAATCTATGAGGAAGAAAGAGAATGCTCTTGCCTGTCATAAATTTCAGTTGTAGGGTAGCAGTGTACAAAGGACCCTATCCAATGTATGTGGGCACTCAAACCTTTTTAGGAGGATAGGAAGGAGTGTGGGCTTCCTTAATTTGGTGACAGAAAATTGTAAATATGTATGCCTTTGTTAATCAAAGGGGGGAGTGTGGTCACTGACAGCATAGTTCACATGTGACCTCTGTACCTGGTCTATATGACTTGGGGCCCTTGCAAATACAGGAATACCTGCTCCTGCATTTAGCTGCCAATGTAATGTGTTCATCTGATAACAGCCTCCTCTGATTGCCCCCACCATCTGAAGCCAGGCAGGTGAAGACAAAGGTGACAGCATTTTCAAATGTGGTACCCCAAGGAGACTCACCTACGGTAGTGCCTAAGGACTTTCCCTTTCCGATACCAGGCAAAGATGCTTTTATCCACCATACCTTTTAAAGAACCTTTTGAACTATTTTTCCTTTTAGTTGTTGTTTTGGAGTTTGTATTTAATGTTTTATTACCGGTACTTTATCTGAATACTGCCCTTTCTGCCTTATGTATGGGTGAGGCCTTCATGTTCATTGATTATATTTCATGCAAAATGCTTTCCGTGTCATGTGGGGGCAGAGGCGAACTTGTGGCTTGCTACCATGCTCATCACACAAAAAAAGTCCGGGTTCCATGAGCTCCCATGGGGAACAAATGATATTTAAATATCTATGTACAGTACGTTTTTTGACAGCTACTGGTTAATTCAGGGGCAGGGTGGTGGTGGGAAGCTGGGTAAAGTAATGCCTCATCTTTTGTTGGGGTTTGGTTCCAAGGGTTATGTGTATACACACAAACTGTATATAGCCAAACCCCTGGAATCACTTCACTGTAAGGCAGCTGGTGGAGGAGACAGACAGAGCACTCCCAGAGTTGGTGTGCTGAGTAGGCCTTGCCCAGTAAGCAAGGGTGAGCTTAAAATCTCTTTTCGCACCAGGTTACCCCAAACAAAACTGCTTCAAAATCTTACTGCAAACTTATAAGCAAGTTTACAAATAATGCTAATGTCACTACAGAAAATGTATATATACACACATACATATTATGCATTATATAAACATAAAAAACTAATGGCATACATTTTTACACAGCCATCTATTATTTTAGTGACTAATTCGAGTGCAGAATAATTAATGTAACATTTGAGTCATAAGTAGTAAATGTCAAGCATTAAGGTTTTTAAGGGATGTTCTGCATATCTCAAGCCCTATGGTGCTCTCATTTTTGTTTTAGCCTTTAAATAGAGTAAAATTAACTACTGTTAAGCATGAGTACACTTCCATAATTAGCTGGTAAACACCTGCAGTATGCTAGTCTCCAATAAAATGCACTAAGAAGAGTAATAATATTCCATCTGCCAAAATTCATTAATCCAGGGGGGAATGGGTTTGTGCTCAAGTAAACATTAGACAGTACAAGTAGCATAAGAACATGAGAAGAGCTTGCTGGCCCAGGGGCCAATTGAGTTCAGCATCCTGTTCTCACAGTGGCCAACTATATGCCTGTGGGAAAACTAGGAGCAGAGCATGAGCACAGAAGCACCGTTTCCCTTCCTGCAGTTTCCATCAACTATTCAGAAGCATTGTCACCACCACCATGGCTAGTAGACACTGATAGCCCTCTCCTCTATGAATTTGTCTAACGCTCTTTTAAAGATTCCTGCATTGCAGGAGATTGGACTAGATGACTCTACATTTCTATGATTCCTAGGCAGTAGCTTTCAATAGCATATTAATTTAGTTTTTGTGGTTTGGGTTCGAGACCACTGCTCTGAGCTTCTGGAAACACAATATTGAAATAACATAAAAGTCTGGTTATTGATATCATTATCATGTATATGGATATTGTGCTGTCTTATGTTTCTATGTACACAAATTTCCTCCTTAAAATGATTGCGATTGTGTTTAATATATATTATATACTTGGGCTTTAAAAAAATATATAGCATTTCAAGTTCTACTGTTAGTAAGAGGTCTATTGATGACTTAAATAATTAAATACTACCCCAAAATCTGCTTTACTTTGCTACAACTGAAGGAAAATTTGTATACTGATGATTTAATGGTTTTAGTATTTACTGCAATGTGAAATTTCCCCTCAGTTCATATGTAAAGAATTTGTGAAAGTGCCTGAATGTGGGAAAAAACAATTCCACCATGCCAAAATGACCCACAAGAATTAGGCAGGGTTACAGGAGGCAATTATCTGGCCTCCCCCCTCTGAAGGAACCTGTTGACAATAAAACTAAGTAAAATCCTGCCCTCGTTTGCCAAGCTTGACAATGTTTTCTTTGTGCAGCAGCTGGAGAAGTGGGGCTGGGGAGAAGCATGACTCTTCATTGTCAACTCATGTGCACTAATTTTAACACCAAGGTGACAGCAGGAGAATGGTGAGTTGGATGAGACAAGGAGAGTGAATTTCTGGCACTGTTGATATTTTGTTGACTAACAACCAAAATATTTTGTGTTGCTTATTTAATAAATTTATATCCCATCAAAGGTGGCAAACATAAAACCCATTGGACATCTGTTTTCCTGAAGGTGGTGGGCTATTGAAGTTACAAGTAGCTGGGCTGTTTGCCTGCACACTTTAGAACCATTTCTTGCTAGGATTCTTATCCCCTCCATTCTCCTTCTCCCTTACTTAAATAGTGTCATCCTGTGCACATTTATGTGGAAGTAATCCAGGATCTAAAAATGCCAAGTTGGTACTAGTCAGCCCTTGGTATTTTGTTTTGCTGATACTCCCTGGAACACATCATGACAGGAGACACTGAGAAAGGAATATGTTTTGTCACCAGTTTAATGGACCCTTTGGATTGTCTCACCCTTACAGTGGTACCTCGGATTAAGAACTTAATTCATTCTGGAGGTCCGTTCTTAACCTGAAACTGTTCTTAACCTGAGGTACCACTTTAGCTAATGGGGCCTCCTGCTGCCCCTGTGCCGCCACTGCACAATTTCTGTTCTAATCCTGAAACAAAGTTCTTAACCCGAGGTACTATTTCTGGGCTAGTGGAGTCTGTAACCTGAAGCATCTGTAACTTGAAGTGTCTGTAACCCGAGGTACCACTGTATTCCCTTCAGGCTCTGGAGAAGGGTGTGGAGAATCTCTCCAATTCATACTGAGCCACAGAGAGGCTGAAAATCAGCAATATGTTTAACTGCATTCCAAGGATATCCACAGCTCAGAGTCAAGAGAAATCCCCACCATCCTTACAGAGTTTGTGGAGAAGTTCAAGGGAAATTAGACTCATGCTGAGCCATAAAAGGGATTGCAAAGCACTGAGACATATAATTGGTTTACAAGTTTCTTTGCCACTCATGTGCAGCTCAGTAAAGCTCCGACGAAGATAGTGGCCTGTCTTACAATTGGGTTGGGCTTACAGCAGCAACATACCACTTCCAGACCTCATCATGACATTATAGGCAAGACTCCACTCACTTAGGAAAGGGAGAGTTTGTGGCCAGCAAAATTGTGTTATTTACTAAGTCCCATTGAACATGGTGGGACAAGATTATAACTAGGATTATGCTGAATGTGATATTTCACTTGAATTTTAGGATGTGGGGGAAGGAGGGCAAGGTAAGTCTACCGCTTCCATTGTTCGCCTCTGCTTTGGCCTTCCACCACTAATTTTGCTACTGTGGTAGGATAAGGCCAATACTATTCCTCCTACATTATTCTAGAACAAGGGGACATTGTCGTATAACAGTGTTCTAAGGTGCATTTGTATAAAATGGCAGCCACTGGGAAAGGGAAAAAAATTACTTCTACATGCTGAAACCACTTCACAAACAAACAGTGCTCAAAAAGGTCCAGCAACTGGCCAAGTAATGGGAGGGGGGGGGGCTTTTCAGCAAACATTTTTGCTTTTATGAGCAAATGTGTGTGAACTCAGACTGTATGCCTTTTTTGTGCATAACGGTTATTTTTACATTCCTTCCTTCCTTGAGGGTGTTGGTGGTTGTGTCCTTTCAAGGACACATTTCTCACATTTTCAGGCCCTCCACACAGCAGAGAGAAAAGACCATACAGTACTGGATAAACCAGACAATTGACGATTTCCTTTTCCACAGAAGGCAGTATCTATTAATCTACATCTTCCCCCTGATATTAGTGCAACATTTATTCAGAAACCTTAAATAAGATGGCTCTTTACGTTTCCTGAGGCAAAATATGTATGCCCATGCCATCTAAATGTGCAATAATTCTTTCAGATTTTAGAAAAGTGACTACCATATTTGATATAGTTTTTCCTAACTGTATGCAACGTCTAGTTTCTAAATATTTCGTTCTCCACTTCCCCCAAAAAGAAGTGTATGTAGACTTTAGATTCCATTGCATTTAGTCTCCATTTATAAAAATGCCTTGCAATGAAGAACAGAGTCAGACTTCAGAGCTTGGTCAGCTTCTCAGGGTACATTTGAATGTGTCATAGCTTTCATTTTTTATTACAATATGTGCTGCTATCCTGCAAAATAACATAAGTATCTAGAATAGGAACTAAAATCCATACATTCATTGCAAAATGGATATTCATATGAAATGTATGTTTATTTAGGAAATGTTAATAGTAAAACTTGCTTATCCTCTTACAAAAAGATAAATTAACACTTCAAAACTATTGTTGCAAGTTATAAATGATCAATTATTGTATAAATGTTTCCCTATTATTGCTACAGAATTTTTTTTATTTTTTTTAAAGCAAAATTAAATTCAGTTTCCATTAAAATTTAATCAGCTTTATCTTTGTCTTCAAATTTGGGCTTTTAAATTAACACACAATTATATGGTATCTTACCATTAGGCCTTTCACAATGTTATTTGTATAATTCTATGGCACAAATGCCTCTATAATTCTACTCTTCGGCTATGATCTCAATACACTTACTCAGTAATGAGTTGCAAAGATTCACTTACGAACAAGGGTGTGGTGTCCTCAGGAATTCAAAGTAGTCAACATAGGGATATATTATTGCCTCCTACAATTCTTCTGAGCTCAGCTGGAATTAGTACTGTGAATTTCAAGGGATCCACTCAAATCTCATATTTTAGCTCGTACACCCATAAATCAAAATGACTATGTTTAGAGTTTAATAAATAGTTACATTTTTGGAACTGTGCAAGTGGGTTTTGTTTTTTGTTTTTTAGTATTGATGTACATTCTTTAAAATAGTGATCCTTGAATATGATGAGCATCAGCAGTGAATGTAATTCAATCCTATACTGTAGTAACAGGCTACACCAGGGGTCACCAAACTCTGTAGACTAGCTGGAGCATTTCAATTTTTGATAGGAGGCTGTAGGGGCTAGTCACAAAATGTTTTAAATGAGGAGCCTGGAATAGCACAACAAGGCTGCCGTGGGGGCATGGGCTAACACAAAATTAAAGGGAAGACAGTCATTGCTAATTCTCGCCTCTACCCCATCCCCTGCCAGAACATCTAATGTTTACCATTGGAAGTCAACCACAGTATATATTGCTGATCCCGATTGTAGATTATATGGCTGTTAGAGGCACAATAACCCTGTTTTTCCCCAAACCAGTCCTAAACCAAAGCCTAGGCCAGGCATGGCCAATGTTGGCCCTCCAGCTGTTTTGGGACTACAATTCCCATCATCCCTGGCCACTGGTCCTGTTAGCTAGGGATGATGGGAGTTGTAGTCCCAAAACAACTGGAGGGCCAAATTTGGCCATGCCTGGCCTAAGCCTACCATCCTATACCCATATGCCTGCGAGTAAGCCCCATTAAAAGGGACGCGGGTGGCGCTGTGGGTAAAGCCTCAGCGCCTAGGACTTGCCGATTGCATGGTCGGCGGTTTGAATCCCCGCGGCGGGGTGCGCTCCCGTCGTTTGGTCCCAGCGCCTGCCAACCTAGCAGTTCGAAAGCACCCTCGGGTGCAAGTAGATAAATAGGGACCGCTTACCAGCGGGAAGGTAAACGGCGTTCCATGTGCTGCGCTGGCTCGCCAGATGCAGCTTGTCACGCTGGCCACGTGACCCGGAAGTGTCTGCGGACAGCGCTGGCTCCCAACCTATAGAGTGAGATGAGCGCACAACCCTAGAGTCTGGCAAGACTGGCCAGTATGGGCAGGGGTACCTTTACCTTTACTTAAGCCCCATTAAACATATACAGCTTACTTCTGAAGTAGACATATATACTGCTCTACTGTATGCTACTGTATGCTAAATGTACAGTGATTAAGTGCCTGGACACCAGCTTCTGCACAGTAGGGGACTTTTTGCAAAGTTTCCACATTTTGCAGTTGCCATTTTGGATGGGCTTGTTTTAACACCCACCCTTATTGTGTAGTACTATTAATAGAAATTAACTTCTAGGGCGTACTTGGTCTCAGACAAATGAATCATAAGGAAGGTGCTTCCTGGTTGCTAGGGGGGAAAGGAGGGCAAACTATGGAGATTCCATGGATTTCTAGAAAAGAGTGAAGACAGAAAAAGAAGATATAATGCACTCAGTGGAAGGGAGAAATATCATCTCTTTTGGACCCCAGGGATTCCCATTGCCTGGTGTGCAACAAAGTTATACTCACTGGCTAAAAGCATTGATAGTTGGGAGCAGCTTAGACTGGCTGAATTAACAGTAATCTCTTAGGTTACTTGCACATCTTGCTTCATAACTTTCCAGAAGTTAATTAATGTATTTCCAAAGCCCATGACACCCTCAGGTCCTGGGTTGATAATCCCAGAGCTACACCATTATGTACAAATACCGATCTCCTAAACATTGATCTATGGAGTGCCACCTTGCTGGGGACAGGGAGAAGTATTCCAGGGTGAAACATAATTTTAAAAAGTTTCAAGGAATTACATGTTTCTAAAAAACATTGGCTACAATTCAGTGAATCACTTGTATATCTAGGTTATGGTAGATAAAGAATCTGAAGTGAACAATTCACAGTTAGTACTGGGGTTTCCAACAAAGCTCACTGTGCTGCAACTGAGTACAGATTAAGGTGTGTGAAGATTACAGAGAAAAATAATGAATTTTAAGAGTTCAAGGCTTTTGAGTCCAAAGCAGGGGTTCCCAAAATGTGGTCTGTGGAGCTTCATTCAGATTGTCCATTAAATATTCACATTGATTTTTCTATATTATTCTGTTATTGTTTTTCTCTTCATGTGTATTGTCTGTTTTGGTTATTCAGTTGTTTTTTAATTTCACATTGGATTTTAAATGTATCTTCATTGCTTATTTTATTTTGCATAGGATGGAATTCAAAATGCAATACAATATAAGAAATAAAAGAATCAGTTAAAATACAATTAAAATCATACAGCATCTAGCACAGCATGTTACAATCATTACAAAATGCACCTAAACTATCACCAATTTTCATGTGGTCCTGGGCGGGGGTTGGGAGTTTGGGAACCATTGGTCTACAGCATACTTTTTTACATAGCTGTGCCCCTTACAGTAAATACATTCTTTGTTCCTTGACAAAAAACATACAAACTGTAGTCTGAAATGTAAAATTTCAAGGAAAGCTATAGATAATAAATTAAATCTGTGGGCAAGACCAGCAATAATTCATTGATCAATGGCTACCAAACAATGAAATCAAGCGTATTCAATAAATCATTAGAGTGAAGTGATTTTTGACCTTTAGTAGTCCTGGTGATACTTAAGAATGATCACCATAGGCTGAAACAGATACAGTTTCAAAAGAAATGTGGACTAGGGAGCTTTGCATTCAGAAGCTCACATATGGCAGACTACTGCAAGTTGTTTCATCTTTCTTTTCAAGTAAAGATGAACCACAAACTTACTGGAGTATTCAGTGTACACTGGCAGGGCCAGAACTTATGAAACCATCATTATCTGGAAAGTTAACATACTGCATAAGAATTTTTGATCGTTTCTCTATAAGGTTAGAGCAAAAATATATGTAACTTTATCATTATTAGGGTTATTATTCGCATTTGTTTGGTGCAAACTGTGCTTTAGACACTGTAGAAACAGTGACTAGTCTTGCTACTACAGAACCTTAATGTTCATGTTGATCAATGTGTATGTGATGCTCTTGAAAACCTGGCATGTTTCATGTTTGTGACACTGTGGGTAACTACCATTAGCTCTGCACTATTATAAATGTACTTTTTATTTCTACTTGGAACGCTTAGGTCCTATCCTTCAGCCTCAGAATGATCTCAGGACAGGTCACAACAATAAAAATACATCCCTACACAAAAATCAGCAATTATTGAAGCAGAAATATTATACAAATCATTCATTATACAGATTTCTCCATCTGCCCCTCCCCTTCAGCACGGAAATAGAGAAAAACCAAAATGGAGAGATTCACCCATCCCTACACTGCAGCCAAACTGGAGAAACTGGGATATCTTCAGTGAAAGCTGTTGTGGGCTTCTCTCAGCCTCCAAGAGCACTTGTTTAGATGCTGGTACTTTCCTCCCAGCATAGTGAAGACTGCCGCCAGAAGCCCTAGGAAATACAATTCCCAATATGTTTAATCTAGGCTGATTAAGATGGAAAACATTTGGAACTCCATATCTCAGGTCCTCTGTAGCAGTGGATTCCCTACAGAGGCAATCTTAAGCATTCTAGGAAGAGATTACAGGTATCTACAACTGAGGAGCTCAGGTGTACTACCTGTGGGCACTGTAGCGTATTTGGATATTTCTACTTGTTGCCTGCAAAGGCCTAGTACCAGTTTAAAAAAATACGAATAGAGGACTTTGGCTTTTCTGATGTTTTGGGGAGGGTCTCTGTGTTGCCTATTTTAAAGCTGTATTGCCCGTTTCTTAATCTATTTTATTTGTTTTTAGTGTGTATGTGAACTTTTTCTATTGTGGTGGGGAGGGGTTGATTCTGAGTACTACTGGGTTTTCTTAAGCGAAATTGTTATTTTGTAGTGTCCACAACAATTAGGTTTCCAAAAAGGCTACATATCCCTGGTCTACACCTTACACAGAAATCTTGGATCAGGGTGAAAACCTGTACTAGCCTCTCTGATGACAGCTATTCTTCCCTTTATCAAGGGGAGTGCTAAGAGGAAGCTTCCTCAGGTTTAGTGGTCTTTCCAAGACAAATAATTATGACCATAGGTTGTTTCCTTAACCATCTGAGAGCAAAAAAAAGAAAAGAAAAACCAATTCTGAGCTGTGTCAAAGGAGCCATGTTTGTAATTAAAACACCCACACATTTATGTAAGACATTGCATGAAGATCTACTTCAATGTGCTGATGCTATTTATCAGTGAAAGCTTTTAACAGCTTCAATGTATTTACAAATTGTGTTACAAAACATTGATCAACTACTCAATATTAATTCTTTTATTGAATTTTTAGCAACCGCAGGAAAAATAATCTATTGTACTCTACACTTAATAGAAAAATAGCTCCTTTGGGGCTTTTGAATCCTCCATAAGTCTTCATAAACACACCAGCTTCCAATTGTTCTCTATTCATCAAACTGAGCTCATAAAATTACCTTTCTATTTCATTAGTTTTAAAGATTTTTATCAGTTTGCTTGTAAGAGGGAGGGAGCTGCCAGACTTCTAAGATCATTGTTAGAAATCTAAAATACTGTCATGGTTTGTAGCAGTCATTTAAGCTAAAATGGTTCTTCCTTTAAGATGCACAACCAAAAAGGTATTTTGCATCATTTATTTTTCTGTAAAGAAGTGCCAAATTTTGAAGCCAGTGTGTGGTATGGAGTATATCTGTCACCAAGGGCTGTCTCATCTGCTTCCATTGGAACCCGAGAGGGATGTCGTTTAATTAAAAAAGGAGGGCACAGAGCTTTCAGAAGAGTATTGCAGTGGCATTTCACACAAAGGTGATCCATATACACATGGTGCTTGTATGACGTTAGTTTGCAATACACAGTGCTCAGTTAGGTAAATATCAGGAATTCTGCATGCCCAACAGGACTTTGGAGTATGTTTGCTTTGAGCAGCCCTTCATATACCACTCCAGATTTCAAACTCAAGAGCAGTTGGCAATGTATTGAGTGGGAAAGTATGTTATTAAAATGCCTTTTTAAACAAAACAAAAACCCCAAACAGATCTTGTTTGTGACAGTTTATAGTGACTATCACAGTTGCAGCATTCCAAATCACAGTCCTACACCAGTGGATTGCCTGTAAATAAATACATACTAGCTTTCTAGAGGTGAGTGTTTAAATTTAGAGCTTTTCTTTGGGGATTCTCTCCATGGTACAGTTTTAACTGCTGCAACATTATAGTAGATTACTACAACAACAACAACATTGTGGTTTCTGACCTGAATGAGTTAAAATATGAACCTTTGGAGTTTTCTGCAGTAGTCATCCAACAGCCCCAATCTGTTAAGCCATTTTGGAAAATAATGCTTTAATTGTGTTAAATAGGTGTTAATAGTTTCCATGTGGAAAATCTCTTTGTGAAAGATCTCATTTGCTTTAAAGTTATACCTTTTGGGCTTTTTTCACCCTTAGGAGTTTTTTTTTCTAAGTGTAATTATGACTGAAGCCAGCTGGCTTGAAAAGAACTTGCACCCTAAAGAGGTGGACAAAAATGCCACATTATAAGAAAATTAATGTAGGTGAGAAATCTTGTGTGGAAGGCCTCATAAAGAGTCCAGATTAGTGATTCTAGGAGTATCCCAAGAAGTTACCCTGAACTACAGTAAAACGTACAAGGACATCAGTTAAGTTTAATGTGCTTTTCAAGTCGCAACGTGACACTTAAGATACAGTACCGCCTGGTGCCCATTGCGACTGGTAGCACAGAAGGCAGGGAGACTATGGTCAGACTGATCCATAGCCACTTACAAGAGCAGCCAACTAATTCGTGTTTTATCCTTTTGCTCCTGCCTGCTAAGTTCTAAGAGGGCAACCCTCAGATTATGGAGGAGGAAGCTGATAGGCAGTTCTACCCCTGGGCTGGATGTAAACAGGAAGGTAGGCAGGTAGGGGCTGGCTGAGGGCATATGGAAATTGGTGGGGCCCTCAGGTAGCCACCACCTGCCTCCACTGACTGCCTTTTTAGGTTACAAAAAAACCGACACGTTGTCAATAAAGACAACTTGGCAAATGGCATAGAAAGGCTGCCAATTTATAAAGCAATCAGTAATGTAAATAAATTAAGTATAGTATTAAGTTTTTGAACTTTACAGGAACTTTTTTTGTTTTGGGAAGCCTTTATGGTCATGTAACCATAGCATCAATTTTATTAAGTATAATTGTTTTAAAATTGCTGATTTTATTTATATTTTGAAAGAAAAATGTCAACTTATGTTTGCTTTTTGTTTTAAAATTTGTATTTTTGCCAGCCACTTATAGATTTTCTGTTGAGTAAGTGATATATAAATTTTGTTAAACAACACAAAATAAAAGAAAAGTGCGTAAGCAACTTATGAAACTCTGTCTTCCTCATAGATGCAAAAGATCCATCCTTTTGGAAAGAGTTTATAGACTATGGCTTGTCAAAACTCTCTTGGACCATGTGCTTTGAGGTAGTAGTCAGGGATGCATTTCATCTCACATTCTTTTAATCTCTTGTCTCTGATTTAGTTTTCAATAACCATATTGTAATTGAAGTTTTTAATGCAAATCTTATTTGGCAAATCTTCTTGGCTATGGCAGAAAGAGCAAAGTGTTTTTAATAAAATAAAATGAATTCAAAACCATACAAATAAAAGCCCATTCCATTTTCTCATCAACGAAGCAGTTCTATCAAGAAAGAATAAGGCAGACACTAATTAAGCAGTTCACTGATTTCTGCACATGAAAACTTTTATTACAAATTGTTTATTGAAAATTGAATCACAGAAAAGCATTGGGAAGAATGTGAGCTGAAATGTCCCATATCTTTGAACTCACATCTAGTTAACAAACGGTTCTCCACCTACTGAGTTTGAAACTGCTCCTTGGCAACTTCTGTCTCTACAAGCAATTCAAGATGCAAATGTTCTGTGTAATTAGTTGAAATTTACAAAGTAGTGTGTGTATGTAATACATAAGCTCTTGATCTTTCCCATCAAAGGAATATGTATAGAGTTTAATAGTGATTATTAGATGGGAAAGTGACTTCTAGCTAATAAAATATAAACCTCCATGGAATTTGAAGAAGACAAATACCTACTGTAATACTAAACACATTAAAACAGATATATAGGAAGAGAAAATCAAGGTGCTGTAGTAGCATATGGGGAATATATATCCATTTCATTTGGAGTTTACACAATTGGAATTTAGGCATTGTGAGGGTTAAGGGGGAAAAGAAAAGCAGAATCAAAAGGCTTGCACACCTTTCCTTACAGAGAAGGCAGAGCTAATAATATTGGGGAGGGAACACAGAACTGATATACCTTGCAAGTTCTTAATTAATATGCTTCTTTGAAATGTTGCCTGAAACCTCATCCCTTGAGTTTAATTTCATTTGGGTCACATGTCTAATGCAGGATTCTGCAGTGACTATCAGTTCAAGCACTCAGAAAAAGCATGTGGTACAGTTACTGTGCAATTATACCATCTTCATGTCAATGTGAAAAAATTATTTTTTACTTGTTTCCCTGTGTGTAACATACTCCTCCCTTCCCTCCCCCCCTAGAGTGGCTACTGTGAAGTGGCTGGCTTAGCATTACATGCAAATCAGCAGTCGTGGTGTGTTTCTGTAACTCACACCTGACCGATAGCCCAGTGGGCAGAGCATGAAACTCTTGAGCTCAGTGTCCTTGATCTCAGTGTCATGGCTTTGAACCCCACGTTTGGCAAAAAGATCCCTGCATTGCAGGGGGTTGGATTAGATGACCCTCTGGGTCCTATCCAGCACTGCTATTCCATGAAGCCACAAGTGGTAGTAGTAATCCAAGAACAAACCTTATCTTCAGCTTGTGGCTTATTTTGAGAGAAACCAGTATAAGAGGCAATATGCCTCTGTATTTCAGTTGCTGGGAATCGCAAATGCAGAGAGTGATGTTGTACTCTCGACTGCTTGCAAGCTTCTCAGAGGCATATGTGGTTGGTCACTGTGAGAACAGGATGTTGGATCAGGATCTCAGGACCAGGCAAGGCTTTCTTGGTGTTCTTATTTGTGCTGGTTTGCACATTTAACTTTCAGCCAGCTCCTCTGTGGTTTATTTCCTCACTCTAGAAAGGAAGGAGCAAAGTTGGGACTGCTTGAGCTACATGCACCAGCACACAGCTCCTGCATAGGCAATTTTGACTAGCTATGGCTTATGACCCAATGCTATAAGCAAGCACAGCCTCTTTATGGAAGGGAAGCATATCGGAGAAATGGGCTACGCTGCCTGTTTCTCCAACATGTTAACTATGCATTTGCAGGTAATTTTATTTGGGGGGGGGGGGTTTAACCCGTGTATAATATAAGCTTCACTGCTATGAGAAATGTATCACGTTAACACTTGAATGAGCTCTCATTCCAGTTTGTGGTGGATTTGCTTGGGTCTAGCTGGGTAGTCTTTTGCTCTACAATCCCTCTGAAGGCAGATTAAAATATGAAACCCTGAAAGGTGAAACCACTGAAAAATGCTTCCATATGGCTGTTTCTCTTTATAGAGGTTGTGGCTTGTAGAACTGTTTAACACAAGGGTTCTCCACATTTTTCAGATTCTTCATGTAAGTACCATCTGCTTCCATAAACCTTGAGTTGGAGGAGTGGAGACTCTCTATGTACTGCAGAGAACCCATGTACCAAGCCGTGCTACATTTTACAACCATTTTGTGGGGAAGCTGCCATGCCGAAACATTTTGGTGGACTTTATATTGGGTCTATAAAAAGAAGATCAGTACTCAGTTATAATCCAGAGTGGAACAGCAGTTCATCAAATGAACACATAAACCTGTTTTAAACAGAGAAGATGCCATTTGTAACATTCAGCAAGAGACCTTTCCCTTAATAAGAAATTGCAATGCATACTGAAAGCTGTAGACTCTCCACACAAAAACTAATTCTAAGAAAAGATAATGGATTTAGATACCTTTTATGTGTTATCAAGACAAAAACAAACAAGAGTGGGTTTAGATTTTTTAATGACTTGGTTTTTTTTAAGATAACCACTGATTGCTTGGCAAATAGATTAAAGATGGAAATCTATTTTCAATCCTTTATATAACGAGATATAATCATTTTCTTCTTAGATATAGAAATTTACTTGGAAAGGAACTAGGTCCAAAATGATTATATCTCTTTGAATTTATATACTAAGAGAAACTAGAGAACTGTTTGTGGCAAATAAGAAAGAAAAAAAAACCTACTACCATTGAAAGACAAGCATACAGCTCTGTCATTAGAGTTGCTTGAAATTTTACAAATAATTTCAAGTCAAGTTCACATTCAGCCTAGCATAAGCCCATGCAGTGACTTCAGGGGGGAAATGATAGGTGAGCAAGTAAACTGCCCATTGGTACTAAACTGCTGATAGCACGTTTTCAATGGGAAGAAAATGCTTCACTGTATTACTTTCTCAATTCCAATTCTCTCCTGTGCTAGTGACCAATCCTTGAAGCAAGGACACTGATCATTGCAGTTGGACAATACTGGGTTTGCAAGATGCTCATTTCCAAGTCCAGTTTGTCCCCAAGGATCCTTTGATCATTTCACTTCCAGGAAAGGATGAATCGGGTTCAGGTGATTAACTTCAGTACAGTTCCCTTTGCCCACCGAGTGAGTCCCTTCTGAGTTTTCCCAGGTCCAGAGCCGTAGCTAGGTGATCTTGTGCCCTGGGCAGAACTGTCCAGATTGCGCCCACTAGCCACAGACAAATTAGCTTTTCTTCCCACCTCTCCTCCTTCCCCCCTCCACCCATTCAATTATTCACATACTAATCAATATTTTTATTTATAGACATATTTATGGATATATTTTTAGCCAATTTTGTGGGGCCCCGCCGCCTGCACCCCTGGCAGCGGCCCAACTTGCCGCCCCCTAGCTACAGCCCTGCCCAGGTCCCTTCTAATAACAAATCTTGCTCCGTTGCTCTTAATAGCAGAAAGGTTTTTAAAACTGTTCCTAACTTTATGCATGTTTTACATCCTTCGAAATGTTTATGCTTACCTAGGAGAATACTATATGAGATACAATTCAGGTCCCCTACAATCACAATTCCCCCTCTTCCAAAAACAGCAGCAGCAGCAACAAAAACACATGAAATTTCTAATTCTTTTTCCCCCCTAAAATTACACCTTAGCTTTGCAAACTGAAAACCAAATTCACAGATATACTGGCCTACCAATATTATCAATGGCCCTCTGGTTGTTGCTGGACTCTGACTCCAGCTAGCATTTCCAGTGATCAGCGATTATGGGAGTTGTAGTCCAGCAACATCCGAGGGGTCACAGATTCCCCATTCTTGATTTAATTAAATATTCTGGTTTATGCCCCATTGCAAATCACTTTAGAACTTGAGAAACTTTGATCCTAGTCTACAGACATGTACATACAAAGTTATGTTTCGCTTAAGTATGCCTTGGATTTCATGGCATCCAAACTACTTGCAGATTTTTTATTTCAGATGTCTTCATGTAATTACAGATTTATGCTTCAGCAAAGGAAACTCTTAAAAGTATCCAAGCATGCTATTCCTGAAAAGACAACCAGATCTTCGTAATGGAAAACCTCATCAATTCAAATTGATTTGTAGAAAATATTTGCAAATGAAGGAAAAATTTGAGGGCAGTAATCTTATGGTAAAGCTTTGTTACACATCTGTTTTCTTCATTTACAAAGCAAAGAACCACATGCAGGAATCAAAAGACTATATAGTTCTCTGCTATGAAACATAGTCTGTGCTCCCTTATACTTCAGACCGCAATAAGCAGACAGTAGATAAAGTATAGAATGATTCTTAAATCAAATTGTTGCAATGACTCATAAAAGTTTCCCCACCTTACAACTAAAATGGGACCTATTGTTCTAGCATTAAGCTGTTCAATTTAACATCAAAGCCTGACAAATAAAAAACCCAGTCTAGAAAGTATGCATTTTTATGCAGAGTCAAGTGAACAATGAACTCAGTGTAAATCACAAAGCAAAACAACAACAAATAGGCACAGTACTGAAATAAAAAAATGTCAAAATAAGTTTTAAGAAACACTAAAGTCCAGATACATCAGAGTCTAGAGACTATCATACAAGGAACAGGGAATAAGACAGAAGATCACAGCCATTAAACTGACGGGCAAAATGGTATGACATCATTGCCTGCCTTCTAGCCAGGAAGGGAAGCAAGGGATTATCTGAAGAGTCAACATCTGGAATGTATATATAAAACCAATGGCAGATTTTCACACATACTCATTCATTGAGTTCCACTAGAATTTCACAGTGCAGTAGAAACAGTCATCTGTGACCTGTTTTCACACATTAATACTTGAAATGACTGAATAACTATATTAATCAGCTTGATATACTAAAACAAGGTTGTGTTCTTTAAGAAGTAGAAGTGCATCAATAAAGCCTGTGTTTCCATTAGCTGTATGAAAGATGCTGTTCTAACAACTGCGCTACATTCAATAAAATACACTGGACACCACTAATTTTTTAAAAAATCTCTTTTTTGAACTTAATCATTTAGAATGATGAGGAGGATATAAAGAAAAAGGTTTTATCCTTTAAAAGTATTAACATTACAGACAGCATGCTTCTCAGACAACTGGGATACAAAATGCCTTCATTTTCCATTTCCATGATGGAGCATAGCTCTTTTCACACACAGAAAGAAAATCATATTTGAAATATGTAATAGTTCAGCAGAAATCCACCAATAAAATAAGTGATCTTCCTAGATTTTGGCAATGCAAACTCTTGCAGTGATTATTTATGAGCCCAATAAAATCACTGTTAAAAAAACACAAAATTCTATTTCCTTCTCATAGTAACAATAGTCTTTCAAAGCAATTTTACCTTGAACTGTTAGAGTTGCCGATGCTTCTGCTTTTCCAACCATATTTTCTGCAACACAAGTGTAAGAACCCATGTCTCCTGCCATAACTTTTCGAATTTTCAAGGTATGGTCATCACGGATTTCATATCTAAATCAAAGAGAAATAATCTATTAGACTGATTTGTCATACTGCTATATATGAGAGTGGAGCAGGGCTGATTTCTCCAACAAGATAACTGTAAGCTATCAAGGGTATATGCATTGGCATCAATGGTTCTATTTCAGCTAAATGGAAAACCATAACAAGCCTTCAGCCTTTTTGTCCAATACAGTACAGTATACAGAAATGTATTTAATATTTCCTCTCATGCTGATATGACCATTCCTTTTTTATGTGAGAACATTAATCATCTAGAAGAAGAAGAAGAAGATATTTAAACAGTTAAAACTGTTTGATCAAAGAAATTAATTGATTAAATATGCAAGGGTCAATTAATATATTCCATTTTTTAATTACCCTGCCCACCTTTTTAAAGTTTCCTGGTTTCTGACTCCTGAAGCAATCATGTGCTTAGTCCCTTTCTCTGTTCCTCCTGAAATAAGCCTGGCAAGGCAAGACTAAGAAACTCCCCTTGAGCAGCCTTCCTTCTTAACAGTGGCAAGCAAAATACACTGCTTTCGTTATTCCCCAGGTGGCCTATTCCTCAGGCTGCAACTATAGCCATATGATTGGTCTACACTTTGTGTCTCTCTCCAGCTGGAACCTCAGCTGGCATGGCCAGAAGTGAAGAGGCTGCTGGCACACCAGATGTTTGGGGGCGCTCTCGCATACTTTACAGACACATCAGTGGCTCTATAGAGCCAACCATGGACTCACTTGCTATGCTCCATCACCTAAGCATGTGGCATACTAACACTGGTCAAAGCGTATGAAGAGAAAATAGGAATAATTTTCTTCTTTTAGAAACACACATTCACCTCCTAGTTCACATAAGGCACTATCAGGCGCCTCATGTCAAATTTTCCCAGCTCCTAAGTGTGCTATCTTTATGCACAAATGCATGTCACTGTGTTTAAGGGGAGTTACTACCGAGAATCTCTGCAATCAAAGAGTGAAACTAATTGAACGCTCTGTTCAAGGAATGCAGGGATGTCAGAGTTGCCTTTAGTAAGACACTTGATCACACAGCATCTCAAACATAATATCAAGCTGACAAGTAAAAATGGACCAAGACTATTTGCATGATCTTGGGGGCAGGGCAGAAAGTTGTGGGAGACGAGTATCTTTCACTTAACAGGATTGATCTATCCCTTGTATTTTCCCTGGCTCAGAATGTCAAGAAAACCTTTTGAAAAGATGTTATTAAATGAATATGAAATTAATTAAACAGACTAAAGATTAACAGATTAAAAACCTGATGATGAAATGGTTAAAGCTTCTTTAATTAAATTTATTTTCGTAAGAATTTATAACCCGCCCTTCAACCTAAATCTTAGGTCCTGGGATTACAGAGTAGAGAATAATGAAGCTTTCTTTAAGACCACAGCACATTCACTAAAACATGATACCAGATAATATTTCAATCAATAATAAAAACCACAGAGGTATCTAGGGTTGCGCTGTTTTTTGTAAAAGAATAAAATGTTCTTGTGAAATTAGTAAAACAACTTTAAGATTATGTGTGGAGTTCAAGCTTGTAAGATGAGAGAGTGTGTGCAATTTACTGTAGAACAATCTTGTATCACACAATTATTAGGCATGCTCTTCTGGCATAATTATAATTGTTTTACTCCAAGCACATAGTAAACCAAAACCACAATTTATTGTAGAAGATTATTAAAGTCTGCTGCACCTTGCTTTAGGTAGCTCTCCGTCATCTTTTCGCCACCTTACTGTTGGCACTGGATCACCACGCGCTTCACAATTAAACTCTGCACTGTCATCTGCAGTTACTGCCAAATTACTTGGTCTCTTCACAAATGATGGTCTTTCTGAAAGAAACAGATGGGCAGCACAGGTTAGAGTGAAAGAAAGGATGGGGACATGAAACATGAAATGCATGCTAAATTCTAAAAGGAAAGTTGCAGTAGTTTTCCTGCGGGGGCAGCATTTACATTTTGGGTGTGGATAATGAGAATTTGCTTTATCCCCCTTCCTGTTTTACGGGCATTTTAAAACAAAAATACCATACGTAAGAGAGGTACCTGTAAGTAGGAAACTTGCCAAGTTACAGACAAACTGCCTACATGTTGGCTAGCTACCATTATCCCAATGTACTTTTCCTTGCTAGCGAGATAGAAGCACAGACCAAATGTTCTAGGACCAATGTCCCATGGTCTATGCTGGAGCAATCAAGGGTACTTAGGAAATGTTACCTTTTTGGTCAATTTACTCAGTCTTAAGGCAATATTTAGCTTTGGAGTCTGTATTTATTTTTTTACATTATATCATGCTACTAATAAAGGAAGAAGCTTCCCATACCTAAAACTGTGAGCTCTGCCACTTCACTCTCTCTTTCTCCCACCATGTTTGTTCCAACACAGACATATTTGCCAGCATCATTCTTCCTAGTATAGGTGATCATCAGCTTTCCTCCTCTGATCTAGAACAAGAAAATAATAATTAATAGTAATAATAAGTCTCAAACGGTCGTGTAAGCAGAATACAATTTTGCTTTTCTCCTGTGAGTTCATGTGCCCTCTGAACAGAGTGGGCAGTGCTGTACAGTTGTGTACGATCACTCCACCAATTTCCATGTGATTTGTACTATACAACACAGCCCAAACAGTTCAGGAGAAGTATAGCATCCTGATCAATGGAAACAATAGTATCACTCTACCCTGCCTTGGTCAGACTCCACCTTCAATACTGTGTCCAGTTCTGGGTACCACAGTTTAAAAGGTTTATTTACAAGCTGAGGGCTACCATCAGCAATGCTAATAAGGGATCAGATTTTACCAAAGGATAATGATTGCATCTTTCTCATTATGAATAAAACTGCTTCAGCTAATAGTCCACAAGAAGAAACCGTAATATAATGATACAGTTCTATTTCCAAAGCCCAACTGACAATATTGTTGATGATGAAAAAGTGTATTCTGAAGAACAACAGCTACATGTTTAGCAGCCTTCTTCTAGGGTAGAGGGACAGATGTTTCGAGAGGTATCTAGCTCACTTAAAAACCTTTCTAGACTTATCCCCTATTTTCCACCAGATCATTAAACCAATGAATGTATTGCCCCCCCCATAGAATATGCTGTGTATTAAGGCCAGTTCTGTATATATATATTCAATCCACCCCCTACACTCTGCAGTTACATCATCTGAGTCTACTGGTTATATAAACAAAATATGTACAAAAACAATTTTGTTTAATTTACTCTGCAGATATTCTAACTCTGCATGCATTTGTTTTATCTACTTTAGCAACTTTTATGAAATCCGTACTGTAAAGCAGTATTTCGGCAAGCCTATGAGGAAGTAGTTGTTTCTCTGTTCCTTTTGGGCATGGGTAGGGAAACTAAGGCCCAAGGGCTGGATCCGGCCCCATCGCCTTCTAAATCTGGCCCATGGACGGTCCAGGAATCAGCGTGTTTTTACATGAGTAGAATGTGTCCGTTTCTTTAAAATGCATCTCTGGGTTATTTATGGGGCATAGGAATCCATTCATTTATTTTTTCAAAATAAAGTCCGGCCCCCCACAAGGTCTGAGGGACAGTGGACCGGCTCCCTGCTGAAAAAGTTTGCTGACCCCTGCTTTTGGGGCATAATAGTCCCTTTTTACCAGTATGATAAATGCATTAGCCAGAATAGATTTACAGTATGCCTGTTCAGAAGCAGTATGCCACTAAATACCAGTTGCTGGGGAAAACAATGGTGAGCTGCCCTGCTTGTGATATGGCCATTATTGGAAACAGGATGTGGAACCAAATAGATCCTTGACCTAATCCAGCAGGTCTCTTATCACATTCCTATGGCAGGTGTCCCACACAATACTGACTATTATAATTTTTTCTGATTATTCTTCAGAATGAGAATGGTGGTGTTCTCATATTTTCTTACTGAAGTACAGTGGTACCTTGGGTTACAGACGCTTCAGGTTAAAGACACTTCAGGTTAAAGACTCCACTAACCCAGAAATAGTACCTCGGGTTAAGACTTTGCTTCAGGATGCGAACAGAAATCGTGCTCTGGCGGCGCAGCGGCAGCAGGAGGCCCCATTACCTAAGGTGGTGCTTCAGCTTAAGAACAGTTCCAGGTTAAGAATGGAGCTCCAGAACGAATTAAGTTCGTAACTAGAGGTACCACTGTACTATGAGTTTGAATGATAAAAGTAGCCTGATAATCAGGGATATATTGGGGGAAATGGTCTCTAACAGGGATGTCCAACAGGTCGATCGCTATCTACTGGTAGATCTCCAGAAGGTTTCAGTCAATTGCAGTCGATCGCTGGGTCCCTTTCCTTAGCACTGGTGAAACAGAATCTGGCCCTGTTTGCTTGCCCTGCCCTCCGTTGTTGCACGATCTGCAGAACGGAAGATGGAGTTTACTCAATGAGGCTGTTTGTTTCCCCAGCGATCAGGCTGTTCCCCTTTCTTTCTTGAGCTTAGGCTTTAATTCTCAAAAATTGGTGCTCAACAACTTTGACCTGAACCCCCCCAAAAGGGGGCAGATCACTGCCAGTTTGTAATTCTGTGAGTAGATCGCAGTCTCTTGGGAGTTGGCCAGCCCTGGTCTATAATATATGATGAATTTTATTATTCATTCCTGATGAAGGAATATAAAATACTAAATATTAAGGTATACAATCCTGTTTTAAAGCAACATTTTATTATTAAGGGCAAAATTAAATCATTGCTAGCAATATTTTAGTCTAACTAGATAACTAACAGAGTTCTTGTGTTGTAAGTAACATTACTCCACAGAAATCTTTCCATTGAAACGCTGATTTGTTCAAGTACTCAAACCAACACACACCCTGCACTCTTCATATGAAGCAGCCCATGAAGAGACAACTTATGTTTTTCACAATGAAACAACTAGAAGTAGGACAAAGTTAACATAGCTGTGCTCTGAGGCTTATGAACTTAGATCACAAATGATAATAATTTAGATTGAAGACAGAAGCACATGTGTTAGGCAGACTAATATGATCATTGGCTACAGGGAGCATGTTCACAGTGTGAAGTGCTTCACTAAAGCTGCCTACAGCTAGAAATCTATCCCAGAAAACTTGACATCTTGAGGAAGATAGGACTCTTATTATCACTGCAAGACATATGCACACAAAGATGACAGTCAGTTATTGAGATAGATGAACATGCACACATAATGTAGAATGCATTGCATACAAATGCCTTATTTTTTGCCTTCGGCACAGCTTGTTTGAGCACAGAAACAAAAAGTATGTCCTTTATCATCTAAAAAAACTAGCAGTGCAGAAATTTCAGGGAAGATCTGAGGCATGGAAAATGGATATTAAAAGTGACCCACTAATATGTTTTTAAAAAATAAGTAAAATGTATTTTCGTGTCTGTGATACCAAATACTGAATACATGCAACATATTTAATGGAACTGGTTTAGTGATAATTTTATCCCACAAGCACAGAAAGTCACACAATCTACTATTTTAACAAGGATAAAATCAAACTACAGTACTTACAGGTTTGGGACAACATTTTCTGCAATGTCAACAACAAACAAAGCCCCCCATAGTGCCTGCAAAATGCACCTTGTCATTTAACTCACTCTTAACTGGCTTTGCTCACTTATCAGTGATATCATTTCATATCAATGTCTAACTGGCTACACAATATTTGGTGCCACCCAGTTCACTGTGTTGAAATCTTGGTTGAAATCCTCATCATTATATCTAATCCAGACACTTGCAGAGAAAAAGTGCTGCTTTGGAGCCATAATTGAATACAAGGTCACTGAAAAAGATATTCACCAACATTTTTAAAAAACTTTTTGCAGAAAGTATTTCTGCACATACACATACCCTGAAACCCAAACTGAAATAGAGTATTTGGGGCAGATCTGCTTTTATATGTGTTTATATTCACACTAAATATATTACTGATCACTTATACAGATGAACACCCTAATTATTGTCCATCTTCAAGTAACAGTGACCTCATTCACACATCAGAGTAAGCAAACTATAGCTTACCAGGACTGTACAAACATGTAGCCTCCAATAGAGGAGATCACAGCGGCTTGGCTTCTCCCTAGTCTGATTTACTCACCAGCTGAACTAAATCCAAGTTGACTTTTTATTTTAAAGCATTTCTGAACTGCTTTATACTTTAAATATTACACTATGTACAATATAAAAACAATGTCCATTACAACAAAACAGCAGCCTAAAATCAATTAAGCAATACAAAGACATAAAAGCAAATTAAATAGATTCAGGGTCGTCATACACCTAAATCAGGGTCCATTGTTATGCATCAGATAAAGATAAAACTGAATCATCATCATCATCATCATCATGATTATTATTATTCCACCTATCTGACTGAGTTGCGGCTTCCAACAAATTATTAAGAGAAGCATCGGTTCTCTCCTTCTTATCTACTCCTCAATTTATAATTTTGAAGTAAGGAAATGTGTTACAAGCCTGCAATTAATGTATTCTCAAGGAAACTGACCCTGTTAAGCTTCTGGAATTTTCTACCACTTAGGGAAATGGAATGTGCAAGACCCTAATGTCCCTCTTTGAAACACTTTAAGCTGTTAAGAACATTCATCTCCTGACTTACAGAAGCTTCATATGGAAGGTGTTATATTTTTGCTATGTAGTTCATTGAGCAATAACAGAATGCATATAAATTAGTCTTTGAAACAGTAGCTGGGTTTAAGCTAAGGAGCGACATGCTCATAGTTTTATGAAACAGAAGAGATGTGAAGTCTCTGTATTAGCAATCTTCCCTCTGTGTCTGATTATAGCTACCATTACAGAAAATGAGAAATATATAAGATGACAATGCATAGGATTATAAAATTCAGACCATAATGCACAATTATTCTTGATTCACTGCTTTATGTTTTTCCTCTGTATAATCAATAGCTGAAATCAGAAATAAAAAGTGAACTTGAACTGAACTCATTTCCCATTATTCCTTAATTTTTCTGCCCTGGAAAAAGTCAGATGATTTCATGTCTCAGTTTCACAGAATTTCCCCCCACCCTCATAAGTATCACCACTGTCAAGTTATCCACACTTTTCCAAGGTCAAACATTCTAACAGATGGATAATAATTAACAGCTTCAGCCACATACAAAGATCATATTTAGCTTAAAATGACATTATTAAAAATATAGTAAATTTTCTGGACAAAAAAAGATAGTCATGAGCCACAAATTCATGCTAAGAAGCTAAACCAATCTATCTGAATTACAAATATCACTGTTCATAAAATACTGCATTACTGTAGTTAAAGGTAACCAACTATTCAGTTTGTTCTTATATGAACTTACCGTATACCTCAGAGAAGTGACCAGTGTGCCATGTAGCATTTTCCTGATCCTAATTGCTGTTTCCTGTCACTGCAACTTCAAAGCAGAAGCTAATTAGCTTCTCTTCCTCTTAAGCCTGATTTCCTGCTAGACAACCCTAAGGATGTTTCTGCCAAATGAAAAACGTCTTGACAAACGTCTTCTTGCATTCTACATGTGAAGACATACTACATCCCCTATGTCCTACATGGCAGTATATGACAAAACGTACCTTCTGGTCCAAAAAGGTTGGTTGCCCCAGGCTTAACACAATGAAAGTACAGTAGGGGATTTTAAAAGGCTTAACTGTGGGTGGGGTATACTAAAATCCCTCTTGTATAATCACAGAAGTATTTATTTCCTATATATTTGCTTTATTTTTAAAAAAGTTGTCTCATAGGATAATTTCCCCATTTGAGGGATGATATAGGGCTTATCGGCCAGCAGATATTTTCCCCATGTACAGATATCTGTGCAGAAGAATCTGTTACATATATGTCTGTCATCCAAGACAATTTCCAATAATGGAAAAGGAGCTGCCAGCATCAGCATCATCTTTTTTTAATGTGCAACATCACACAGCAATTTCTGAATGGCCAAGACAACATAATAAGTAACATCTCTTGATGCATTCGGATATTGTGCTTGAAAAACAAGCTAATATTTCCTTCATTAAAAATCTACAGAACTTCACTTGTTATCCCAATGAGAAGATGCACTTGTATTATATAGACAGACTGTAACTCAGAAGCATATGGAATAAATTGTTCTTGCAAAATCTTGTGACGCACAAAGAATTTAAGCAAAACAAACCCCTCTTTATTTCAAACAGTTCACTAGCTTAAAACATTTGGTTCTAAAAAAATGCATTTAGTTTTTATACAAGGAAGCTAACCCTTTAACTGAAACTTATATATTCTTGAAAATTGGAATTACTAAACAAGCCTGCAGCTACAGTTTTCATGTTAAGAATTTTGAACAGTAAATATTTCCAATTACACCTAGCTATTGTCTGGATCAATATTAATAATTTAGCAGTAATTAAGATATTATGTGATGAAATAGTATCAGTTTAAAATGTGGATTGAACAAAAATTAAGATTTAGGGCAATGAGCAAGGCTATATATAGTGAATTAATTCTGTTCATTAATCTGCATTCTTCACTCAAAGCCTTCTGAAGCCATCCCACTAATGTTAAATGTCTCATACAGCCTCTGCTGTACAACCAGATGACATTCTGTTATGCCTTTCTGTCTTTCATTACCTCCCTGAAAATAGCTTCCAGTTGCAAATAAAACCACTTCAGCTTGGTTACCCAAACCCTGAAACCGTATAAATTGTGACAGAAAGTATCTAGTTTTTTGCCTAGTGCTGCAAAGCAGTTTTGGAAGAAGTCCAACATCTTGTATGTCGGTTCGGTGCTTTTGCACATGCTTGCTATCTGTACTTGGCACAATCCTGAGAAGAGGTAATTGCAACTCTGTTCAGTGGAGGAAACCAAAGACCTGAAACAAATATTATTTTTGAAGTTCTGTGCTTTGAATTACACTTTTCATAGGACCAGAAGTTGTATAGGAACTTCAGAAATGCAAGGCTATCCATAGTGGAATGCGAAATAAGCAAAATGTGAAATGACTAGACTGAAAGAAAATAAAATGTATCAAAGAAATCTAACCAAGGATACACTAATCATTCACATCTGTTTCCAAGCTCCACGCAAGAGAACCTCTTTTCCCCTAAAATATTGTGCAACTCCCCTCCCTGCTTCGAGAGAATGCAATGAATGAAAAGTCATCATACAGATCAAGGGAGGTATTTTAAAAACAGTTTTATTATGTCCCTTGTAGTTTACAGATGCAAAAAGACACAGCTTAGCTACAAATATATCTAGATAGGTAGACTATTTTCTACCCCCATCATTCTGGAGCCCATCCACCACTCATGGAAGCTTTGAAAGATTTAAAATCACAATAAAAAATTAAACAATTAAAACACATACATTACACAACACTAAAATCAGTTAAAAGCCACAGCAACAAAGATAATCAGTAATATGACTTTAATAGTCTAAGCCAGGCTTCCTCAACCTCGGCCCTCCAGATGTTTTTGGCCTACAACTCCCATGATCCCTAGCTAGCAGGACCAGTGGTCAGGGATGATGGGAATTGTAGTCTCAAAACATCTGGAGAGCTGAGGCTGAGGAAGCCTGGTCTAAGCCTCTTAGAATATAAATGTTAGTATCTCAAACAGATTATAAATAAAAGAATGTGGTCCTTCCTATCAGCCAAGATCAGACCCTCATCAGAGATGAACAGCACAATAATACGCAGATTTATTCAGGAAGTAAGTCCTAATATGTTCAATGAAGTTTATTCCCTAGAAAGTGTGTTTAGGATAGACCACCTTAGCTTTGAAGAGTGGCCGAAATTCAAGAGGACTGGGGCAGAATTTTTGGCAAAAGATAAGCTAGTCTTAGTGGGTTGGGGGCTCAGTCAGATTAATTTTGTAAACAGGCAACAGTTACAGGTCATCCTACAACGTTTTTCTGAGAATGCTGCCTATTACCTTAATCACTCTTCACATAAATGCAGATGTTAATCTTAATATTTAAAATGTGGTGCTTGTGCTGTGACTTAATCCTGTGTCTTTAAAAGGGGCACAGCTTTAAATATTTTGCCACTGGCTATATACAGCCCCAATTCTGGAAGGAAACTTCTACTTCTCAAAAGCCCACTACTGAAATAGATTGCCTGAGGCTGCAAAGCCATTCAGTTTAAGCAACCTCTAATGGAGAAAAAAAATTGGGGCTACAACTTTCATCCTTCCATTAAGGTTTTCTAGCTCTTTGAGGGAAGAACTGCATGGCAGATGCTACCCTGTTCTGCTGGCCTGGACACCAGCTCTGCTCTGGGATATGACCTAGGGTGGGGGAAGAGGGCTTCCCGGGAGAGACTGCTCTTTGTCAAGCGCAAGGATGTCACTGGCAGTGGTGGAGTTTCTCCTGTTCTACATAGCCAGAATCTACATTGATAGAACTATGTAACTGCAATGTAAGAACTGTAACTTGTGTTTGAACTTGCTTTTCCCTCTTCCCTCCCACTTCCTTTTCCTCATATGTCATCTTTTTAGATTGTGCATGTCTCAGTACTGATATTTGAATGATGCTCAGAGCCTAAATGGTGGGGTATGAATGAAATGAAAAACACCAGGATTAATAGCCATTCCTCAACCCATGTCTAACAACCAAAATCATTTTCTTTCTTTTAGGAATTCAGTTTTGGAAATCCTAGACAGCACAAGTAGCTGAAGCTCAAAAGAAGTACCAGATTTCTTCTAATTTCTTTAAAAGGTACAGTCTTGTAGTCTCTCTCATTTTACTACTGTAAGTGGTCCTTGAAATTCAAAAATCTAGCAAGAATGCCCAAATATTTTCAGTTTCCAGTCTGATGGCAGTTTCAAAACAGTCGTTTTAAGTAATACATATCTGCTCCATATTTGTTCCATTTAGGACAAAAGACAACAGATCCTTAGTAAATGTAGTTTCCCCAACTTAGCAGATTTATTCCAAATTTATTTCAATGACAAATCATGTTACAGCATATAACTGGACAAAATAAATATTTGGTTGCATGCATTTAAGAATAGTACAGGATAACTTTTGTTGTTGACTTTCTCAAACTTCATTTTAAAAGTCTGAAAAATTTATGGATTATTCATACTGCAATGGTGTTCCAGCTGAATATCATTTTTAGTTGGCCAACTCACTCATACATATAATGTGATTTTCAGCTCCCATAGGCTGTGATATTACAGATACAATGAATATTTGTAAATTTTGTTTCATGAATATTCATAACAGATGTGTTCCAAATAAGGCAATAGGTTAACAGTTACTATGGATCCATGAAAAGGAAACATTACTTGTGCCCAATATTTCACAATTTATTTCATAGAATGAGAAAAATAGCTGGATACGAAGCACAATAGCAAACAGGTCTGTCAGGGTCCTATATAAGGAATAATGTGGCGGAAAAGTCTGGAACACTACTAAATATTAATCCATTTTTTAAAAATTGCTGCACCAAAGAAAGGATGAGCACACAGAACTCCCACCTTTTAAAAAACAACTATGTGAGATCTGCCTGCATTTAAATGTGATATGTAATCACATTTGGCTGTAAACACTTCAAAAATCCCAATCTCACAGAAATATGTATCTGTTTGTGTGTATCAAACATGCCATGGCAGTTAGGAACTGGATCTATTTGGAAATAGTACATACCTAATATCTGTAAATACCTAATAAAGAGTTGTTAAAACTTGTAGTTGTTCATGTATCTGTGGATTCAAATTCTAATATCTATAAAAGACTCCTTACAATGAATTTGTCTAGATCCGCTCAGCTCCTCTGTGATGATCAACAACTAAACCAATGGCAAAAGGAGACACCATGATAGGTTTGCCTACAAAATTCCAATGTGGCAGTGGAAAAGATCATCTAATGACATCAATAAAGACTGTAAAAGCAGAGAGAACAGAGTTATAAGGAGATGGGAAGCACATGAAAAGGAAACTGGGAGCATCTTTGATGTGACAAAATGCAAATGTTCTACTGAAAGAGAAGATGCACAAATTTTTCCTTTGCCTGTGGAATTCAAGCATCACTCATGAATGAAGATGCTCTCACAGTCAATGTTACCAAGGACAAGGTAAACTCATTGGAAAAGGACATGCCCTTTTTGTGGTGCCATGCTCATGGACAAAATAATCATAATAATTATGATTGAATTAAGAAGTAGTAGAAAGGACCCCCAGGGTCAGCTCGTCCAACCTCCTGCAATGCAGGAATCTTAAATAGATAATACATAAAAGATGGCCATCAAATCTCTGCTTAAAAAGGAGAGTCTACCACCTCCCCACTGATGAACAGCTCTTAGTCCTGTACTTGAATTATGTGTTCTAGGACCTTTCCTGCCATCGATGTCAAGCTCACTTGTGAGTAGTTACCTGCCTCTTCTCCCCCTCCCTTTTTGAAGATGGGGGCAACATTTGCCCGCCTCCAGTCCACAGGGACCACCCCTGTTCTCCAAGAATGGTCCAAGATTATAGACAGAGGCTCTGAGATTACATCTGCAAGCTCCTTTAATACACTTGAGTGGAGCTCATCAGGCCCTGGAGATCTGAATTCATTTAAAGTAGCTAGGTGTTCCCTTACAACCTCTTTTCCTATCTTGGGTTGCAGCTCCTACTTTGCATTGATAACTCTCTTGTCACCAGGTTGGGTGCTGCTTTCTATGTGGATGTAAATTATTTGATGTTACCATCTCTCATAAGGTATAAAGCGACTCTTGGGAACTTTGCACTGCTAGCTACCTAGGGAAGACATGAGCATTTTGTTCGCCAAAGTGTGTCGAGTCTAATCCATAATAAATTATTTCAGTTTTGTCACATGATTTACAAAGAAGCTGCAGGCTCTTAGCTAGCTGAGTTAAAGTATTCTCCTTTAACATACTGGAGACAAATTTATTTGCACCCACTAAAAAACTATTGTATAGTATAATTATAGTAACTTTTTTCCTGAACGACCTGGACAAAAAGACTAAGATATCCATAAGGGGCCCAGTATGTCTGAACTCAATACAGTTAAAAACCCAAAGATGACAATGTTTACGAAAGAAAAAGAGAGAGTACACAATATAATATGCTGAGAATTTTGTGAAAATGTACCTAAAAGAAACAGTGAGGAGTTAAACCTATTGTATCCAGACAAAGCCAAACTCATAGTTTTTAATCTCCTGTTTGACCCTTCCTCTATCACAGCAATTCATCTTTCGAAGAGAAAGTACCCTCTTTGGGATGGAGATTAATTTGGTGCTAGTTTCTTCTTTCATCTATTACACATAGATCTTTTTTGGCTGATATACATAATGACTTTTTCAATTTATTTTACCCTTTGTCATCTAACTACTTAAGATGTTTCACTTTGAAATGAAGAAAAACAGAACTTTAAAAACTCTACAGGAAGATTGAATTGTGTCTTGGAGTAATTTACTACTGCTACCAATATGGAAACAAATAATTGCTGATTGAACAAAAACTTTGAATGTCATTCTTTCCACAGTGCAATTGTACAGTAATTTTCCAGCTCATTTTCAATATTGTTTTCCCAAAGAAAATTGTGTCCATAAACTTAATTTGGCAATACATACAAAACATTTCAAATTCCTGATGTGCTATTTAGGGGATCAAGCAAAATAGAAATGGAGCTACAACTTATCTGAACCATTCAAAATCTGAGCTATACATACAACTGAGATGAACAATTCCATGCTTTTAAAAGAATCACAAAGATAAAAAAAATAAATTACTTATCAAGGTTTTCTTTTTAAAATGAGCATGATATATAAATGGCAAAGAAGTGAAGAAATGAAAAACAAGTGTTATTGCAAAAGAGGCGAGATTGGATTCACAGTATTTAACGCGGCTTCCTAGGCCAAACCCTTCATTCTTGGAAGCCAGCTGAAAGTAATCTCTTTGTATCTTGATGCTTTTAATGTATGTGTAAAGTAGTTTGCTTTTTATACATTTATGCACATCATTCGCTACACTTAAATGGTGCAGTTAATTAACATCTCAATTAAATGTTTTTTTAAAAGAATATGGATGTTCATGGAACATACTGCAAAATAGGATATGGTTCTTTCTAATACTGATTCTGACTCCTCGGTTTTCACATCCTTAGTTGATAAAATAGGAGACTATATTAACATGTGAGCACTGCAGTACTTAAGCTTTATAACAAGAAAGTTCCCAATTTAATTGAAGGAAAATGTTGAAGCTGCTTAAAATTTCTATATTTATTAGCACCCACCCAGATCTTATGCATGTTTTCTCATAAGCAAGTCCCACTACGTTTAGGTATCTCATATCCATCTTTGGATATGTCTCTTCAAGTTCTCTCCATCATTATCTGCTGTTTGCTTCTTGCTTCCACAAAAGTCCTGCTGTAAGTTTTAGATCATCAGCCAATCACATAGATGATTATCCCCTTATTCTTTTGAAATTGTAAGGTTTCCATACTAACACTGCATTATTTAGATAAATTCTAATCTCAGATAAATTCTAATAGCGCTTACTTCCTAATAAAGTAATGTCGGATTTTAGCTCAGGTTTGCCTATTAACAGCTCCTTGTTGATACAAAATTGTGTCACTATTCCAGTACATTAATAAAAACCATCCTGCTTTTGTTGGGGCAGGGGAAATTAACTCACAAAGGACTAGATTTTGCTGCCTAAGGAGAAGGACAAAATATCCCCACCCCATTCCACAGACAGAAGCTGACTGAACTGGCAGTTTAACTCAGCTTTATTGTCCACACCATAGGGTAAAACACATGCCAGACACATTTGGAAAGAGGCTGATTATATGTTTCAAATGTTTACATGCTAATGCTGGAAATCTCTGAGCCAAAATGCTTGCAAAATGTTTCAGTGAGCTGAAATGCTTAGCTTTAAAGAAGAACAACATATTGAGGATATAATGGACACCTGGTGGAATGAAGGGAACTGGTGTAACACTCATCTCTGAATACAAACTGTAGTAGGGGTAGGGAGCCTGTGGCCTTCTCATCATGCCTAATCATAGGCCAGGCTGGTTGGGATTGAAGGAATCACAGAATTGTAGATTTGGAAGGGACCACAAGGACAATCTATTTCAACCCCCTGCAATGCAGAAAAATTTTCACTAATGTGGTCTCGAACCCACTACCATAATTTTAAGAGTCTCATGGTCTACTGACTGAGCTATCTTTAGAGACATCTGGAGGACCACTCTATTGAAAAGACAGAGGCTTTGGCTAGACTCTAGATGAAATTGTTGTGGGAAACCAATGGCAGCTGCCTCCAGATGATAACTCTGGTACCTTTAGTAAATTTTAGAGATAAGGATTGATTACAGTGGTACCTCGGGTTAAGTACTTAATTCGTTCTGAAGGTCCATTCTTAACCTGAAACTGTTCTTAACCTGAAGAACCACTTTAGCTAATGCGGCCTCCTGCTGCCGCCGCGCTGCCAGAGCGAGATTTCTGTTCTCATCCTGAAGCAAAATTCTTAACCTGAGGTAATATTTCTGGGTTAGCGGAGTCTGTAACCTGAAGCGTATGTAACCCGAGGTACCACTGTACTTAAGAAAAGGCCTCTTACTTACATAATCTCCAAGCTCATAATAGTTAGTTGATGGTCTTTGATTTAAAATTTCAGTGTGTTATTATATATTGATACCATTGTAAACCACTTTGATTTTTTTATAATATAGCGGTACCTATTTTTATAAATAAGTAAATGTTTAGATACAGCATGCAAATTATCTCAGACATGTATCCCAATATAAATGTCAGTTTTCCAAAACAGAAGTCATATACTGTATTTTTCGCCCTATAGGACGCACTTTTCCCCTCCAAAAATGAAGGGGAAATGTGTGTGCGTCCTATGGGGCGAATGCAGGCTTCAGGAAGCTCTCCACAAGCCTTGGGAGCCCGGTGTGACTTCCCGCTGGGCTCCCAAGGCTTGTGGACAGCAGCCTGCAGCCCAAAACCCGGGGAGCACAGCGGGGCGTACCCCAGGCTTCGGGCAGCTCTCTGCAAGCCTTGGGAGCCTGGCGCGACTTCCCGCTGGGCTCCCAAGGCTTGCGGACAGCAGCCTGTAGCCCCAAACCCGGGCAGCGCAGCGGGCCACACCCCGGGCTTCGGGGAGCTCTCCGCAGTCTTAGGAGCCCGGCGGGAGTTCCCCCGCTCGGGCTTCCCCCGCCCCCAGCCCCACAAGCTCCGAGAGCCCCGGACCCCCAGCCCCAAGGCTAAAAATGAAGCCAGGACAGCTAGTGGGATCCATCCTGCTCGCTGCCATGGCTTCTTTGCTCTTTGGGGCTCGGGGGGGAAAATATTTTTTCCCCTTTATCCCCCCCCCCCAAATAAGTGTGCCCTGTGGGCCGGTGCGCCCTATAGGGCGAAAAATACAGTACAGAAGGTTCATGAGAATCGCATGAAAATCAGCCATCATACCATGAGCACTTGATGAGTTATATATGACAAGTACCCTGTGCCTAGCTCTCAAAGATGTAAGAAAGCAAACATGCCATATGTCTCCTTGTATTTAATTCTTACTGAAGAGCAGAATTATAATGCACATGTCTTTTCATGCACCCAATTTATAGGAGTACCTGATTTTCTCTTATAATGAACAGTCTTGCACTAAAAGACTAGAGGAAGATCTGTACCAGTCAAATCTATTAATTAATTTCTCATCCTTTGTTCATCATGGCTGCTTTCAGCAAACTGTTAAATTGGCTATGCTTACAGCAGAATGGAGTGGGATTTAAGTTGTAGAGTTCTGAAATGGCAGAACAGATAGTGCTACTTTAAAATACGTACAAGAGAAGGGACATACTTTTTAAAATTCTCCCTTGCACAATACACTTCCTCTTGCACAGCAAGAACATGATACACATCCCTCATGATGAACTGGGTATTTCTTAGCCGACACTTTATTTTTTTTAATGTTGAAAGCATTTAAAAAATGATATTTGTACACCTTCAGTCTAAAATGATATAGCCCACTCTAGTAAATTTAATGGTCCTGCTTCTTATTACTTTTTTGCTAACTTTTCTTATCGCTTATCCATCAGTGAGCAAAACTTTTAAAAAGGCAAAAGGGTTTGTTTCATTGTAACACTGCAAAATCAAGTTCAGGAGAGCATCTTTTTTTTTTAGTTCAAAACTCTACAGCGAGGTCAAAACCCTGCATGCTTAGTTGTTTTTTTCCTGCAACAGAATTGCTGCAGGTATCCTATGTATCACTGTGAATAGAAAAAATTAACTACAGGACCATAATAGTTGAGCCTGTCCATAACTGGCTGCAAAGATTTAAAGGAAAAAGAAACATCCCTGTAAAGAATTAACAAATTGCATGTTGGATCTAGACTTCCAGTGAGTGTAGTTCAACTCATGTGGCACTGGAGGAAGAGATTATTCTTCTGACTTCTCCTTCCCCCACAGTACACTGCATCCCCTGAAAACTGCTCTGATGGTGCTGGGAGATGCAGGAGGGGGAAATTGGCAAAAATTACCTCCTTCTGTTTTGTCCAAGAAGAGCTTACACTGCATTGCAGTTCACTCTATAGTCTGGATGTGACAACTATGTGTGTACTTGTTTTCTCTAGATATACTTGCAGGAACAGGGGAAACCCCCAAAATCAGAGTTCCTGCAACATCAGGTGCCTAATTGCAGATACCCTAATTATTTGTATGCATGCTCCACTTGCCCCATTATAATGTACACCAGCAAGTGTGAGATTCTATTTTCAGCTTTTGTTCTTTTACAAACTTACTGTAATTCTTTCATCTTTGTCATCCAGAGGGGACCCATCTTTCTTCCATGAAATCGTAGGCTCAGGATGGCCTCTTGGAGGTTGGCATTCCATCACAGCTGGTTCACCTACTGCTACCATGACATCAGAAGGGTTTTGCCTGAAGTCATCACGCAGTACTGAAAAAAAGCAACGAAATAAGGGAAGTAAAATCAAAATGAGCACCAGTGATAAGGGAGCAGGATTAAACATCAAGTACTCTGAATGAGAATAATCATTTTGTTAAAGAGGGCAATGGAAGGTTGAACTACAGATACTTCCACAGATCCTTCCTGAGGGTTTATTTCCAGAACATGAAGAAGAATACATATTTGATTGATATGCTATTATTTAAACTACTTAAATTTATTTATTTTATTTTTTAAACATGTAAATATCACCTGTCATGTGAAACACATCAAGGCATACCAAAATAAAGACAACAAAGTAGTACAAGTATAGAGTATTCTAAATAGAAGGGAATAATGAATACTTATTATATGGGGGGGGGGGGACATACAGGGCGTGAAAGCCCCTCACAGGCTTTTCAAAATCTCAGAAAATACTGTGGTGACAATAGTACAAAGAGAAATAAACCTAATTTTGCAAACTAAAGTTCTTAGGGACACTATTATTTTATGTTTTATATCTTTACTGTGGTGTTTCAGCCTCTTATCTGCCTGCAGTTCCAAGATTGGATGTGAAAAGCTGACAAAGACAGACACAGACAATGTGTCACCCCAAGAGAAAAGCATGCCAGGTCACAAATGATCCTTTAGACTGCAAAGGAAAGTGGCCCCTCGCAACTTGGGACTACACTAGCGAAAAGGAAGAATTAGTATTGGAACATGTGAACTCTTTTTCAACATTCTCCAAATATCTCCTTCCTTCAGATCCACAATAAATGGAATGCACAACCAAATGCTGTATATTTTAGGTATTTTATTGCCGCATTCTTTATATACCGGTATATATTTATTTTAATTAAGAGGGGAAACACAATGGCAAATACAAAGCCAGCAGATAAGTTTTCTTTATATATTAAGATTTGTATTGTATTGTGAGGTTGATTTGTTGGTAAGTTGCTCTGAGTGGTTGGCACATGAGCACTAGAAGAGTGGGACAAAAAAATTAATAAAATAAATACAAAGTGAGACAAATCTGCTGTACATGAAGGATGGTGATTCCAAGAAGAGCATAAACCTAAAGATCTAATTCTTATATATCCAAAGTGTGTGCACATGCACACACACATCCAGAGTATGTTCCACTAGTGATACAAAAAATAAAGAGGCTCTTTCTTCTCTGTTCATGATAGAGCACATGGATCCCTGGCATGATGACCATTTAAATACTCTCAACAAATAATTGAATTTACAAGATGCAAAGGTGTAAAACTCAAAAAATTTCATTGTGCTGAATTCCACATATGCTTTGTTTATGTCAGGACTTAAAAACATAGTTTTATAAGAACAGCACTCCTCAAGCTTGGGTCCCCATATGCTGGGCTACATGTCCCATCACCTTTGACCATTGGCCAAGTTAGCTGGGGATAAGGAGTGTTGAAATCCAACAGCTTCTGGGGATCTAAGGTTGAATAGCACTATTAGAAGGCAGACCTAAGTGTTACCCACCATCTATGTCTGAAGAGTTTACTCTCTCAATAGAGTGTCTCTCCAAAAGCTGGCTACAAAAAAAACCTGCAAGGTGCAATGAGACTTCTGTAAAATGTACTCCTGTCAGCAGCTTGTTTTATTAGACTACAAAAAAACAAAAAACAAAACAAAACCAGCAACGTAATATTTACTGCATTAAAATGTGCTCTTATATCATTTCAGAGTTGTTTGGAGTCAGAAACAGAGCTGTACGTAAGGATAGTCTTATTAAGTTAAGATTATATCAGAAGTTTAAAGTGAAGATGTATTTTGAAAGGGGAGGGATTTTTTTTAAAAAAATCTAATTAAATGTTTTTACAAATCTCAAGGGCATTTCATGTCTGGGGAAGCTCATAAAACCTAAGATGAAAACTCCTCAAATATCTGCTTGGATTTTTATTTTTTTTAGCACCTTTGAAGCAACAAAGAATTTCAATACCAGCTTAATAAGAGCAAATTACTTGAGTAATTTTTATACTTGTTAGGATAAAGTCTATCTTACAAGTGTATTACCTTGTCTGTAAACTGAGAACATTTTACCAGTTAACCAGCCTTAAGAGGACATCAAAGGACTTGGAATGGATAAAGCAATTCCCCCTCCCCCATTTACTATTAATTATTTTGGCTCTAACATTACATAATGAAAAGTTAACAGAATGTAATCCACTAGAGATTAGTCCAAGATAGCAGTTGTGGAATTATTTCTACACTGTAAAAGAGATACATAGTTTGGGATTGCCTCAGGCCCTGGCAATCGAACATAAAGCTATAAATTTAAGGATTGCTTCTATTGCTGAAAAAGCAATTTTATTCCCTGTCCTTTATACATTGAGTCTCAAAAGTAATCTGAGCATGCATTTCCTTTTGAAAATGTACTAGTAACATACTTCATAATCCAGTACAGTATGTTCCTTTAGTTATCCAAGACTAAATTTTCAGCATGTGTCTCTCATTTGGTAAATGAAAAATTGTTTGGAAAGCAAGAAGCTAAAATATGAAAAAACTAGTGTGCCCTGTGACAGATTATTTCAGTCTGAAGTGCTCCTGCGTAGAGCTCTAGCCAGTAAGGCCTATTTTCAGTTAAATCAGACAAATTATAGCTGGAAAAAGTAGAGATGGAGAATTTCCTTGCATTGCCAAAACAGCTAATTTCAATCCATTGGCTTCCATTGGCAAGTCTTTAAGAGGCCACCTACACTAAGTTTTTAAGTCTGAAATGTCTGACATTTTTAAAAACAGCTCTTACTGACGGCATTGGGAGTTACCATAGCTCAATGATCCCAGATGTGACATTATGTAATTCACCAAAAAACATTTTAATTGTGCATTATGGTTGCTAGAATGGAAACAGAAGCAGAAATAAAAGTGCACTGAAATCAAAGGAGGAAATGCAAGCTTTTTAGGACCCAGAGATTCCCATCTATTACCTGGTGTCCAAACACAATACCTTCTAAGTTTTCTGATTTTCCAGGAACAGTCCTGGAATTACAAAAGCTATCCCAGCTTCTGATTTGATCCCAGACTATCTCTATTTCCCCTGCCAGTGCTGTCGCACGGTGGAAGCTGCAGCGGTTGTGGCTACGAGGGAGCAGCCCATTGCCTCTCCATGGCACTGCTGCTGGCCTCCTTCCTTGGCAACAGTGGCTCATAGTGGCTACTGGAGAACGGACAAGGAGCAGGAGAGGCTGCCATAAGAAGCTGATGCAATACAAGGTGGCGTCTTATGTTGCACCTTCCTGCATCTTTTCCATGGTGAGTCATGGTGACCAGAACTGCACACAGTATTTCAGGAAACTCTGATATTCCAGATGTTGGACCACCATTCTCATCAGTTCCAACCAGCACAACCATTGGTCAGGGATTATGGGAGTTGTGATCCAACAACACTGGGGGGTAGCATACCCTCCATCCTATTTTCACTTCCTTCCCTAATAATCCTCAGCATACACCTTCCTTCATTAGGTGCTAAACATTGGCTCAAATATTTCATTGAGCCATCTTCCAGAATCACAGTATATCTTCCTGGTCAATCACTTCCACCAACATCTGCAGTCCAACAACACCTGGAAGGCCACAGGTTACTTACCCATGTCTTATAGCAGTATTCCCTTTTTGCTGGAAAGTTATCCATACCTTATTCTATATCAGTGTTTCACTTTACAAAGTGATCAAGCAAACATAAGAACATCAATCATATTACTATGCCAGTTTATTGTAGCATTCCTTTCTAAAAAGACACCCTCCTTTCCTAGTTTGTTTAAATGTATTTTAGATCACTTAAAATCATGATGGGATTTGACATGAACAATTTTCTTCATTAAAATTCTAGGACACTCCCTTTACTCTTCATTTTGAAAAGAAACAGAGCTCGGTGAATAACTAGGTTTCCTCAGATAAGAATGTGGCAACATCAATTTCCACTTAAAAAGGGGGAAGTGCATACAAAAGGGGGGGATAGATGCCTCATTATGTCATTTAAACAGTATGGAAGCTGCAGCAATTTCCTGTATTACTCTGGAGGAGTGCCTGATACAATTCCTTCTCATGCCATAAGATAGCTTGCCACAGCTCTGACATCACAAAGGTGGCATCAGAACTGGCTCTCAGGCATTTTAAAGAGCTTTACTTATGAGGTTAGAATGGTTTGCTTACATTGCTTATACTAGTAAATTTTGGTTTGCCCTCTGACTTATTTAGGATAGTTTGAAATTACATTAAAACATCCATTCAAGATTTAAACACCAATAATTATAAGCAACAACCTCACAAAATCCAGGCGCAGAATGCTGAGATGTACTTGACTATTAACAACCCAACCTAATATAATGTGTGTTCAAAACTGTTGGACCCCAGGATCAATTCCACCCGCTGACAGATGCCATCTGGACCCCCTGCCTCCAGCCCTCTTTCCCCCTCCCTCCCCCCTGTTTTTATAACAGCTCAGAGGCAGGGGATGAGAGTGAGAGAACAAACCTTACTGTCATACCTCAACCTCATTAGCATTCCCATGCCTTCACCAGCAGAAAGATACAAAGGAAGGTAGACAGACTGCACAATGCTAATGACATAAAGCTACATGCTGCAATCTCAATTGCAGTTCTTACTGTTCTCCCTGGAGAGAAGATGTGAAACAAGAAAAAAGAAATCCTTCTTTCACTGATCTACAGTCATTGTCAGCTAGCCAGCATCTTATTGGTCAAGTACAGCTATGTCCTATGAGACACCAAATGCTGGTGCCCAAAAAAGTAGCATTTCCTAACTTGTGCTTGGCTCTGCTCCCGAGTCATTGGATTATTTTCCTTACTCTGAGATCTAATATTTGGAATCAAAAGGTCCTTGCAACTTTTGATTAATTTGGCCTCAACATTCATACTTCTGGCTGTGCCATTTTCCTATTAAAATGTTTCTACCAAAGTTCTCATTATTATC
Source organism: Podarcis melisellensis (assembly GCF_964234715.1). Classification (NCBI taxonomy): domain Eukaryota; kingdom Metazoa; phylum Chordata; class Lepidosauria; order Squamata; family Lacertidae; genus Podarcis; species Podarcis melisellensis. Next base: position 60,274,429 of record NC_138531.1, read on the forward strand.
ACAAGTGATCACATACCACTGTATTTCTTGTCCCCCTTCTACTACAATCTGAGATCAATTCATTTTGGACAGCTGCTGTGAGCAGAACTGAGAAATGATGCCATCGTAGAAGAAATTATAGGTTAACAGGCACAAAAATAAACTTTTAATGACTTTTTCAACTCATATAGCCTATAAACCTTATGTTTAAAAAAATAGTTCATTCTCCACTGTGGTACTGTATATAACTTAACTGGAACAATTTAATTTTTAAAGTTTAAATTGTGCCATGTAAAATGTTGACGTAGAAAAATCATTGCTTTCTTTAACGCAAGTAACTTTTGATGGCTGTCCGGGAGAACTTCAGCTCTATGCTCTTCTGTGACTATCATTTTAAGATTCTGTACGATTTAGAAGAAATTGGTCAAATTTTTAATCAATTGATGGAGATAGATACCCACAATTGCAAAGCAATGCGTTTTCGGAACAATGTAAATATTTTATTTTATAAAAATATATATGCCATTTCATAAACTATATCAAAGCCATTTGCAACAAAAGTACATAAAACCATAAAATTAAAACCATATAAAAAAGACTGAAACCAGTCCATTAACCATTGTGGAAAGATGTATTCTTAGTTGGCTACATAAGCCAGGCAGAATAGAAAAGTTTTCAGCTGGTATTTAATGGCTGAAGCAGAAGGCAGAAATATAAGAGTAAGAAAAGGCAAAAGCAAAGAGCAAATCCGACATTAGATATAAAAGAAAACATAGTGATCAATCAAGGTAGTCAATCTTGTGGACATGCACCTGATTTCCTTCTTACTGTCTTTTAGGCAGAAATGGAGAATATTTTTATTTGAATAGTTGCACTGTAATTGCAGGGCCGAAGGGCACATCATTCTAGCCTTTCCCATGGTTTAAGGGACACTGGAAAGTTGTTCCTCCTATGGCAAGGAGTGGCCCCATCTGCCAGCCAAAGAAGGAACAGTTGCAGAGGGCTTGCTTATTCCCTCCCTGCCAAAAGAACACTTATAACTTAGAGAAGAGCGCCTGAATTTGCTTTTCCCCTCTCTTCCTTTTGTGTTGTGTCTTTTGGACTGGAAGCCTGAGGGCAAAGATAGTCTGATTATTGATCACTGTAAGCTACTCTGGGAGCCTTTTTCAGCTGACAAGCAGGGTAACCATACTTTACAAATAATAGTGTTATAGTTGGAGTATCAGAGTCTGTTAGTGAATATTAGAAACTAATAAATATTTGGAGTATTGAAGGGAGGATTTCAAGCCAGTGGGAAAACATATTCCAAGCTACATTTGGGATAGAGATCATTAAAATGACAAAAGGTGTTGATGACCCATCATAGAGATATTCCTGGGTCTGTGCAGAGTTGCCATGGTTACCATTGGCAGAGAAAGGTTGAGGATTGAAAATGTGGAGAAACTGTGCTCAAAGGAAAATTTGTGCCTTTTTAAAAACTAGGCCTGGTGTGGCAGAGGGATGGGGAGGAGCTGCTTGGAGCGAGGTTTCTCTGGGAACAAGGAAGTAGGAAGAACGCAATGTGGTGGCTGAAGGGCAGCAGCCATTAGAGCTGGCTGGGAAGCAGGAACAAAGGGATGGTGCTTAGAATGGCTGTATCTGCAATGCAGGGCTGCCATGAAGCAGCCTATGCTACAAAGGGAGCCAGCGTGGTGCAGTGGTTAAGAGCGGTGGACTTGTAATCTACTGAACCGAGTTCGCTTCCCTGCTCCTCCACATGCAGCTGCTGGGTAACCTTCGGCTAGTCAAACTTCTCTGAAGTCTCTCAGCCTCGCTCACCTCACAGAGTGCTTGTTGTGGGGGAGGAAGGGAAAGGAGAATGTTAGCCACTTTGAGACTCTTTAAGGGGGGTGAAAGGCGGGATATCAAGTCCAAACTCCTCCTCCTCTTCTTCTATGAACAACATCAAGCTGCTCTTGAAATGACAGTGCTGTAGGATCTGCACCCCCTTCATTTATACTAAGGTGTAAATATGTGTTATTAAGCCATATTTCTTAAAGACACTACTGCCTCCGCCTTGTCTTGATTCTCAACGGAAACACAATAGTGGGTGAACGCCTGGAACCCTCTGGAATCCTTGTGCACCACTCGGCAGAGATGGGGGGTGGTGGCAAACAACCTTTGTAACAATAGTTTGCTGATGATGTTAATGCTTGCTGCTTCAAACTGTTATTTGTTTTACTCTGTTGTTTTCACATTTTAATTGTTATTTACCATATTGCTATTTCCATTTTTGTAAGAAGCTCTTGGTGGCATTGAGTAGAAATATTAAGACAACAGTGGGAACCACCATTTTGCTGTTTTTTGCTAAATAAAAATGTGCAGATTTCAGGAACAGATGCCTCTTAGGATATCATAGAACCCTAAAATCAATTTCTGTGCACCGAGGTTCAGTTTCAGCTGCAATGTTTAACAACCATTGATACTGCTTCTTAAATTTCTCTAAACCTTACTTAAATTTCTTATTTTTTCCTAATCCTTTTAAAATGCACATTAAGCTTTACAGGACTAGCTTGCATCCAGCTATTGGCTACAGAATGAACATCAATTATTCTGTTATCACCAGGTTCTATACTGTTCCAACTACATTGTTCTGTGACCGTAAAAATGAGGGGAGAAAGCCTTCTGAAGGGCCAATCTTACCTCCAGCCTAGCAGAAAAACTAGGAAGGCAAGACTAGTTTGATCAAACTCAAATACCTGATTTAATGATCACGGTGCTTATTGGCATGCAAAGAACAGGATGTATATTTTAGGAGTGAATAAGCTCACTTTTTCTTATAGCATTGTCAAACTGATCTCCTTTACAATTTCTCTTTACTCACCTTTCCTTGTATGTCATTACTTACTTGTTTGTAAACCTAACAACAGGATCAGTATCCTAATTTTATTTACGTGCAAGTCTGCATCAGTTCTGTGTATTAAATCTTAACTGCTGCAAGCAGCTTTAGGGGATTCCATCCCCCCTGAAAAGCAGGATAAAAATATAATAAATGAATAAATAGTACAAATTGGTTTATAGTACTGTGTTAAAAATAAGCATTACAACACTATTAGAATGTATACAGGGCAGTATTCAATGGAATATTTGTGCAATCCAAGGATTAGTGGTAGTGCAACAAAATATCCTCCTCCTCACCCTGTCCCATTCCCAAATCTGCTCTGGAGGATTGGGGGGAACCCCCAGAGCAGGTATGGGGGGGTCATAGGGGGAGATGTTCAATTGATGGAACATTGAATACTACTCTCAGTTTAGAAATCTGGGTATCGTCTCATTTAGATGAGAGATATTTTTACTTAAACTACTTTCTTTAAAAAGTAAAAATGAATGAATTAAAAGTAATAATAAGTAACTATGGAATCTACAATATTTATTACTCTAATGAGATAAACAAAATGATGACCAACATTCAAATACACTAAAGATCTTCTGACTACAAATGTGTGTCCAAAAGAAGTACTGATTTGAGTCCTGCTGAAAGACCACAGAGCAATCTCATTTCATCATTTCCATTGACAATGGAGCAGAACACACAAAGAACATATAAATGAGGGGGTACATGCAAGAAACACAACAGGGGATATAGTAATAGTTTGAAATTATAGCCAAAGAAATATTTTACAGGGAGCTTGTGATAGCTGATCCCCCCCCCCCAGTTACACAGATATCTATTCAGTTTCAGCTTACAGAATGAATCCATTCAATTGTACCAAGGAAAATATATTGTCTGTTTTTTAAAATATATATACAGCTAAATGATGCAAAGCATAAAATACATCTGTATGCAGCATTCAGTAGTACAGGACAGCTCCAATAAAGGCAGAGTGACCAAAATATTGAATATGATTGCACTATTTCAAACTACTATCTGGAATATTGCAGTATAGAACATACAGAATCCTGGTGATATCAAAATAAACCATGCAAGAAGGGAGATGCAGCCCAGGATAGGAAAATAGGTGGTAAAGGAACACCTAGCTACTTTTAATTCAAATCTCCAGGGTCTGATGAGCTCCCCTCAAGCATACTAATGGACCTTGCATATGTAATCTCAAAGCCTCTATATAATCTTTGAGAATTCTTGAACAGAGAACAGAGGAGGTCCCTGCAGACTGGAGATGGGCAAATATTGTCCCCATCATCAAAAAAGGGGGAAAAAGAAGACCCAGGGTAACTACCAAAGTGTAAGCTGGACATCAATATCAGGAAACGTGCCAGAACAGATAATTAAATGTGTTAAGTATTGTAAACTATTTATTATTGTCTTTTTATCCATTTCTCTGAAATTCTTACAATAAATAAAAATTTGCATATTTATTCTTATATGAAAAGATGAAATTCTGTATTGCGTAGGACTGAAAAAAATTAAATTTTATCTAATGCTTTGTACATTTTTTTTTGGTAGAATATTTTCTATTTGTCTCAAAGGTTACACTATAGCAGATCTCATAGCAGATACACTATTGTACATCAGCAACCCATTGTAGCATTCAAGCATTTTGGATAAAGTCCCACAGGAGATTATCATTTCTATCCTATTTTTTGTTTGTACCAATGAAAGAAAATCAGCTGAGAGATTTATTCACTACTTTCTTAGATGACAAAATTATTGCAGCCTGCTTCTTTCACTCTATTGCAATTTGTTTCCTTTAGAGACGGCAAAATGACCACAATTCTATTTATATTATCTATAAAAAAACCCCCAAATCTTATGATGGAAAGTGAAATCATTCTTAATCGGTAATAGACAAATCCAGTCATCAACAGAAGCAACTGGATGTTTATGTGCACATATCATGAAAGCATACGTCACATTAAAGTATCTGGAGATTTAATTAAAAGAAAGATGAAGCATCTTAATGAGAAGCACCACTGCCATAAACAATGGAAATGCACATTATTCCCTAATAGTATAAATAATTTAAGAATTTTACAATGGAAATTAATCTACATATCATGTAACACACACAACTATGCCTGTTCCAACTGAATAACGAGCTAAGAAAAAATTCAGGTAGACAATAAAAAATTAGTCTGAATAAGAAAGGCAGAGGGGAAAGGGCAAAATGGACTATTAATATTCTTCTGGACTGGAAGATTGGAAATGCTAATAATAAGTAATTAAATGTTAGGCACTAATTTTTCTTATTAATTAAGGAGAGAAATATCAGTGCGAAAGCTCTATTTCATCCAGCACTACCAATGTGAAAACACTATTTTACAGTGCCACCCTATACTTACCTATTCAGAAACAGTCCCTATTAAATTCAAGGTGATTTATTCCCAGGTAATGTGCATAGCAGGGGTGTGAAACCCACAGCCCTCAGTTTCACACTATGCTGCTTCCTATGCCTCCAGGAATCTCACATTAGTTCAGGCACTTGATTGCATAGCTGGTAACAGTGATGTAGCTGCAGTTGCCACTAATGCAAAGAAAAAGTAAATCAACAGAGACTAGCTGTTGCATGTGTGAGCTCAGAGAGACCTAGTCACAGAGCTTGCTGGGTAGAGGTCCAGAGCATTCCTTGCTATTACACTCTAGGCATCATTCTCTGCTGTTTGGACTCACACATTTCCCTGTTGTTCTTTTTTTCAGTATCTCCTGGTGGTGGTGGTTAGATTGCAGCTGGCAGGTATCTTATCAAGAAATGGAGACAATTTTAATTGGACAAAATAAGTCTGCTGCTACTTCATGGACTGAAAAATGGCGTTGGGGGTGATAAGAGTAAAGAGATCAGTGGATTAATTGGGTGTTGGAAGAGTAATCAGGAAAAGTAAGCACTGATGTGTACGAGGGCAACAGGTGCAAAATGAAAGCAAGTGAATGAATAGAGTGGTCAGGGACAGCAGAGTTACAAAATAACTGATGAGATGCATGGAAGTGTGGTGAGTGAATGAGTGAAAAACAACCAGCGGAGCATGTTGGAAATGCACTCAGCAAGACTTACTGACATTTGTGCAACTGGATGAGTGGTGCGAAAGAATATGTGCATGTGTGTAAAAGACAACGTGAATGGGGGAAAATTGGCAGAAAGAGAGAGGGGAAAAGGGAGTGTTGCCAGCCATTGTTATAGATCACCTAGGCCACTTCTACTGAATGATTGTGGTCCTCAACTTCAAAAAGGCTACCCATACCTGGTGTACAGGATTGCAGCCTCAATTTTTCAATAACTGTTCTTAGCGGCCTAGCCATTTGTAACTCTGCATTTTGGTAAGGCAGTATTTTTACAAACAGCACTAAGTAAAAAAGATTAGCTGCCATAGGAGTTTTTCTTTCCATGCCTATTTCCACAACCTTTGTTCCCAAGATGAGATCTCAACAACCTAGTTCAAAGAGAAAAGATATCCATGGTAACTTAACCTTTCCTTTGAAACTGAAGCTCTATGTTCAGTATCATCTAGCAAGACAAATTACATGTTATTCAAGTGAATTATTATTATTTAAATTTGAGTTACCATGGAGAGAGAGAGAAATGAAAAGGTGAAACATGTTTATTTCTAACAACTAACATTAGCAAAGTTATCACCAGGATGTTGTAGAAACCTTACCATTCTAATATGTAAATACTAACATCTGCTACTTTGTTCTTGGAGAACAATACAAATGAGTTGCAATAGGTGGTATCCAATTTCATAGTTAAGAGTCACAATGTATCTCTCAAGATTTGTTAAAGATTTTTTTTTAAAAAAAAACACAGCCCTATTCACATCTGTGAAGAAGTCCAACTGAATTCAATAGGGCTTACTTCAACCTTAGTGGCCTTAAATTTAAGGCATCTAGGACTACTTAAATTTAAGGCATCAACTATCCTGACAAAATACCTACATCAAAATGTCTATGCATGTGAGAATCCATTACTTCTTGGGGAAGGCAAAGCTCTCCCCCTTGAACATTATTATATCCTGCCTTTCCCCCTGATAGGCATCAAGGCAGTTTACCAGGGGGTGGGGGGAGAACTGCTAAAAACACAGATAATAATTTTAAAACAATTAAACATTAATAAAAGTAAACTATACACATATTTAAAATCTATTAAGCTTTCTGTGTATATGATATTTTGATGCAGGGAATGCAGAAACTATTGATCCCCCATGAACATTATGCTGTGGTACATGAGATTTCTGCTTCAAAAAGGGGCCAAATCTAATATCTCCATTAAAGAAAGCTGCTTGGTATTCAAGGTGATGTAAAGTACAGAAAACAATTGACGAAAGATAAGCAGCAACTACATATTAGATAGAAGAAGAAGAAGAAGAAGAAGAAGAAGAAGAAGAAGAAGAAGAAGAAGAAGAAGAAGAAGAGGAGGAGGAGGAGGAGGAGGAGTTTGGATTTGATATCCCGCTTTATCACTACCCGAAGGAGTATCAAAGTAGCTAACAATCTCCTTTCCCTTCCTCCCCCACAACAAACACTCTGTGAGGTGAGTGGGGATGAGAGATTTCAAGAAGTGTGACTGGCCCAAGGTCACCCAGCAGCTGCATGCGGAGGAGCGGAGACGCAAACCCGGTTCCTCAGATTACGAGTCTACCACTCTTAACTACTACACCACACTGGTGTAGATAGCTACTCTATCCCATTATATCCCCGTTCATAACTACCATTCCTCCAATCTACCTCCAGCTCAGCTATTCCAAAAGTTCTTTTGTCTCCAACACAACTATTCATTTCCCCTTGTGCTCTCCAATGCATGGAACACTGTCCTAGAATATGGAAATGAGCTTCTCCCCTGTCTCCCCATGCAAATGCATCCACAAACCAGTTTTTCCCTGAAGTTCTTTAATTCGCATTCTCAGATGTAACCAAGTTTACATAAGAAGTTTAAGTGAAGCTTCATTTGCTTATTTCTATTCCTTGCTACCCTCATCTCTCTCCCTCTCCTAGTCTTCTGTAATGACACAGTTCCCTTGGGGCCAGGATCCTATTTGTTTTCTTTGCAAAACTATTTAAAGCGCATTGTACACTGTCAGCTGTATCTTAACGATAACAATAATTGGATGGAAAAATGGAAACATGAAGAACACCGGAATATTAAATTAAAATTAAATTGAGGTCAGAATATCCAGTGGGGCCTATTTCCTGTGATTCTGTTCCTAAAAGGCACAATATTAAAAGCTAAGACATTACAATTTGGACTAATCTAGACTGATATGATAGGCTGAGCCCTGGTTGACCATTCTGAAGTTGTGGATTGTAGTCCAATAGCTTTTCCCTGACATTAAAATATAGCATGGATGATTTATTGAAACAATGCAAAGTCCATTCCCATTTCATTAATGTGATTCCTAGCTTTGAATGGATCCTTAAGCCTATTTCTTCCAAACCCTTGCAGTTGGGACGCCATGGGCTGTTGGCAAAGGACATGGCATCACAATACATTTCAAATGAGCATAAAAGCAATTAAGGGATCTCTCTGATTCTCACCTACATAAATAACATATACATATGCATGAGTGTATATACCATTACAAACATTTCCTTTATCTTAGCAGCAGATTGAAGTGAATAAAAAGGTTTGTTACTCTGCAGTGCTGACCTGCATTGGCAGCATTTATTTCAGCCACTATTCAAAAAAATGTTAAAAAGAACACGCCTGAACCACGTAACAGTAGAAATGTCACAAAGGGCAAGTAAAATAAGGTTCCTTTTAATTAAACCCAGCAATTAATATGAAGCACTGTATTCTGCTATTAATGTGACATTTGGAAATATCAGCAAGATAAATATATGGCTAAGCGTTAAAAGGACGTAGCCTTATTTTATTATATATTTTAATAGAGGGCAAATCTAGTTAAACAGATGGCACTCAGGATTTCTCAATGAATTCAGCATCTGTGTGTACATGTTGCACAAACGCCAATTAAAATGTGTCAGAGTAAATTTAAATCCCTTGCTGATAGAGTGTAAGCCAATCTAGCTGGTGGAGGAGCAAGGTTAAACCTAATCATCCTCTGAACTTGCTGCAAGTTGCTTTCGGGTTATACATAAATTCCCAGTTAAATAATAAAAACAGAGTTCCTATTGATTAGTATTTATTTACATTCATAACTCTGTTTAAGCTTTCAGATGAAGCTCAAAGAAAAATAAACAGTAATGTGTATGGTACAATGAATACCTACTGAATTAAAAAGTCTTCAGCAAAAATGTTTCTGAAGCTGCCTGCAAATGCTTCTTGACTTCATTGTGGGTAAAAATAGTCTTAATTAGGGAGGAATACCAAGAAAATCACGTTGTATATTCACACATTATTCATATATTGTTCATTGAAACAATTATATTAAGATATTTATTTACCAACAGAACTGGAAACCAAATGAACATACAAAGAAACTGCAAGTTTACAAGCTGAGTAAGAATTCTCCGGAAAGGAAGGCACAATACATTTTCAGGTGTTTAATTCAGAGATAATGTATGTGTAGATGATATGGCAGGCATCCACATCTATGGTAATTCAGTCATTTGTTTAAAAACAACAACCCCATGTGTACAGAAATATATTTATTTATTCAGAATAGTTATAGGCTGTTTAATGATCAAAATATATTGAGTGGTGTGCATAATAAAAGAATTATCAATAACATAGAATAAATAACTTGGCACCATTAAGCTAGAGGAAGCGAATTATGAAGATAAGCTAAATTTAGGAAAAGATTAATATTTGGAAGTTCTAAGTTATATTTAATGTTTTAAGATTTGAGCAAAAAGATATTTAAAATTAGAGATATAACATTGGAAAATTAGATAATAAGAATAGAAACAAGGGGATAAATTTGCTGGACAAAGTTTTATAGACAAGAACGCAGGAGCGGGAGATGCGAGGGAGTCCAAAGAAGCTAAGAAAACTAAGTTAAGAGATGTGATATTGTTTTGTTTATTGGCATTGTAATTATAATAAAACTGTTAATAAATATATTTTGGGGAAAAATATCAATAACATAGAAATACAATCAGTAAAACTTGTAAAAAAAACAAATATATCTAACTAAATCCTATGTCTGGGTAGGCTTTCTGAAATAAAAATGGTTCTCAGAAAGGCTCTAAAACAATATAGCCTGCTTAATGCCAAAGCATAGGTGCTGCTATACTAAAAGACTAACGCTCACAAATATGGAATGAACATTATATGACACTTTCAAATTATGTGGACCAAAGCAGTCAAACAGGTATGTATGGAGACAAGGAGATCCCTCAAGTAAACCATTCCCAAGCTGTTAAGGGCTTCATATAAAAATAGAAAATCATTGAATTTGGTCCAATAACGAATCAGCAGTTGATGCAGATCTTTGAACAGAAGATCTCACTGTTGATAGCTATTGTGTTTTGGTATTCTGCACTAACTTCAGTTTTCAGACCAACACAAGGGAAGACTCACATAAAGTGCATCACAGTAACCTACTATTGAAAGTTACAGATGCCTGGACTACTGTGGTCAAGCTATCCCTGGTCCAGGAATGGTCACAACTATCCACAGGTAAAACTGATAAAAGGTGTTTCTAGCTACCGAGGCCTCCAGTGATAAAGCTGGATCTAGTAGCACCCACAGAATGCATGCCTGCTACTTCAGAGACAGTGCAACCCTATCCAGAGCAGGCAACTGACTGATTTGTCAGACTATTCACTCACATAAGTTTGTCTTGCCAGGATTCAAGCTCCATTTATTCTCTCTCATCCAGCCATCTACCACAGCATCCAGGCACTGTTCTATGATGTGCTTAGCCTTGCCTGATATTTAAGATGTTATGGAAAAATAGAGCTGAGTGTCATCAGAATACTGACGACAACTTGCCTCAACTTTCCCAATGGTCACTCTCAAGGCTTCATATAGCATGGCACTCCATAGCATAATTACCAGGGGAGCTGAAAAGCACTCTCCCAAAGCTTTTCTTTGGACTTGGCCTCATAGATAGGATCAATAATATTGTATACTGCGTGTGTCACATATATGGTTAGTTAAAGGCAATGTGCCACGTTGTCAAGAACACCTAACATCAATCTGACTGAGACAATACTACAAAAACAATTAGAGTATTTTCAAGTGTGAATATGCTAAAAATATTTTTTATGGGCAACTAGACAATACATTTCTCAAAAATCCTTCAACATATTGCTATTTTTTTGCATTCATCTGCACAGAAAAATACATCTTGCTAACAAAACATGTTTTTTTAAAATAAAAAATTCAATTAAAATTTCTTAACAATATATTTGCAACTTATTTTTATGTGCACAATATATTCTTTCTGACAAAATAAAAACCCCAGGTGAATCATCTAAAACACGCTTTGGCAAATTTTGCCTAATCAGGGCTTTTCCACTAAATTACCTACCTCAACAGAAACTCGGCTGAATTTTATCCTGGTATCTAACACTGTACATGATCTTTGCTCATGTGAATAATTGCTAGGGTGGAAAATTGCAGTAAATATGATGGTACAGATGTTCTTTTTCAGTGGACCAAACAGAATGAAAGGAAACAGTATTTTATGGTTCATTGCAGATTTTATTTAAGATCTGATGTTTAGTTACCAAAATGTTTTGCATGTTATCTACTTTCTTTGCAGATAGTTTAGTATAACACTGCAATAATTTGAAATAATATTCATAATAGTGAAAAAAGATAATTAAAGGGTAGCAAGTAAACGGTGTCTGGGTGGTTTTATGGTGATTTCTAGTAATATTTTAAAATTACTAGCAAGGGTTTCAAAGCAGAGTATGCATGTGAAAATATAACAGACAAAATAAAATTCAATCATAGATAACACACAGCAGACATGGTTTGTTAAACCAAACAGTAACCAAACATGAATTTTGATTTATAGTGGCACAATGGCCGCTGGGAAGAGCACAGAAAGAAAAAATGCCATGGTGCATCTGCAGCAGCACAACCGGATGCTTTCATCCGCCCCGGCTGCAACAAAACATGTCTATCCCATACCAGTCTCTACAGTTACAACTGTAACTCTCCAATGGTTTGACTTTACCTCTAAAGGCACCCTCCTCCATTGTTTCCTAAGACAGACAGTTGCCAGCAACCAACAAATGGCACAATCAAAACGTTTCCCATCAGATTTCAATGGTAGTTAAATTAAGCCCTCTTTGTTCATTCTCCTTCATATGTGGAGGAAATTAGTCTACACCTGCTAAATCCAACCACGATGTGATGCACCCAACCAGCCTCACATGGCACTGTATGTGCATTCAGCTTGATGTTTACTATGCATATGGGCTTCCACACAATAGTCAACCATGTGTGATTGGGGTTCTAAATTGCTTTTTCATTTTGTTTTCTGAATTACTGTGCTGAACTATGTATTAGGGGATATGACACCAAGCTAATCCTGTATACAGTGGTACCTCTGGTTACGAACTTAATTCGTTCCGGAGGTCCATTCTTAACCTGAAACTGTTCTTAACCTGAGGTACCACTTTAGCTAATGGGGCCTCCTGCTGCCGCCGCACAATTTCTATTCTCATCCTGAGGTAAAGTTCTTAACCTGAGGTACTACTTCCGGGTTAGTGGAGTCTGTAACCCGAAGCGTTTGTAACCCGAGGTACCACTGTACTTCTTTGCTGATATCTTACATCGTAGCAGGCAACAGGATAATGTTAAGGAGCTCTACCACCTCCCATTGCACAAGCAGTGCTTCTCCTGCACAAACCTTGGTCAAAGTCTATGGTAGTTTCAGGCACCTTCACACATTTTTTTTGCCATAAATTTATGGCAATCTACCAAGAATCCTGCTCAGTGAGCAAGAGGGAGACCCAATCTGAAAGTGCAGGTTAGCCCCAGTGACAAGTAACAAACTTAGGCAGCTGTGCAACGAGAAGGTAAGTACTGAATATTTAAAAGGACGTCCAGTCTACTGCAACTTAAACTCCTTAAATCTTGTCCTTTCCAATATGCAAGGTCTTCAAGTAATTGAAGAGAGCTCTTGTGTATCCCTTCAAACTTCTTTTCTCTGTGTTAAACATACACAATTCCTTCAACCTTTCCTAATAAAACCTGTTTCCCATGCCTCTGAACACATCTTCATCTTCCTGTGAACCCATTGCAGTAAATATATTAGGAAACAGTTGGTTTTCATCTTGAAAATGTCTGATCAGATGGCTGATCATACTGGTATAATAAATGGCTCAGATGATTTGTTTAATAAGAGACATTGGAAAGCACATATTTCATTTAATGAATGAATGAATGTATGTATGCACGCCTTGTTTGTCTGGTATCACATGCTGTTAGGACCTCTCACCACAGGGTTTGTTCCACACTATTTTGAGTAAGAACAGAATGTAGAAATTAGTAAGAGATAAAATAAACAGGCAAGTTTGCTCTCTATCTCTAAGCCAGTTCTTAAAAAGATAGAGATGTTTTAGTAGCTGCTTTATTGCCAAAATTCTGGTTGCTTTACATAGGGTTCCCATATTTTGAACTTTTTAGAAACCCACCAGCTCATTTTGGGAACAAACCCCAAATAGTAATTTTAAGCTTTTGGAGCAGTTTCTGCTGCGTTGCCATACATCCGGGTTTTCCCTGACATTTTGCAGAATCGTCAAAACTCCACTCTGACGCCATTTTCACACCCAAAAACCAGGACATGTCAGGACTTATGGCAAGCCTAAGCATACAAACTAAGAAGGGGAGCCTAGCTGACAAGAGAAAATGCTAGTTCTGTTTACCTTTCAGTGCTCCTCTCGTTCAATTCTAAAGTACATTGAGTTGTGAAATTGACCAGGAGTGGCAAGAAATCTACGAGGAAATGTATTCAAGTCAAAGACCTAAACACATTTGCTTCTTGGAGGCATAGGTGCTCAGCAGCAGCATATCTGTGTTTGTATCAGACTTTTTAAACAACACTGTCAGATTATTTCCCAAGGGCTAGTCTGCTGCAACAAAACAACAGAATCCTTTGACACCTTAAAGACTAAGATGCTAAAGGACCCTGTTGTTTTTATTGTCAAGTGAGGATTTCTTTTGATACTTTGCAGATGACTGAGTATTGGTGGTCCCCTCCATCTCCTCAGAAGCATGAGGAAGAGTGGAACCCATAAATGACCTTGTCAGAATAAGGCTTGCTTACAGATTAATGTACTGTCACAATGCAAGGGCAATGTGTAAACTGGCCATAAAGAAAAGGTATATATGTGTGCCTCATTCCTGAATGTACTCAACTACTGTGAACTATTGGACAAATGAGATGATTAGAGTTCTATTCCCGTGTATCTATTCAGACATCTACAGTCGTGCCTTGGTTTTCAAACAGCTTAGTTCTTGAATGTTTCGACTCCCGAATGCTGCAACCCCAGAAGTGACTGTTCCGGTTTGAGAACTATTTTTGGAAGCCAAACATCCGCCGTGGCTTCCAGTTGGCTGCAGGAGCTTCCTGTAGCCAATCAGAAGCCGCACTGGTTTTTGAATGTTTTGGAATTCAAACGGACGTCCAGAACGGATTCCGTTCGACTTCCAAGGTATGACTGTATTAGGCTTTTGAGAAAAGTGCAAACCGTGCATATTTTTAGAATGCAAAGCACAGGTACTCAATCCTATTTGGGAGTCACATCTTAATCCCATATATTAAATAGTAGTGATTACACTATACTAAAAGACATGAAAGACAAAGGGATGGGCATAATATAACATACAAACCAAAAGCAATATATCACTTTGTATATTCATCTAAATTCAGAAAAAACTGCTGAATCCCATGCTAAAATTAAGATCTGAGGAATATTTTATTCCTGACTGAGGCTAGACCAAAAAGACCAACATGCTGCCTATCCTCCTTTATTTACAGAATTTGAACTAAATGCTGTTCATTTCAAATGCATGGTTATTGATATAAGCAGGTCAGTGTATAAGACTGCCCAGAACCCAGCCTAACAAAGTCATTACTTGATAGTGTATCCCTAGGGTAAAGAATGAAAAAGGGTAAACTGCCATTAATCCGTTCTGTGCCCTAAAAAGGGTTGATATTCCAATTCCCTCATGCCATTCAACTTCAATAGATTCATTCATTCATTCAATGTATATACCACTAAACTACAACTGTCTCTAAGTGGTGTATGGGAAATAAAATAGGTAAAATCAATTTAAACTTTAAATTCACAGTTTAAAAATGCCTGCTGCAATAAAAAGTCTTCAGCAGGCAACAAAGTTATCGTTTTGCCATATACCTGCTTTCCTTCAATTTGTTATAAACTATTAAAACTCTGGTCTTGATTTTTATCTGATTCACTGCTACACCTAACTTTTCTTAAAACTGACTAGACATACAAACGTCCCACTCTGGGCTGCTCTGACCCCACTGCAGCGTAAGGCAGAGTACTGTATATGGATTACTTTTACGAACCGCTCTTCATCATGTCAGTAATCCCAGCGTAGTTTCCAACATATAAAATATCTCATCTAAAATTACATTTAAATAAAACAACCAATATTATTGTAATGTGAGGACCAATAACAACGGCAACTAATTAACTAATGCTTGAAATAGTTCATAGGATCATACTTGAGACAATGCATTCAGTGTTTGTCAGTCTTGTAATATAGAATGAAAACATTATTTAGCCATACTGGTTTGTAAAACTAGTTTTTAATCTGATCTTAGTGCAGTTCTTGACATTTTGTCATAACAGGCTTTTAGCTTTGAACCTTTCACCACAGCTGTTAATATCCATGGTATTTAAGTGGGTGTGTGGGTGTTATTTTTAAAATACTTTTTTTCGCCTCATGAGATGTAATGTATGGTGGTACAAATATATAGCAAAGCTGCTTAAGTATTCAGTAAGGATATCCTGCCTTCTGTATTATTAGAGGGTTTTTTAAAAAAATAATACAGTATTTTTTGAGAATCACTTTTATTTGTCATGTTCAGTAATTATCGTTTATGTGAAAAGATGGGAGAGGGAATTGCCATAAGCACTTAGGAGGCTGTGAGGCCCATAATCATGCCATGTTTCTGGCTGTACCTATGCTAAGACGACGTATCACATCTTCAAAGACTATTCTGTAGACATCAAACATGTTCAAAGCTTAATACAATTATAATGTATCTTAAGAAAATAACCACAGAATCTGCAGAACCTGTTTGACTAGGGAATAATGGAGCCGATTTGGCCTCTAGAGACTTTTAAGTTAAGCACATTACCAACTGGACCATATAAGAAAGTAAACATTGGCTGTGATGAACTGCTCCGAAAGTAAATGATGAGGCATTTCTGAAATTAATTTTAACAACGCTCTATGTTGGCATTTTCTTTAAATTAAAAATAAGCAAACATGCTAGTATAAAGATGTTTTATTGCACGGGACAACATTAAATAAAAGCACAAACAAATGCTAATATGTATCACAAGCCACATCCAATCATACAAAAGTAGAATAATCTTAGATAAAAGAAGATCTCAAACTCAGAAGTGTTTGCTTTTCTCCACTTACTTGCATCTTATGCTTATTATACTTACGCATTCACGTGTGTGTGTGCGCGCACACACACACACACGCGCACACAATAAATAAAGAAATCACTCTCCATTTATTCA
Organism: Podarcis melisellensis; assembly: GCF_964234715.1. Classification (NCBI taxonomy): domain Eukaryota; kingdom Metazoa; phylum Chordata; class Lepidosauria; order Squamata; family Lacertidae; genus Podarcis; species Podarcis melisellensis. The sequence continues at coordinate 60,290,984 of NC_138531.1, forward strand.
TTCACCACTACCTTATGCACAGCTTCGATCACAGGCATATTCAGCTTTTGGAAGACAGCACAAGGAGTCTGGCAGTGTCTTAGAGCCCTCATGTCTCCTTCCAAAAGCCGGGCAAGTGCTTACCGGGCACTGGGAAAGCGGAATGAAGTCTCTAGGATCCTGCCAGGGCCCTCATACTGCCTTCTCAAAGCCAAGTAAGCAGCCCTCCACCTTGAGGTGGTCCCAGTTCCAGAGGTTCCTGTTTTATACTTTTTTTGCAGTTATGCATGGACCCCCAGAACTGAACCCTCATGTAAGGTGCGAATTACCCATACCAAAAAATGTTTTATATGCTATGCCTTTTTGTAAGTTGCATAGAGACTTCTATGTGGTAAGCAATTAATAAGTCAAGCACTAATACTAATAATATTTGTATCCGGAAAGGTAGAATATAAATAACTGTAATAAATATGTAATAAATGAATGGCTCATGTCCAAAGTGTATGAAGACATATACAGAATACATAAAGAAACTTGACTTGTGTCTTTCCGGAAGCAAAGAAACTTTGAACTAAAAATACACAAGACAAACTACTATTCTCCATTTTTTCTTGTCTACATGGCGATACACACATATTCCTATGCTATGCATTCATCCTAAAATGATTACCAACTGCCAAACAAACATTTACAGATGTTTTTCAGTGGAGATCAAAAGCAATTTAATATGCCTGCTTGGATCTATTTCTTGCCAAACATAGAAATAGAGACCAAGAATCAACTCAGTAATATAACCAGTTTATTCTCCTGAAAGTAGGATATCCATGACTGTGCTGAAGGGTTTTAAATTAAGTTCTCCTGCCACACCTTCAATTGTATACAGATAAACAAATATGAAACCATGGGTTGCTGAGCTCTGTTCCAAACAAAATATACCACTTTATTTTATCCCCTATTTCGGTATTTCCAACTGTCTTGCAATCTATATGTAGAAGGAATTCTGTCAGATGAAGGTTTGTGTACAGAATAAATATACATATATAACTGCTGAAGGATTCTTCCCCCGTTCTTCAGACAGACTGTCTTTACACAATTCAGGCTCATCTAGAATTTGGGTTTGCACATGGTCAGTCTTCATTCTTAGATGAGGATGCTAGCATATAAATTAGAAGTTATGGTCATGTAGATATACCATTTATGCAGAAGTCCATTTGAAATAAAAGTGATATAAAGATTCTTAGGATGACTGTTGTACTTTTTGTGGGGGTGGGATGAACAGGGATGCAAAGAAACTGGAAAGTTCAATGGGAAAAGTTTCCAGAAACAACAGACAGGAATGTCAAAAGTATTAGGAGCCTAAGAGTGTATACTGTGAGCTGAAAAAAATGAGAAACGAATCAAGGAGTTCTGGGGTAAAGAAAGCAGAGAAAATAAGGGGCAAGTTATAACAGCGAAAGGAAGGAATCTTCGAATGAGTTCCAGGGATGCAATTTGTGGGGAATGGTTGGAGCAGTAAGGAAAGCTGCATTTCTGATTTGTTCTTTGTTTTGTCCGAAGCATTTTCACCACATTTCTGTGGCAGTTATAGTTAAGAGGGAAACTGAGATCCATTTGGAAGAATGCCACAGTAGAAGCTCATGCTGATAGAGAAGAATGGAGATGATTAGAAAGCAATTAAAATAAACTTTTGCCTGGATTTTCCTTCCCCTTGTAATAGTCATAAAACAAATGTTTGTATAGAAGCCTGACCGAGGTCCCTGCCTAGACGAGTAATATACAAAAACAACACAGAAGGCCTTAACCCTGACTATTTTTCCATGGCTTGAAGCCAACACTAGCTCAAGTATTGAGTAAGGATGAGGTCACTCATGATACTATTTGCAATTGCAACTGTCACCTGCATACTTTCCCAACAGGGCAGTTGTATGTATTTGCTAATCATTCCTGATTGTTTCAACACTAGAATGTTGTCTTTAGTTGTTTTCTGGCTACTTTTTCTTAAGAATATTTAAAGAGAAACACGGGAAATGGCATCAAGATTAAGTTACTATAGCAAAACAGCACAAACACTTTAGAAAAATACCCAGGAATGGGAGGCAAGTAGCAAGGGACCACTACTGTAGTTAAGGACGTGAGCGGAGACAGGTCATAGCCAACTATCGTCATTGGGTGACCTTAGACAAGTCACATACTTCCAGCCTCCGACCCCAATAAGGTGGTAACAAAATAACAACAACAAATAATGGAGAAGCAGAGTGGCTAAAAGCCGAGCGTTGCAAGCTAGGAAGTCGCATCTGGCCTGTGCTGCTATGTGGCTTTACACAAACAGACTACTATCTTCCAAACCTATTTCTCAGAAAAAAATAGATAAGGGAGGAAATATGTGTCTCCGCTATAACCCCACTTCAGACTAGAGAGGCTGAGTGTTTCTCCATATAAAACGATCAACCCACGTATAAAACTTGCAGAACATACTGCCAGAAGAATAACAAACAGTTCATCTGAATACTCCCCCCTCCATTCGTCTATTACTACGAATGAAAAGATTAATCTGTTTGGCTATCCCATGAAAAACATTTTGATTTGACTAAAATGTGCCCCTGATTAATTGGGTAGCAGATTTTTTAAAGGTGCTTACTTGTTTTTAAAGAACTAGTTTTTATTTGCAAATTTATTCAAATGTAATGTATCCATTTTGCAACCAATTTTGCAATTAATATTTCTTTAGGGGGAAATAGTTCTATTTGTTACACATGGCACAACATACACAGATATATGGCAAGTGCACACTGACTAATTCATAAGACAAACACATTTGTTACCTAAAATTGTTACACTTGAGAACATGATTTTTATATATTCAAACTATTGGTCAGTTCAACTCAGTACACTGACTGGCAGCAGCTTGCCAGGGTTTCAGGCAACAGCCTTTCCCAGCCATACCTGAATATGCCAGGACTTGAACCTGGGACCCTTTGCATGCAAAGCATGTGCTGTACCGTGAGCCATGGCCCTTCCTTAGTTCTCTATTTCACAGCTGAAGAGCAGTTACACATGGCAGATATGCTTAATCATATGAATTAACAGGATCAGATGACAGTAACAAAGCTCATAAAAGAGAATGAGTGTTGAGTCTCTTTAAAAGTAGTTTTGATACCATCAGGTGAAAATGATTAAAAAACAACAACACTTTCTTCTTTAATGAAGGCAAGCATCACACAAGTCTTCTACAACAACAGAGTTAGTACTAGTAAGTTTTAGGCTAACAAAACTCACAGAATTGTTGTGTTGATTGCAAAGAAATTGTGACCTTGCAAGTCTGAGATGCTCAGAGAAAGACCTTTACATACAAGGCTACAATAAATAAAATGAAATGTGACACATGCCAAATTTACTTTCAAGCAGTTGACATTATTTTTTAAGTTAGCTACAGGTTTCATGTCAGCCAAGACAATTCCAACACAAGCCATTTCCTTATCTCTCCCAAAGTATGCAACGAAAACCAAAGGAAAACACTCAGTGTGTGATGAAAAGGAGCTGAAGAGCTGCATGTCATCAGCATACTGATGGCACAATCACTCAAACCTTCACTTCCTGTACTGTCAACACAGATGACAAAAACGGAAGTTTCAGGAATTCTAATAAACAGTGGGCTATGGATGCTACTGCCAGAGCCCACTCGGGCTGTCAGCAGCTGTTTATTGCATTGCACTTCAACACTTGTCTCTTTTTTCCTATAGTTCCTCCGCAATACTTCTCTACTTTTGCTGCAAATCCCAGGTGGGGAACCTATGTTGCACTGGAGGGGACAGATGTGTTGCTCCTCAAAGGAAACACGGGAGGAATGGCTGAGTTGACATAAGCCAATGCAGGTCTTTGAAGAGGATAGATTAAAGTGCTGAGGTGACAGCACAAGGTGTTGGGCTTGAGGCCTAGAGATAAGCCTTCCAGCAGAAAGTGGAGGTCCAAAACTGTTACTCGTTTTGGGGAAAAAATCATTTGACACCCAGGAACAGACACAGTGTCAGGTCCTCTGCTATAGGCATACTGTGGATGATCTTCTGGGTGCTAGAATATTGTCTTACCACCGATGTTTGGAAGTCCAGCCTTTGAGGAAGTTCTTCCTTTCAACTTCCATAAATGCAGCTGGTACCAATGTGGCCCTTATAAAGAAGGTCTTCCCTGATAGGCAGAGGTCAGGGTCAGGAAACTGTTGGGTTGGTTAAGGTCAGAAGCCAAGGTCTTCATGGCCAATGGGGAGTACCATTGCCCTTACTTGTTGAATCTTCCTCAGGACCTAGGCTATTAGGGGTAACACAGGGAAGGTGTGTAATAGCCCCTGTGACCATGATGCTGTGAGGGCATCTGTTTCATCTGCTGGCAGTAAAATTGGGATAAAACTTTCCTGACTTGTTTGTTGTCTTATCATGGCAAATAGATTGATTTCTGCTTTCCCAAAGCATCTGGTTATCAGACAGAATATCTCTGTCCGTTCACCATGGTTAAGATGGTTAAGATGTTCTCTGCTCAATCAATATGCCTGTATATGGTCCACTCCTCTGACGTGTTCTGCTCTAAGGAGTCTGGAGGCCTCCTGCTGCAAGCATGTAATTTAGTACCTCCTTGCCTTAGTTATTTCAAGGCTTCTTTAGCTTTGCACAAGAGAGAAAAATAATGAGTGTGCTGGAAAACTCTGTAAGAATCAGACTCCTCTGCTTCTGATTCACCACCCCATTCATTATCATCATCATCACCATCATTCTCTGACTGTTGATCTGAGATATTCAGGGAAGCAGAAACCTGAGTAGGGACTGAGTTCCCCACTCCTGAAGTGCAGGGGAAGCAGAATGCCTAGGTTGGGACTGAGGATCCCTGTGTGAAGGTCATGTTCTAGACTGCCTCCTGGAGGTGGAGGGAGAAGTGGAGGCAACAGGTAGATGAAGAACACTTGGAGACTGAGAGATAGTTACTGGCAAAACTACTTTCTAAGCTAGATCTACAGGTAGAGCCTGTCACATATTTTCCCTAGTACTTTCCGTTTCTACCCATCAGAGCAGGTAGGGAAAATAAGATAAAATAATACAGAAGCTACCAATATTTGTTATCCCTTCCACTTCATAAATTAAAGATTTCTGTGCAATACCTAGTACTTCACATTTTAATATATTCAAACAAAAGTAGAGTTAAATGTTGACTCATTGAATATTGGCATCTTATTTTAAGCCTCAACAGAGAGTAATGTTAATGGACCATGATGTGTACTAGCTTCAAGGGACTGCTCCCAGCATTCCAATACACCGAGTGTTCTGTTCTTAATAATTTCACAATATATTTGCACATTCCAGATTTGTTTCATTTCATCAGAGTTCTATATACTATTCAAAAGAGACAGGAAATGCTCAATAAGAACTGTGTGGTGGAAAATGTGTGTGATGCATACATAAGGTTCTAGATTGTTGCCTTTAATTACAGCTTTAATTTTAGTTTTAAAAAAATTGTAATCCACCATAAAGAAGAAAAAGTACTCTACTGTCTGAACATGGACTGGGAAGACGTGACTGGCTGTGATTTTATATGACATGTGACAATCTACATACAGAGTTTCCAGCCAATTTATTCATGGAAGCGATTAGCATGTAGGAATATTGCCATGCTTAAAGAGTATTTTTTTTGTTTTCCACACACAAGCTGTTTGATTACACACTTGCTCATGAGGCTAAAAACAACGCAACAGTTTGGGAACACCATTCACTGAAGAACATTTGGGCTCATACATGACATTTAAGGAAGGCAGCCAGATCTTTTGTTCATATAGTATTGCACACCATCCTGAAGTCTTAAAAATATCAGCTGCATGAAATTTCCTGTGTGCACTATTTTGCACCTGAATGAAACAAACAGATCGGATCTTCTCATAATTTGCATACCTGTTTAACAAAAAAAACAAAAACCCCTTTGTCCAATAATGCAACATCAAAATTAAAACTCAGTCCTAATCTAAATATCGTATGATAATCATTCACACAAGCACACACACCAAAATAGAACTAATTATTAACCTGCAAATACAGTTTCCAAAGGCAGTACAGGGAACAACCATTTTGTGCGCGACAAAGGTGTGTGCGTGACTTTCAGCCCTGGAAGGGAGTGGAATGGGGCAGGAGCAGAACGGGCTTACATGTGACCAATGGCATGCAAGATGACTTGGAATGCAACCCCCGCACCAACAGGGAGTCAATTGTACTGTAACAGTTTTACAAACTTACACTTTTGCCAAACTGGATTTGATTACTAGTGCATGGAAGATAGATGATTGCAGATCACTGGTAGGCTACCAAATGGACCACAAGTGAATTTATAGTGGACTACCCTGTGTGACCCTGTGTGAGCTCCCGTTGCTCGATCCCTGCTCCTGCCAACCTAGCAGTTCGAAAGCACGTCAAAGTGCAAGTAGATAAATAGGGACCGCTCCAGCGGGAAGGTAGACGGCGTTTCCGTGTGCTGCTCTGGTTCACCAGAAGCGGCTTAGTCATGCTGGCCACATGACCCGGAAGCTGTCTGCAGACAAACGCTGGCTCCCTCGGCCTATAGAGCGAGATGAGCGAGCAACCCAAGAGTCGGGCACGACTGGACCTTTACCTTTACCTCCCCTGTGTGATATGGTTGCTAGGACGCTTGTAAAGAAATGCCAGACTTGGCAAAACTTTGTTAGATGCAGAAAGGTGCTTCCCCATGGATAACTCAGCATTCATGCTTTAACTGTTAAAATAACCTCATTCTTGCTATGCAAATACAATATATCATTGGAGCACTGGGATTTTAAATTTAAAGGTTTTAGAAAAAAATGATACTAGCACACTCTCACTAGAATTTGGTACAATTCCAGTATAAGCATTACCATGGGTAATATACAATGGATATGTCCCCCCTCCCCACTTAAAGAAGTTTTTCGTCCAACTTGTTTTATCTACATCCTCTTAACAAAGTCCAGGAGATGGATTGTTTTGAAATAAAATAAAGATAAGCCTGAAGAAATAATAGATATTGCAATTATTGAGAGAACCTATCTTTAGTAATTTGGAGAATATTGATCTAATTCCAATTTTCCTTGCAAAGGAATAGTTTCTCAACTCCAGACCATATGATTTTGTATTTTGCTTATTTAGTTTGGCAGTACCATTTATACTGGGTTATAACAGGAAGGCTTAGATACTGCACAGGGATGTTTGTTTTCCTGGCCATTTACACGGGAGAACGGCTGTGCTACATAAACTTTAACAGCTTCCTTGGCTGGTCAACTTGCTGAGAAGCAACCCTAATGAGAATACTGAAGGGAGTAAGAGAACCAGCTTCTACAAGGAGGAAAAACATGGTATTCTTACAGCCCCCAAGATATGACACAACAGATAACAAATGTTTCCAACTGAAAGTATCAACATCTGCATCATCAAAAGCCATGGGATTGTTTTGTCATATCTGTTACACCTAGGGTGGCCATCTTTTGAACAGCAAAAAAGAGGACACAATTGCTGACGTCTACTTTTAACCATGAATCACTATGATGACTCTACCCATAAAAAAAGGATGTGTCCTGGAAAAAGAGGACATATGGCAACCCTGCACATCCTATAATATATATAGAATGACAACAAGAGGGCTATCAGTGAGGGCAGGGAACCCTCAGGATCAAACCTATTCCCCAAATCTTTAGAAAAATGCAGTACAGTATAATTGTCCTTGCCAGAGGACAGAGGAGTGGCAAAGAATGCTCCTACCCTGGGCCAGAGGTTTACAATCAGTAGTGGCTGGTGGGGCTCCATTGCGCTCTTGGCTTCCATCGGTTAGCAACAGTGACCCGTTGTGTGGGAAAGCCAAGACAGCAATGGAGCCCCACCACCAACACCCCACTGGCTGCCACTGTTTATAACACTAAAAGAAGTCTATGTAGAGACCAATGAAATTATAAGTGGAAAGCTCTGGAAAGCAGCCGGAACAAATTTTGAGACTGGAAGCTTAAATAATTTTATGCCTTTGGATATCAACAAGACTAAAAACTGTGGAAGAGAATCTCTCGTGTGACAGATGTTCTTCAGAACACCTGGAGTTATCCAAGTTAGGGCTAAACCAAAACCACTGATTCTTTTACATTTTACATTTTTTTGCTCAAAACTCATTATCTTGGCAATTTCTTAATGGTTCCTGAGAAAACGCTCATTTATCCATTACATTGCCTTCGCTTTAAATTGCCCTCAGGGAAACGATCACATAGTCAAATATGAATGAAGCAGAAAGGTATTCATCCAACAAATTTATTGGCTCCCCCCCCCCCCAATGCAAGACACATGATAAAAGCAACTTATTAAAATACTACAATAACTGGGATATTTCCTTAATTATTTGCTGAAATCCTTGTTGGTATCAAGAACATGCTCTGACCCAGGCATAGGCAAACTCAGCCCCCCAGATGTTTTTGGCCTACAACTCCCATGATCCCTAACTAACAGGACCAGTAGTCAGGGGTGATGGGAATTGTAGTCTCAAAACATCTGGAGGGCCGAGTTTGCCTATGCCTGCTCTGACCTGATCCTGACAGACACAGAAAGAAGCCTGCTATATACAATAGTATTTCAAATGAAAATCTCAGGTGCATTGATATCGCCCTGCAATGCATCCTCCAAAAGAGTTGGTTATAGAAATGGTTGAAATACTCCACTGCTTCTCTGTTCTGGTCATACTCCCATCCCGCACATGAGAATATAGGTGAGAGAAATAGAATGTTCTGTATTTGCAGCTAATGCATACTAAGTGGCATGTGATGTAGATTCATAAAATCAGAACAGAGGAAACATGGTAGAATACTATACTAGCCAAAGAAAATGACTTGCAAAATTCCCCACCACAAAATTTAGTGATGGGTGTTTGCTTAGTGCAGGCTTCCTCAACCTCGGCCCTCCAAATGTTTTTTTGGCCTACAACTCCCATAATCCCTAGCTATCAGGACCAGTGGTCAGGGATGATGGGAATTGTAGTCTCAAAACATCTGGAGGGCCAAGGTTGAGGAAGCCTGGCTTGGATTATTAAATCCTCTTTAAAGCAAATTAAGGGAAAAGTAAATTTCAATGGCTATTAGCTATATGAAAAATAAAATCAAGCTTTCGAAGAAAACAACAGGATATAACTAGCAGAAGCAGCTCACCACCATGGTTTGAATACAAAAGGTGCCATGTTAAATCCCTGGGCTCCTCCATATATGGCTTTAAAAACACTTTCTGAAATCCTGGAGAGCCACTGGTATGTGGTGTAACACTGAGCTGGATGGACCAACCACCTGACATAATATAAGGGGATCCTACCAGAAGTACTTCCACTTGCCCACACATTTGTTGAGCCTAATGGGGATTCTGTGCTGGGAGACTGACACTGGCATCACTCCACTTTGTTGGAGGGACTCCTTGGCTCAATCCATACCCCCACCCTTGGCCTGGTGCAAAGGGGATGTAGATTGTAGCCATAGACAGCAAAATACTTTGTGGTGTTTTCAACAGTTTTCCTTTACAATGCATGCATGAAAATCAAAATAATGTATGACTTCTTTTTTTCTTTTTGGCAGAGAAAGACTACTTGTTAACTACACATTAATAACACTAGTATATTTTTTTTACAAGTCTCAATAATTCAGTATTTAACTATCCTTTAAAAATGTTACAAGACTTGTCTTTCATAGCAGTATCATGCTAACTATTTCATTCTGCAGCAACTGTTGCCTGCCAGTTCTCAATGTTTCATATTAGTGAGCATAATAGAATATTATGGAAGCCTAATTGGCAGAAGTGAGCAATCTGATTGGCTGAGTCATACAGCTTTCTAATTTTTTTAGCAGAATATATATATTTCAGCATGGTCATTTTACAGCCATTATGAAACTATAAGGTCAACCAGGCCTCTGAAGGCCTGACCAAAAACTAAGATGCAAGAGAACTTACGTATTCAGGGATAAAATCTCAAGCAGGCAAATGCATCTGTTGTAGAAATTAGTATTTAATATATATTGTAAAATATGCTTTCTGTACAGCTAGTTTCATAATTCAGCACTTATGTTACCCTGCATTGCTCCAAAATCCATGTGGGATACAGTGAAATTTGGATCAAGGAATGTTGTACATATGGTCTTAATTGCATTTTGCAATAAAGCCAGGGTCCAACATAAAGAATTTTCCCCAAAAAAGCCAGCTTGCAAACTGGGGCTTTCATGTCAAGCTTTCCAATAAAAAAGCAGCAGCAGATGTGGCTTTGGCGATTAACTTGGTTAGGACATTTCCCTTCTCCAATCTGCCCACACCCAGCAAATGCCACATATCTCTATGAAAACACCAGTTTCTGTTGGGGAAACATGTAGAGACCTTCTTAATTGTCTCTAAGAAGCTGATGAAGGACACATGTTGATTACTGTTATCTTAAAGGTTTGGTGATCATTTAGTTTATCCTGTGCCTGAAATACTGTTCTACAGTAAATGCTAGCCTTTGCTTCAGAATATTAAGGCTTAGTACAGTGGAAACACTTTGAATAAGATAACCATTCTGGCTATTAACCATTTATCAAAATATTGTAATAGAGTCACTACTATCTGGAGTGTATCCTATGATATATTTATATTTTAGATATTAATTAAATTTATATGCCAACCTTCAGCAAAAGATCTCAGGGCAGTTCACAAAATGATGGGAGTGGAAAGCAGCTTGCTTAACCAAACTCTCTCTTTCCCTTCTCCTCGTGTCCACACACCACCCCCAGAAGTCATGCCCAGAAATTTGGAGTGCCTTTCTGAGCAGTGTGGATTGTGTTGTATGAGCATGAATGGGGGGAGATAACTGAATTTGGGTGTAAGTTTCTTGAACCACTTAAATGCCATTCATGCCAGGTTGTTCTAATTCAGGCTTCCTCAACCTCGGCCCTCCCAATGTTTTTGGCCTACAACTCCTATTATCCCTAGCTAGCAGAACCAGTGGTCAGGGATCATGGGAATTGTAGTTTCAAGACATCTGCAGGGCCGAGGTTGAGGAAGCCTGTTCTTATTTCAGTTTATTTCTAGCAAACACAGTAGTAACCTGCAACACAGCCCACACTGTTCAGAACCCCCTTTTCCCTCAACTCTTTGGTGAGGCTTTTTAGAAGGGGAGGAAAGATGAACAAGCCTTCCAATCATCAGATACAACCATATGTACATATTTTCCCCTCCACATTTCATTCATGGGATCCAAATACACAAGATCATTTGCTAAAAGATTTAATGCAATAAGCACAAAAATGAATAATCTTGTGGAAGAAAAAGATTCTATAGAATTTTCCACAGAAGGGATCCTCAACAGGGAGCAAGACATGACTCTTTGTACCCTAGGATGCCACTACCTATTCTTTACGTATGAAAACTATATCTAAACACATAAGAATCTCCAACCCATTCCTGAACATACAAATAGATGTATACAAAAAGAAGATTACTAACAGTCTTTACAAATGTATGCTCTTGGCTCAAGACAATGGCCTATACCTCTGAAGGCTGCAGTAATACAAATGTTTACTCCCAAGCAATGATATTCTTGACGGAGGAAATACAATATGCACTTAAATAAAGCTACTAGAAACCATGATTGTAAACAGATCATAAAAATAATGCATGCTTGATAGGAACTCCACCTTCAGAACATTTTTAAAGATTGTAATCACATGGCAAATACACAAATCTACTCAGTAAGATATTTATGTAAAATAAGGAAAACCACAATTTCTGAGCTCATGAGGTATTGCCTATTACTTATTAATCACAGAAGTTTGTTACATATTTTTACCATCTGGAACTGTTTGTAATTTATTACTTAAATCTTATATTCTAGTTACAGAGAGAGAGAGAGAGAGAGAGAGAGAAAGTCTAATGGTAACTTTACTAGGCCTGCTATTTTTAAACAAAAATAAGGAACTATTAATTTTGACCTAATACTACTATCAAGCCTAGTACATTTTATACCAGAAATTAAGAGAACTTGTCCTTTCATTTTGTTTGGTCAATTTACTAGATTTGACAGCGATAAACAGGAAGGGAAAGCTAATAAACTATCCTTTATGCTTGTCCAACATGTAGAAGTATTGCTTCCTACTGAAATATCTGTGGTCAGTTCTGATCACCAACAATGCATATCCAAATACATATAACATTCCATTCTTATGAACTGGCACTTCTACCCTTTTTAGACTTCATATAGTATCAGCATAGAATACATAATCTTTATTATTCAATTTACACTATAATAAAACCAGACCTGGCAGCTTCTGATTCTTCCTATTTATTATTCATTGGGGCAATTTCTCTCTTTCTGACTGATTACTTTTAGAAACCATGGGTTGTATGCAATGGTAGTCATACTTAGAGTAGACCCATTGATATAAATCAACATGAATATCTTAGGCACATTAATTTCAATAGTTAGATTCAACCCAATACAACAAGTAAAAAATAACCTATACCAAGGTATAATTCAGAATATTAGTGTTTCACCCACAGAAGGCTTTGTTGAATACTTTAAACCAGTTTTGTGGACTAGATTGGCAATAAGATTTCACACATAAAAATTTAGCATGGAATAATAAAGGACTCCCCTCAAATTTCACTTCTAAGCTAATGTTAGAATCAGTATCAGTGAAACTAAACAAGAACAGAAAAGTTTATTACACTAGTATTCTGTCCTTTGTTCAAACATATTGAAGCAGCATACCCATAGGTTTGGATGCTAGTATTATTCCACTCAATTAACTGGATTCCATTCACAGATGGGCTTTCTGTGCCCCTCCAGAAATCCAGTACTTCTGAGGATTGGTATATTGACAAAATAGTACATTGGGCAGTAGGATGGAGTGGGCATTGGTTGCTTTATAATATATTTGTAGGTGCTGTTCAGTTTTCAAGCTTTTTCTCAGCCCATTTCCTAAGAGGATGTTTCCATCTCTCAAAAGACTTCTGTACCTTTAAGGCTGTTGTAGCCCTGTCTGAGTCCTGAGAGCAGAATCCACATATGAAGTCAGACAGTCCAGAGGTTAGGGAATCCCGATGGAGAGCAGGAAGCAGCAAGATAGACTCAGGAACCACAAGCGTTATTTCCAGCATCTAACTGCTGCTGAAAGCTCTGTTTAAGAAGTCTGAAGCCAGCTGGTTCTCATCAGTGCCTTCTCCTGTCCTTGAAGGCTGATTAGCTGCAGGTGGCGGTATTCTGCTTTCTCCCCTTTCAGGCTGCTGCTTTGCAGGTGAAGTTGACTCCTAGCCCATGACACTGGCTTCCAAGGTATGTAGGTAGGTTAGGTTTTTTTTACATCAGTCCATTCTCAGTGTGTAGAAGGTTGGATAAATGGAAATTCTGTTAGTGTTTGAATATAAATGTAGCTGCTTTAAAATCCTCTGCATGTTATTATATGTCTTTGGCTATGTGGTAATATGTAGTCACCACTGCCAAATAGAAGAGTTCTTTGTACTCTATCCCAAATACTCTGTAACATGCCAATTTTCTAGTCTTGTAGTTGGCATTGGCATAAAACCATCTGCTCACATACAGGAAGCCATTACGCACACAAACATACATATATAGTCAATATTTAAGTGGTGTCCATGTGTCAAACGATCATGCAAAAGTTATGAACGACATAAATATTTTATTTTACATTTTGTAAGATAAATTATCAGAGATCAGCAACTTGCCCCATACCCCACCCCATCATCTTGTTGCTTACATCTCAGTTTTGTCTGGAAATGTTAGCTAGCAAAGGCTAACAAATCTGAACGTTAGCAGCTCGTTCCTAAAAGCATCACTGTAGCTCTTATAAATAGAGTATCAAGAGCCATGAATAATGGGCCCAGAGTGGTTGGGGTAACCTAGTCAGATGGGCAGGATATAAAATTTATTATTATTATTATTACTACTACTACCAATTAAAATAAAAACAAAGCTACTCTAGAGTCAATTGTCCCTGCATTAAAAAAAAATACAATCATCTTTCCCTTTTGTGCCACCCTAGCATTTGTCTTTCTGAGACTATTTTGGAGGCCTGAACTCAATTGGAAATTCAGAAGAACGCCTTTGCTGGCATATACTCAGCCTGATTCACACTTGGAACTCCTTTCTATGTATCCTATCATCCAGCAGGCTTTGCCTGGTAAAATATGTTGTGATCAAGCAATGGTTTCTCTTCCAGTTACTCTTGACATCTTTTTGGACAGATTGCATAGGTGTACCACCAATATTCCATTTTCTCTTGATTTCTTCTTTATTTTCCTCTAGTATCCTACCCATAAAGTATCACTATACAGGCACAGTTGACAGTGCCAGATTACCAAATAGGCAGAATAGGGCCTATAGGCTCCGTGCTTTTTAGGGGCTCTGCAACAATGGATCAAAATAATATTGAGTTGATCTTGAAAGAAAATTACAAGCTTTCTTAGTTCAATGTTATCCCACAAGCAGGGTGAGGGTCTTGAATGCTCAGGGGCCTCCACAGGGGTTAATCTACCACTGGATTTTGATTCAGTGTCCTATCATTCCCCTCTCTTTATACACTGGTACCTCCGGTTAAGTACTTAATTCGTTCTGGAGGTCTGCTCTTAACCTGAAACTGTTCTTAACCTTAAGCACCACTTTAGTTAATGGGGCCTCCCGCTGCTGCTGTGCCGCCAGAGTACGATTTCTGTTCTCATCCTGAAGCAAAGTTCTTAACCTAAAACACTATTTCTGGGTTAGCGGAGTCTGTAACCTGAAGCGTATGTAACCTGAAGCATATGTAACGCAAGGTACCACTGTATCTCTTTTCTTCTTTTCTCATAATTTAACTGTACCAAAAAACCTCTCCTTTTCTGGAAAAGCTGTGTCCTTCCCTCTGTTACTCCCACCTATTACTCCCACTTGGTTATCCTATGAAGGTACTTTGCTACATATTTACAACACTATACTCTTCTACGTTTTTGTAAAAAGTGCTAGTTTCTAGACTAGCTGTACTAGACCAACTGTCTTATGGCAGAATACAGGCAGACCCACTGAGCAAAGAGGTTGGCCCATCACAAGTCATTAGCACAAGGCTTATTTCCAATACTGTATAGAAAAACGTAGTTCTCAGTATTACAGCTTAATTGATTGCTCTGGCACTATTTAAACTTAAACTTAAATCTTGTAGTATTTAAACTCCAAACCACTGTTTCCAAAGAAACGTCATGCTAATTTATGGGACTTTTCCCACTTTTCTTATTTCCAACAAAATAAAAATGGGACAATGTGTTTCAGATGGATCCAATGGTACTTACTCTAATCCCATCTATTTTGTGTCCCTATGCATGTGTGCACACATAGAGACAATTCTACAGTGGTACCTCGGGTTAAGTACTTAATTCATTCTGGAGGTCCGTACTTAACCTGAAACTGTTCTTAACCTGAAGCACCACTTTAGCTAATGGGGCCTCCTGCTGCCGCTGCGCCGGCGGAGCACAATTTCTGTTCTTATCCGGAAGCAAAGTTCTTAACCTGAAGCATTATTTCTGGGTTAGCGGAGTGTGTAACCTGAGGCGTATGTAACCTGAAGCATATGTAACCCGAGGTACCACTGTATTTGATAAAATACAATGAAAGGCTACGCAAATGCTATGATTCATATGCATTCTGTTCACTTTCTACTTTCATTTAGGAAACATTTAACAATCAGAAAATAATATATACCCTGTGTATGAGAGACAATGCATTTAGCACATTAATTACTGGAGCTTAAGAAATTAAATCTGTATGCATTAAGTCTTGTGAAATGGATGATTCAGCTTCTAAGTGCTGCATTAATTCTGCACATTACAATGTGGTAAGACAGTCAAATTAAATCTTTTGGAAACAACCCATTCTATTTGCTTACTTTGTGTAGAAACCTGACTATGAACAGCTTTAGAATGGAAAGTAAATACTAATTCTTTAAAAGTAAAAATAGGCAGATATTTTATGCATTAGATTTCTTATGTTTCAGGTTTTTTAAAAGGAACTGTAATATAATCAACATAAAACACGTAGTTTCTGTTTTGTTTGCATTGCTTAAAGTAAGCAAGCCACATTCCCCTCAAGGACAATTAGCTATGAAGGAATTGAGGTGTTCAAAGTTTCTAAGTGTTAAATGAATTATGTAGTATTACAAGTCAATTACTTTCCCAGCCTGGTAGCCTTACTGCTTTGGGTGTGGCTAACAGTCATTTTATTCTGCTTATAGAGACCATCTTCTCTTAGCCAAACAGAACAATTTATTGTTTACTCTGTGGAGCTGACTATTTAAAACATGGAGATAAAAAACCATTCAGGCCTTGCTTTTCCATCCTTGTGTCTTTCATATACTAGGGAGGAAACTGAGAAAAGGAGCCAAATAGAAAAGGTTTGGTAAAGCTGAAATTATCCAATACACAAAACTGGCAAGGTGCCCGGAAGCAGACTTCCTCAGTGAAATTCAAATTATAGACTCACATACTTGGTACATTTTCTCCCTCCATAGTACAAGTAAGAAGGGGGAAATAATGTAAGAAAATATTGCATAAATTGCAGACTAAGTTGGAGAAAAATAGGCTGCATCACTTACAGGTCTTCAATATTTTCAGGGGGGGGGAAACATAGGGGAAAACTGAATATTACTTCGGCCAGCTGAGTTTTCACCTCTAACTTTGCAAAAGTAACTTTAAGAATGAAAATTTGTGAGGAACAATTGGTAGGCAGAAAAGTGCCTGCTAATTCTCTTCATAAAAAGCACCTGTCGTGCACACACAGCTTCCATTTCCACCCAAACTGGGCTTATTTTATGTCTGAGTCCCACTTGGTGGATAAATTGGTTATAGATACATCTGTAGGAAGGAATCACTGGACAGGAAAAGGTAACACTATATTCTGCTAATCTATTTTCTCCTATACCAAGGCAAAACATTATTTATCAATATCAGACTTTCTCAGCCTTCCAATGGTCAGAGATTGGGGAAGGATGTCCATATATTGATACTTTTCCAAGGCCAAGTGCTTCATAATATGAAAACAGCAAAAAATGTTATTAACGAAAAAGATGTATAAACCAATACTAAATTATTTATTACAAAAAAATAAACATATATGCAAATTGTCCAGCAGTAAAACCCTAATAGGGTAAATCCTATACCGGGGTCAGCAAACGTTTTCAGTAGGGGGCAGGTTCACTGTCCCTCAGACCTTTTGGGGGGGCGGACTATTTGGGGGGGTGGTTGAACAAATTCTTATGCCCCACAAATAACCCAGAGATGCATTTCAAATAAAAGCACACATTCTACTCATATAAAAAACACCAGGAAGGCCCCACAAATATTTTAAATGAAAGGGCACATTCTACTCGTGTAAAAACACGCTGATTTCTGGACCTTCCATGGACTGGATTTAGAAGGAGATTGGGCCAGAACCTGCCCCCGGGCTTTAGTTTGCCTACCCATGTCCTATACAATGAATTTCAGCATAATGCATTGCACTTTAAGCTGAATGTGGTTTGATCTCATCAGTGCCTATATAACATAAAAAATAGAACATATCAAATCTGTAAGAATCCATCAATCAAAGGTCAGCACTCTTCTACCTAAAAAGGCCATGTATAAAAAGTAATGTAAATCTATTAAAACAAAACAATAAAAACAAATTAATCAAATACATAGTTAAATGGAAAAAAGTCATGACAGCCAGAGAAAACATATTGAAATCAACAGGTTTCTTAGGGGGCCTGTTGAGAGGGTTTCAGAGACAGTGAGAGGAACAGAGGAAGTGCTTTCCACAGTACACTCCTTCTTCCAAGACATGGTTAATTCCAAGACTCACTCATCTACACAATGTTCCTTGTGACAATTCTTTCCCCCTAATATTGAGACTGTTCTTTAGCAGATGGAACTCTTGAGATTAGGTAAAAGTGAATATTATCACAGCCGTGTGTAAAAACATTGGTTTCTGCCAGTGACAGCAGAGCTCCCCCCCCCAACTGCTTCTGCTGCTGGAAGATCCAGAAATCAGAGGCTGTGTGATTCATTGAGAATATTCCACTTGAGAGCTACTGTTGTACAACCACAAGACTTTTCTGACCTTCTAATGCAATCTATAAAGCTGTAACCACATCTTGTATTTAATGGTAATGGTTTGATGTGATTCACATGCTGTAAAACATTTGAAGATTCACAGAACAAAGGAAATTAAAATGAGATAAGAGGGGTCCTTGTACCTTTCAGTACAATTATACGAAGACATGTCATAATAATTGTTAGCCTAGTAAAATTTTGCATTCTTTATAATTAAAACCTGCAAATCAAATCAGTTTATTGTCAAGCTATGTTGTCTTATTCTGTAGAACATGCTTTGACATATTAGCAAAACATCTTAGGCATCAATTAGAAACAAGACCTTTAAAAGAGCATAATTTGCTATACTGTAGATCCAATTTCAGTTGCACTTCATCTCCTAGTAATAAATGTCTAAGGATGAAACCACACTTCCAGTCAAGTACTTTTACCTTAAGAGTTTATCCAGTAGATCTGTAGCCTAATTATATTATATGTGTTGCTATAGTCCTTAAGATACCATTCAAGCCAACAAAATGAAATATACCTCACAAAGCCTCAATCTAATTTATTAAATCAAACTTGCTTCACAGCATAATTGTCAAGAGATCTACTCAGAAGCAAGTCCCGCTGAGTACAATGAAAAGTGAATATAGGACTGCTGTCTCAGTTGTTTAACCATTTTATTTTAACATACTGTGTTTGGTTATTGATTAAAAATTCCTTTTGTTCAATGTTATGTAACTACCTATGCCTACATGGCGGT
The DNA here is from genome assembly GCF_964234715.1 of Podarcis melisellensis. NCBI lineage: Eukaryota > Metazoa > Chordata > Lepidosauria > Squamata > Lacertidae > Podarcis > Podarcis melisellensis. Next base: position 60,309,836 of record NC_138531.1, read on the forward strand.
CTGCAACAAAATGTATTTCAGTTCAAGACTCAGGATACTCCATTACATTCTCCCTCCTCACTCACAATTTTCCATTTGCTCCCACCCTTGTAAGTTAGCATTATGATTGACTGTCAATTATGGGTTGTTTTAGGACATTTCCCCCAGATGTTTCCTTTCCAAGGCTTTTTTGGGGTGCGGGGTGCACTTTTTTTTGTACTTTTTGCAAATCGTGTACCCAAATCCTACATTACAATGAAAGCATCGTTTAAGGTGGGGCAGAGTATTTATATAAAGAGCACCAATTGCTGAGCAAATATGATATATCTACAACAGACTCATAGAACTGTAGAGTTGGAAGGGACCAGAAGTAGCATTGTCCCAGTCTTGTTTAAAGATCTGTGGGAGAAGCTGTGTTCACTGTCCCCACACCCAATTAAATCTGCAGGGGTTGGGGACCATGGGCTGTGCTTTCTTTATAGTGTCCATTTGCCTCTGAAGTGAACTTCACTATAGCAGTGCTGCCATTTTATTACCAGTTTCACTTTTGGGGGAAGGGTGACACACAAGTTGTGTGTGTGTGTGTGTGTGTGTGTTGCTGTTTTATTTGTATGGAATTTGTCCTGCTTTAATATTATTGTTTGGTTTTGGTTTTAATTATATTTTATGAAACCTCTCTGCAGCACTTTTGACATGGTAGAATATTTAATAATAGCAACAATAGTAGTGGCCATACACTATCATGTTCCCAATAAATCTCTATTACTTTGCCAAACAAAACAAAACAAAACAAAACAAAAAACAAAACATGAAAGCCATATTAACACTCTATAGGACAAAGAGAAGGCCATTTAGTGAATTTAGATGCTCTGCAGCCTCCAGTCACCAACTTCTTCCTTCACTACCAAGGAAGGAATTAGGCCTAGTTCCTCTGAATAATAGGTTCATCTGGATCCTAAAGTTCAAGATGTGAAATAGCACCAAGTAAATTTTTCAGCTTGAAATTTGGTAGGGTCAGCACCACGAATTCTCTCTATGGAATATCCCACATTCCATTTTGTCCAGGAAGTGTACCAACATTACAGGGGGAAATATAGTCCACCGCAGTGGCCATCATTGCTTTCCCAGAATGTGCTAGAATTATGGTATATCCAATGCAATGTGGCAGCCATCAAAGGAATGTCACTGCCACCAGGGATAATTTTAATTCCCACTTCTGAAATTCTCCCCAAGATGCCAACAATTCTTTGAAATGTCCTCCTTATTTCACTACCTGGAAGTGGTGCAGTGAAAGGAGGGAGCCATTTCAGTCATCCCTAAAGGCAAGCCATAATTCCAGAATACAGAGGAATCTATGACCTACAATTCTTTAAGTAACAGATTGGTTTCTATTTATTGGGTATATGCTTACATTTTCTAGATTCTATCTTCTATTTTCCTCAAAATATTTATAAAATTTGCTATTCTGTATTTTAAATCACTTGTAGAAATTTCCTTTTCCTTAATGATACTATAGTACTCATAAGCTCAATAGTTCTTCCAAAGATCAGATTCAAAGCGCTCTGTGAATGCTATAATGCCTAAAAGGAAATTAAACCCTGTAACCAACAAGTGTATTGTTGTTGTTTTAGGTACAGACAGAATAAAAGGAAAGTAAACTTGACCAGCAGGTCAAATAGCAAGGGAGTCTCTACAACACTAAAATTCCCAGGTGTTTCTCTTTTCATAAATTATGTATGCTGATGTATCTAAACAGAAGTGCAATTTTATATTTGACATTTTTAGTCTGAAGGAAAAGGAGATACAGAACCCAGCTTTCATACATGTTAACAGGGGCCAGGCCCGCAATACCAAGCAACAGCACAGTTCCTGAAAACCCAGTAAATGGTGCGCGCGTGCGCGCACACACACACACACACACCCCAGCAAAAATGCATCCCTCATCCTAATTCTGTTCTGCTTTTTCTACCAGAAAATTCTGTTAAAAGGTAAATATCAGAAAAAGATACCTGGATTCCTGGTTTGTGTATAGACAAACACAGCCAATTATCCTTCAACAGAGTTTAATGGCACTTTCTCCAGTGGGCAAAATCCAAGATAGAAATTAATTTTTAAAAAACCGTCTCATGCATTAAACCTTTAATCCATGATTATTTGTCCTCCAAGGTGGCAGATGGCAAGTCTACTGCTGTTATTAAGACCTCTGCCATGGGCATATGTTTTCCCTGGGGCAACCACAACTCGGATCTTGGTATATTAAAACAGCTAAGTCCTTAACCAAACACAGAAAGTAGATATTCTACCTGGGAACCATAAATTTACCTTGGATGCTATTTTCCCCTGAATAATTATTTCAAATGATATTATCATAAAACAAACATACATTTCTGTGTAATTTTATGTAGATCTAAGAAGATGCCTCTTTACAGATAAAAATAGCTTTTAAATAATATATTTTTTAGAATATACTTGTACCATACATACGTCCCAGCATAAAATATCACAGATTAACTAGTCTTCTCTAAACAAAAGAATATGATACACCAGATTAGGTATTATGAGCCAAGCTTCCTAAAATTCTACCTCTTGGATCAAGTATTAGCTCAGCGGATATGGATGGAATCATATACAGGGTGTGTGTGTGTGTGTGTGTGTGTGTGTGTGTGTGAGAGAGAGAGAGAGAGAGAGAGAGAGAGAGAGAGAGAGAGAGAGGATACACACACACACACACACACACACACACACACAAAAATATACATATCCTGTAATGATTCCATCCATATCTGCTGAGCTAATACTGCTGAGCTTGTGTGTGTGTGAGAGAGTGAGTGAGAGACACACACACACAACACACACACACACAAATATGCATAAAGACATAGCAATAAAAGCTCCTTGTCTTTCTTATCCACAACTGACCCACCCAATGTTCTACTTTCTCCATAATCAGTGCAAAAAAATTCACATATTGTCATGTGTTTTTTTATTTTTACTAAAAAGTCTCCACAAGGAATTGGTCAATATCTTAAGTGACCTTTTGTTATGTGTGTTTCATTTTCACCTTTTGTCTAACTTGTTTAACTGACTGGTGGGTACACAAAATTAATCTTCTGGCCTTTTATGTACCAAAGTCTCATTAGATACTGTGACCCTGATATCTAACAATATTTTTTTTTTTGCAACAGTTAAAAGGTTAAAGGGTCTGTGATTAGAAATGACAGGTTTGGAGATCAGTAAATCAATACTAGGCTTTGAGTTGACCACAGTGATAGCTTTATGTACAAAGGTCAAAGCATTTAAAAGGTTCAGAAAATGGTAATGAAAACTCTTCTTTCAACTCCTTTATATTCTCTTTTTTCCAAAGAACACCTGCATACCATAGTAGATTTAGTCAATAGAAAAATTAAAATCATGATTAGAGAAGCATGATGGAGAAGGTAAATATTTCGGTAGTAAATTGAAATAAATTTGACTGTTTCCAACAAGACATTTGTTTGAACATGGTAACAGTTACAATCATACCAAACCTGCACATGTGATATTAAAGAACTCAAATTTGAAACTGCTCATTGTCTAACAAAACACAAAACTTGTCTCTAAGATCAATCTCTGTACCTGTGGACTTGAAAATGGCCAACATAATACAAATTTTTAAAAAGGGATCCAGGGGAGATTATCTTAACATCTCTTGCAGGAAGACAGATTAGCTTAATGTCTCTTGCAGGAAAACTGGCGGAAAGCATTGTTAAAGACAGAACTAACAAACATAGAGAATCATAGAATCATAGTTGGAAGGGATCAAGAGTGTCATCCAGTCCAGCTCCCTGCAAGGCAGGAATTCTTTGTCCAACATGGGACTTGAATTCACAACTGAGATTCTTCTACTGACAGAAGAATAAGTCCTGCTGAGGAAGAATCAGCCTCGTTTCTGCAACCATACATCCTAACTTTTTATATTTAAAGTTCTCAGGGGTGTCATTAACAGTGGCAGAGCTTCATGCTCCGGCACCAGGGGGCAGAGAGCAGGCGGGGGCGGGGTGTGCCACCTGTGGGGGCGGAGCGCCCAGCACTGGGGGGGAGCAGCCGCGATGGAACCCACTGGGATTGCGCTGCTGGGGGCGGTGCGCTCCCCCCCACACTCCTCTTCCTCTGCCAGTGGTCATTAAGCACATATATAAGGGATACAATACGAATATATTGTGTATTTTTACTTTTTAAAAGTTTTTGATTTCGTTGATCAGTAACTGGTTAAAGAACAGGAAGCAAAGAGTAGGGAGGGGGAATGTTAAATGAAGTTCAATGTAAGCATGCGTAACATGATGCATGCTGGAAGAAAAAAATCTGTAAATTCACCTAAACACGAAAGGGATAAAAGCTGGCAGTCACTGACTAGGAAATAGATTTTGGGGTCATGGTGGATAACTAGATGAAGATGTAAACCCAGTATCTGGCAGCTGTGAAAAAGGTGACTCGTGTTAGGAACTATTAGGAAAATGATTGAAAATAAAACTGCAAATATCATTCTGCTGTAATACAAATGTAAAGTGTGGCTGTACTTGGAATACTATTCACAGTTCAGGTAGTTATGCCACAAAAAGAATACCCAACATGCTATTGTGTTTTCGGTTCCATTTTTATATATTGTGATTTTACCTTCAGATGGATTGTAATAGCTAGCATATAAGTGCTTTCATGAATAAAAATAAGTTAAATATAACATAGCTGGGTAAGGTTCTTTTAGAAAAAGAACATGTTCAATAAATTCATTAATTTTTATGCATATTTCGTTGGCAAGGTCACCTTCCCCTTGTCGCACCATGTTACTTTATTAAACAAGGAATATTAATAAAAGGGCTTTTCCTACTTTATTGACATCATGTGTATAAAAACTAAAAATGGAAAAAGAAAATTTTAAATAGATAGGCACCATTCGCTTTTTGAAAAACCCTACCTTCCTGTGGTTTTCCAAAAGCATTCCAAAGAGGTTACTTACATTGCTTTGAAATGGTGAGTTATGGGAAGGCCATAGCTTGAGACTAGCAGCTGAGACAGCAACAGAGATGAAAGTTATTTAGTTCTGTGATTCAAGGGGAAACACAGCTGCTACAGCTGGCCTTCTCAGATCTCAACACTTACTACAATGATCTAGAAGGCGATAATGTGTTCTGTCTCAGTTTGAAAAATGCATTCATAAAAATAGTCTCTAAAAGGGACAAAAAATCTATTAATCACACTTCAGACTGCATTTTGAGCACTGAAGCAGGGTTAGGTTTACCCAAAGGGTATCTGATACATTTTGTGAGCTATCTATTATCTTTGGTCAAACATTTCAATCTAATTTGAACTGTTCCTTTCACATGTGCTCGTATGGAGACAAGACTTGTTTACTATATATGCTTTTGATGCCAAAATAAATAGGTCACGATGAAATTGATAAATTTAAAATTAGACTCAATAAATGCCAATAGGATCGCAACTGAAACAAGAATGTTTTGGAAAGCACAACAGTTTGGCACAAGGAAGATACAATCACTTTACAATGGCTTCTGAAAACCCTTGTATTATAATACTTAAGACAACTGGCTGGATATTTTTCTAACATTTATTTGTCTATTAACTGAAAAATAGTATGTTTTATTGGAAATATGACATGCTATATAGAAACTGTAACACTTACTTAAAATACCTTAAGACAAAGACTGATCTACCTTTAGGTTAGCTAATGAAGCTTGCCTCAGGCAATGGATTTGGGGATATAATTTAAATGGTAGCAAATGCTCAATTATACATGTAGTCATATTTTAAACAATTTTGGGGTGCTGTTTTCTGCCTTGGGGAATAAAACGCATTGTTATGTTTCTTTATGAGCCTCTTATAAGTCACGAAATAGAAAATAAATAAGTGAATTACACATTTATCATCAATTTAACAAGGGGGGAGTTTATAGATTATTATTTATTCATTTCTATGTTCAGTGTTAGTCTGTGAAGTAGCATTTATATAGGCACACGTGGAAAGAAAAAACCCAAGCTTTCAACAAATGGAAGCCTGCATGCACATGTATCTGCATATTAAACAGAGGCCACAGAGATCATGAATCTGCACATAAACCAGAGTATTAGGGTAAATTGAGCTGACACTATACACATACAGATATTTACGGTAAGTTATTTTCCATTCCAAGGTATTGAAGTTACATCATGCACTTAAGATCTTTGAACTGTACTTAGTGACTGTCATTGTTGATCTTTAGGTCTCAGCTTCTTGCTCCAGGAAATCTTGGAAAAAGAGTAATAGTTTTAGCTCTCTAGTTGTATATAGGTTATACAGTCTGCCAACTATATAAATAAAGGCTATTCTGTGCAAGTAACTCTGTTCATTGTTTTATTTTTTTTTACTTCAAGGTGTTCTAGTTCAAAGAAGGAAGGAAGGAAGGAAGGAAGGAAGGAAGGAAGGAAGGAAGGAAGGAAGGAAGGCAATGGGTTAAAATGGGTATAATGTAATGGGTTTTAAAAGATTTTATATCCAGAAAACAGATCTCATTTATTACTAAGAATATCCATCTATTTTTTAAAATGACAGCCACCATTCTATAAGTAACTGGTATAATGTAGTTTGCATTGTTTAACAGCCCATTCACCATGTCTTCAGTCTTGGCAATCCCTGAATTCACACATTGTTAAACAACTAATTTGACAGATTTTATGGACACAGGTTTTCTTCTAAAAAGAAAGTGGCTAGAAGCAAAAAGCTTCTAATAAGGTGGTTAGTGCTCTATTTGTTAAAGCTAAATTGGGCAGCTGTAACCCCTGTAAATAGCTACAAGCATTCAGATTCAGCAAAGCAAAACTTTCCTCTAACTTTTTAGACAGTAATGTAATCTGTTATTGTAAACATTATAAGCTATTAATCAAAACATAAATGTCAAGATGATTTTAAACTGACATCAAGTAAAGTCCAGTCAACAAATGCAATGATTTCTTTCCTTTAATCTACACCATGAACACCCCATGACAAAGATTCTCTCGTGTTTTGTTTTTGTGGGATGTTTTATCTCTAATAAAGAGACACATTAAAGTTGCTTTTTGGCAAGTCAATAATGTCTATCAGCGTAAACACTTTCAAATTTTGTGACATACCAAAGACATATTGTACATATTTTAATAATCTTTGATCATACTTGCAAACAACCACTTGCCTGGTCACCTGTGGAAAGTATGAATTACCTGTTTACAAGAAGGTGAGTTCCTATTATCCCATAGCTGGCCCTGGAAGAAATGTTTCCCTTCCCCTTTTCTAGGATGTCCCCTCCACATCACAAGCTTGTGTTAAATATGGCTATCCTTCCACTATGGCACACTACATATAGTAGATCTATATTATTGCCAAGAAGACAGAAGAAATAGCTACACCTACTGTCTAGAACATTGTCCAGGGAATGTAAAGCTGTACTCTGAAAACTGAGTACCAGAATCTTTCTTCCTATCAGACCTAGAATGGAGTGGCTGAGTTTTCTCCAACTAAGTACCTATTGTAAACAAAAATATGTTTCATACATCACAAAGTAATGCATTTTCAAAGTTATATGTATCAAAACCAGAAAGCAAAACTTATTCTAAGATTTATCTGTGTTAGTTTCCTTGTATTTCACTTGCTGTCCTCTGCATGGATCCACAGACCTGTTCACCATGGTGAGCATGGTTCCACGACTTGCAGTTTTTACTTGGAGTTGGAGACAACGAGGAAGCAGACACTCTCGATGATAGCACCCACCCTCTGGAGTGTCATCCTTCAGATAACTTACAACACAGATACTGTTATGACCTTTAAGTACCTCTTTAAAAATGTATTTTTAACACCTAGTTTCCTGGACTCTGACTTTTAAATGTTCAATTCTCTGTTTTATATATGGCTCAGGTTTCTATGTGATACATATTTAACTTTTGGGGTTTGTCTTATTTTTATTTAGCTTTCAGGAAAACATACTGATTGTTTTTATATATTTTAAATGTTATTTTATGCAAACCACTTACAGAAGTTTACTAATAAATAAAATTATCTCTCTCCTCTGTCAACTGCCTTCGAAGCTTGGTGCAACAGGTGGAAACTATCACAGAGAAAGGAAGTTTTGAGGAGGGATTTGAAGGAAAAGATTTCCAATTACAAACATCAAAACTAATAAACAGGGGAGGAGCTGCCAAAGCCCAATTACCCTCACAGCAGTTACATCCTTTCACTTACAGAGAAAACAAGGAAACAGCCATACCACTCAATTCTGTGAACTTGAATTGAATATCTGCAGCTCTTGTCTGCAGATAAGACAGGAAGAGCAAGGAAAAACTCTGGAGAAGAAAAATAGCTCTGAAAACTCCTTTGTATTCACTATTGCCTTTGCATGTGAAATCTGACAAGGAGATGTATTTCACTAAATCGAATGGATGTGTGCCAGAGAACTGTGGCTAATCATGGCTCCCCAGCTGGTGTTCACACCGTGTTTCCACATGTTTGGAAATTCCCCTTAACATTTTATATGCAGCAAGCATGAGATCCATAAAAATGTGAATCATCCATAAATTTGAAACGGAACTAGTTGTCTTCTATTGCCACAAGCAGAGAGGATTAGACAACACATCCTTGTAAGCCAATCAAAAGTGGGTAGAGAAAAATATTTATTTTTAAAACAAGTAAATATTTATATGAACAAAACTTAGAATAAATCAAATATACTGAAGTAGGTAAGCAAAAGAAAATATTTTAAAATAACATGGCGGCTGGGATGTCTAGACTTCTATGTGTCTATCAATGCCTACTGTTGAAAGTTTTTTTTAAATATGATAAGCAGTTTGGAGGTGGGCTGTTGTTGGGGTATGACAGCAACAATTCTCCTCTCAAGCAACTTTTTATTGTGATCAATGACTAGTATTAACCATTCTCCTCTACAAAGCTGCTTGGCCTACTAATTGGATTCTTGAATGCCCTTTTGAACAATGAAGCAAGTTGGTCTACCCATTCATTTATATCATAGGCACACCTTTAAATATAGTTCTATCACTTTTTATCATTTTTAAAGTATCTTACGGCTTTCTTTTCTGAATAAAATTTCACAAATGCAATATATATGCCTCACAGGTCAAACATTATATTCTATAACAGCCCTAGTAATTATAAAAATAATGCTGACAGCTATATCGGGGGGAGGGGGGAATTAAGAAACAAATGACAGAAACCAACAAGGTTATAAAATATTTGCCAATGTGCTGTCTGTTAAACATTGACTACAGATTTCATGCACCAGTAACTAAACAGGCTAATTAAGAAGTGTGAATATACAGCTACTTTTAAAGATGCCAGGTTCCTAATGTAGGTCTGCAACAGGTTTTTCCCTAGCCCAAGAGAAATGGCAAGAAGAGAAGCATAAGGTTGAGGTGTTTTTCCAGAAACAATGCATAGTCAATTCATTGTGCTTGAATACACTGCAGTGGAGTAGTTGTCAATTTAGAGCCTGGAAGTACACATAAGACTATGAACTGGCAGTCATCCATTACCTTTAGTATTATTCTGTTCCCCTTTTCATCACACAGACTTTAAATATTGAATATTAAAATGTATCTAATGATAAAGTTAATTAATATATCAAGTGTTTTTTAGTTTGTACCCTTTGTTATTTAGCTTGTACCTCCTTGGTATTAACCCTTGGAATATGTAGTGAAATCACCTTTTAGTCTCTATTGGATTGGTCAATAATAAAGATGTAGGCCATCAGAGCAGGATTCTGACTAGATACTGCCCTAGATCTACTTTTCTGGTGCAGCAGGAGAGGATGGCAAGATTCAGGGACATTTAAACATTTCAATTACAATACATTTTTAAAATTTGCAGAATATGAACATGTATCTTCTCAAAATCAAGCACTGCCAGGATTTGATTCTTTTTGTTTCATGATGTATCAATAAAAAAATTGGTGTGTCGCAAGCAAATTTTTATTCTGAAAGTATGGGGTGGAGAAGAAAAACGGAGAAACACTGCTGTATTCTAATAGTAAATGCATTATCTGAGTGTAAATTCTTATGTAGCTAAGATGGCACCACTCACATGGTTTACAGACATGTGTGTGTGTGCGCGCGCGCATCAATATTACATAGTATCATAAAGCCACTGTAGACCCTTTCTTAGCAAGCATGGAAGAGCAAGTGAGTTTGAAAAATCTTTTTTTTTAACAATCTACTTTCGCTTTGCACTTTGTGTTTCTCTTTATTCTAAGAGCAACCCCCCCACACACATTTCAGTGATAATTCATGTTTCTGTTAACCACGTTCAACAAATTTCTTACATTCCTTTTTATGGAATTTGATTTTAACTTCAGGATTTTAACTTCAAGAATTATCCTGATGTAGGATTCTTAAAGGTAAAGGTAAAGGTACCCCTGACCGTTAGGTCCAGTCATGGAGGAAGCCGGCGTTTGTCCGCAGACAGCTTCCAGGTCATGAGGCCGGCATGGCTAAGCCGCTTCTGGTGAACCAGAGCAGCACATGGAAACGCCTTTTACCTTCCCGCAGGAGCAGTACCCATTTATCTACTTGCACTTTGACGTGCGTTTGAACGGCTAGGTGGGCAGGAGCTGGGACCAAACAACAGGAGCTCACCCCGTCCTGGGGATTTGAACCGTGACCTTATGATCAGCAAGCCCGAGGCTCAGTGGTTTAGACCACATCAGTGTTAACTCCCACTGCTGTCAGAAAAAGCTGTTTGTAATTAGATATTTACTGAAGTCATCAAATTGAAACTTAGTTTAAATTTAGGTAGCCTCCTGGAGGCCTGCTAATGAAAGCCAGTTGGAATCAGTCAGGTTGAAGGACTTAAATTAGTTGCTTTGGGAATGCAGAAAATGCCTTTCCAATTATTATTTTTTATTCTTGTCATTTATTAGATTTCTTACGCAACCTTCACCATGAGGGAAAATTATAATTTTAAAATATTAAAACAAAATGTACTACAATCAAGATAATAGGGTGGGTCCTAACATATATGTGTCAAGAGTCAGACTAGGACAGACATTTAAATTATCCTCTTAAAACTTTTGACTTCATCTATCTCTTTCTTTCACGTGTGTGTGTGTGTGCGCGCGCGCACGTGCACACACACACACACACACATCCCTATGTGTTAACAATCCATATGAGTTGACATGTCACTGTGCACATTAAGTATTGTATGACTATTGTGTACTACATAAAGCATATTAAGGAGAGCAGGCAAGTTGTACACAACTCAGCTCTATTACTACATATCAGTAGGCACCTGAGGTGGAAGTTTCACTTAAGTAATACATTACTGATAATTATCAGATGATATATCATTGCAATCAACAGACTTCACACCCAACTGTTGTTTAAGTAAATCCACATGTCCCACATGTGATCATCTACAAATATTTCAAATACTATTGATAACATGATTAGATACAGCATAGCATTACTCAAAAGTAATACTGGAAACAGGGCTCCTGAGGCAAAGAACAAGATGGCAGCCCATCTCATTCCACAAGCAAAAGCCAACCATCCTTGCAGTTGAATCTTATTTCAACACTGGTCACGGGACATAATCCTCTGCTACACCTGGAGAACAACAGACTAATTAGAGGGCACACAAGCCTTCCCTCCAACACATCACTGTTTCTCAACAATCTGGCACCTAGGACAGTGACCTCACTCTTCCTAAAGCTAGGACCAGCCCTGACTGGAGAAATGCTCTGAATATTACAAGCAACATATTTACAAACAGAAACAGGGACACTCTCAAGGTCTTCTGAGAGATAAAAATAAATGAACCAGACAATAGTTACTTGCCTCATGTTTGCTGCCACAAAAGCAAAGCACACACTTGATTCTTCTTTTACAGAAAAGAAATGTTAACAATGTTCAGTGAAGAGATTTCCCATGCCATCAATTACATGAATGAATATTATGAATGTGCAAAGGAAAATTGAGTGAAATGAGAAACAATACATTAAGTGAACTCTTTCCAAACTGGCATCGTTAACAAATCCATTTCATTGAAAATAAGACAGAATAGGCAAACACATCTCACAGTGTAAGCCAGTAAGTAGTTTACCTTCTCGTGAACTCTGTTTGCATTGGAGGATAATTTTGTTACTTCCTGGAGCCAAAAATGACTTGCACTTTAAATGTTTGCCAAAGAGAGAGAGAGAGAGAGAGAGAGAGAGAGAGAGAGAGAGAGAGAGAGAGAGAGAGAGAGAGAGAGAGGAGAGATGCTAACTGCATATTAAGAGGCATAACAACCAAAGAACAAGCAAGGACATATTTGAACTACACAATTACACAATGGGAATACATTTGGTTTAGTATAAACATATCATTCACTTCTTAAAAATATATTCCTGGAGATGGTATTATTTAACATTGTTCTTTTCTTTAAAGCATCACTCTTGACACATTTAACTCTTTATAGAAGAAAGCAACATGTCTGTTCAATACATGCACGCACACACACACACACACACTAGAAATTTTTAAAATTGGCTGTACTTCTTCCAGATTTTATATATAGAGCGTGTCTTGAACACAAACTATGATTAAAACTCTGTCATGTTAATCAGGGTAGAGAAGGTCTCTCTCCTAATGGTGATCCCCTCTAACGTCCCCTTCAAGCTAGGTATATTACGCTACTTCATAGGATGAAACCTTCACATGATGAGAGACAAAGGCAGAAACAGAGGGTGGAGGGTATTCCCAAATGGTATCAATTGGTGCCTGGTGGAGAGGGTGTTTATTGATTCTGATTGATTCATTAACTGATCCAACAGAGGGTTGGCAGTGGTTACTTTTGCCCACCAGGGTATAGTTACAAGCACTTTCATTTCAATCATTAAAAGCACTTTGAGAATGCCATCTCTTTCACCAATAAGCTAATCCACCTGGGGGCAAAAATCCAGGACTTGTTCCTTTCATTGGCTCATAACATTGATCTTATTGGTGCAGCATCCGTCCCACTGCTTAACAACCTCTGTGCCTGATTATAGCTGGTGATTGTGCTGAGGGAATTTGGACATGCATGCTAAAGCCACATCAGACTTCACAGCCACCATGGCCACCATGGAATACATCACTGGTTCAATACCCAGCTCTCTGACCCTGAAACCAGACCTACTCTTACCTAGAGTGGCTCTCCTGTGTTGTTAGCCCCTGGACTTTTACCTTTAGACACTGTCCCTGGTTCGTGTTTTAGACCCATACTGATTAACTGTGCTTGTCTCCAGTTTATCTTTGACTTTGACTCTGCATTCTTGACTTATCCAGCCACTGTTTGGTAAGTCTTGAGGCCTTAGCCTCCTTGGATGCTACAGACTTGGGACCTATCCACAGACTACACCTGCTTCAGTAAGATAAAAAAAACCTGACCTATTACAATAAATTGAGAGGGTGATAGATTTTGATTCAGGATGAAATATGATCCTAGAGTGCTGAGAGGAGACTAAGATAGGCTGGAGCTGTGAGGGAATAAGAAGACACCTACTGTTAAGTACAATATAGTGAGATCTATAGTTTGTGTGCATTTATGCACCTGCATTTAACCACTCTGCAAGTTATGAGTTTGTCTAGTTATTCAAATGCCAGTGTGTTTCTCTCATCTGCATACCCGTAAAAGTGTAAACAGCACATCAGCTGTTAGTATGCTTAATTGGAAATATTAGTTTTGTGGCTGTCTTCACAAAACCTCTTAAAACAAAATATGTGCAACCAAATGTTTCTTCCAATTTTATGTGAAACTTTAATCCATCCACAATTTTGAATGCATGATTTTGCTAAACTATGTTTAGCAGGCATTAATTGCTGACTTACCTTATGTCTTCCTAGCTTGGGGGAAACCAATCTATGTTATACTTCTTCTTCCATGTGCAAGCTTTAGTATGTTGTCAAAATTAATATAGTCCTCTAAAGTTTATTTGAAACACTAAAATATAATTTATCCAAGGATTACATCTGCTATGTTTTTAAAGTTCCCATATGGTGGGAAGGTACAAGATTCCAAACCCAATTCCCTAAAAAAAATATCCAGACAGATTTTTAGACTGTTTTCAAAGTACAGTAGTTTGAAAATGTTGAATCCTTATTTTCCTCTCGGTTATCATTTCTTAGATTATTTCAAAAATATAAGTTTCAGATAAGCTATGCAACTATTCTTCAACATAGATTTAGACAAGAGAAGCATAGAAATGTTAGAAATCTAGCAAATGTATTGAGAAGTAGAAAATAGGAGCAGATTATAACTTAAAGTCATTATTGAACCATGCTCCAGAAAAGCATGTGGAGTTATTTCCTTTTGCTTCCAAGTTTCAGTTACAGGATTCTGGTTTCTGAAACACTTTATTCCAATATATTCAAATTAAAATCTTTTCCCCCCAGTAAAGAAGCCTTTACTAATCATATTAATCATGAATAAATTTGCATTCCAAATTTAAGAATTGTTCCACAAAGGAGTAAACATATTTGCTTTGAAACATATTATACCTTTCTTCCCCATATCTCATAAAGAGAGTCAAGTCAATTTCATTTTATCTTCATCCTATTTTGTAAATAAAATGAATCTAATTACAAGCAATAAATCACACTTTTTAAATGCTCATTATAGTGAATTTCCGTACAATATATAGTTTAACATAGTCCTTGTGGGCTCAGTACAACCCTACAGTATGTTATTTAATTGGGAAAATGGAACATGACCTCTTTTTGAATGGCTGTTAATCTTACTCCTTGACTGGTGGGATAGCAATAGCAGTGTTTCTCAAACTTGGGTCCGCAGCTGTTGTTGGACTACAACTCCTATCATCCCTGACCACTGGTCCTGCTAGTTAGGGATGATGGGAGCTATAGTCCAACAACAGCTGCGGACCCAAGTTTGAGAAACACTGTAATCTTGAGGGTCATTAAAGACTCTGTTTCTTCAAGTGCTTGAAATCTTTATTATCTCTGTATTATTGACATTTATGCAAAAGAGAGAAAGAAATGATAAACCTTTTTTTGAACAAAGAGAATATACAGAACAATTTAATATCCAACAATTTTATTATATGCTTGCATGCTTCAACCAACACATAAAGATAGAAAATCTGAAAATAAATCTTCCTCTAATAGTGCTTTGCTTAGATTACTAATAGTATTTGAAAACATTTTCTCTGAGACAGTCAGAGATAAAGCCAGATATGTTGACCTATAGTACAAAGGATAGAAAAGTGAACAGATATAGGAATGACAAGTGAAAAAGCTGAACAGGTTATATTAATAAGGAAAGGAATAAGAAGGGATGCAGTTTAAAATCTAAATGATTAAAATGTGTTTCCGTGCTTCACAGCACAGTATCAAAAAGTGATTGCATCTTGGAACTGTTTCCCATTCACAAGCCATATCTAAGCTGACCATACCTAGCAAAGATTGATGAGCCTCTACAATTAAAAAGAGACTGGTAATTTTATTTTTCAATGCTCTCTGAAAAGGTTGATGGTGAAAGGTCAGTTTAGTCTTTGTCAATCTGTTGCTTTTAATCTTTTGAAAGTGTTTTTCTAGCCAAACCAATAAGTTTAAGATGTACTATCAGATAACATTTAATTCATTAGAGAAAGCTAGATTAAAAGGTAGAATTTCTTAGAAATAAAATGTGTAGAGTTCAAAATAGTAATTATGACAAATACAATGTAAACACATTCCCTATTGAATTGTCTATAAGCATGTCCTGGTCCCAAAAAGGTGCCCATGGGACAAGGCAATAAAGCAATTTGGCTATTGTGTCATAAATAAGAGGTAAACTGAGGCCCCTTGAGCCTCTGCCTTCATGCCGAATTCTTGCATTGCCCCTTTTTTGAAGAACTGCACTTTCTTAAAAGGTGGAGAGAGAACTGCTTCCCCTTCACTCCATGCCATGCCTAGCAGGGTGTGCTCTCTGCACCTTTGGATTGGTCAGGTCATGTATGAAGTGCTAGGTTCCTCAGATCCAAGGTGAAGGCATCTAAGAAGGTCCCATCTCTGGTTTCACAGGCTATGCTGCTGGGGGCGGGGGAGGTCAGGGTTCAGCAGGTTCATGGCTACATTCAGTGGATATCTGATCAGCAACATCACACTAATAGTCAGAAGCCTGGTCCAGCTCATCATCTTCTGCCATTATAGCCTCTGACCCAGTGTTCTGGGTGTGCCTGACCTCTGGAATTATGACAAAGCTCTGGATAAAAAACTTCCTATGCTTGCAGGGTACATAGGCAAGGTACCTCTTTCGCTATAGGAAACGTAGATATCAGTATCATTCCTTGCAACATAACTGTAACTCAAAACAACACATTGAGCCTCATTTACTATCTAGTTGGAAGTTACAGGGAGAAGAGAAGGGAAGCCATTCCAGCATTCTGCCAATCAAGGAGGAAGCCTGACAGGCATTCAAAAAGAGGTCATGTTCCATTTCCCCAATTAAGTAACATACCGTAGGGTTGTACTGACATCCCACAAATTTACAACCAATGTACTGTCACACAACTTATCAACTTATCATGGCTACGTGTGCTCACTTTTGACCTTTCTTTGCTCTGTTCATAGCCAGTTACCATGCAGCCTGAGCAAATCTAAAGCTGCAACAAGGTAGAATCTACCTTAAAATGCAAAACTGTAGTTTACATCTCATGCAGAACTATATCTAGATGTTTCAGTGCCTTCTCCATAATGCAACTGCCATATCATCTGAATGGTTAACCTGAGCAGTTTGTGCCTAATGCAGATGGGCTTGCAGAGCAAAACAGGGAAGTATAAAGCAGATATCTGGACACATCCAGCTGCAGAAGTGAGGATTCTGTGGAGCTTAGCTGAACATACCTCGATAGTCAGGTTTTCATATATTTTTCTGTTGGGAATTTGCACAGTCCTAAAGAGTTATGATGCTCCAATCTAGAGACAGATTGCTCTATGAGAAACAGTCTGTTGTTTACAGACAAAAAGTGGAAAGAATCTTATAAGACAAAAGTCCTTGGTAATCATAATTTCATCTCAAAGTAATATTTGAGAAGATTAGAGCTTTATATTTAATCAATAAAACAACAATGACAAAAATATATAGCTATGTAGAAAACAATAGCTTATAATGTCAGTGTTTAAGGAAAAAATGCCTATAATAAAATATAGATTTCAAACTTCAAAATATATATATTTAAATATATATATAGCAAAAAACAAATCAATGTCAATTGAGGGTTCAATTATTTTATCATGCTATTCTGCTTCCAAATATAGTGGGAAAGTTTGGAGAACCACATTCTGGCTGAATAAGACAAGATATGAACAAGCTTTCCCTCATAAATGGAGCCTCTTCACACAAGCCGGAAAATGAAACAATGTCCTTCCTGAGTTATAGTTTCCTGAACAAACTGAGATACTGAAGCTATTAACCATAGTTCCTTGTTAGAAAACTATAGCTAATGGAGCGAGGTGGGTGTGGTGGGTGCGGTCTACCCTGGGTGCCATCCCTGAGAGGGGGTGACATCGCCGCCAAACACCCCCCCCGGAGGCTCGCAGAAGCTGGCGCACACATGCCGGGATGTGTGCAGTGACTGGCGTACACCCCCAGGAGGTATGTGGCAGGCCCCTGGACGCTAGCCCCATCCCCGCAGATGGCTAGCCCTGCCCCTGGGTGCATGCCACTCCGGGTGCCGGAGCACCTAGCTCCGCCTCTGGGTTTGCTGGCTGACTCATGTGATTGAAGGAGCAAAGGGGCTGCATACATGGGCAAAATACTTGCTCATATCTTGAGCTCTTAAGCTTAGGTATGTCATACCCTGAGAACCCCTATTTTGAAACTCCCATCTTCTTGGGACTCCCTTCTCACCGAGTATTTCTGACCGCGGGATCACACCCAGCTTTTTGAAAATAGCCTTAATTCTAGAGTGTGTATCTGACTACATTCAGTTTTCTCTTGTATCCCGAAACCCAGGAGAACATTATACTTCCTCCCAAGTTTCTGAGCACTTCCGCCGCATATCCATTTTGCATATGCAAGTTTTAATAAACATAAATTGAGATATACCTATTGTATACTGATACTAAAAAAACACATAGTAGGTCCCAAAAGAGTATACATATGATTCCATAGGGATTGCAATTGAAAAGTTTCCTATGATTCAGGTAACATAGCTATCATATAGACAGTAACATTTTTTTTGGTATGCATTTCATATATTTATCAAATTTTATTTCATGATGTTTACACACCTTGTAAGCACAAAGTATCAATCAGACAGTTACAAAAAATAGTGTACTGAAGATGTGAGGAACATAGAAAGTTCAAGATAGATACTGTAAATATTTAAAATTGCAGTGTTTCTCTTTTCACTGGGAATAACTGGGAAATGCTGTGGGAAGTACAAAGAAAGAAGGCTGAATCAAATGTAAGTCTTGCATGACAGCCCAGAGAATCTGAATTCAGGTGGAGAAAATAGAATTTATACTTAATTAAAAAGCATACATGCACAGTAGCACACACATGCTTTTTATTTAAAAAATTTTTGGCCTTATTCATCAGTCATAAATAGGGTGCTTAGCCAAGCAAACTATTAGACAGATAAGCTAAAGTTACAGAATGTCTAGCTGCATATCTCAATATTAGTTATTTTATGAACTGCCTCACTGTACACAAATCTGCAAGACGAAACTACATTTCAAATTGTTACAAACTCTCTCATACTCAATAGGCAGATACAAAATGTTGAACATAATTCAACAATTACATACTTGCTAATCTTTTCTTCATTACTTTACATAAATAAAATAAAACCACACACACACACAACTGATTTGTGACTGGACACAATAGCAATTTGACTAGCTAAGGAAAATATTTAACCTGTAGGGAGAAAAGACAGTTGTTATTACTATTAATTTTAACATTTTTTTATTTATATCACACCTTTTTCCCTGACAGGACTCAAGGCAGCTTACAGATCAAAATAAGAACCATAAAAAATAGAAAAATCATCATTAGAAAACAAGTAAACATTGACAGAATTAAATCTATATATGTATATAAAATATTTGAAAGCCCTACCAATAAATACAATAAAAAAGTTCTAATTGTCCTAATTCTACACACACATATATACAGACAAAAGGTAAAGTGATAGGACCATTGCTTAAACAAATGTGTTACTGCCTTCTCAAAGTTTTACATATATAGCTAATTAGTACAATGTAAGTAGAATAGTACTGTACAACATAAACAACTACTATACTGATAAAGTCATGTAAGCACCTCTTCCTCCAACAATCACAGTCAAATCTGAGACTAGAGTAAAGATGCAGTGAAGTTTCCCTT
Source organism: Podarcis melisellensis (assembly GCF_964234715.1). NCBI lineage: Eukaryota > Metazoa > Chordata > Lepidosauria > Squamata > Lacertidae > Podarcis > Podarcis melisellensis. The sequence continues at coordinate 60,329,174 of NC_138531.1, forward strand.
ACAACAGGGAGGCTTTGGCTGCAGCATATTAAAATGTTTATGGCTTTGAGGTAGTAGCACAAACTGTTTCTTATATGAATGCTACTCTGTATTTATATAAAACAGAAATTAAGAGACCAGTCAAGGATTATACATTATTATTTTATCTTCCATTATCAACCCCACCAAAGACACAAAGTCACTGGAATCTCAGTTGCATTTTATATCTAGTCTGGATGTAACAATTAATCTTAGTTGTGCTCCTGCTTTAACTTTTCAGCTGGGAGGGTAGGCGGGATTTGGAGGGTAGGCTTCCCAGTGAACCTCCACTGTGAATTGGCCAGTCATGGCCAGGTTGTGGGGCAGACTTGAGTCAAGCCTGTCTTTGCTTAGGTCAGTCTCCGTCCCATTTGAATTGGTTGTGCTTGCTTCCTGCAGCACAGTTGGCAGCTGACCTCCCACTCTGCATGTTTTGGCCCTGTCTAAAGGTAATTGGGAGGTGCATGTGTATGAGAAGTTACTCAGTCACTGTATTCAGGACTGGGGAGGATTTTGCCTGCAGTCAAATTGGTTTGGTCTGGAGGTTTTGCCTACCTTACAGCAACTGTCACTACTTGCAGGTGGCAAAAGGCATTGAGTAGGATCCTTAGTCTAATCAGAGGGGGTGAGAAGGAGTCTTGCCCCCTTTCCTCCAGATCAAAGTATCAGTGTACCCTCATAAAGAGGTCCAATGGGAAGGATCTTTTCCATATACCCCGATTGGGGTATCAGGCCATAGAATTCCCCAAATAGTGTCCTGGAGTGTTCGCTCACATTTGATGTACATCCTATAGGGATCCTTAACTCAGGATTGACCCTGATGAAGTAATCAGCCAGCAGTTGGGCAGGTTGATTTAGGATACATAAAGGTAAAGGTAAAGGGGTCCCTGACCATTAGGTCCAGTCGTGACTGACTCTGGGGTTGCGGCGCTCATCTCGCTTTACTGGCCAAGGGAGCCAAGCGTACAGCTTCCGGGTCATGTGGCCAGCATGACTAAGACACTTCTGGCGAACCAGAGCAGCGCACGGAAACACTGTTTACATTCCCGCCGGAGCAGTACCTATTCATCTACTTGCACTTTGATGTGCTTTCGAATTGCTAGGTTGGCAGGAGCAGGGACCCCGTCGCGGGGATTCGAACCGCCGACCTTCTGATTGGCAAGCCCTAGGCTCTGTGGCTTAGACCACAGCGCCACCCGCATCTGTACCCAATGCCTATTCCAATACCCAATGCCTATTCCAAAGCCTACTGACATCAGTAATCAATAAAGTCATGGCCATCTCAATCCCAAAAATATTGTCATGTCATTTATTGCTTCCTGTGCCCCTACTCTGGCAACCTCAGGCTCACTACGAATGGGCCCACAAATAGATTTGCATGGTTCAGGAGTACACATTCTTTAAGTTTACTCTTAAAGTCTGTATGCTCTTCCACAAGTAAATATTAATTGTTTAGTCCAGCTTTAGTCCGTTAGGCCAGTGTTTCCCAACCTTGTGCCTCCAGCTGTTTTTGGACTACAATTCCCATCATCCCTTGCCACTGGTCTTGCTAGTCAGGGATGATGAGAGCTGTAGTTCAAAAACAGCTGGAGGCACAAGGTTGGGAAACACTGCGTTAGGCTACCTTAAGCTATATGGATAACATTGCTCTATGCAGGCATTCTCTGGTGATTGTAACAACCCAAAATGTTATCTGTCACACTGATTTTGTAAAATCAGTCTTGATAATCTAATAGGTAAATTCGTTTCATATACCTCCAGTAGTTTAAACTTCTACAAACCAAATTAGGCTCTCCGTCTCAGCTGTACAAACCTAAACTCTCCAAAATGAAATTGAAAGTGACAAGTGTTCAGTTACATGGATTCCAACTGAGTGAAACAAAAACAAACTATTCTCTCAGGAAGGCATAAGAGAGAAGGTATTCATACTCTTCAACTTCAGCCACAAAGCTCCTAAACCAGAAGGTCAGGATGCATGGACAAAATTAGTTATTTGAAACAGTACCCCATATAATTCTTAAAGCTTTTTGTGGGGGAAGGGGGCTGCATTTCTGAAAGTCAGGTATAAGAGAGGGATAAAGGGTGAATTATTCCAGTTCTTCAGCTGATACACAGAAATATGGTGTAATATGAAATCACAATTTTGCATCTTATGAGTCTCAGGCAAGCTATGCTGGAAGGAAAATATAACATATCTCTATTTTATATACTAGATCAAACTTCAAAGGCATATGGAAATTCCAGCTTCTAACACCTATCAGATACTATCATCCTTTTGATGTTCCTTTCCTGTTTGAGCTGCATAATAGGCAAAATTCTGTCATTTTTATCCACTGTGTGTAGCTAGAGGACCTCAGTCACAACTATGATACTTTGTGTAGTGTTCCCCACTCTATATTTACTCAATAAGATATTTCCCCACTTTGCTCTTAAATTCTCTTAATAGAACCAATTAACTAGCTTAGATTAACAAAGAAGTGTAAAGTGCTTGCTATATCCAAGAACAGAGAGAGGAAAATAGAGAGGGGGAGAGAGATGGCCGAGTACTGTGCCTTTCACCCTAAAAAAATTATTAGATACTCTAAGGTAGCACATTTTAAAAGCATCTGAAGTGCCTGCACAAAGTATCCAGTTCCCTTCATCAGTTTGACACTGAACTCATTGCAAAGAGACAAGGTGTCAACACAACTGGTACCAGAAGGTTCCTTAGAATATAGAAGCAGCACACCAGACCTTTTCTATCCCAGACTAGAGGAATTAATAATGAAACAGCAATCAGATCAGAATCACTGTGTTGGCAGCATCATTACTTCTTCAAGGGACTCTTTACCACCTGCTACGCCATCCTCCTGACAGACATTGTAGCCCAGGGATAGGGAACCTGAAGCCCTCCAAAAGCTTTGTTTACAAAGAATCACTGTGTTGGCAGCATTATTACTTCTTCAAGGGACTCTTTACCACCTGCTACGCCATCCTCCTGACCCAAAGTGGTGTGGTTTTCCCCCATGCAGAGACAGACATTGTAGCACAGGGAACCTGAAGCCGTCCAAAGGCTTTGTTTACAACTCCCATCGTAAGCTGGCAAAATGGTCAATGGCTAGGGAATATGGAAGTTGTAGCCCTCCAAAGGGAGGGCCACAGCTTCCCTTTCCTAGTATAGCTGTTGGCAGATGGCTAGGTGGTGAAAGAACATTATCAAGTCAGAAGGCAAGGGCACCCAGTATGGACTGTGACTGCATCACTTCAGATCACCATTATATGCCCAGGAACTCTTGCTACAAAAAATGACAGTCTCCAGAATCGGGTGAGCTTTGTGTGCTAGGAATATGAACGCTGCAATGTGAGTATGATAATTATTAAGAAGCTGCTTTGGCTTTCATGATTGTGAAGGATATTAGTAAAGAGAGAATTTAAAAAATAACACTAAAAAATGAGAAAATGTATTAGAATTGCATAATTAAACTGATATAAATCAAGTTACTGGGGGGGGGTGCCTTGCCATAGTAAAATCCAGAATTCCTTCTGTGTCACACCTTAAATAGACTGCCACAATCACTAAGCTACAAACCAGGGTTAAACAAACTGGTTTGTGCATGAGCTGTGTGTTCTCATGATGAAAACTGAAGCCTTCCTTCCTGCAGCAGGTCATGGTTTATTTTGAGTAAAGCAAACCTTAACTGCTGGTTTCGATATAACAAAAAGCCAGTCTCTCTGTAGTTTGTTCCCCTGCTGGAAGACATGAGTAGGAAAGTAGAGGTGCTCAAGCTACATGAACACAGCTTGCACACACTGATTTACACAACTGTATTTTATGGCTTAGCATTGCTGTATGGCTTAGCATTGCTGTATTTTATGGCTTAGCATTGCTACATGCAATGAATAACTTACCCAAGTTTTGAGTGTGGGTTCTAGATCTTTAAAAAGTGCTACTGCATCACCTTAATGGGCTACTTATCTAGTCTTCAGGTAATTGGAATTTTCCAGTCTCTCAGCCTATTCAGTGAGTTAGGCACAGTTCCATTTTAAAAAGCCCAAATCTTGGCAAGCAGAAAACTAGTGAGAAACTAGAAACTGGAAAAGTTCTAGATCTGTTCACTCCCCACTGAAGTTTCCGTCTTATCGCAATCATACCCAAGGAAGCAATATAACTGTGATTGCTCTATTACATAGAGTAGACCAATATTTCACCATCAGATCTCTTTCATCTTAATGTGCTGTAGGTATAGATTTTAACTATTAGGGATACCCAGAAAAGCAGGGAATCCAGTTTATACAGCAGGAACAATGAATTCAAAACACACTTAAGGAATCAACCACTTGATGGACAATGTGAGGTTTCAACAGTCATATAAAAGGGGTGGGGGACAAGAAAATATTTCTTTCTTTCTTGACAGCAATATTTTCTCTCTAACTAAAAGGGCAGATGTTAACAAAACAAGCCTGTCATGTAGCAACCACTGCACCTATTACTATCTTTCCATCACACAGGAGCGGTCAAGTGTCATTGCGATCAACTTCAAGCACAAAAACTTATTAGGATGATGAATCAAAGGTTCTGGCAAAGTCCTGGCAAATGTGTTTTGTTAACTTTAACCCTTTAGAATGGATCTGAAAACTAAGAGGATAACAGAACAACCTATATGAACTTGGAGGAATGTTCTATGTATAATGTTAGGACATTATTAAAGTAACAGCAGTGTTTATTTTTCTTCATCGTCTTTCTTTTTGTAAATTAAAAGCAGAGAAGTTAAGCTTTTGGAAATTGTGATTTAAACACAAAAGACATGCATTTCTATTTTCCATTTCTGTGGATAACAGGATAAAAAGAAAATACCTTTTGGCTACAAAAGATCTCATTACCATCTCTAGTTTACTTTTGCTAAATAATTTTACTGACTTTCTCCTGCCCTATATTCATTGTTGGATCTCAAAAAACAAGCCCTGCTTTAACGTATGATGGGATCTTAAACCAAAATAAGTACTCCTCTCTTGAAGGAATACTTGGTCAGAAAACTTAACATATTGCATCAGCTTCTACTAAACCAGACCACCCTCCTAGCTACCACATTGCGTTATATACTTTTAAAATTTACCACTGGAATGTTACAAATCCAGTCTGGTAAAATTTGTTCCATCAAACAAGAATGAAAGCATCTGACATATCCATATGTCGTTGCATAGAATCCAACCCTTCTCACCCCCCCCCCAGCACCTTTTAAGGTTTCCTACTGTGTATCCTCAAAACATGAGCCAGTCTTTCTGCAATCAGACTGTTATGCAGGGAGGAGGTTGCCTATGCTTAAAGTTAGGAAAGCTGTGCATACCTGCAATAAATCAAACTTTCCCTGATGATATCAGATTCAGCCTACAATATGCATTTCTAGACAGCTTGCTGACAGCTCAATATTAACATGATCAAAGTTATCCTATTTTTCATCTTGAAACCCCTTCTCAATTTCTACTATTCATTGCAGCTATTCAAAAATATATCATGCCACTTCAGATCATATCCATTTGATCAACTTTTATCCCTGCTTCCTTTTTCTTCCCTCTATACATCTATAGTAGCTATCACATCCTGCCACTTCTCTTCTGCTCGTTCATATTATGACAGAAGGTTTTTTCTTAGCACAATAGCCTTTCCAAATAGAAAAGACCATTCAAGGGAGAAGAAAAGGAAGAAAAAAGAGGCCTAAGGACTGGACCATTTCCTCTCTAAAATGTGGCCCTAATTTTCTTCCCTTATTATTAAGCATTCTAACAATGTCCACTTTTTATGTCAGTAGTAATGCAACATCATTTATTTTACTATAATGTAGGAAGCTTGGATGACTCTGCTTATATCCACCAATGATCAAAAACCAGGAGGCTTTTGATCAGTTGACATATGCTGTATATATCTTTCCTTTTTAGAAAACCAGCCTGTCTGACAAGCTTTGCTGCCTTCCTCTCACTGCCTACTGTCAGAGAGACATTTAAGACTAGTGCATGCCATACAGTCACACTATATAGTGATCACAATCCAGCACTTGGAAATGCTGTGCAAAACAATAGGAAATTGACTATTAGCTCAATATAAATTTTCAGATCAATAACAGATGTTAGAAAGAAACATTTTCCGATTGCATATTACTAGCATACAGTTCGACTAAAACTTTGATAACTGTGAGCTCAAAGGTCCAATGTAAGGCTAACCTAGACAGTTGGAGCTGAAGATCTGATGCATTGCTGGAAACGCCATGTTCTGTGTTTCTGTCCATCACTGTGGTGATGACTTCTAATTAATAGTTGTCCAGCTTCTCCTTAATTAGGTATATATAGAGTCAAACCAATGGTCCATATAATCCCAGCACTGGTTTTTCTGACTGGCAGCAGCAATCGAAATCTCAAACAGAGAGGGCTTTCCTAGGCCTGTTACCTGAGATTTTTAAAAGTGAAGAACTTAATTTTGGACTGCCTGAATATAAATCACAAAGGAGGCTACCTGTACCCACAGCAGCCCCTTTGTGAAAGGAATGGTGCACCAAGAGTCCATATACCAATGTACCAAGGACATAATTACACACTATGTCAGAGGTCCAAATGGCTTCCTACCATATTGCAGCTATCCCATGCTCTAACATTTCTCTTATGAAAATAGGGACGTCCCATTCCACAATGATAATTTTGCTATTTATACCCCACACATCTTATTGGGTTGCCCCAGCATTCCGGGCAGCTTCCTGCATATTTAAAAACATAATAAAACATTAAACGTAAAAAACCCCCACAGGATTGTCTTCAGATTGCCTTCAGAACACCATACTCTCCAACATTTCTCCAATGAAAATAGGGACATCCTAAGGAAAAGCAGGACATGTCAGGATCAAATCAGAAACCTGGACGGCTTCTCTAAATCAGGGCTGTCCCTGGAAAATAGGGAGGGTCTGCTATCTTTAATCTATGAAGTTAGGGTAAAACTATAAAATTATGAATAGTTTTGTATTCACAAACTTTAATCACCAATTATCTAGAAAGAAATTGTTTTTTAAGTCACCATCATCTATACAGTTTTCATAATTTAACCAGCTTTGTACCTTAAGCACTCATACGAGTGCTCAGTATGCATTCTGATACGTTTTGAAATACATATTATACCTGTTATACCATTTTATTCATTCCACAAATTGTGTCAGGATTCATATTCAGCAAAGTGCCATCATACAACCCCTCATCTCCATTTTAGCTGGCCTTCCTCCTTTCATGCTTGACATAAGAACAGTGAATAAAGAAAGACACAGCAGTGGTTTCTAACAGCAGTTAAAGTATTTCCATTTTGCTCCAAGTTCAATTCCCATGTGATAATTTTCAATAAGCTTTTAGTATGAACAGAGATTAAATTGAAAACTTAAACTATACCTTTCAGAAAGCGAGGAGAAAGTGTGAATTACGCTTTCAAGGAAGAGTGGTACATCACAACCATTACCCATAATTATCCATTTTTAAGCTAAGGTAGGAAGCAGATGTGAGGAATAAGACAAACGTATATATTAAAAGGCTACAGAATCTTAATGGTATCAGCAATGTGACCTTGAGAAATTCAATGTTTCCAGAGGAATGTTATTTACTAAGCAAGTTTGCTTCTATATGAAAATACTATCTAAATACCATTTAGAAATTAGCCAAAACCAGAAAAGCATATGACACTGAATTTGCAATGACTTAAATAAAACTTTAACTCTCCCAAAGGAGTTTGTACACATACTTGCTATTTACCCTCAAAGTTCAGAATACATTGCATTGCTACTATCGCTGCACTGCAGCTCTCTTGGTAATTTAAGTTTGGAGTAAAATTATTTCTCAAGAGTTTTTAAAGAATACTGAAACACGGTATTTGAAAGTAGTCTGACTGAGCTCTAGAAGACAATTCAGGTCATAAACCTGCATCCCAAACACTACTTGAATAACGCTATTTATTCAATTGATTTTTAATAGACCCTCTGTAATAGTTAAGTGCTGATTTGGACTGCAATCCAGAACATACTTAAAACTACATCTAAGGAAGAAATATGCTGTGTTTACCAATCTGAAATTTGCATCACTTGTCAACAATTACTGATTAAGATTACATTTGTTTTAATTTTGTCATGCTATTTTGCTTGTTTTATCATGCACTTCAGTTCATTTTTTGTGATTCTTATGGTAATACGGTATTTTAAATTCCTCCCAAATACTTATACTACATTTGTACAGCAACCTTTACACCAGGTTTTCAACTAGTTTACTGCCATGGCTTTTATTTTAAAACCCAAGGAGCTACAACAGCAAATTCTTGGCAGTCTCAAACCTACAGCTCCCAAGATTCCTTGGAAGGAAGCCATGACAGTCAAAACAGTTAAAACGAGTATAATTTGGTAGTATATTTGAACCTTCACTGAAATTAAACAAAGTTATTTTGGGAAGAGGGGGAAGGTTGAAATGTGTTTAAGGTTAACAATGTTGTGAAAACCTATTCATTACTGCCCTATTAAATGTTGGGGAAAGCATGGAAAAGTCCTTTCTCTTCCTTGTAAGAAGGAGACTAGGTAAAGCTGTAAATGAACTCCAGTTAAGTTCCAGAAAAAGTATGTTTTCACCATTTTGCATCTCAGTGCTTTTTCTTTATAAAGAAAGCCCCGATTGATAGAAAAAGAAGAGTGTTATGCTTGCATGTCTGATTTATTTTATTCACCTCTTTAGGGGAACTTTAGTAGTTTGAGGTACAGAAGGATTTATTGTGTCATTTGTACTACAATTTCCCTCCGGAGAGATCAAGTTTTCATGTCTCTATTCCTCTATAAAGAGAATAGAAGGGCAGACTAAGTTGGAAGATCATGTTTCCTCACTGTCCGCATTCTTTTGTCCATCCACTGAAGCCCAGTCTGTGGTGATATTCAAGACAGAGTCTTCTTGTTTTCCCAGGGTAGTAATTTCCAATAGCTATATGTACTGTATGCATTTCTCAATACTATCTGGAGCATTAAATAATTACATTAGAAGTAGGAGGCTCTTTCCATTTGTTCTTTTCTTGTTGAAACTCGAACACAGATACCTTGTGTTTCTGATTAGAAAAGACTGAAACATAGAACTTAAATTAGAATTTAAGACAGCCAACATAGGCAGGGTCACAATGTGAAATTAAAGCGTTTTCTCTTGTATATTGGGTATCTAATTATTAGGGCTTAGTAGATGATAGATAGATAGATGATAGATAGATAGACAGATAGACAGATAGACAGACAGATAGATAGAGAGTAGATAGATATAGATGATAGACAGTCTCTTCCTATAACAAGCAAGTGAACCAGTTCACTATTTATCAAATAGAAATGACAGAATTCTACTGATCCCACAAATACCGGTAGGTTGTCTCCAACAAAGAATTACAAACTGGAAAAATAATATGTCAGAAAACTTCATAAAAAGGGCAGTCAAACAGAGAGCTAAAGATATTACAGACAGACTGATTTGGAAACCAAGTCCCCACTTCTGACACAGCAAACCTACAATGCAATCACGGTCTATTACATTTGTAAGAACATCAAATACTATTTATCCTGGCACTTAATTTCCACGAGTTTCCATTTTTGTTGCAAAAGTTGCCATTTGAGGATGTGCAAACTCTGTTGTAGCCCCCTTTCCAACTTTCCTTTCTTTCTCATATCTGTTCATGCATATTCATTCCCTAATCTGCTGCTGCAGATGAGATGGGGTAAAGGGAACATGTCCCCAGTGCTGATGCAAGTCAACAATCTCTCCCACCGGGAACCACATTCAAATGTGCATTGCATTTAAAGTAACAGGGCAAAGAAAAGACATTCACATTTGGTTGCCATTTACCTAAACATGGGATGCAGGTGTAACTTATCTATTTTAGGCATAGGAGTCAGAAGTCAGCAATGTAATGCTATTTGGGAAGAGAAAGAATTTACTCAAACTTTAAAAGGGAGGATTTCTCCTTTTATGTTAATATATATATATATATATATATATATATATATATTGCACATTTGAATTTATGAATATTGCCATTCTAAAATACTGAACACTGGCAATGACAACTGGAGAATTTAAGATATGCATAGCACATATTTGGTAAGGCATTTCATAAATAATAGAAAACAATATTTTAGATTATATATAACCAACATTGTGCCCTTCAGATGTTGATGGTGTCCATCTCTCACCTCCTCCAGCTTGGCCAATTGTCAAAGGATAAAGAGAGTTGTAATTCAACATCAGAGGCCACTCCTGATCTAGATAGACTAGACTATTAATCTGAGTAAATTCTAATATCTGATGTGCTAACAGAGTGTCTACCACAACACATGCAACTTCATCTAACACTGAAGTAGATCAAAAACACTGCCCCATAGTTGAAATAATCCTAATTGGCAGAGGTTACAGCTAGTTACCACCATCCCTTCTAATCACTTCCAGGTTATGAGAATCTGGAAAACCAGAAGCTACTCTCAGCTTCTTTTGGCAAGGCATACTGAAGCAGGGAAGAGTTGGTTGGCCCCACCCTGGCCTCTGCATAGTATGTGTTCCCAGTCAACAATAATGCATGTGTTTCGCCTGCATCAGCCTGGAGTTTATCTCTCTTGGTGTGATTGCTGCCTGCCTGGATAAGAGATCTTTCTGTATGATTGCAGTGTATGGTATTGCTGGATTGATAGCTGAGTGGATACAGCTGAGATGTGGGTGTGCTCCAGAGCCTGCCTTCTTATAGGACAGAGTTGCAATGGGCACAGGGCTCAACTATCAAGGTGGGGTCACTCCTTCAGGGGCAGGGGTGCTCCTGTTCACATAAGGATAAGGACCTGTGGGGAACTGCTTGTGATCTTTACCAGGGTGACAGGAAAGGGGAATTTGGTTTCTTTCTGAGTGAGAGACAGTAATGCCACTGCTACATTCCTCCCACTATCTGTGGCTCTACTCTACCCATTGTGTATGGTGATACTGGACGATGATGAACCTAAGATATGCATGGGTGGGAGTTGCAAAGATGCTGCCCCAACATCAGTGGTGCTGGATAGGAGAAGGTATAATCAGAATAGAGGACTTGACCACCTTCTGTGTCAGAGACCTAGATATTTGATCTGTGACACCTGTTTCAGTACCCTTCCACTCCTCCAGAATTCTAGATTCTGATGCAGTCAAAATAATTAAAAAATTTAAAAAGATTTAACAAATTAAAAAATAGTCTAGTAAGTAGCACCTTAGAGATCAACTAAGTTTGTTCTAGGTATGAGCTTTCATGTGCATGCACACTTTTTCAGATACTCTGACAAACTTAGTTGGTTTCTAAGGTGCTACTAGACTTCAATTTTTTAATTTTTAAAAATTTTTAAAATTATTTTTACTCCTCCAGAAGTTTTTGATAGATTATGCCCTGAATCTTTTTTTTTGTTTGTTTGAATGGTGACTAATATGTTTCCATGGAATTAAAGAATTGCAGAGTTGGAAGGGTCATCTAGTCCAGCCCCCTGTGATGCTGACCAGCTGCCCCCAGCCACCACTGGGTTGGCTCAAACCATCAACCTTCCAATCAACAGCCAGACACACTGACCCATTGTGTCTGGAACCCAAAATACAAGAAACAACAAATGTTAGCTTTTGTATCTTACACCTCTTTCTTCTTTACCTTCTGCTAGGTCAAAATACTTATTTAGCAGTTACAGTGCCCTAACATTTGTTGTTTCTTGTATTTTGGGTTCCAGACACAATGGGTCAGTGTGTCTGGCTGTTCATAAATACAGTCTCCATTAAAATTTCAGAACAGCAAGAATGAGTTTTACTATGGTATTTTTTCAATAGCCCCATATATATTGTATTTCGTGTCATAATTTCTTGCCTAAATAGCCAGTAATAGTCAGCAGAGAAACATATATTCCTCATAGATTTTTTGTGTTAGGCAATCAAATTAATAGTCAGATATTCAGCAAACCCACATTTTTAATGAAAAATGGATAACTGGGAGAAAGTCATGTCATATTGACAAGAGTAGCTTTGCTCCCTATGAAAGAAAGATTTCAGATTTTTATGAAGGATTTCAAAATGTTGCTGGGTAAGTTAAAACTAAACAAATGGTGATTCATTTCCCCTCAACATTAAATAAAATTGCCATTCCCTGAAACTACAGTCATTGGCATTTGCTTTTGACAGAAGCTGTCTTCTAGAATCCAAGCATTTTGTCTAACATCTTTCCAAGCAACATTTAAAGTAATTATTCTCTCATGCCTGTTCACTTGCTTCCGATTGCTGTCCCAAACTTCTCCCATCAGTCTTCACTTGATTGCCTGCATTATTCACAATCAATGTTCTGATCGCAGTTATCAGCGATCTGTCGTGACTCTATCAAATATTCTTTTCCACAGCTGATAGCTATCTTTGTGCTGACCTTTTATCTTCTCCTTCTAGATTTACCTGCATCCCTATTTAAAAGCCCTTTTTAATATAAGAAATTTGTAAAGAGCTTTCCCCTTGCTTTTCACATTCTGTATTTCTGTAACAGATCTAATAAGGGGACAAAACAACACACTGTAGTAGCTAGAAACAAGTGAGATTAATGGCCATGTAAACAATTACATAGGTTAAACATTAATATGAGATGACATACCCTTTTACTTAGTGAACTCTGATAACAATATTCAGTATTCTCTAGTTTTGACATTTTATACCAAAGGATACTGATGATTCTATGTATCTATTATTTTTTTAACCAGCTATTTCAGTGAACACAAACAAGCAGTAATGGCCTTTATTCATTCGGTTTCTCCAATGATTTCTCATTATGCTTTTTTATTATGTCTTTGTACTCCCACACCCTTCAATCCAATTTGTCTCAAGAAGCCATATCGTTAATGAAAAGGTAGAGTCAACTCATACAGGCAATAGTGAGAATGTGTTTTAAAACACCTCTACTTGACAAACAAGTACCATGAGAAAATATTTTATATAGCTATCAAATGAATGATTTTCCACATTAAAGTGGTGCTACAGTCAGTACTTATCTGAAACCCTCTGTGTGACCCCCTCCATGGAAAGTCCAGAGGGTGGCAACACGAGAATGTGCCTTTTCAGTGGTGGCTTTCTGCTTGTGAACCCCAAAGAAGCTCACATCGCACCATAACTAAATATCTCAAGGTGCCAGACCAAAACACTTCCTTTTGCCAGGTCTTTGGCTTTACATTACCTGCAGCCTCCTTTTGAAGATGGGATGCTTTACTCCTCGTTTTAAAAATATGAATGTGATTTAGATTTTTCTAAGCTTACTTTTGTGATGGTATTTAGTTACGTTATTTATTTATTGCTGAAAGTTGCTTTGGGTTGCATTGTCAAAAAATGATTAATAAGCTTAATGAAGAAGAATACTATATCACTATTAATTGCACATTTATTTATATTTAAAACATTTTAATACCACCCTTCATTCTATTTAGAATTCTAGAACAGTGTACAGACAATTATATCGAACTCAAGGTACAAAAATCAAACTGCAGAGAACCCTTCAATTCTTAATATGCACAAAAGATTAAAATGACTGGGTGAAGAAAAATAATAGAATAATAGAACTGTAGAGTTGAAAGGTACCATGAGGGTCATCTAGTCTAACCTTCTGCAATGCAGGAATCTTTTGCCCAACATGGGGCTTGAATCATGCTCTACCAAAGTCACACCGGACGTTCGGCTTCTGAGGCAAAGTTCACAAACCGGAACACCTACTGTTCGAGTTCCAAGTTGTTTGTGAACTAAGCTGTTTGAAAACCAAGATACGACTGTATAAGTAGTTGCAACTTGAACTGGGCAAGAAGTGAATAAGTAGACATTGAAAGTTCATTTAAAACTGGCATAATATGTATAAACCTAGATGTACCAATCAACATTATGTGGTCATATTCTTCACTAACTGAATCTTCTAAGTTGCCTTCAAAGCAGTACCACACAGGAGGATGGACTACATAACCCATGGGTCTCTTCCAACTCTAAGATTCTATGATTATATGTATGACACTCTGGTAGTTCAAACAGGGGTATACCAAAGCTGTCCAGACACGGTTGCAGCTGGGAAACCAGTTGAAATTGGCATGGCACTACGGCCACCACCGGGAGTATCTCCAAACTGTGCACCTTTTCTTTCAGGGAGAAGGCAACTCTGCTGAAACTGAAGAAGCTCAAATTTCGCAGGTCCAAGAACCACCAATGTCTCCATTTTAACAGGATTCATCTTCAGCTTATGTATTATTCCAGGGATGTCCAACTGGTCGACCATGATTGACAGGTCGATCCCCAGGTGACTGTGGTCGATCGCGATCTCTTTTTCCTCCACAGGGGAAAAAGAGCATTCGGCTCCGTCCCCTCACCCTGACCTTCCTTTGTGCATGATAGCAAAAACAGAAGATGGAGTTAAGGCTGCATGTTGAGTGATTTACGGTGTAACACCCCCTTAAAACGCTCAACAACTTTGCCACCCCCCAATGGGTACATCACTGGCAGTTTTTTATTCTGGAAGTAGATCGCAGTCTCTTGGGAGTTGGACATCCCTGCATTATTCTAATCAGGCACCAGTTTCTCTAAAGCCTCACCCTATTCATATGACAAAGAAAAATAGAACTGAGGGTCATCACCATAATTATATCACCTCACTCCACATCCCTGGATAACTTCACTCAGTAGCTAGATATAGATGTTAATAAGCATGAGGAATAAGACAGAATGCAACAAAAAACAGAGCTATATGGTTAAGCAGATATGCTACTTTCTCGAACCAGTCATGCAGATAGGAGTAGAACCACTGTATCATCTTGTGTCCCACACCCAATTAAGATTTTCCCAAGAAGACACCATGGTTGATGGTATCAAAAGCCACTGAAAGATCAAGAATTAACAGGACTGCACTTTTATCATCTCTCTCCAGACAGAGGTCATCCATCAGGCTGACCAAGGCTGTGGTGCACATACACTTGTGAAAATCCCCAGAATGGAGCACTGAAATAATATGCAGATTGTATAAGTACTTCTTTGGTGTGCTAGCACTTAAGGTAAAGGTAAAGGGACCCCTGACCATTAGGTCCAGTCGTGGCCAACTCTGGGGTTGCGGCGCTCATCTCGCTTTATTTGCCGAGGGAGCCGGCGTACAGCTTTCGGGTCATGTGGCCAGCATGACTAAGCTGCTTATGGCGAACCAGAGCAGCGCACGGAAACACCGTTTATCTTCCCGCCTGAGCGGTACCTATTTATCTACTTGCACTTTGTCGTGCTTTCGGTCTGCTAGGTGGGCAGGAGCTGGGACCGAGCAACAGGAGCTCACCCTGTTGCGGGGATTCAAACCGCCAATCTCCTGATTGGCAAGTCCTAGGCTCTGTGGTTTAACCCACAACACCACCAGCGTGCTAGCACTTACGATGCTGCTAAAAACTGTTGGTGGGTAAAATCCTTTAATGTCTAGAGAAGTTTCTTTTTCTTGTGTTTCTTGTTTCTTTTAAATATTATTTGTTTATTTACTTGTCACCCTTTAAACAAAGCAAACTAGTCTCCTCAATTGCTAAATAAAGAAAAGCAAACATTACTCTTTTGGGAGTATTCTCTATAACATTGTGGCAGGCTATTTTAAAGAATACAGCAGGTGGCAAGATCATTCACATTAACTGAATTTTTTTAAGAGGGGAATTACAAGGGTATAATCAAAACAATAAGGTGGGCCTGCTGAATTAACTAAGTATTAACTCTCTCTGGACACCTGCTTACCTTTGAGAGTATATTTAAATTAATGACTAATATTATTCACATGTGGTTAAGATACTAAGTTCATTCTCTGCATATGTTGGCGTAGTTGATTTTTGTCTATTCAAAATAAGTATCTTAAATATTTAAAATAATACATGGTGCATACTATTTTCACAGTAATTTCTAAAATACACACTCAAATGGGACAACTACATCTTTTTAAAAGGTACTGAGATAGCTTCCCCTCTCTCTAGCCTGTGCTATATACCTGCTTAGTAAGAATGCTATTCTGCATATAGACTAAAATTCACATTTGTTTCCACCCAGTGGTCTGGCTTTACTTCAAGTTTGGGAAATATGCAAGCTAAACCTTTAGTAGCATGTTTGAGCTTATAAAAATTCATGAATATGATTACCACATGCTTTCTCTACCAAAAAGAAAGGCTAAATACCATCTGGGCAAGATAGTCTAATTAGTGGATTGGACCACGGAAGCCCTATTAGCTCATATATTTAAACTCATGCCCCTTGTCCATTTAGAAGGAAATAAAAATGGGTATGCTAAGAAAGTGGACAGCAGCAATCCTTTAGAATAGGGCAGACTGAAGTTAACTAAGCTCACAGAATTTAGCTATCCAACCCTCCCCACGGGAGGTTCCTATTTTTCTTTTCTTGATGGATATACTTGGCCCAGCACAAACCTTGCGAATAAACTTGGCACCACATGAATCAGATTTTAATAAGTTGAATGGCATGCTGCAGCAGACTGGTATTTAAAGGCAACAGCATACGATGGGGACTTTTTTTTTAAACTGCAATAGAAAAGCAAATGATAAAAGTAAAGGAGTAGCTATTAAAATAAAATGGGATGTAAGTAGGAAAATGACTTTGCCTTGAATGCACACATAAAGTATGAAGATACTACAAATAATCTAACCTGCATTCACATAAATGTACAATGAAAGCATATCATGTATACTAATAAGGAAATTGTTTTCCAAATTAATGTTCTCATGTAGCCAAATGAATTACCACAAACAAGAAAAAGATATCAGCTAGTCTGGGGGAACCAAAAGCTGCACAAAAGTAAATATATATTAAAAGGGGGACGGCTTAAGAGATCAAAGCACCCTGAAATAGACTAATGAAAACTAGACACACTTATTGGTGTATTGTCTGATACCGATTATCTGTTGGAAGTTGAAAACAAAAGGGGGGATATGGAAAGGTGTATATTGGAACACTAAATAGAGACACTCCCCATGACAACATAGTAGTAGCAATAGCAGCACTAGTAGTAGTACCCTGTCCATATGACTGGGTTGCCCCAGCCACTCTGGTCCCACTTGCATGAAAATGAAACACAAGTATCTGTATAGATTTATATTTCTGTATAGGAATGATTATGAGAGATAGTGTGTGCAAGCGTGCGCACGCACACACACACACACACACACACACGATCCAATTCAGAACCGTTGGAACCAGTTTGCTATAGAAAATGGAGATAAATGTGTGAATCAACCTTCTGTAAAAACAAAGTCACCCCTTAAAAAACTGATCATCAATCTGGAAGTGAATTGGCTGTGCCAAGCCATTTTTCTTTATCTCAGAATAATTTATGAATGTGCTAGTGAAAACATGTAATGACTTTAACCAAAGACCTTTAAAGAAAAGCAGGGGCATAGTATTTTGAATGCTAATGCTGACAAGTTTCAACAGCTTATGATTAGCATTCTCTTTACCATTTAGAGGGGAAAGCTGAACAAATAAATGCCTTTGAAAGACTAATTGAATATACTGAATCGTCAATTCTTGTTACAAGTCATTCAAAGTTTATGTGCTCTAGATTCATTGTTAACCGTTCATTTAAAGTACCGCATTTTTCGCCCCATAAGACGCACTCTTTCCCCTCCAAAAATGAAGGGGAAATCTGGGTGCGTCCTATGGGGCGAATGCAGGCTTTCGCTGAAGCTTGGAGAGCGAGAGGGGTGGGTGCGCACCGACCCCTCTTGCTCTCCAGGCTTCAGGAAGACATCCGCAGCCTGGGCAGCCCTGCAGGAGGTCCAGCAGGGCTGTCTAGGCTGCGGATAGCAGCCTGCTTCCTGGAGCGTCGGGCGCCCTGAAAGCAGAGCGCCCGGCCCTTCGGGAGCACATCCGAAGCCCGGGCAGCCCTGCAGGAGGTCCGGCAGGGATGTCTAGGCTGCGGATAGCAGCCTGCTTCCCGGAGCGTCGGGCGCCCTGAAAGCAGAGGAAATTCTTTTCCCTTTATTTTCCCCCAAAAAACTAGGTGCGTCCTATGGGACGGAGCGTCCTATGGGACGAAAAATACGGTATATGAACTTCTAAGACTACTTAAATTGTGACTAGTGTCATAGATGTTCATTTACATACAGTCAAGTGTAATATTGGTGAGAGTAGCAGGATTCATTTGCTACAAGGATTGCACATTTTGGTACTTCCTTATCTATAAATATAACATTAAAAAATCTAGAATATATTATTATTTTGTACATTGCTTGTGTTGGTCACTTTCCTAATACACCTGTAAAGATACGGGTAATAGTTATGCTCACTATTAGGAAATACTGCAATGAGATGTGGATGGAGATTTTATTTTTATTTTTATTTTTGGTTGTTTGCTTGTTTGAAGGAGCCATTAAAATCTTTGTTAACTGTTTGGAAGGAGACCAAACAACTGATAGAATTGATTTCCCACTATTAGTATCAGCTCATAATACTACATGTACTACAATAAAAATTAACAAATGTGGTTTTTTCTAAATATAACATATGACCCATTATGTTAATTTAGATACTGTCCTTTAGACCCCTCATCGAATAGCAATGTGCGCTTGTTTGAAAATATAGCACATCTACCATACTTGCATAACTGTAGCTGCAAAATTTCTTCCAAAAAACTCATATCTATTCCAAAATATATTAATGCCTAGCATTCCCCAATGGAAGCAAGAAATGTTCTGCAAACATTGGGGTGGCACAACAGGGTTACACAAAATACAAAGCCAAACCATGGTTTAGCCCCAAATAGCACAGCAGCAGCAGAAACCGTATTTTTTGCACCATAACACTCACTTTTTTCCTCCTAAAAAGTAAGGGGAAATGTCTGTGCGTGTTATGGAGGGAATGTCTACGGGTGGCATGCCTACGGATTTTCCTCCTCTAAAAACTATGTGCGTGTTATGGTCGGGTGCGTGTTATAGAGCGAAAGATACGGTATCTAAATCTTGCATCACAGGTAGCCCTACATTTTCAGATTCAAGTTAGCCTCATGAATAATAGATGACTGCAGTCCTCAAGACTAGTATAGCATGAATGACAGTTACCAATAATAAATTGCCAGTACAAAACATTAGCCTTCTTTTGAAACACTGTGAAACAAACACTTTTTGACACTCTATCCACATTATGTAATGGATCCAGGAATCTTTGCACTACAGTGACCAAAAACTGGCCACTGAAGACCACACCTGGACATTGGCTACTGTAACAAGTACAAGCTGTCAACAGATGGTATGATGCTGCTTATTCAACAAAATGTTTGTCAGGGAAGCATTACTGCTTCAGGCTATAGTAAATTAATCCCCAAAGAGTTATGCTTTATTTGCTCTTTTCAGGGTAAAACAGAATACTGATCAGATTATTTAGTGTAAGATCGACAAAGGCTCCGAATAAAGCACCTTCAAAACTCATTGTGGTCGGAATATATATAAAACAACTGATTTTTCCTTCAATGAATAGAATCAACCCCTTCCCCAGCAACAAGTCTCCTTTAACAACAAAATCCAAATTTATAAATAAGTACCGTTAGTTGCTCTTCCAGGCATTGCTGATCACATCTCCAAAAAGACATACATGTTTTCTTTTATTTCCTATTCTGTTTTCACACTAGTATCGCTAGTAGTTGGCTGACTAGTTATGCAAGAAGCCAAGCCAATGCGTTTAGAGCTTTAATGGCAGTAAGCAATTTTCTCCTTCCAAAATTTGAAATGAAAACATAGGGTTATTATGCAATGGTGTTTTGTTGTTCTAATTAAGATTCTTGAGACTTTTCCAGCTGGAACCTTGGGCCTTAAGTCCAACTTCTTATTATATGAACCTGACATGGTTTAGAAGCTAAACATTCATCTACAGAGACTCTAAGCAAGTTCCCAAATGGGTACATAAATGGATAACATTGGGTTATATCCTATGATAGCACTAGTGGGAATTATTTCTGCTCACACAAGGCAAAGCACTAAAAAATTCCCTATTCTTTCTATCGAATGCAGCCTCTGAGCAACCTAAAAAGCTTGCCCTAATGGACTGGGAACCTTCTAGAACAATATGGAAGTGGAGGGAATGGTGAAAGCTAGGAGTCAGAAAAGTTGCACAGACAGTAAAACTTGGCTTAGTCAAAAAGTAGCAAAAGTTCCTAAATTATTGGTTACACAAGAATGGCTTGTGAGATACATGTGGCTAAACTGGACCAACCAGCTGGACCAACCAACTTTGCCTCTTCACATGCTGAATTCATCAGGTAGACTAGAGGTTCAACAATAGGCTTGATTACCTTTCTCCCAAGGTGAGGCAGAGTGACCTAGGTAAAGCCTGGCAGTATAGCTTACTCCATGGTCTTAACCCCTTCATGCATTAATTAGACTTAAGCCTGTTGGTTATATATTCACATGCAATAATTCCACTTGTAGGGGCTTTGGATGTTGCAACAACCAGATCCTAATTGGAAAAGTACCTTGAACACTACATGCAGCAGCTCTGCAATTTGAGTGAAAAAGTTTTACAAACTGGCTGTGTATTTAAAGCTTGTAAGAATAACAAATCTGGACATCACAGAAACACTGAAATAATCAGAAGTGTGAGGTACTGGTGTATCTTGGTAGCTGCAGGTGCCAGCTATTTCTCTGACTGTAGCTTTGTATTTCATTATACATATTATACAACTTTTAAGAATTTTACTCTGTTCTACACTGACTTTCTCAAAGGATTGACTGTGTGGGCTATATGTCAGGCTCAAGCAGACATAAAATGAGTATTATCCTTGTAAACAACAGGGGAGGAGACCAGGGAGAGTTTAATGGCCCAGCTCTCTCTGAGACTCTGTCTTCCTGCAACTCTTCCCCCACCTCTCTGACTGCCCAGATTCTTCCTCTCTCTCTTCCTCCTGCCTCACCAGTGGCAAAGAACCCAACAAATGACTGGTGTCTTCCCTAAGATCATCCTCCTGCTCTCCCACCTCCTCTGCCCAGCTCTCGGACTCCTGCCCGTTCTTGACAGTTCATAGGTTTTCAGTTCACAAAGATGTTGCCATAAGCCACCGATAAAACACAAAAGTTGGCTTGAACAGTGTTGCCAAAGAAACTAAGTTCAGACAGCAATTTAGATGGCAATACTGCCACAGAGAAGTGTCAGGAGGTCCATATATTCCTTAAAGGTAAGAAATGGAGATAAAGTACTTTTGATCAGGGCAACTGTGTCCCTCCAGATGTCCTTGTATGTAACTCCTATCATCCCACATCACTACCCATGCTGCTTGGGGTTGATGAAAGTTGCAGTCCAACAAGACTTGCAGAGGCAATGGTTTCCCACTTCTGTTTTAGATAAATCTTAGGTGTTTTGTTTCTGAAGGCTTTAATGACCAGAAATATAAAATCCTGTGAGTGGAGGAACAAGGGGGTGGGGGGTGGAACAATACATGAACTCTGTATACAAGAGATGCCACAAACACAGAAATGTAATTAAAAGCAACACATAATTTCTAAGACAAACATGGTTTTCTAGTCTTTAATCAATATATTGGTATATGTACTGACTTATCTCCTCACACTGCTAACTACAAAATGCTGCCTGAGATTGTTATTTCCTCTGCCTGACATACTGAACTGGAAACCTTCAGATATAAACAATGGCTCTTTATACTACAGAAACGTAACATCTGTGTGCAAAATTATACCATTTTTCTCCCCCGAGCTAATATCCCCTATCATAAGTCTATTTTACAACTGACAAATGTCTCAAGTGGTCAGTAAATCTGGAGGATGAGGTGTTATTAACGTTCACTTCAAAACAAAAGTTATTAAATCAAAATACAAAACAACAGCGGCGTTCATATTACATAAAGTCTAGCAGAAACTAGAATTTATATCTGACAGAATAGAAGTAGCCTCTCCCAAGACTTCTCATTCCCCAACCTATTTTGCCAGCCACCACCTCTTAAATTTCTAAATCAACCACGTCTTCAGTGTAATGTTGTTATCTTATGTTTTCATAAAGCAATGCCCCCCCAAGTCCAAAGAAGTGACCATAAGGCTATGCTTTACTTTCTATTCAAGAACCATAATCACTTCTTCCATTTCCTGCACATACTCTCTCTTTCACGAGGTACTTAGTAAACGTACAGTGCATTCATGTTACACTATAACCAGGACAACTTATTCTGTCCTATAAATCTTGCAAATAACTTCCACACTCAATGGACTTCAGCTGTGTTTATTGCAGACAGCAAAAGAAAATGGTTTATTTTCTTTAGAAGCAGTAGGAGGATTGCTCTGGGGATTGAGGTAAAGTACCCACTTCTGATTTTGCCAGACATCCACTCAAAACAGACCAATACATCTGCACAGATGAGTCTGATACAGGCAGCTTAGCAGTGAACTCACTAGCAGTTCTATGCAGTATCTGCATTCTACAACTCTTCCTTACCATTTGTTAATTGTACTTTTTTTTTTAAAGGAATGTACCGTAGTTTAGAGTGCTAACATGTCAAGCTCTTCAGTATGCAGTGTGAGGCTGGGGTGGAGAGGCAAACCAAACACATACACACATAAAACACCAAACCCAATAGGGACTAAGGGGCAGCCTATGAGTGACAACTCCAATCAAAGTTAGTATTGGGGGATATAGGGGATACACACATGTGGTGCAAGGTTTGGGGAGAAAGCAGCCTCACACACCAAACTTGGCCTGCAGGTTGGAGGTTCCCCACCCATACCCTAGAAAACTTAAGCAAAATTCTCTCCAATCTTTCATGTTCTGGAAGGACTTATTCTTTCGACATGGAGAAGTATTTTGCATCTGTGTACAGAGACATGTATCCGGGGTTGTGGGGTGGGGGAGAATAACCTAATTCCTAAACTTCGCAACTATAGCTATATTATAACATTAATCGACTACAGTACTGAATTAGCCCTTAGAAATCCAATTAAAACTTTCAAACTTGGGGCTTCACTCTCTATGACTCTGAAAAGATGGCGTTCAGTAGCTTTCCCAGTAAACCATGTTTTTCTCAAATGCACTATAGCTGGCTCAAAAAAGGATTACAGCTGTCACAACTGAATAGTTATTTGAATTCCTTATCAGCATTTCAGAGTGTGCATCTCTCATGTTAAAACAAGCTGCTAGGTTTTCTTTTCTGGATCAACTCATCCTGTCCTTGTACTGGACAATGACATTAATTGAAACCACCCAGGCAGATTCTATGTTTGTGCTCCCCACCCCACCCATTTCAAGTTTCTGTATATCAGTTGCTTTATTTCAATGTGATTAGCATGAAGCATGTGCATCTTGTGACTTTTGCTACAGCTGTGGAAAAAAGAAAAAACACAATATTTTTTGCATACGCTTTAAAAACAGCATGTATTCTAACCAATATTACTGCTGACTAGAAATTTTGTCAATCTGCTCTCAATGACATGAAGCTAATTAACAGTTGGGAACATACTGAAAACTTACTAAGTACTATTGGTAATAAAACTGCAAATTGTGACAAGATCTTCATTTTATGTTTGATTTCAGAGGCAAGGTCATATTGCAAAACCAAATGATTCCAGCGAAGAACTCATTTGACTAAATTGTGCATCCTCCCAAGTTTGAAAAGCAGATTGAGGATTTTGCATAGGAGCCAAGACCAAGTATTTATTTATTATTTATTTAGAGCATTTCAATCCTGCTCTTCTGCCAAAAAAAAGAGCTCACAGAGTGTCTTATAAAACAGTCCCTGCATTCAGGCTATCAAGTTTGGAGAGGGAGAAAAGCAAGTTACAGAATTCTTGTAATGAGGAGGAGAAAAGGAGGCTGCCGCCCCCAGCTGCGCCACGATTTAAACGGCAGCGGCCATGCCCCCAGCTAACCTGATTGGTCAGCCAGAGGGCATGACGTGGCTGGGAGTCCCAATGATGTGGGCGGCATCACCCCGCCCCCTGCCAGGTGACAGGGTGTTCCGGGATGCCCGCCTGCAACTCCACCCCCCTGGAGAAGGGGAGTGGTATTACAGAATTCTTGTAATTATCAGCTTCAATAATAGATTTCAAGGAAAGAAAGGACCAAAGGTTTAGAAAAACCTATGGAAAGGCCCTTTAGTTCCATTTCTTCTCTTCTCTTGCGCCTTCTCCTGATAAAGTGTGTGTGTGTGTGTGTGTGTACGCACGCACGTATAAGACAGAGAGATACAGAGAGATAGGGAATGTACAAGCTTTCCAGATTCACAGCACATGTTCCAAAATTGTCCCCCAAATTCAGGAAAGTAAAAAAAGCATATTGTATGTTTGGAAGAGGCTTCATGACAATAAACTCTTTAAAATATGATCTCTTGTAGCAACCAAAATGGTTCAAATCAGATTTTGCTAACAAAAGGAAGACAGAAGAAATTCAAAGCTTTGCCTTAATTGACATTGACACACTTAGTAGAGAAACGAGCTGAATCCATGCCACTAGAATATACAAATAGCAGGACATCTGAAGTGAGCTAGATTTACATTAGCCACGTATGTCGCTGGGGAATTGGAAAGAGATCACCAAATTAAGAACCAAATACACAAAATGACTGCGCTTTGGTATTAGTTTTTTTGTTTGTTGCCCAGCTTTGTACTGTTTTTTCCTCATGCGACCAAAATTCTAGTTAAGGTTTCGGGACAGCTAAAGTTGACGGTGCTGTGTGGACTGTTTGAAAGTTGGTATCTAGTTTGTGTGAGGTTTTTAAGTTGTGTCAGTTTTTAAGTTCAGCATGGGATTTGGAGGTAGTATTTATATACTCAAGTTCCAGTAGTTGAAATTATGGGTGTTTACTGCTCACACTTATCTGTATCTAGACCTCTGTACTGGGAACTAAGGGACTACATGAAGAGCCAAGGAAACTTAGTGTTCCCTTTCTGGGGAATAGCTACAATCTGGACACAAATGAGAGCAAAGAATTATGGTAGTTTTGGGTGTATACAACTAATAGTAGCATTACAAATCTTTTAATAAAGTTATAACTCTGCTAATAAACCCTCTCTTTATTCGTAAAGGGAAGGATATTCACACTTATGTATGGCACCGGAGAAGTTTTCATGTCCCATTGTGTGTGCTCTTTCTTGACAAGAAATCAACTTGTGTGGATTATAAAATAAAGATGAAAACTCTTCTCTCCACCAGGCATACTACCCAGGAAAAGAGTTTCAAAACAAATTTTATACAAATAATACAGCAATTTCCCAATTTAAATGTTGTATATTTCTCTACACTGATGTAGAGAATAAAGCTGTTCCTGTAACTATCCTAAGGTACAACTGGAAGTATTAATGTTTCAATACGAATCATTTAAGCTGAACACAGCAAGAGATAGATTTTATTTTATTTTTGCAATTTCACTCATGTATGCAATACTACTGATTGCAACTAACACACCTTACTGCTTTTTGTACTTCAGATGACATATGGGCCTACTGGACTGTCAAAACTGAGACTGGGTGCTGTGAAAGCCTTTAATTATACCCCGGTTTTAAGGCAAAGAACAGGCTGCATAAAACTGTGTTAATCAATTAGCTGAGGTTCTACATGGAAAGATGTTGTGGGGTGGGGTATGTATTTGACTTTTTCTCTTAATAAGATGCAGCATGTACGACAAAGCTATCTATTGCTTCAGAAGAGCTTTTCATGCTTATGTGCACATTGACCATTGTTCCATTATAAGAGCCACATTAATCAATGTTGGGACAGTACTGAAGAAAAAAAGAGTTGGCTGTTCTATCAGTGATTTATTATATAAGCCAATATATGTTTGACATGAAACAAGTTGTTTCTCTAAAAGTTGCCACCAACACATTCGTTAAAGCCTTTAGGTTTGCTAATGTAGACATTTATTGCTTTATACGAGGTTTCCTTTTTAAAAACCTGTCAACCATCCACATAACATCCAGGAGAACAAATGGCTCATTTTGATTATCAGTAAAGGCTAATTAAAGGTATGTTCACATCAGTGTCCTGTCTTGCATTTTCTTACTTGTTTCCCTGCTCTGCAAGCAGTTTTCGTGTATCTTACGTAGTTTTACACATGATGTATGTTTTTCTCCAGTTATTCATAAGGGAGAGTATCTTCTAGTTTTACTTAAACAGCATGTGCCACTTGGAACTGCAATTTGTTTAACACTTGTTAAAGTTAATTTTTGTGAAGGAGCATCACAGCATACCATAGCATACATAAACAACTGAAGCTGTATTGTAGCAGGTCAGAGCACTGCTATAGTGTCTCCTTTGACTGGCAGCCTATATTCAGAGATGGAAACATAGGTATTTTCCCTAGGCTGTTATCAGAGTTTACTTATAAGTAGGCATTGCAATGCACCACTTAAAGGAGAAATGATCACAGTGTTTGTACAGTTATTATGAGGGGGATTCTAAGTTATTTAGTATCTCAGTCTAGAACAAATACCAGAAAAACCTACCTAACTTTGGTAAGCAGCAACCCACTAGGGCTTGGATGGGGAACCCTTTCATTCCCTTCCCAGCAACTTTTTCAGGGCTACATACTAATGGGGAGCACAGCCAGACACAAAAATGGGCAGAGCAATGAATGCAATTTTTGTGGAGTAGGCTAGTTTCTACACACCCCTCGCACTCACACACCCTCTCTTATCGTCCGACCAGACAATCAAGAGTTCAACACATTAAAGCAAAACAAACAAAACTCCGGGAGAATGTTATGCTAAATTAGTTACAGGTATGCCTTGAGGAGAAAGCTGTGACTGAGCAGAGTTCCAAGGGCCAGACAGAGAGGTCTAGAGGGCCACATTTAGGACCTGGCCTTAAGGAATCTAGTCCCACAACTTGTGCAGGGTTAACGTTCCAGGGATTGTGCCTAAAACCAAAATGGCATATAGTCATAACCCGTTGGGTTCAATGGCAGGTGGGATTGCCAAAGTCATTTTTTCCTGAAAACCCTCCCCGCTGTACGGTCCTTTTTATTATTATTTTGCCATGCGCGTAAAGCTATATGCGCACAAACTAAGTGTGTGTAAGTTGCAAGCTTACTGTATTCTAAACATAACTTGCCAACTGGGCGAAAGGGCCTTACAATAACAAGAATATTTAACTGAACTCTGTGGTAGCATAATATATGCCAATTGGGATGAAACACCTCCCCCTCCACAAATATTTGTGGAATGCCTATTCTGCTGGCCTTTAGGTGTCAAGTAAAAAGCTTGTGTATCCCTTGGCTTTTAGTGAGCTTTGGATGACTGCTCCTATTGCTCTTTTAATTTACAGATCACTTTGGTTTGTTTGGTATTCTTTTTTGCATTTCATGAATTTCAATATGAAAGTTGTTAAAACTAGCAAGTCCCCTGGGAATTACGACTGAAATTCACATTGGTTGGTGTGAGTTCCTTGGTGAAACAGAGAAAAAATGACTGAAATTGGGCATTTTTGCAAAATTATAAGCAGTGTGCAGAGACACACACAGAGAGAAAACATAAAAAGATGGGAACTAGCTGCAGTTAGCAATTTTAAGTTTCCAATGTTTAATTCTTAAAAGGAAATGCTGAACTGCATATATGCCATCCGTTTCACACCGATTTAATTGGGAGAGACAGACACCACACTAACTGTTCAGATTAATTCAATATCTTGCATTCAAGGAGTTGGGAGTCGCCTCTCCCAACCCCTCTCCCATTCTCCTCGTATAAAATGGCCCCAAACATTCAATGAAGTATATATTAATGTCACAGAAAAATAAAAGGTGTATGAAACACAGTGCCTGAGGAAAACAATACAGAGTAACATTAATGTATAATATTTTAGCAAATATGTTTCATAACATTCAACGATTCTTCAAATGGGAGGAATGCTATTTCAGACCCTAAAATTCTTCTTCAAGGCTACATTTAACAGAGAAGCCTACATCTAATGAGGAAGCCCAGTATAAATTAAGGCATTATCCTTAAATTGGATTAAGTTTACTTTTCAATCTAAATTTCTTTCACTTAATCCTATCTTCTGATGTGATAAAATCCCTTTATTCATTGTTATCTCCTTAACAGGGCTGAGGCCCTAAAGGAATCTTTGAAGATATGTGACCTATTGTTAATGAACTATACACAAGACCTTTTTCAAGTCTTAAGGGCTTTGAAGTAAGATCTGTTTCTAGAGGTGAATTTGAGCCAACATACACTTAGGCTATACTTGTCAAGATGTTAGACAGGCCAGCTGACATTGTAAAAACATGTTCAAGTTGGGAGAATTTTGCTCATCTGAAGTGCAAAGTTGAAACACACATAGAACCCCTGTAGCATAAATGACTTCGTCCTTAACCAATGTATAAATCAATCAGTTCTTCTCATTCCAAATATATTACAATCAAAATCCCAACATAGACCCTGGGTTCACTAATCATGTAGCAATACTATTTTTATTTTTCCTTATAAAGTAATATGCCTGGGGATCCAGTCCATGTCTCTTTTATAAGAAATACAATTTCACTGACTTCAACAATTTAGAATTAAAGATTTGACAATTTAATTTTAATAGGCTAAAATTAAACCATATAGCAAAGTTAATCATTCTCAACCAAGGTGTACTGTATACTTCAAGACATAGTTTCCTTGCAAACGATTAAAGATCTAAATATTTGCACGGGAAATGACTACTTATGAAAGTTCTATTTCAAATTTTGAATTTCTTTTTTAAAAAATTACAAAACATTGAACTTCTTTGCAGTCTGCAAACTTTGACATTCAATTTCAGAAAGGCTGTGTCTGTTCATTAATAACAGATGTTAAATTAATTGATTGTGAATGAAGTTGTCAAACAGATTGCTAAAGCCCTGGTTACAAATTATAGAGGATGTCTTTTAATGAATCAACTATGAATCCTGCCCTTCTGGCACAACTACATTTTGGAAAAGATATCCGTATTTGTTGTGTCAAACAGACAACATTTCTCTCTGCAGTTTCTTGAAAAAGTTTAGTGATAAGACTTGAAGTGATTGATTAGTGGACAGAGGGCAGGTGGTGGTCAAAAGTGCATGAAATTCATTTTTCATGGGCCTCAACAATTTTTTACATTGATTTCAGTTCCCCTACATGTAGTTCTGTGTATATATTGCCAAACATATTAGTAAGATGACAACGTTGTAATTATTCTTCCATTGGTATCTACCATAATAGACAATCCAAAGATGATAATATAGGGCAGGGCTGGTTAATTTGTGGCCATCCAGAAGATGTGGACTACAACTTCTCTCATTCTTAACCATGCTGCCTGTGTTTGAAGGGAGTTGGAATTCCTGCAATATCTGAATGGCACCACATTGGCCATTGTGCTATGAGTTCTTAACCCGAGGTGCTATTTCAGGGTTAGCGGAGTCTGTAACCTGAAGCGTATGTAACCCGACGTACCACTGTACTTAAAAGAAGTGTTGATTAATAAAGTCACTATGAATGTTTCTTGATGGTTCACCTGGTTTACAGTGTACCCTTAAAAGAGCAGTTAGAAGTTATTTAGGCAGAATTGTGCCTCAGCAACTGCTCTGAAATATCATTTGCATTATAAGATTATCTTTTTGTGTTTTGGGGCAGTTATATTCTTGACAATTATGAAGTCAACTCTCCCACCTTCAAATAGTACATAATGTAGCTTTCCAGGTTATCAAACCCGATCAAGAAAAATACGTACAAAGCTAGAAAGTAAATAGCGCTAGTGGGGGCTATGCACAAAGGTGTAGACACACATACAACTGCCTCCTGGAGAAGTCATGGTTGTGTGCTTGGTGAAATGAACCAGGTCCAGGAGACATATTTTATCTGCTGAGGCCTAGGGTGCTGGACTTGAAAAGGTGACAGAAGCAGAGAAGTTGGTTAAGATCTTTGGAGAAGATCTTTTGTCATGCGCAAGGGTGACAAACATCTCTGCTGTTTGTCTCTCCCAAAGCAGTAAGTCAAGAACGAAACCTGGCTACTGCTTGTGATTTCTTCGGTGTGAGACAAACCACAAGCCTGGAATAGGATGCAATATTAAGCAAAACCATGGCTTAGCTCCAGGAAAATCGGGCAAAGAGCAAAACAGCCACAATTTTTCCTACAAGTATTCACATGCCTTCTTGCTTCACCATAATTATGTTGAGGACAGAGGAGGCCCACTGAGCAAATGGAAGTGCTTTCTGCTGGCATTCACACACTGTTGGATTTCTGTTTATTTCTAAATGCAGAGAAGCTTCAAATAATTTTCAAATTGTGATGTTCAAAGGGTCAAGAGGCCAACATTCTGGAACTAAATAGCTATAAAAACCCATAGGAAAACACCCTTTGGGAAAGTCTGTAACAGCCCTGGTCACTATCAATTTATTTGCTGTTTAAATATTTAAATGCAATTTAATATTTTCACTTTATAATCACAGATTATAGTATGTATTGTCAACATTGTAGCTTGAATAAATTCTATGTCTTAATTATCTCAACAAAGCAGTATCTTCACACTATTATTATTCAGATTCCCCAAAAAAGGGTTGCCATCTGGAATTTCATTAATTAAGAAATCTAGCTATTATTTAGTGGCTCTTATTACTAAGACAACTGCATTATTTAAACCAAATTTATTTAGGTAGTGTTGGTTTTAATCACATTTTGATCAATTATAAGCATGTATAAAGAGTCTGGGTTTTGGACTACGAAATGCTACCATGCTAATGCTTATGTACTAGCTCATGACCTACTATAAATTTGCTTATTTTGAAAGCTAAAGCACTAAAAAAGAAATAGTGATAACCGAAGTAGTTAAGCTTTCTGACAACTATTTTTTATCCATTATTCTACTTTATACAATACCAATATTTTGTTATGTGTTTTATCCCAAATGCTGAAATACAATGTTACATATATTTTCGTGTTTTAATACCCTGCACTGTTCAGCTAAACCAGTTTACATTAGAAAACTATTTTTAATCAGCTTCAGTGTCTAAAACATCAACTAAGCTCTGTTTGCATGCACAAATGTCATAATTTGCAATTAAACTAAGACTAATATAAGCAAAATCAGATTTCCAATCAATCATTTTTTCATCCCCTTCATTGTTGAAGTCTATAATAAATGTAGTAAAATAAAGACATAAAACATTTATGTAGTTGTGCGCTGTATGTAGCTATGAATGAGTAACATTTCAAAAAGATAATGTCCCTTCAGGGTGAATATTAAATGTCATACACTAAAGCTAATTTATTTGAAAAACAGTTTTCCTTTTTCTCACCAGAAACCTGTCATGATTAACTCTATCGTTATGGGCAATAATATCATCTTATTTTGACTAAAACCAGCAAAGTGTGAAACCCTTGTCTTTTTATTTGTTGAAGCCAATGTACATTCTATGCCCAAAGCCTAATGTTTTTCACCATTCCAACGTCTGTTGAAGCTAATATGATGTAATGGATAAGATATGGTCATGGTTGGGGAAGACTTGAGTTCAAACCCTCCATAAGCATGTGCTGAACTTTTAATATGTCTCTTTCAGCAAAAATATCTCACAGGGTGATAGCACAAACTGAGAAAATTAAATTTAGGATTGAGTTGTAAAAAACAGTGAGCTAAACAATCTGATGGCAAGACTGGTTAGGTCTTTATATTTTTATCTACCAGCAGAGTGCTTTAGACTCCAAGGAACAGCAGCAAGACTGAACCATGATTTAATGCATACATTGATCTAATGGGATATGGCCAGTATAAGGGGTGCCTTCTAGGGCCGCAAAGACTGCCAGTGAATGGACTATCTATGAAAGAGCAGCAAAACAGAAACCTTTTCAACATTTTAATCCTGTCTTTCAATTAAAAATATGCAAAATGGCAAAGAACGTAACAGAATTAAAGTAACATAACATTATCAGAGTCCTTAAATTACAAGCCATGGCAGCTGTTGAAGTGAACAAAAAAAGTTAACAAAAGAGAAATAATTTTAGAAAGAAAAAGAAAAAAAATGTCAACTGCAAATATATTACAGTATTTGCTATTCACCGAAAAGCAAACAGTGATGTGGTCGGGCAGATTTCCTTTGGTAGGGCGTTGTATTATACTGTATTATAACAACTCAGTCTCTCTTGCCCAATTACTATAGCACAGGCCATGATCTCAAGGAATGGGCAGAGTCATTTAAGAGATCTTTGATATAAACTGGTTCCTGCCCATTTAGGGCCTTAAAAGTCAAAGTAAGCTAAATTGTATGCAAAAGGTATGACTTGCATTGCATCATTTAATTTGCAATCTTATACCAAATATGACGCATTGGTGGAAATGCCAATTATTATAATATGGATTTCTATCTGAATTAAGTATACACTCTGACATGCTTATGGATAAGGTGTCTGGTACTTTGCCCCAGACACTGCACAGGGCTGGACTGAATAACATCTACATACTTTAGATTATACTAATAAGCAAGATATCAGCTGTTGGTGGGACTCCGCTGAAAAGCAGTACAGAAACCCAAAGAAAACACCAGCTGCTTCTTCTAGAGAAGATGGATTACCACCTGTCTTGTTATGTAGCATATACAATGCAAGGTATAACTGTTCATTTTAGCAGAGACACCTGCACCCAAAAGCTGTCTAATTTAGAACTACCTTCTAAATATTTGTGAAAGGCTATAATAAATTGTAGATTAGTTCAGCCAGGAGCCCTGGCATTTTATTCTAAGCAATATCAGTGTTGCAGGGTACCCCAGCTTTATCGGATATACTTTTGAATACTTAACACTACAATTCTTCCTCCCTGTGTCATTGGTATTAATGCTAATTTCCTTTCGTTGTGGTATAATTTTACAGTAAATGGATTGCTCTTTAAATCAAATTGCTATTTATCTGCCACCTTTCTGGAACAGTATTTGCTTTAACAGTTTTTTAAAAAGCCCCTCAGCAGTAGCTGTATATAAACCAACCATGTCAAAACATAACCCAGTAGCAGTATGTACTTTTTATCCAAGTCTAGTTCTAGACAGACCTTAGTACAGTACAAAGATAAAATACTGTAGGTCACATGTGACTGATATTTACTCAGTAACTTTTTGAGTTCTACCTTTCAATAGATGGCATCTCTCTCCACTTCCAAAATGTCTTCAGCTTTTACTCCTGCCTTTCTGTCATTAACAGGCATAATTTCTCCAAATTCCTTCCACCCATTCTAGCTCCCCTACTTCTCAACTGAAGGAATTACTTCTTCTAAGGACTGTAATTACACATAGTGTTTTAACACATCACTGTTTCCATTTTGTAGCTAATTCCTTCAGCACTATAAAGCTTTTTAATTTTACTTAGTTTTTAAAAGTGCAACTGTTTATGGGAACATATGCCTGGAGGAGACACATTTGAGGAGATGCATCAGGTGCACAAGTAAATGAAAATTAGCTCAAAGCCAGCTCTTTTTCAAGTAGATGTTGACATTTTCTTTCAGAGAAAGGCAGGGTCATTCAGATATTCCAACATGACTTAGTCTGCACCTGTGTCTTGTAATTAATTTTTAAATAAAGTGCTATTAGCACTATAAAGAAGATTAAAACAGTTATGTCTAATTGGCGTATATCAGTTTAGAAATCTTACCTGTACTCTATTGGAAATTAACATTTTTCCACTTAATGCATAATACAGTTATGTTTAATAATGCTTTCTTTCAAATGAATTAGTAAAATTACATACATTAGTATGGAAAGTCTCCGGACAAAATTTAACTAGGTAATATAATGGTCACTCCCCTGGTAACATTTTCATGCTGCTAAAGTCCTAACATCAGAAAATTTTACATATATGTTTGTTAGCATTTTGCAAATAACCTGAAGCCTTATATTTAAGATGTGGGTTGACATATTGACTATAAACGGTCAACATGTTTGCCAAAGCTTCAAAAGGCATGCATTGGAACCTTTCAACAAGAAGAAGTCACCATCATCAATACATTTTTGTTTACAAAAGTTCAAAGGAGTTCCAAAGCGCAGTCTCACAATGCTACTCTGGAAGCCAGCATGTATGTATACAGCAGGAGTTGGAATAAAACCAGACTCATGATACAATAAAATATTTCAAGTATACCATGCCCTGTTAGGAAACTACTGTGAAGCAAGTCGGTGTTAATTTTCAGATATTAAGAGGAAGATATGCTATATAAAAACATATATAAATTGTCTTTACCTAGCTTTTCATTTGGTCAACAAGATCTCAGATCAAACATTTTTCAGATCAAACTTTTTCCAGTTTCCTAGACGAGCATTTCTGGCTGTCTTATGTTGCCTCTCTGTGGAAATATATTTGTTGCAACAGCTGGAACCCTTTGGCTTAGAAAACATTAGCTAAGTGTTTAATGCTTATTAAATGGTAAAAGTAAGAAAGGGACATATGCACGTGCCTGCACACACACAGGGATGAAATATGAAATTCCTGGCTTACAAATGGAGCAAACCTAGAAAATACACCCACAGTCAGCCAAGATGTATTCAATCTGCAGTAAAAATGTACAGAAGAACTTCTAACTATCACAGAATTGGATGCCATGACGAGTGAGGCTATTTTTAAACATGCTGGGTCTCATGGACTAGCAAACCTAGGTTACATGATGTTTCTGGAATAAACAACAACAACAACAACAACAACCCATGCTTTATTGTACATGAACATCTACCAACTATAATATTTAAGGTTAAGAAGGAATCTTCACTGCTCAGCATCCTTTGGCTTGTCTTATTTTTGTGAGTAATTTCAAATTACTTTCCTCAATAAACACTTATCTGCAGTGTGCTATTTTCTGTAAATGTAAACGGTAAAGGACCCCTGGATGGTTAAGTCCAGTCAAAGGTTGACTATGAGGTGTGGTGCTCATCTCATTTTCAGGTCAAGGGAGCTGGAGTTTGTCCACAGACAGCTTTCCGAGTCATGTAGCCAGCATGACTAAACTGCTTCTGGCGCAACGTGATACCATGACAAGCGCCAGAGCACATGGAAACAGGGTTTACCTTCCCACCACAGCAGTACCTATTTATCTACTTGCACTGGCATGCTTTCAGACTGCTAGGTTGGCAGGAGCTGGGACAGAGCAACGAGAGCTCACCCTGTCATGCGGATTCAAACCACCAACCTTCCAATCGGGAAGACCAAAAGGCTCAGTGCCACCCGCTAAAACACATAACGGCCTTGATTGTTTGGATTGTCTCAAAGCAGGGATTTCAATCAGAGGATCTTAGGGTTCCTTTCAACCCTGATTCCGTATATATTGCACAAAATACATGAAACAGCTTTTCTACAAAGGGTGGCACTGGTGTGATAAGTGTTGTGTGTAAGATAGAATGCAGAAGACTATTCAACTGAACATTAAAATGTGAAATCGAAAATTCAGTGTAACATAGATGGTTCTTCTCTTATTAGCAGGGCTTAAATTTGCTTTAACAACAATAACAAAAAGAATAAAATCAAGTATGAAGTTTCCATCCTGATAATTTTTAGTTTTCATGAAGAAGGATGTGCATCACCTACTTCCAGAGGTCAGTACAATCAAAATAAATTAAAAATCATCATAGAATTTTACTAGCATTAATTTCAACACTATGCTGATTGCCTTCAATGCACTTTTAAACTTTAAGGAATTAAAGTGTGATCCTGCAAACCTGGAAACCAGATTGGTGATAACCGTACTTATTCATAATTCAGCATGTTTGGGGTGTTATATAAACTTTAATTTTCTAATCAATGCAAGGTCTCCTATTTCCTGAAATACTGCAATCTGCTCCCAGATAGAAAGTAGATTTTTCAAATGTACTTTATCCATTAAATATTGCTGCCAGCAATATTCATTTATTAATTGCTGTATTTATGCCCTACCTTTTTCTTCAAGGAGCTCAAAGTGACATACATGGTTTTCCCCCTCCTCATTTAATCTTCACAACAACCCTGTAAGGTAGGTTAGGCTGAGAGGCAGTGGCTGGCTCAAGGCCACCCAGTAAGTACTCATGGCTGATTAAGGATTTGAAACCTGGTCTTCCACTATGCCACACTGGCTCAATTACATAAATTGTTCACACAAAAAATGAAATCCAGATTGTGTATGCCTAGGAATGATGTACCGGTACATCATGCTTATTCTAAACAGCTATCTGAAATATTTTGCAAATTAAAATACTGATTTGCTTTTTCTATATGTCACTCAGTGATTTTCCAGATTCTGATAAAATGAGCATGAAATTGGGTTAGCATCTTCTTTAAATGTTCAGTATTCTTAGTAAAGCTAATATATATATAAGCTTAGCCCCACATTATATTGGTTTATAAATAACCAGCACTTTCTCTATAGTGGTTGAAGATTTCATGCCAATACCACAGGTAGTGTAAACATTTGAAATACTCTAGATCTTTGTGCCACGTAACAGTCAGATGGTTTTTGTAAAAGTGGCAAATACTAATTCCGATAAACCATAATCCAATAATTCACGTTATGTATCTTTAATCTTTTTTAAGCAGTCAGTTTCTGTGCCATATCCAAATCTGCTTTGAAGATCCTGCTTCAAAAGCAAATTACAAAACAGAGTTGATATTATAAAAAATAAAAGTTATGCGTGGCTGCTCAGCAAGATCTCTTAATTAGTGTTTCAGAG
The DNA here is from genome assembly GCF_964234715.1 of Podarcis melisellensis. NCBI lineage: Eukaryota > Metazoa > Chordata > Lepidosauria > Squamata > Lacertidae > Podarcis > Podarcis melisellensis. The sequence continues at coordinate 60,365,820 of NC_138531.1, forward strand.
TACGATTTAGAGTACGATTTAGAGATACTTATCAGCAAAATCCCATTGAGAATATTTTTGCATGTTAACGTTTTCTGAATTTGAACTCATAGCTATGCCTAACAAATACAATTACATACCTAAGGTGCTACCTTGAAAGAAGATTAGGGATATTATGAATCTCCATGATTTTGTTTTCAGGATAAATACATTTGCAGCTACCATTAAGTGTCTTTGTTATCAATCTATTGCCATTCTATTCTGAGCTCATTTCAAAGTACTAATGCTTAGGTTTAATGTTCTAAGCAATTTAGAGCTCTGTTATCTAAAAGGACCATCTCCTCCCACACATATCTACCCAAGTGCTTTGATCATCACCACAGCCTTACCGCCAAATGTTCCTGTAATTCCTTCCCAGCCTTCACTCACTGCAGTGTTGATAGGGCAGAGAAGAGCTGCACTGAAAATGGGTCACTGGAAGATGGGTATAACTAAGCCTTCTTCCCACTAGTTTAAGGTTACCAGATGTCCCCGTTTCCCGGGGACAGTCCCCGGATTTACAAATCAGTCCCCTGACAAAATCCATCTATTTAGTAGGAAGTTGAAAAGTGTCCCCGGATTCATTGAAAAAAATCTGATAACCTTACGGACTAGCTGCCCTTCTGTGGTGCAACCAGTTGTGTCCTGGCATCATACCCCACCTGTACTGCATACAACCTGCTTTGCTTGATCAGGACATTTATGCTCCAATCTACTATATATATATTTATCTAGAGACTTTGACTATGGTTTCATTGCTAGCCACATTTTTAACACACACACACACACACACACACACACACTTTTGCTTTGTTAACCATCTAGCCCAAGGATTACTTTTTGGGTCAGTGTGGGCACATCTGAGAAAGTGCCATTTGGTCTACATATAGAGAGTTATTGAGAGATCAAGAAGGGAAATTGAAATTAAAAGTATGAGGAAATTAAAGACCATTTTCAGAGTTGGCTGCATTACAGAAAATTATATGAAATGTATAAAGAAGATAACAAAAAAGGGTTTAGTTATACAACTTCTAGATTCCAAAGGGAGGTTATAGAAGAAGAGGTGAAGCTGCTCAAGAAGGCATATAGCATTCTGCTAGAATGGGAAACAAAAGATGAGGTGGTCAAATCAGTCATGATCAAATGGGCACAGGATATTGGAGGCTGCAGCCATGTCCCTCCTTCATCAGCCATTGCCATACTCACTCACAGAGAAAAGTTATTGCACCTCCCTCCTCTGCTTAGAACAAAAGAGATGGGAATAGGGATACCATATTTCAAATGGTGAAAATCCGGACAGAAATTTGTTGAGCTCTTTGGGCAAATTCGCAAAACAAAATGGCTATTTGGTTATTTTGAAGGAAGATCGCTAAAACCGAAACTGCTGACATGGGTTGACACACATTCGGATTTTAACGATTTCTGCCCAGACACTGCTTCCGACTTCAGTATTCCGGATATGTAAATCCGGACGTACGGCAACCCTAACAGGGTGGACACTCCTGGCATGCAGTGAAATGTGACATATTTTAAAGGGCATATTCAATGTAAGAGAGGTTAAGTCAGTGAAAATGGAGCAGAGCAGGAAAAGCACTCTCATGTGTTGTGGATTTTTGAAGAGATATTTCCATAAAACAATTGTGGGAACCATAGGAGGCACACCACTTTGGTCTACCTAATCTTGTAATGATCTAGCCTAAACTTTATCTCCAACATTTGAACACTATTTTATGGCAGTTTTAGCCTGCTCAAAGCACTGCCCTAATATGGGATTTGGATTTAAAATAAAAATAATGGACCACTCATAGATTCTTTTACTTTATATTGGTGTAGCTCTCCCCTATCTCAAAGGATTAATACAGGTAACGACAAGTTAAAAAGGTAAAGCCCTTATGAACTAGCTTGCTATACTATCTTGGACGCCAAAAGCAGACATTTTAAAAACAAGCCTTAATCTGCACCTGTATCTACAAAGTGTCAGAAAGTCACTCAGGACTCTGCTTGTTTAAACAAAATACCCTAAAATATTAATATTCCTCTCCCTATGAAAATAGGTCAGACCTAAGCTTAAAATTATTCATAGGAAAACAATGCATGACTTCATTTTCAACTAATTGCTGTGGTTTTGCAAATTGACCAAAAGCATTTCTGTACTTCTGTGAACAAAGGACGAGTTGTTCGCATTGCTTTTACAACTTCCCTATCCAAAAAGTTTCCAAATTAAATCATGTGGTTGCTTCAGACGTATTTCACCATTATTGCTTTCAGTTATTGAAACTCAAAGGAACTTTTTATCTGACAGATCTCATTAAACAATAGGTGAAAAAGTGAAATGCACAAAGGCAGTATTAAGAAATACCTTTTTGTTGTTGTTGACTTATTTCTCACAACTTTGGCTCCTACATAGAGTCTCTAGACCAGAATTTTCCTGCATGTTGACAAGTTGTTCAGTTCTGTTTAAAACCTTTATTAACAAATCTGAATAAACATGAAATATATCAGGTCCTTTTCTGAAGTGCATTAAACTGATCCAGTCTGATCACAAGCCATAACAAAGTGTTTAACCTGAATACATCTTTTATGTTATTACTAAGGGAATATTGTGAGTTGTTATTTATTTATTTAAAGCATTTTTACCAATGCTTACCAATGTCAGTGTTAAGACAGTCCCTGCCCTCAGAATTAGAATCTAAGAAGACATAGTGAAAAGAAAATTGAGATGAGGATGGGGAAAAATTGACATATAGCGCAATCAGATATCAATACCAATTTTTCATTTGTAAAATAAGAAAATAAAAAGCCAACAAAAACACTGGGGATGTTAGCTGGTGGGCAATTAGTAGTTCAAAAAGGCTTTGATAATAGAATTATCATACTGAGCATGCTATTTTTCTAGAAAAAGAGGTGCAGGAACTCACCATGAACACCTTCCTTATTCTCTTTTAATGGCAATGGTGCCCACATGAGAGGTGCTGGAACTGAGTTCCTGCGAGTTCTTGCTGGAAAAAAATCCTGATAATAAGGCTGATGACTAAACATAATGTATTTAAATTGATAGTTCCAAATATTTCTATTAATATGGGATAGGTGAAATTCTTACATATGTAAAACTTATTTGATGCAGAATTGTAAACAAAAAATGTTGGTAAAGACAACAGAAGACTTAAGCCAAAGTCAAATGAAATGGTAGAAGTAAATACAGTCACTTCTACCAGTAGTGAATGTCATAAAAACTACAGTGGCAGAGAAAATCACACACTGAAAATAACTCTAGTAGGAAGTTAAAATTAGTATGTATCTTCAAAGTTTGTAAAAACTATGAAATTGTTCAGTCCACACCTTAGAAAGTATATGTTGTATTTTTACTTCCAAGAAATACCAGTGAGAAACCCATACCAAGCAGGAAGTCAACCCAAGACTTGATTGTAACTTATGAATTACTTAAATTTAAGACTCTCCATGCCTCCACCCATAACTATGGCTCCAATCCAGTACAAGTTCCACCAACTCCAATGAACTTTAATGTGAATACACTAGATTATAGTTTTTCTTCTCTTTTCTACTCTTATATTCTCCACTCTTACTTTGCCTTTTTCTTTCACTCTTTCTTGTATGCATGCATACATCTCCTATAAGCCCATAATAAAACTGTAGTGTCAGCTAATCTTAAAGCCATATAACCTGCTTCCCATTGATCAAAATTCTACACTTACTTTTTACTTTTGACCCACATTCAGTATGGTCAGTATAAGTTCAGAATAAAGTATTCTGATTTCATGAAAGTCTTGAATTACATCTAGAACATATATCTAGAACTATATATTTTTGTGATCGGTTCAGACCACTTTAATGTATTCAGGTGCCCTCTGGGCACAAAGGGAAACTAAAAATGGAAATAAATGAATTACTTATGGAAGCTCTTAGGCCAACAGAGTCCATAAATATAGAACTGCAAGGAAAGTGTAGACATAACACAAATCCAGAAACTCTTAATTAAAACTCATCTTAAAATGGACGAAAGCCATGACTATAACTTCAAATTCATCCCTCTGCCTAAACGCCAAATGCCTGATGAAATAAGAATGCATTTGCTTGCTTCCAAAACCCAACATGCAATAGACAAAGTGGAGAGTTTCATGTATCATATGCACTGATCTGATAGTCTCAAGCTATTGTAAACATACATGCTTCTCCATTCACATGGTGGCTTTAACAGGAAGAAAGAAGACTAGCTCATGCCATCAGCACCAATGGCTTGTGACATCTCAGCTCTTGATGGTTTTCCCTTTCCAATCTTTTTTGCTTTCGTATTTTTAATTCATTTCACCTTGAGTAATTTGACAAAAGGGCAGTACATAAATGTAAAATAAAAACTGCAATCTCCCAATACGTTTCTGTTACAGCACATTATCTACAGCCTCTGTGCAACTTGCTAGTATGTTCTTGCCAGGGCAGTATTATCCAAACATTGGATTTCTGCATGCTTACAGCTGTCAAAGAACCCTGCTTTTCCCCAATGCCAACCCTACACCAAAGACTAGTACAGTGGTACCTCTGGATGCGAACGGAATCCGTTCCAGAGCCCCGTTCCCATCCAGAGCAGAACACAATCCACGTCTGCACGTTCGTGGGTCGCGATTCGCCACTCCTGCGCATGACATCATTTTGAGCATCTGCGCATGTGCGAGTGGCAAAACCCGGAAGTAACCCGTTCTATTATTTCTGGGTCACTGTGCAACGCAACCTGAAAACGCTCAACCTGAAGCGTCTTTAACCCGAAGTATGACTGTACTCAGTTACTTAGTGGTAACCCCCATTACTTCCGAGAAGACATGAATAGCATTGTACTGTAACTTTACAGTGAATTCTTAATGAGAACCTGGTCATTTGCTCCTGCGCAGCAGGTGACATGCATAAACCTCTTTCCAAAGTTTTATCATTTTGCATTTGCCATTAACATCCACCCACACATACTGTGCAGTAGTATTTTCAGAAAATAACTTCTAAGGAGTACCTAATCTCAATGAGCCCACCACAGGAAAGATGTATACTGATGTATACTGATTTCTAGGAAACAAGGAAGGGCAAACTAAAGAGGCTTCAAGGACTCGAAAATGAGACAAAAGCAGGAACAAGAGAAGCAGGATGGGGAAGCGGAAGATCCTTAGGACTCCAAGGATTTCTCTTGCCTGATCTCCAAATAACTCGCTCATTAATCACGGCTCAAACTTCACTCACATTTATGAACACTGAAAGGAATGACAAGCCAGGTTGGCTTATCCCACAAAAATCAATTAGAAAGCCTTCAATATCTTTCTTCATAACTTACTTTCTAGGAGGGCTACAGACTGACTTCTTCTCCTTCTCCTTCTTCTTCTCCTTTTTAAAGAAAGTTCATAGTAACCCTGAAATCATTACCTAAAAAGGTTCTGCAACAGTCTATAAGAAGTCAGCCAATCTATGCACATTTGGAAAATAATACTGATTATAAAGGGCCAGCATCAGTTTCACCAGATCTTTTTTTGATAGAGTTACTAGCCTGGTAGATCAGGGAGATAATGTGATCACAGCATATATTGATTTCTACAAGGCTTTCAGCAAGACCCCCCACAACATTATTGCAGGCAAACTGTTAGATGGGTTTGTAGCTAGCTGAAGGGCCATACCTACTAAAAAGTACTCATCAATGGCTCCCCATCAACTTAGAGGGAAGTGATATGGGTTCAGATCTGGGTCAATAATTGTTCAACATATTTATAAATGGAGCAAGTCCAAAGGAGGGCAACAAAGATTAAAGATTGCAGAGGACATCTGGAAAAAAAGTCCTGACTCTCAGCTCGGAATGGTGGCTTCTCTTTCATTTGAGGTTTTAAGTAGATGTTACATGACTGCCTATCAGGAATGCTACATGTGAATTTTCAGCCTCAACAGGTATTACAACTAAATAAAAATTCAACCTTCCAACTCTTGAGTGTGTGTATGAGAGGGGTGGGGGTGGGAGAAGATAAAGTTAGCTTGCACAGAATAAAGCAGTAATGCACTATGCTCAGCTGAATAAACAAATTGTCCTGGGTGGATATTATAGAACAGTATATACAAAGCAAGCTATCTTTAAGGCGATTCCATATCAAAACCAAGACAGATACTATTGTAAAACCCAATTTGACTAAAAAAGCTGGAGCCAAACAAGTTCTCTTCCGATAAATAGTCTGTATTGAGACTCCTACTAGTGACAGATGAAGTCTAAGAGCAGTCTGGTATTCAGAGAATCAGTTTAATTACTGCCATCCTGATTTTATGAAATGTTCAGCTCATAGCCCCAGTGGAACTGAAAGACAAAATGAATCCTGCTTCCTTGGTTTTAAGTCAGAATGGATAAGAGATGGAAGGATATAACACAACCCATACGTAATAGTGATTGTGGCAAGACACTGTTTATGTGAAGAATTTTAAAAACAAAACAAACTCAGGGTCTTGCTCATCATAGGCAAGGTTTAAGATCCACATTAAATGAATTGTAACACTGTTATTTGAAGACACTGAATGCAAACTGAGAATGCTGGAATAATGGGGTGATTTAGCATCTGGAAATGTTTTTAAAAGAAAATATCCACACACTAACATATATCTGAACAAAAAAGTTGTGCCTGAATACCAGCACTATTAGTGCTCCCTTATTCCACCACCCTTTCTTTTGTCATGTTTTTGGGAGGGGAGGGCACTGAGATTTCTTATCTATTTTATAAAGTGTATGTTTTTATTGTATCATTGGTTCCTGGACTATGAAGCCTTTTAAAAAAAATTCCTCATGAAGATATTATATACTTCTGCATTACAAAATTATGTCAGTAAAATCTTGTATTTCATCCTTGGCATCCCTAGGAGTAGGTGAAACACAAAGAAGCTCAGTTTCCTCGAGTACCACATGGGTTTAATCTTTGATTAATTGAACAAAAACTAAAAAAACCCCCAACCCAGACGTTATTTCTTTTAATCACAGGAAAGATAACTCTTCTGTGGCTTTACTGGTAAGAGAGCCAGCAGATGTCTGTCTGGTCTGGAGGGAATTTCCCTTTCTCAAGAGAAAACAGCTTAAATAGAAGAGGAACAACCATATGCTGACTATGCACTGCTTAACAGATGACGTAGACATGCATCCACTACAATGGTGAAAGGAGACTTTTAAATTAAATTTCATTTAACATGCAATGCAATCAGCTGAAAGCAATTTACATGCTGGATCCAAGTTAGGTCAGATGATTGTCATCTGAATTATCTGGACACAAAAACAGAAAGCTAGCTTACTGAGCAACGTGATTGTTATAAAGATGATGAAATCAAAATGAGTGACCCTCAGTGTTTTTTTAGGGTTTATAAAAGGTCTTTTAGGGTTTATATTTTCTTGAGGGAAATGCCTGTATAAAGCTCTTAAACCATATTTTTTATCACCTAAGTGACAAGACCCTAAATAATCCTTTGCAATGCCAGCACAAATTCAGAAGAAGAAAAAAATGTTCAAGACAAATAAAAGCCCTCAAGCACAATCTTAAATTAAAGAACCTAAAAAGAGCTCTACCTACTCCAGCCTCCCCTTTGCCATACTGACCAGATGCCTCTGGGAAGATCACATGCAGGACATTAAGAGAGTAATCCATTCCCACTGTGGTTCTCCAGTAACTGACATTCCATCGAATTGTCTCTGAACCTGGGGGTAGTATATAGATCAGTGTTTCCCAACCTTGTGCCTCCAGCTGTTTTTGAACTACAATTCCCATCATCCCTGACCACTGGTCTTGCTAGTTAGGGATGATGGGAGTTGTAGGCCAAAAACATCTGGAGGCCCAAGGTTGGGAAACACTGATATAGATGTTATGACTAGCAGTCATTCACAGCCTTACCTTTAGTGAATGTCTAATCCCATTTTCAAGTCATCTAGTCAATGGCCACCACTGCATCTTGTAATCAATTCTATAGCTTGTACACTGCAAATACCTAGAGAGCACCTGGCTGGGGAAGACTTCATAGAATTACAGAATCATAGGATCAGAGTTGGAAGGGACCCCAACAGTCATCTAGTCCAACCCCCTGCAATGCAGGAATCACAGCTAAAGCATCCATGAGAGATGGCCATCCAACCTCTGTTTATAAACCTCCAAGGAAGGAGAATCCACTAATCTTGTGAGTGTTTGTTCCACTGCTGAACAGCTCTTACTGTCAGAAAGTTTTTCCGAATCTTTCGTTGGAATCAACCTGAAGCCATTGGTTAGAGTCCTACCCTCCAGAGCAGGAGAAAACAAGCATGCTCCCTCCTCCATGTGACAGCCCTTAAGATATTTGAAGATGACTATCATATCTCCTCTCGGTCTCCTATTTTACAGGCTAAACATACCCAGCTCCTTCAAGTACTCCTCATAAGGCTTAGTTCATAGGCGCCGACTCCATGGGGCTTGAGGGGGCCCGAGCCCCCTCAAAAATTCGTTTGGGGGGCTCTGCCCCCCCAATAATCTCCGGCGCCCCTCCAGCAGAGCGCCATCGCCGCCCCTCCCCCAGCCCAAAATGCACAGGGAGGGGCGGGCTGCATGCCTCCTGCCCTCCCTCCCGAGCAAAAGCTCCACCCAATTTCCTTTGGAGCTGATTAATAGGCGCAGCACGCTCTCCCCTATTCGCTCACGAGGAGGCGGTGCCACTTTATTTGCATATTCATGAGCTTATTTATTATTCATGAGCTTTCCCGGGCCCCCCCAATATTTTTTATAAGTCCGCGTCCCTGGCTTAGTTTCCAGACCCCTAATCATCTTGGTTACCCGCCTTTGCACACATTCCAGCTTGTCAACATCCTTCTTAAATTGTGGTGCCCAGAATTGGACACAGTATTCTAGGTGTTGTCTGACTAAGGCAGAATAGTGGTACGATTACCTCCTTTGATCTGGACACTCTACTTCTGTTGATGCAACCTAAAATAGCATTAGCTTTTTTTGCTGCTGCATCACACTGTTGACTCATGTTAAGCTTGTGGTCCACCAAGACCACCCAGATCTTTTCACATGTACTGCTAGTAAGCCGGATGTCCTCCCATGCTATATTTGTGCATCTCGTTCTTCCTTCCCAAAGTGCAGAACCTTACATTTGTCCCTACAGAAATTAATTTTGTTAGCTTGTGCTCAGTTCTCCAATCTGTTATGGTCATTTTAAATTCTGATTCTGTCTTCTGTGGCATTAACTACCCCTCCCAGTTTGGTGTCATCTGCAAATTTGATGAGCATCCCCTCAATTCCTTCATACTAGTCATTTATAAAAACATTGAACAACAATGAGCCTAGGACAGAACTCTCAAAGAACCCAAATGATTAATGAAAAGGGACTTATCTTTGCAGAGGTGATTTTGACTTTTTTCCAGAAAAGCATGTACTTCTGTAGGTTGGATAATTTTACTGAGGTGTTTCTGGTAGGTGTGCTTGGCAATCCTGGCAATGTTTTGGTCACTTTGTAAAATGAAGAGATGACCAAAGCAATTAACTTAGTAGCTCCTAAGTGCCATCTCCCACACTGTAAAGCTTGCTTGGCTCTTTGGTTTAGAAATCTCAAACCAATAAAACAGGTTAGGAGATAATTAGAGTGACAAAAGATGTGTCATTCAGACACAGATAAGAGCTCAGTATCAAGCCTGTAGATGGGATGAAGGTGAAGCAGTAATACTTTTTCTACATCATTATATATCTGGAAATACATCAGTTGGCTCAGAAGCTACTTAAGCTTGAGCCATGTGGAGTTGAGGGAACCATTGGAGGCCAGATATTTACTAATCACCTTAAAGACAAAATCACTCACATTGGACTAGATGCCACATTTTTAAATGGGTAGATCCAGAAAAGTGACCAGTGTTTCATCTATTGCATGAATTGCATGATTAGTCTCTATTGTTGGCACAACAGGAGGTGAACAAGGAACTTGGGGGAGTCTGACCTATCTGTTGTAAGCACCTTTGCTCTCCGCAACTTATAATTTCTAGTAATGAGGGACTGTCTGCCTGGGTTCAGGATATTATAAATGACTTTTTGGCAGATGGGTGGTCCTGACTACTTCAAGGACGTGTTTGCAAAGGCCACATCTGAATATAACTTCATTGGGCATTCTTTGGATTATAGTAACAACTGCCTAGTTACAAATGTCTCTTTCTTGGGCAAGGTTTTGCAGTGAGAGTTTGCCAGTCAACTAGGCAGTGAACATAAAATAGGACATGATAGCCAGACAATGAGCCTTTTTGGGGGAGGGTGTGTGTGACACATGCATTAGAGCAGGGATGTCCAACAGATCGATTGCAATCTACTGGTAGATCCCCGTGATGTTTCGGTAGATCTCAGCTCCCTTTCCTCTGCATCAGTAAATCTGACTCCTGCCCTGCCCCCTCATCCCACCCTCCATTGCTGTTTGAACTCAGGAAGGGAGGATGGAGTTCCCTCTGTGTGATGTTTTTTAGATCACTGCCAGATTTTTATTCTGAAAGTGGATCGCAGTCTCTTGGGAGTTGGCCACCCCTGCACTAGAGACACATGGAGAAGGGTAATATGTATATATGTTTATCTGCTAATTCTAGAAGCCTGGGGGGGCAGATGAGATAACTTGTGCACTTACAGATAGGTAGCCGTGTTGGTCTGCCATAACTTAGTTGGTCTTTAAGGTGCTACTGGAAGGAATTTTTTTATTTTGTTTTGACTTGTGCACTTAGTTTTACTTAAGGCAGCCATGACTAGTCAATCTACTGAGCTTTTGTTAGGAGCTGAATGGAATGGAGCTGGCATGTAAAACAAGCAAGTCTTCAATCACCTAATGCCTTGGAGTAGAATTCAAGCAATTCAATTCACAATACTGTTTATGATGAGTTGTCTATACACATACTTTTGCATATCTTAATTGGAAGCCAACCTTGGTGCCTCTTTAAGCATTGGATCAAAGCTGAAGAAATTCCTGGCTTGTTTTCTAGAGGGAGGAAGAAATGTCTAAGAAAACAGTACAGGCAATAATACTGTTTCTGATTCTAATAAGATCATGGTTATGCCAAATAAATCAGATAATGTTGGTGAATTGTGAGACCCTCACACAGTTAGTGTTATTGAACAAGTAGTTCATTATTTAAATCTGCCATATATAGCAGAGGGTCAGGGGAAATAAGAAAAAGCTGCCTCTTTTTTAATCAGTATCAGTGTAGCTGATGTAGTATCAATCAGTGGATAGTTGCAAAGAATGTGAAACCTGGTAAGAAACTATCCTCATCTCTCTCACCAAACTCCCATGGGAAAGATAGACAGACATTATCTTAATAATTAAACCTGCCTCCCATCATCTCCTAAGTGATCTTTTTTTATCTGGGGTCTCAGTCATAATTAGTTGATAGCAGTTAACTGTTTGGCAAACCCTGATAGCTTATCAATTAGCATGGTATAAGCCTTCAAATGAGAATCCACATGAGGAAGAGCACATTTCCACAATCAACAGAGTACAAGACAGTCACACTAGCTGCACTGGAAACATATTCTGCTTCTGGCAGAACACCAACATTAGCACTTCAGAACAATACCAGTAAGAGGCTTGTTGGCACACGATTGTGCAAAGTTATTCACCAGCATCTGGTTATTATTAACACTCTGGTTCTGGTCTAGCCTCCTGGGCAGAATCAGGAACTGTTGAATCTGTCTTTGTCTTTAGCTCTACTTTAAATATCTACAGATAAGTTCTATATCCCCCAAGACAAGACTTGTTTCAAGGATTACATTCTAAATTTTAAAATACTCTTAAACCTAGCACCTAACTGAGCCTGTAATGCAGCTAGAAACGTACAAAAAAATACTAACCAAAAATCCTATGCAACAGAACACTACAGCAAATCAGTGCAGCTGGACTAGATTATGTACTCCACTTACTCATGCCAGGAGGAAAAGGAACTTGGTTGCTTTCTGTCTCTGGCGGCTTTGGGTAAAGTACTCAAAATATATGATACCCCCATTTATCTGGCATTTTCTTCCTTTTTTTACACAGCTGCAAGAATTTCAGCTATTTCAATGTAATAAACTCCAGACTAAGGTAAATAGCTTGGCTAGTGTGTCATCTCCTAAGTGTTAGTAGCAATATGAACCCTTTTGCATTCTGGACCAAACAATTAAAAAAAAGAAAAAAGATTATGCTGTTTCACATACTGCCCCAAATTTCTGCTCAAACCTTTGTGAGTGACTCAGAGCCTTACTACACTTCAATCTTCCTACACAAATCCTTCCTAAACTAAAACACAACAATATACTGTACGACAAATACTGAATAAGCTTCATGCAAAATGAAATAAATAAATAAACAAACAGAAAGAAGAAACTTAAAATTTCTATTTTGTTATGTGTGGAGCTGGCCATATGTAGTGTGTTCATGTACACATGGCACAGTTAATGGTTTTCTATACTTGGGGAAAGAGGTATCTATGGAAGGCAGTAGTGTCTATGAAAGGCTGGAATGTAAGAATTTTCACTGCAGAATTATAGGTCCTTCCTAGCTTTGGTTTTATTTTTGTGTCCTTTTGACTCTTATCCAGTCCAATGCCAGCCTTGTTCCTTTCAATGGCCCAGTGAGGAGGTGAACAACATTACACCCTCCATGAAAAATGCTGCTTGGGAACGGGAAAGAAAATTAGGAGAATTTTCTCTAGGTTCAAGGTACGGTATTTGTAACAAGTGTTCCAGTAAGCTAGACTTACAGTATCCTCTTCCAGGATAGTCCATTTAATTCCTCATGTTTTCACACACATCCTCAGTATGTTCAATCTTCATTGACTTGCTTCTTGTGGGGGGCGGTGTATAAGGATTTGTTATACTTCTGCAAACATTGGAGTTTGCTCACACCTGTGGATACCTCCCTTTTGTGTGTATGAATAGTGTGGGTCTGGCTACACACAGAGACAGAAGGTGTTTGCTACTAGTTTATAGGATTTCTTTTTGCCCTGTTTTCTGTTCATCCCAGAAAATCATCCCAGAATTAAACAGAAAACTTGAAAGCCTAGACCAAATCTTCTGTTAAATGACACTCAGTGATAATCTGTTGTGCTGCTGGCTAAAGTAGCAAATGACATTTCTTGAAATCTCCAACATTTCTATGAATAGAAAAAGCTAATATAACCATATGCTTTTTTGAAATACTGTATATACTACCTTGCAAAACAGAAGCTTATACAAAAAAAAAATGTTATCTTATTGCACAGGAAGTAAGATTTTAAATGTCATCTCATTTTTAAAAGCCTTAAACAGGCATCTAGTAACTCAAGATACCAACTGCTCTTATAGCTGTAATACAGTAATACTCAGTTTACAGCAAATAGAAAATAGGAAAGTTTTTTAAAGTGCTTATGAACAGCTGTTCAGTTAAACCTTTTAATGCCTCAACAGCCTTTTAAATTCTACTGCTTCTAGGTACATCTTCAGAAAACATATTTTCCCCATGCCTGAGGTTTGCTTCAAAAAGAAAAGTAAAAAATCTGCTTCGAAATCTACTCTAACAGATTAGAGTAGTGTTGTAATAAAAATTACCTTCACCCTAACCCAATTTTATTCTGTGTTGTCCCCATCTGTTGAAAAAGTGCTGCATGCATTCTCAAAACATAAAGTAAGTACTGCCAGATATGATCACCAATTTGAGGAAGGAAGGCTTGTTACAGAAGCCACTTTTTCTCTATCCTGGTTACAGATGATTTAGTGCTGAATTTATTTATTTCATACAATTTATAATCTGGGAGATAGTAAACAAACAAACAAAAAACCTCAGCTTTACAAAATGAATAAAACAGTAAAATTATCAGTAAAAAGGGTTAAAAACAACTATTTAAAACATCAAAAATAATTAAAATGAACAATAAAAACAGATTAAAACACATGTCACCATTCTACATATCTGAATGCCAAGCTAACAGCAGCTACCATTTGAGTAGTATGGAGATCTTTGTGCACAGTGCCAAATATGCACCCTGAAGCTAGTTTTGCAGGTCATGGCCTGAGGATGCAAGTCACATTCAACTATAGTGAATGAATGATCATCTGCTGTTTTTGTGGACCAGAGTGGCACCATATAGTCTCTTATCAATGTCCTATTAATCTTGGTACTTTCTGAGCAAAGAGCTTTTAAAACGCAGCTCTCCTCAAGACTGTATGTTAAGGATAGTGATTCTATTTCAAAATATGAGGATTGTATGATTGCATTGGGTAAGAAGTTACGCAACAACAATAATTTTTACTAAGAAAACAGACTAAACATGACTGATGTGGGGGAAAGTCTTTAGGAGGTAATCATAAATCTCAACACTAAAATACTATTTATTGGAACTGTTTATTTCAGGGGTGACTAATCTGTGATCCTTCCATCAGGCTCAGTCATCTGGGCCAAGTGTCAAAAATGATGGGAAGTGCAGATCAGCAACATCTCTACTGTCCTATATCCTTCCGATATACCTTATATGAATCATACTTTTCTTGGAAAGCCTGGAACAAATTTACATTCTGCTTAACCAAATTTATTAAAACAGTTGTTTGCTATGAAACAATCCATACTCTTCTAAGCAAGCCTGCCCAGGGTTAGCTACAATGAGTTTTTTGTTTTGTTTTAATATATATATATTTAAAGCTTACTGATTTAACTTTTCCAACATGCATCTCTAGCAAATGTTAGTCACAATACATCACTCTTTTAATACTAACAGTTTTAAGTGTATATTGAAAGAAAAACTTTTAAGAAATCTCAAAAGGCTGGCATTTTAGCACCCAAACAGCATTTGCTTTTCCTTATTTCGAATACAAAAAAATGCAGTATGCTTTAAGTGTTTATGTCACTGCTAGATTCTTGTCTGGACTTAGAGAAGTAAGCAATGCTTCATCTCCCTGTGAAAACTGATCTCTATAGAGGAAAAATTGCCCTGCATAGTTTTGACAAGAACATGCCCTTTACCACATTACATAGGACCTTTAACTACCAGAGAACATGTCCCTGTAGATGGTAATCTGAACCTGGTTATATTCCACAAAAACAAATAACACTGAATTAATTTAAGTACATTTCAAATAATCAAAAAGCTGGGTTCAGAAACTCAAGAAAAGAACTGAGCAGATTTCAGTAGTAATATGGCAGCTCTTAAGAGTGGGTTCTGCTTCCATACTATCATTGTCTTTGCTAGCAGAAAATGTTTTAGGAGTTGGCTGCATGCCCCATCAACTTCCATCAACTTAAAGCCACATCTGGCTGTGAGTCTGACAGGTAACCTAAGAAAAGTTTACTAAAAACAAATGTGTACAACAAAATAGAAAGAACAGCAGCTAAAATTCCTTGCAGGAATACAGAACAGTGTTTATTGAGCATCAAAGAATTACAGCTTCTATGTTCTGCTTATGATTTTGTTCAGTTTTCCAAAACCATATATTACATATAATGTTAGAGGTCACATTTTATTTTCATTACTCTACTTTAGTATAGTCAATGTTTTTAGCTTATCTCCGGTTAAGCTGCTTTCAGTATCCAAAATTTTCTAACCATTGTATCAGACATCAACAATACTTCTATTTTTCTACTATTTCAATATTTATTTTCCTATATAGCTTTCCACAATGTGATTTATGATCAGTAAAATACATAAAAAGATGCAACAATAAAATCCCATTTCATTCAACAATTAAAGTAAATCGTATACATATGGCCCAATTCTTCTAACCCAATATCAAGCATCATATTTCAATCTCCAAGTACCATTCTACAAGAGGTGTATCTTTAAAGCTAGTTTTAAAAAGGTTAGGATCTCTTTTTACCCAGTATTTCACTGAAACTATTTAATCAGGTGGAAAATAAGCCTGACAATGTTGAAAACAAACAAACAAACAAACAACAATATAAAACTTCCTAATTAACAGTTCACTCAATACTCACTCATATAGCTCAGAATATGTAGCTGCAAATAAAAATACTGTCATAGAAATACATACAGTATAGGAAATAATTCCAGGGAAAGGGAATTTGAAAACGACAGAAGCAAAAGGAAAGCAGGCATCACCTACTCTACTTGCCAATACAACAGGTCTCAACATGGGTAGAAGTACAGTACTCTTAATAACCTCCAAATAACTCTGTTTACATTGGACATTGAGGAAGACAAACAAGAGCTTTGCTCTCCTCCTAACTGCATTATAACAAGAAACTCCTTTCAGCCTTCTGTCCTTGGTTTGGAAAAGATAAGAAACGGGGTGGGGGGCACCTTCCTGCATTTCTCACAATTTCCAAATGACTGGTTAAGTTATGAGACAACCCTGCCCATCACGTTTTCTGACAAGCACACAGGACTTTGGGAACGCAGTATTGTGAGCAGGTTTCAATAAGATTAAAAGACAGTGGCTGAGATTTATGCTGTTTCATATCTAAATCTGCGTTGTCTTCCAAGAACTGTCTGCATGCTGGAACGGAGGCAAACACTTCATTTCACTTATGCAGCAATTTGAATAAGCTTAGAAACAGAAATTGAGGAAAACCCTTTACGAACTCTGTATTCCTGTAACATAACTGAAGTCCCTTCCTGTCTTCCATCCTTCCTTCTGTGCATGCCAGGAGACTTGGGGTTGTGGGAATAAACAAGGTGACCCATGGCAAGTAAACATCACATATTTGAGAAGGAGAGCCTCATGGCTGGAAATAGTTGTATGTAGGTGGGGAGAGAGACATTGCAAAGGCAAGAAGAGGGAACTCCAATCCAACTGTAGGATCAAGGGGATAGTTTGGAAGACCAGAAAACAGGCACTGATACAGAAACTTAAAGATGGGAAAGGGGAGCAAACAGACAAATGACAAGGAGCCTAAATAACTACAGCAGAATGCCTTTCTTTCACCATAACTGGAAAAGTGCAACTTGATCCTGTCAAAGCTCCTAAAAACTACAGTTTACAAGGCAACTGAATTTCTCCTATGCCAATAAACCACAACACTTCTCTCTTGAAAAACTGATTAATGTCCCCTCTCTTTCTTGCAGATATCCACTTCTCTTTTATGCTAAGTTCCATTCCTTCTTTTCCCTTTACTTGGCTTCTGTGTGTGTGTGTTTGAGAGAGAGGGGGCGGGATGCCTCTGATTGCATCATCACTATTCTTCCACTGGAATGACATGGTGCTAATGTTTTTAATAAATATCTAATTCTTACCATTAAGCCTCTTGTTGTATTTCTGATCAAGAGAGCTCATTTTGAGGGTAATAAGCGCACTTAAAAACAGAGAAGTGGAATGGCAGTAATAATACTTTAGCACTGATTTAATCCTTAATCAAATCTGATGCCATTTAATAGAGAACAAGTATATTCATTTAGTAGACATTTTAGATACTGAACTAAACAAACAACAAAACTAAACAAACGACGAAATTCCCAGAGTATAAAGAAACCAACATACATCTACCATGTACCAAAACTGATAATTTTACAATATGACCCTAAAATCTACCACAAAATACACAATCAGTACCGCACATGCATTTTTAAAAACTTTGTGTACCAGTTCATGTAGCTTTGCAGACAGGGGGGGGGGGGAATCAAACATTTTCTCAGGCACTTCCTGTACAAGGTTTGAAGTACATTTAAACAGAACCATTCTATCTAACTGACACTGAAATGCTGGGGACATGCCCAATTTTAGCATTGTTTATCCTGCATGAAGGCAATGGGGAAGTTTTTATTTCTGCTAATGCTTCAGAAAGATATTTCTGCTTAGTATTCTTTACCAATTGCACAACTCCCAGCATATTTCATATCTGCTGATCAATAGTGCATACTTGTGTGGAGAACATGCCAGAGTGAATGTAAGTAAACTGTAGGCCTCTAGTACACTTAGCAAGTTCTGTTAAATACTGTAACAGAGTGTCAACGTGAGCACACTAAAATGAATGACAAGACATGTGGCTGCAACACCCCTCAGTAGATGCAAGAGTGTGCAAGGATAACCTCACAGCATTTTGTAACTAATTGAAACCATTTTTTACTCATTAAAACACTTAAGAAATGTGTCATTACATTTTTTTCTCCCCTTTGCTTAGCTCAGAATTGCTCAGTGCCATATGTACTGCTGAATACAATTAGCTTATTGACCATATAGTCAAAACAAAAGCAGATATTCTAATTTACTTAGCCATATTCATAATCTGCTTGTGTGAATATAAACATTATATACAAGTGTTAGTAGAATGCTAATGTTCTGCACTCAAACGTAACTAAATATCTTATTTGTATACATTGAGCTCAGACATGAAAAGCTAATGACCTCTCTGTATTTAAAATTCCACTCAAGCAGCTGCTTCTAAGGTGGCTACCAGTGATGGATAAAGAGGAGAAATACTTACTTGCTACTTCCAGCGATGCATTGTGGCTCACAGCTTCACCAAGGTAATTCCTTGCTACACAGACATAGACTCCTTCATCAGGCCTGCTTTTGCGGCCATGAACTATCCGTAAGAAAAATAAAGATCCACTTGGCAGCAACATCCGATGAGAACGAGGATCATCTTTGTCTGTTTCAACCCTTTCTCCTCCTTTATACCATTCAATAGTTGGTGTGGGCCTGCCTTCAGCCTTACAGTTCAAAGTTGCTGGTTCTCCTTTAGAAACGATTAGATCCGAAGGATGTTCAACAATGCGAGGTGGGGAATCCTCTTGGCGAAGACGGGAACCTAAGGAGGGTAAATGTGAATAAAAAATTAAATTTCTACTTCTGGTTAAGATGTAATGGAAATGCTGTGGCTTGGATTTAAAATGGTGCACTTGGAAATCAACAAGTACTTCCTGGTCATTCTTATAGTTAGCTTGATGTCATCTAGTTGGTTAAGATTTTATTACGATAATGGGCGATTATATATTCTTCCAAGTTAGCATTTACAAGATATTTATTGCTATTTAACATGCTTGCCACTATGACCAGAGTTTTTAAAGCAGTTCACAGTAAACATTTAAAAGCAGTACAATACTTTAAGAATTGATTGGTTGCTTGTAGTATTCCTGTACTCTTAACATAAGATCAATACAATCATGAAATCGATGAAGTCAGTGAACGTGAGGAAGCAATATATAAATACACATCTCCAAAAATTCAGCACATTTTGATCAAAGTATCTTTTAAAGAGTACTATCTTCAGCTGCCTCCTAAAGGAAAGATAAGCATGGATGATTTTTAACTTCCAGAACAAAACTGGGGCATTATCACAAACTGGCTTCTGATTTTGTGACCCCACTGTTCCACAGTCAGGCAGTCGTTTGACACTTTCCAGAAAGATAGATTGCATGAAGAGTCTGCAAATGCTAGGTTCAAATATATAAAATGCAGATTTTCTTCATGCATAAAGTGGGGCGGGGTGAGAGACAAAACACAAGGAACTGCCTGTGAATATATTTCCACCTAAGTGCTGTAATAAAGTCACTCTTATCTGAAACATTCCATAAAATTCCTTAAATTGTAGTGTGCTGTATTTTTCATGAAGAGAAGAGTGGCACATATAACACATTAACCACAAATTTGATGACAGCCGCCAGAGGGGATGTAACAGCTTTGACATCTGAGTAATCTTTTTCCACAGCTATACTTTTAATTTCTATCCTTATATTCAAGTTATTTAAGTTCCAATTTGTGTTTTATTTAGTAGAAGCAACTTTATGTATCAACATAAATCTTACAAAGGGCACAAATCCTGTAATTTTCTTGTCAGAAATCTGTCCCAGAAGGGTTAGTTGGTGAACACAGAAACACAATACTTATTAGTTACATACTTTATCTACAAAGAACCCACATTTCTCCTTCTAAAAGCTGATAATCACTGCAATAGAGGAAACTAACAAACTTGCACAACCTGCTTTAGTATAAATTTCACATCTCAGACTGAAAGATATAGCATGCCAAATATTCAGTGCCTTTGGTTAAAAGAGCAATTACTGTGTACATAACACTGATCGACTTCACACAATTCATTTGCAAACTAATACCAAGATTCTGACAAAATTTAATTTCCTCAGTTGGTTTTTAAATACAAAGGGGTTGTACAAAGAGCAGGTGCAACAGACTGGTTGGAAGCATGAGATGTGAGCCAGAACATCTTTGGTTCAGGTG
Source organism: Podarcis melisellensis (assembly GCF_964234715.1). Lineage (NCBI taxonomy): Eukaryota > Metazoa > Chordata > Lepidosauria > Squamata > Lacertidae > Podarcis > Podarcis melisellensis. The sequence continues at coordinate 60,385,976 of NC_138531.1, forward strand.
AGCCCAGATATGAACAGACCAGATAGTGCACTAGGTGTGAAAATACTGGAGTGCACTAGGAAGTAAGCAAATACTCGGAAGCACATCTTGTTTTTAAAAACTAACACTATCACTTTTTAGATTCAAACAAAGACAAAAGCTGCAATTATATTGTTCATGGCAATTGGTGGTATCAAAATAAATCATACCACAATTTCATAGCTGTCAACTTACAGATTTGAAAATAAGGGACCAGCAGCCTTGAAAATAAGGGACCAGCAGTCAGAATAAGGGACCTGCAGCCTCACCTGTTCCTTTTTTAAAAAAAAATAATTTTTATTCATTTTCCAAATACATAATAAGAGACAAACAATACACAAAACAAAAACATACAAAACATTTAAACATGTATAATTTCATAATCTTATTTTCATGCACCTTCTTTCCCCTGACTTCCCCATACCTCCCTTTCGCTGCATCCTTATTTTACAATTCTTTAGCAACTCCTCTGGTCAATAATCTATTTAATTCCCTTTCATTAAATTTTCTTTAATTTGTTAATTACAGCTGTAATTCTCTAATTCTTACCCCTTGACATCTTAACACTCCTCAACTTTACAACAATTTTTAAGATATATTTTAAATTTCTTCCAATCCTCTTCCACTGTCTCTTTCCCCTGGTCACGGATTCTGCCGGTCATCTCTGCCAGTCCCATGAAGTCGATCACCTTTGTCTGCCATTCTTCCAGAGTAGGTAGTTCTTGCATCTTCCAATACTTTGCCAGAAGAATTCTTGCTGCTGTGGTGGCGTACATAAAAAAGGTCCTATCTTTCTTTAACACCAATTGGCCAACCATAACCAGGAGAAAAGCCTCAGGTTTCTTAGGAAAAGTCCACTTAAGGACTTTCTTAATTTCATTATAGATCATTTCCCAAAAGGCTTTAATCTTCGGGCAGGTCCACCAAAGGTGGTAAAAGGTACTTTCAGTCTCATTACATTTCCAACATTTATTATTGGGCAAATGATAAATTTTTGCAAGCTTGACTGGGGTCATGTACCACCTATAAATCATTTTCATTATATTTTCTTTTAAGGCATTACATGCCGTAAATTTAACACCAGTGGTCCATAACTGTTCCCAGTCAGCAAACATAATGTCATGACCGATATCTTGTGCCCATTTAATCATAGCTGATTTCACCGTTTCATCCTGTGTATTCCATTTCAACAGCAAGTTATACATTCTTGACAGATTCTTAGTATTGGGTTCTAACAATTCTGTTTCTAATTTTGACCTCTCCTTCTGAAACCCTATTTTCCTGTCCTGTTTAAATGTCTCATTTATCTGATGGTAATGCAACCAATCTCGGACTTTGGACTTTAATTTCTCATAACTCTGAAGTTTAACCTTTTCACCATCTTGTTCTAAAATTTCACAATATTTTGGCCATTTAGAGTCCATGTTAAGTTTTTTCACCTCCTTAGCTTCCATTGGTGACAACCACGTGGGAAATTCAAGGAGAAAAAATTTTGATAGTTGGAATTTATGCACCAAATGAAGGGAAGGCTGAATTCTTTAAGAAGTTGCACGAGACTTTAATGGACTATTTCGACTATAAAATAATAATGATGGGAGATATGAATGGAGTCGTCTCCACAAACATGGACAAAGCACAAAGACAAGTGATATCCAAAGAAGGGAGACTACCAAAGACTTTCTTTGAGATGACTGAAACTATGGACTTGATCGATATGTGGAGAACAAGGAACCTTCTTGAGAGAGAGGGAACTTTTTTCTCTGAAGCAAAAATGACATGGACAAGAATTGACCAAATCTGGGCAACTAGCAGTCTGGCGCCAAGAATAAAAAAAGTAGAAATCTGCCCAAAAACCTGCTCCGACCATAATGCGGTAAAGATGGAGATGAAATTAACAACAACTGGATCCTTTAGATGGAGAATGAATGACACCCTATTTAGAGATGAAGAGATTTATAAGAAGGCCCAAAAAACACTGAAAGATTACTTTGAGATAAATTTGAGAACAGATGTGGAGAAAAGAACAATCTGGGACGCTAATAAGGCCGTGAGGCGAGGTTTCCTAATTCAACAGAACTCTATAAAGAGGAAAAAACAAAATGAGAGGAAAGAAAAAATCTTGGAAAAAATGAAAGAAGGGGAAAAGAAATTGAGGTCTAAACCAAAGTCTCATGAGATTCTGAGAGAAATAAAGTACTACCAGATGCAATATATGGAACTGATGAATCAAGAGATAGAATGGAAAATAAAGCAAATGAGACAAAAGACATTTGAATCAGCAGATAAATGTGGGAAACTTCTGTCATGGCAATTGAAAAAGAGGCAGAAATTGAACACTGTGACAAGTTTAGAAATGGATGGAAAGATTATCCACAAACCTAATGAGATAAGTAATTGTTTTCAAAGTTTTTTTAGGAAATTATATGCACAAGGGCCAGTTAACGAACAAGAAATAGAAGAATTTATTAAAAAATATGGACTACCAAAAATTTCAGAACAAAGTAAAATGATTTTGAATGAGAAAATAACAGAACAAGAAATAGAGGGTGCCATTCAGAATATGCAACTGGGAAAATCACCAGGACCAGATGGTTTGACTGCTAGATATTACAAAGCGCTGAAGGAATGGTTAATACAACCACTGAAGGAAGTCTGTAATGAAATTTTGGAGGGGAAAAAGGCACCTGAATCGTGGATAGAGGCTTTTATCTCACTTATACCGAAAACAGAGACTGAAAAGAATCAGGTTAGAAACTACCGCCCGATATCTCTACTTAATGTGGATTATAAAATTTTTGCAGACATTTTGGCAAAAAGATTGAAGAGAGTGTTGTTAGGGGAGATTCATAAGGACCAAACTGGCTTTCTCCCAGGGAGATATATGTCAGACAATGTGAGGAACATTATAGACATTTTGGAGTTGTTAGAAGTGGACATTAATAGGAAGGCTGTTCTAATTTTTGTGGACGCGGAGAAAGCCTTTGATAATATTTGTTGGAGCTTTATGAAAAAGAATCTCCAAGGGATGGGGGTAGGCCAAGGTTTTGAAAACGGTATAGGTGCAATATATTCTAAACAAAAAGCAAAGTTAATTGTAAACAATGTGGTAACGGAAGAAATACCCATAGAAAAAGGTACACGACAGGGATGCCCAATATCCCCTTTGCTTTTTATATCAGTCCTGGAGGTTTTGTTAAACATGATTAGAAGGGACCAGTTGGTTAAAGGAATTCAGGTCGGAGTCAGACACTACAAGCTAAGGGCATTTGCAGATGACCTAGTATTAACCTTGCAACAGCCAGACACTAGTACTAAAAGAGTATTAGAACTAATTGAGATATTTGGTCAAGTAGCAGGATTTAAATTGAACAAACAGAAAATGAAAGTGCTGGAAAAAAATTTAACAATGGAAGAAAGAGAGAGATTTCAGAGTGAAACAGGTTTGGAAATAACGAAAAAAGTGAAGTACCTGGGGGTAAACTTAACATCTAAAAATGTGAACTTATTTAAGGATAACTATGAAAAATGTTGGACAGAAGTAAAGAAAGATCTAGAAATATGGTCAAGGTTGAGACTTTCCTTGTTAGGCCGAATTGCTGTTATTAAGATGAATGTATTGCCTAGAATGTTATTTTTATTTCAGACGTTGCAGATTTTGGACAAGATGGATTGTTTCAAGAGGTGGCAGAAAGACATATCTAAATTTGTCTGGCAGGGCAAAAAGCCCAGAATAAAATTTAAGATTTTAACTGATGCAAAAGACAGAGGGGGCTTTGCGCTGCCGGACTTAAGACTCTATTATGAATCGGCAGCTTTTTGCTGGTTGAAACACTGGTTACTTCTAGAGAACACAGACATTTTGGATCTGGAAGGGTATGATAATAGCTTCGGTTGGCATGCATATTTATGGTACGACAAGGCAAAGGTGTATAAAGGTTTTAAAAACCATATTGTTAGGAAAGCATTATACAATGTTTGGATTCGATATAAAGATTTGCTGGAAAGTAAAACTCCCAGGTGGTTGTCACCAACGGCAGCCTCACCTGTTCCAGGCACTCCAGTCTTCCTGTCCTCCTGCAGTCTGGTCAAACTCATGCTGGTAGCCTCGAGAACACTGTCTAACCAACTTTGTAACCAGAGGTTCAACTGAATAGAATCTGAATCACATGCACCACAAGGCCTATGCAGCCTCAACTTAAGATGGCTCCCCGGCCTGGCTTTGCACTGCAAAGTTTGCAGCAGCACGTGCAACAAAATGGCGTCCAGCATTCAAAAACCACCTCAGCTTGCATTAACTAGCCAAACACAAGGCATGCAAGCTCCACCCCCAGTCATTCTTAGACTTCTTATTGGGTGAGCAACACAGCCAAGCAACACAGTTGGAGCCTCCCTCCTCCCTGGCCGGCAGGGAGGGAGGGAGGGAGAGGAGCTGCTTCCTTTGAAATTTAAGGGACATCCATCAATAAGGGACAGCAGTGGGACATGGTGCTGGAATAAGGGGCTGTCCCTTCAAATAAGGGACACTTGACAGCTATGCAATTTAAATCAATTGGCTTAATTCCACGTTTCCAAATCATTTCATCTACAAGTGCTTTCTGTACAGTAAAAAACATTCACATCTTCTTATATGACTGGGAAGCTGCCTAACAGATGTACATAAGTAAAATAAACTCTCAAGTAGTATGGGATGCCCTAAATGTTTTTTTTAATGCACTTGCAAGTGACAGTTGCAACCAAAGCTCTGCCTCTTTTCAGTGTAACTGGTATATATTCACTTTCTTGATAAATTATGCAGCTTCTCCTTACATGCATACAGACATGCATTTGTTTAAGAAATATTTTTTAAATAAATCTGTAATTGGAATCTCATTCTGTTTTCCTGGAAAGGTAAGTGAAATGTCAAAACTGCCTATATGTCCTTAAAGTTATTTATTAACAGGATATGAAACCCAGTTCAGGAAACACCAGGGGTACAGAAGGTCAGCTGCTTCCAAGGTTTTCACAATGTATAATGCCCAATTGAAAGTCTTGTTAACCACTTATGGCCACATGAATCTACTTTGAATATTTAATATTTTAAGAATTGTTAACATCAGACATTCCTAACACCACCACACAGCCAGCTTTTAACAACAATAAAAATGGGCTGCATAGTGTAAGATGGGCACTTACTAGTTTAACCAGGTTGTTTAATCCAAAACAATTAGGGTCGTCCCCAAAAACAAATTAGAATAAGCAATTAATATACATTATATTAAATGGAAGAATAATGGATAGTATGGTGGTGTGAATCTTTCCTGTCCATCTTAAAGTTAAAATTCAGATCTTGAACTTCTAAAACAAACTGTTCATAATTCTGTCTATATATTGAAGAATAAATTCCCCAAACTAGTATTTGGAAGAGGGGAAAGGGGAAAGTTAGCTTTATGATCCGTCAAGTCTAAAAATGAAATGTCTGTTGAAAGTGTAGAAAACTCTGGGTAAATTACGCAAGAAGTAATTGTGCTATGGAATTGTGCTTGCACAAACAAGATTTGTTTAGGGATGTATAATAAAGTTAAAGTATTGCACCAAAAAGAAAACAACAACATGTTTTTATACCTATAAGGTAAAGGGACCCCTGACCATTAGGTCCAGTCATGACTGACTCTGGGGTTGCGCACTCATCTCGCTCTATAGGCCGAGGGAGCCGGCGTTTGTCCGGGTCATGTGGCCAGCATGACTAAGCCGCTTCTGGTGAACCAGAGCAGCACACGGAAACACCGTTTACCTTCCCGCCAGAGCGCTACCTATTTATCTACTTGCACTTTGAGGTGCTTTCGAACTGATAGGTTGGCAGGAGCAGGGACCGAACAACTGGAGCTCCCCCCATCGCGGGGATTCGAACCACCGACCTTCTGATCGGCAAGTCCTAGGCTCTGTGGTTTAACCCACAGCGCCACCCGCGTCCCTTATTTTTTATCTATATTATTTTATACCTATAATCACCTGCTAAAACCAATAAATTAAACAGTAAGGATTAGTCCAATCTGAAAGGTCCATTATCTGTTTAGAAATCTGACTATTAGATGTTGCTACGCATTATAGTAGTTAGCAACCATATATAATCTTAGGCAAAAAGTAAAGGTAGCATCTAGAACACATCTAGAACTTTCTTGGGCTCCATGATCACTGCAGATGGTAACAGCAGCCACAAAATTAAAAGACACCTGCTTCTTGGGAGAAAAGCAATGACAAACCTAGACAGCATCTTAAAAAGTAGAGACATCACCTTGCCAACAAAGGTCCGTATAGTAAAAGCTGTGGTTTTCCCAGTAGTGATGTATGGAAGTGAGAGCTGGACCATTAAGAAGGCTGACTGCCGAAGAATTGATGCTTTTGAATTATGGTGCTGGATGACTCTTGAGAGTCCCATGGACTGCAAGAAGATCAAACCTATCCATTCTTAAGGAAATCAACCCTGAGTGCTCACTGGAAGAACAGATCGTGAAGAAGAAGACTCCCTGGAAAAGACCCTGATGCTGGGAAAGATGGAGGGCACAAGGAGAAGGGGACGACAGAGGATGAGATGGTTGGACAGTGTTCTCGAAGCTACCAGCATGAGTTTGACCAAACTGTGGGAGGCAGTGGAGGACAGAAGTGCCTGGCGTGCTCTGGCCCATGGGGTTATGAAGTGTCGGACACGACTAAACGACTAAACAACAACAAAAGAACACATACAGCATGCAATTTTTTTTCAGGGAGTGATTGTATCGTTTTAGTGTTGTTGAGAGCTGCAGGGAATGTGTTTTTTTAAAAGTATGCACATTTATTTCCTACATTTATATCTTCAAGGTAGTATAAGGGAGTATTACCCACATTTTATCTACACAACAATCCTGTGAGGTAGGTTAGCCTGTCAGGATATGGAGAAATCTAAGGTTAGTTCAGGCACAGGGATCTGTCCTACATGAAGTCAGATGCAAAACAATTCAGTCAGCCTTTCCATAATTTCATTTGTTCTCCTTCAGCACACCTTTGACTCCCTAGTTTTCTAGAAGTTCAACCGCCTTCCGGGTCGGTTTTCGCCTACTAATGTATTTAAACATTTTTTTGTTGACGAGCCTTGTTTTTCCTATGTGCTCCTTGAATTATTTTTACTTATTGTCTCCTTATATCTTTTTTTTTTTGCCAAAGTTTGTTTTCTTCTCATTTGGACAAGTGTTCAATTTTTTGAAGACAGCCTTCTTACTCCTTTTAAGCTTCCTTGACTCTGTTTATAAATCACACTGGTCTTCTCTGCGTCCTACTTTTAAAACTTCTCCCGTGTCAGGACTGTTGTCTCCATATGCACCAACTTACCAAGCAGATTGGGGGCACTGATGTCGCGTCTGTGTTGGGTCTCACACCCATGTGTGAGCATCCCAAGCTCTGGCTTCTTCTTCTCCTGCAGCTAAGCGCCATGCACTGCACGCACAACATTGGGGAGAGCCAGGAGTTGCAGGAGGAGGGGAAGTCTGCCATGGAAGCCACAACTCCGGGCTCTGCCACCTCTGCCAAATAATTATTCAGGGCCCCTTGTTGTTTCTAAATAATCAGCAATAGATCCCTCAGGGTCTAAGATGGGAGTGTTTACCAAACATACCTGAAGACATCAGGGTTCGAATCTGGAACTTTTCTATGCAAAGCATGTTGGATTTAGTATAGAGAGATATTGGTGCAATGCCTGGCATAGTCTCAGAGTCCACCATCACTCCCATTCAACCTGCCTCTCACTTTAGGACTTTTGTTGTAAAATAATTACAACAGTGTGAAAACTTAAATTAGCTTTCAGTTAAGTTTACAAACTTACCTGGACATACTTCTGAACAGATATGCATAGGTTTCACAGTTAGAAAAATAGATTACTAGTGCAATGCATACCTAATGTGCTATGGTAAAATATAAAATAAAAGCAGTAAAATATAGTATGAAGCACAACTTATGAATTCCTTTTCAGAAGGTTCCTCAAGAACCTGTCATGCATCTTTGGGAAGTGCTTGTGTTTTCTTGTTTGACATACTCAAACATCCACTGAAGCTTTTAAAAACTAATGCATAATAGTCAGAGTCAAAGATGATAGTTGAAGAGCTTTGGTTTGTGTGAGTTATTAGCTTCTATGACAAAAAGTACCAAGGCAAAATTTTAGGGGTAATTTTGTAAAGACATTTATACTTTCAGAAAACAAAATATTTCAAACAGCCTTTTAAAGGATTAGTAACAAATCCCTGAAGGAATGCAGTCAACCTCAGTCATATTGAAACCTTAAAGTCAACTTTCCCAACATTCATGAAGCATTAGTGAGCACCAGGTTAATGAGGCACAAAAAGAATGAAAGGTGTGATGCTTTCACAGGTAAATCAACATAACCACACCCAAAGAGAGTCTGTAATCTAAATGAATAGTATAACAATCAAAATTTAGTTGCTGCTGGGGATCACTTGGAATGGGAACTGCAGAAATGAAAATTTTATTTCACTTGTTCCTCTAGCACTTTGGCTTAATGCATTATTTTATTAATTTAAACAAATTATCTGTTTAATTTTTAATTATTAATTTCTCTAAGGAGAAGTATATTTTCGATCAAAGAGGAAGGCATGAAATAAAGATTTGGATCTCAGCAGTAACACTAGGACTTATATTAGACAGACTTGAAAGAAGAAAGCACATTAAATGCTATATTTAGAATTTGATTTGGGGAAAGGGAATGCCTTTCAGTGTATTGGAAGGCTGCAGAACAGGGTAATGCTGACAGACTGTTTTGCACATTAGTTTAGAGACAAATTTCAAATATTGAGTATTCTGAAATCTGAGAAGGCCCAGAGTTAAAAACACTAAAGAGAATTGGAGGACATGTGCATTTTAAAATAATTAAATCTTTATCCTAAGCTTCTGCCATATTAAAGTGGAAACAATAAGCTCAACTGAGACAAATTTTAGTTGCATATAATCATTAAGTTTCCTTAAACATCTAATGCACAAGTGTATCACTTCTTTTTTTTAATTTAAAAGAAGTCATTTTGTTTTAATATGTTGGTAGGAAAGTCATTTTATTTTAACTTGCTGGCAGCAAAACTAAAATGTTGTTAACTCTAATTTCCTGATCAACATTTTTAAAAAATGTAATAGTAGTGTAGGGCACAAGGAGAAGGGGACGACAGAGGATAAGATGGTTGGACAGTGTTCTCGAAGCTACGAACATGAGTTTGACCAAACTGTGGGAGGCAGTGGAAGACAGGAGTGCCTGGCGTGCTCTGGATCATAGGGTCAGGAGAGTCGGACACGACTAAATGACTAAACAACAACAACAACAAACAGTTGTTAGAATGCCAGAATAAGGGCAGGTTGTGTTATGTTGTAGGTGAACATATCAGACAACACAGTGATTCTTCAAACAGCTCTTGTTTATTCACAGGCCAGAACAGAACTGAACTGAAGGGTTCAGCCAGCCTGCTTATATAGAGCTCCACTACAACGCAACAGTAACCATTTTCTGTAACTATCCAATCCCTGAACGTCACTTTCGATCCCTTATTTGCATATGTGGACCTGAACTATCTACAGTATCCCCCTGCTGGCCCAGGGTGAGAACTTCAGTACATAACAGGTTGAAAAAGTTAACTGGGTATTGTCAGCTTCATGAAACCAACATCATTTATTTATTGATAATATGGTGAAATAATTTGATTCCTTCCTCTGAGAAGCTTAGATTAACATGTCACTCCCCATTTGTATCTTCATAAACTGAAAAGTACCAGGTAATACGGTATATTGTTCTGAACTATTAGAGGTCCAGCAAAAATTATGGAGTTTTAATACTGCTGAAGAAGTCACACAGCAGATGGTGCGTCCCAAATTCTCTTTTGATCACAGCAACTATTCTTAGCAATACAGTCAAACCTCGGTTCCTGAACAGCTCTGTTTTGGAATGTTCCGGCTCCCGAACACCAAAAACCCAGAAGTAAATGCTCCTGTTTTCTAACGTTTTTTGGAAGCCGAAGGTGCGACACAGCTTCCGCTTGAGTGCAGGAAGCTCTTGCAACCAATCAGAAGCCACACCTCGGTTGTTGAACGTTTTGGAAGCCGAACGGGTTTCCGGAACGGATTACGTTCAACAACCGAGGTTTGACTGTATTCTAATCTAAGCAATGTGTCACATGCATTAACAGATACCTATCAGTGCATATGAGTCCCATGACATATATTGAGTGCCTTGTAAATACTCAAATCTTATTTTCTTAACAATAAAGTCAGTGACCAAGTGATAACAACTTCATTGTACAGTCATACCTCATGTTGCGTCTGCTTCAGGTTACGTGTTTTTGTGTTGCGTCCCGTGGCAACCCGGAAGTACCGGAACGTGTTACTTCCGGTTTTCGCTGCTCGCGCAGGCGCAGAAGCGCTAAATCGTACCACACGCGTGCACACATGCGACGCTTTGGCTTGCGTCAATTCCGTGTTATGGACGGGCCTCTGTAATGGATCCTGTCCATAACACGAGGTTCGACTGTACTGTAGAGCAACTAATAACATTCTGTTATGACAAAGTGGAACAAATAGTTCAATCCTGGGTGGAATTTTATCACATCTGAAAGTACACTAAATGCTGCGATACTGTACACACTTGCCCCTGCAGAAGTTCCATTGAAGTCAATGGGTCTGACTTCTGAGTGGAAATATAAAGCCTCACCCTGAAATTCTGCTTTTGTCCTAAACTAGTTAGTCTACTGGTCACTATTATGTCAATTCTACTAGAAAAAGTCAAGTGATACTCCTAGAAAGTAAGTCAGATCAAATCAATTAAATGTAGTCAAGAGACATTCTTAAGTTTATTAACACTGATAAACCGAGCATGTGCACTGGAACTGCTTGCTTTGCCTATCCATCAAACTAGCTCTTTTATTGGTTAAGAACTTTATAATGATTTTTACCTAGCAAAACTGGATAAATCCAATATCTAGTTTATATGTAGGTATATTTAAAATTAATTAGAACAGTGTGTAACATAATAGCACAAAACAGCAAAATTCTAGACACTGAAAGCATTGTCAATGAGTAACCACGGCAGTTTGTATTAGCTCATTGCTGGCCTCAATACAACCCACAATGACAGTGAATCTTCTACACTTGCTGACACAACACACCATATTCCTACTAGCAATACCAGCAGTTTCCAAATTGCTCAGTAGTCTACCATAATCATTAGTAGCCAAGAAAGACCGTCACAAGCCTTCAGCATACTTTAGTGAATCAACCCCTGTACAAATCCAGCTGGTATTTGCAAAACCCACATTAGACCAGCAGCAATAGCAGGCTTTGATTTCTGCACTAAGCAATGACAGTAAATGTCAGAGCAACAAAGGAATCTGTCTTATACAGAGTCAGACCACTGGTCTATCTGGCTCAATACTGGCTAAACTGACTGGCAGAGACCTCCAAGATTTCAGGCAGGGTTTTCCCCCCATTGAACTGACTGTATGAAAAGCAGATGCTCTACCACTAGATAAAAAAAAAAGGCTGATTTGGTTTATTTCCCCCCAAAGGATACCTTTCTTTGAGAAGTCATGTTTCCCAGTCAGCTCTCTTCTTTTTCTTAACTTTGCATGGAGTAAGGCAATTTAATCTGACTCTGAGCATATAGGGCTGTATTAATATATGCCGATGAAGTTCTTGTTAGACCATTTTCATTTCTTGTTTAATTCTTTTTAAAAGCCATCTAACCTACAGGCAATCACCAAATGTAGGGTTATTTAAGTTGCATATGGAGCACTTCCTTTTGTCAGTCCTACTACCAATCAACTTCAATGGATGTCCAAAATTCTAAAACAAGAAATATGATAGAAATGTTTCTGTTGTGCCATTCTGGAAGAAGAGGCATTAGAGTTTTCAAACTGCATGTTGAAAATGAATTCTGGAGGGAGAGTATAGTAAAAAAAAAGAAAGCATATTTTGTTAAATTGCTTCACAATGTTTTACGCTTTATGTTGAACTGGGCATCTAATAACGAAGTACATGTAGTGATCACCCATAAAGTCATTGCTTAGAAATTCTATCCATATAGGATTTCTTCACTGTCTTTTAGCAATAACTGCTGTAAATAAAGATTAAACAATTCTAACATACTGCTTCAGTTAAACTGGTTGTTATTAAACCAGGCAAAGGTCTTTAAGACACCCTAGCATATCTGGACTAAATGCACAACCCACTGAAAGAATTTATACCCCCACATCATGGTTTTCCAAAAGAACAGAATAGTTAAAGGGAATTATCTGTAAAATGAGCTACCACCATTTTATTTATGTCCAGATTGCCCCAGGGTTTTCTTACTGCCTATGTAACATGTGCCAACATATCAGATTATAAAGAGAATCTGCACAACACATTTAATTATCTCAACTCCCCCCCCCTCGTTTTGCACGTCCGGTTACCATCTGTATAAAATAATGTGAAATACAAACAAGAATCTCCACTTTAAACCTTGGAGGGATGGCAGGGGTTGGGGGATGAGATGGGGAGATTAAGCATAAAGAATGCATTTCTACTGAAAAATGAACCAGAGGTTTTGAGAGCGGCTGTGGATTCCATAGACAGATGGTGTCAATAGACCTCTCTCTTAGTCAAGTTTGCACAGAAAGTATAATGACCGGTTTATAAGATACGACCAGAACTCAATATAGCATAAGGAGAAGACATTAAAAATATAGTTTTGCCATCCAAAATGAGGCATCCCTTACCACATATATTGTAAATCCAGCTATTGTTCACATCAGCTAGTATATAGTTTCCTCTATAGACTGTAGTGAAAACTGATCTCTTAAAACATAAAGGGAAAAAACAGTCCCACAATGAACAGCTGGGCTTAACAGGTGAAAATATGGAAGCTAATGGTTTTTCCATCAAAGCCTAGCTGCCTATTTGTTTTTCTTCTAGGAACTAATACTATTTAGACCTGATTTTTAATTAAGATGCCATAACATGGAATCCCAAACAATAATCTGGAATCCCAAACAATAATCCCTGAAGGTAGTTCTTGGTGAATGTATGTCCACAATCAAAGGAATCAGATATGCAGTTAAGCCACAAAGATGAACCCAATTTTTGATATTTTATACCTTTAGCAATAATAGCAGGGTGAGGCCTACCATGAGCTAGATTGAGGCAGCTGCCATAGGTGGCAAATGCTAAGAGGAAAGTGTGCACACACCCTCACATATTTTCCTTTGCCCCCCTAAGTTCAGTGCCATCAGCTGTGGTTGATGGCTCTGCTCCATTACCAATGTTGCAACAAGAGTAAACTGCCGGTGTGGTTGTTTTTTGAACAACCTGACTGTGTTAGGCAGTAAAATGTCTTGACTCAGCCCTGAGCAGTAACTGTACTAGAGATGGTTGAAAGCCCCAAATTAGGATGATTTTGTGTGATATGCAAATGCATCCCATATATGAAGAAAGACAAAGCATACAAATGTACCAAAATCTGAAAACTTGAATTTTGGAAATGTAAAAGTAATTATTTTGACACTCAAATTGGTTCATTCTGGCTCAGGGTGGAATATAAATTTGAATCAATAAATAAACCAGTGTGTGTGTGTTTTAAAAAAGAACACCTACCTTTTCCCTCAGTGGTAAACAAATTATTAAGTATATTATTGTTTGCCCTTCTGTATCCTATATATCATCTATATACATCAATAATGATAAACTACTGCTGTTCTTCGTTAAGCTACAAATAAAATTAATTCAACAACTCATGCATTACTACTAATTAAAACCAGAACTCTTGTCTTTGGAACAACATTGTGTACCTTACTTAAAGAACATTTTTTCCACTGGCATGCCACAGCCCACAAGAGTCCAAGGGAAGCCACTACAAGCATTCAGGAAAGGGTGAAGCACTATTACTACGTAACTAGTACATTATGTGTTCAAATAAATCCAGATGTTTATTCCAATGCTTTATTTTTGCTATGCGGTCCTGCCTTCAGTGTGGGAAGCAAAGACACATTGAGAACGATCCTTTGTTAATACGAGCCATGCCAAACAAAGAAGCATTGACAGAAATCAGCACTATTTCTTGTGCTGATGGTGAAGAGGTGAAATAGAACCTGCTTTTTTCCATTTAAGACCATTGTCTATCCTTAAAATACGGACTGAGTAAGTTTTTAAAAAGATAAACCAAATTAATACAGTCACCAGCTCTACTGACTCTCTTGAGAATCCGTGTACACTTCTTTATGGACATTTCTTACCCTGGAATAAATAAACAGAGGAATGTCCCCATTGCCTTTCCTATGAAACTGGAATACCCTGGAAGATCTGCTCAGCAAGTTTGCTACACTTTTATTTCTAACATTACTGGGGTTTTGTTTTCTTTTTTTTATAGGAAAGATTAGTTTGTAACGATATGGCAATGTGAACACTAATTTAAAAAATAATGTGAACTAACCACAGGGCTTGACACTTAGAAGGATTTATAGCCCTTCTCTAAGTTAGTGTTTTAATTCAGACTTCTGATTCTGTATGAGATGCACTATAAATGCAACTGGAAGAGAAGAAAACTCAACAAATATCTAGGTAGTTTGTTCCATGATGAGCTTTCTTCAAGGAACCATTGAACTCAGGAGTGGCGAGCATGGTAGGGAGGTCCCACTAAGCTGAACTCCTTATTGCCACTGGCGGAGGAAGAGAAATGCGGGGGGAGCGCACTGTCCCTGGCAGCGCAATCCCGCTGGGGTGCCATCACGGCTGCTGCACCGCCTTCACTGGGTGCCACGACCCTGCGGGCGGCGCGCCACACCCCCGGGACGTATGCCATCCCCGCCTGCTCTCTGTCCACCGGTGCCAGAGCATGAAGCTCCGCCACTGCTTATTTCCACTTACCTAGATGGAGCAGGGTATCAGTGAGGTCAGGGCTGCAGAGTGGTACTCGTAGAGTGAAGTTAGTGTTCTTGCTGGTGTGTACCTGTTCAGCCCAAACTTTGATGCTGCCCTGCCACCACAGCCTCCAGGTAAGCAGTAGCAATGTCACTGTCCAGAATGCAACACTACTCCTGACTGAACTAGGGTTTCTTTTTTAAGGTCAGGTAAAGTAGTTTCTGTAACAAAGGAAAAGTATACCTGAAAGCAGTGGTGGAGCTTCATGCTCCAGCACAGGGGGAGTGGAGAGCAGGCGGGGGCGTGACTCATGCATGTCCCGGGGCGTGGAGGCGCACCGTGCCACCTGTGGGGACGTGGCGCCCAGTGTGGGTGGGGGCAGTCACGATGGCACCCTACCAGGATCGCGCTGCTGGGGGCTATGCATCCCCCCTTCCTCCACCAGTGCCTGAAAGTGCACCGAACAACATCAATTCTTTTATGATCTACCCTTATCAGCTTACATGCATACAGGATGCATACATTTATGCAGGAGTACAATAAGGTAGCTATCTGACCAGCCAAGATTCCCTGAAGAGATAGTCAGCCCCCACTCACCCCGCCCTTGATGGGAAGGTCAGCACAAATTGGACCTACATGCATAAAGGAAATCAGTGTGCCTGTTCTCACAACATAGAATTGCGATTGTGAGCCAGGCCTTTGCTCCCCCCTCCCCCAATTATTTTTCCTCCATTTCCCTACAACATCAGCCACATTTTCTGATCTATAAAAGCTGCATGGTACAGCAGGTGTGGTTAATGTGGCTGCCACCTACCATCATCCCTGACCACTGGCCATGCTGATTGGGGCTGTTGTGAGCTGTAGCCAACAACGTCTGGAGGGAACAGCATTGACTGCCTCTGGTGAAGGGAATGGCATTTAATTGACTCTACTGTCCTTCCTGTGCAAGCAAAGCTATTCCTAGCTTTGTATCATCTGTGTAATACATTTGAAGCAATTTCCTCTCAGTAATACTTAAAACACATTTCATTAACATACTGTTAGTTACACTTGTGCATTTGCATTTTAGGGTCACACCTTATGGTAACTCTCATGTTAAGACACAGTTAATTATTAGAAGAGACCAAAAGGCCATGGTGAGTTTGGTACTTAATAATTTGCTTTATTGTTCAATGAGTTACAGCATCAAGATCTGCAATTCTTAAGTATTCAAAGTTTTGATTCAGCAACTTTTCACTGAAGCTCAGCTACAAGCCTCTTGCATTTAGAGTCAATTGGTTAAAATTAAGCAAAGCATGTTGTTGTTGTTGTTGTTGTTGTTGTTGTTACCCTACTTCACTAGCATGTCCCGAAGCGGGTTACAACAATTTAAAATTCAGTAACCAAAACAGTTAAAACAAATCAGTCACAGGTATAGGGATAGGTATAGTGTGGGTCCTAAAATACACATCTCAAGGCCCAGAATGAAGAGATGCATTTTCAACATTTGCAGAATAACTATATAATGAATGTGCTGGAGACACCTTTGTGGGGAACGAATTCCAGAATTTAGGGGCTGCCATAAAGATTGCACTGCCTCAGGTAACACTACCTGAAATTCTGAGGGTGGCAGAACTACTTAAGGTAAAGGTAAAGGTACCCCTGCCCGTACGGGCCAGTCTTGACAGACTCTGGGGTTGTGCGCCCATCTCACTTAAGAGGCCAGGGGCCAGCGCTGTCCGGAGACACTTCCGGGTCACGTGGCCAGTGTGACATCGCTGCTCTGGCGAGCCAGAGCCGCACACGGAAACGCTGTTTACCTTCCCGCTGGTAAGCGGTCCCTATTTATCTACTTGCACCTGGAGGTGCTTTCGAACTGCTAGGTTGGCAGGCGCTGGGACCGAGCAGCGGGAGCGCACCCCGCTGCAGGGATTCGAACCGCCGACCTTTCGATCGGCAAGTCCTAGGCGCTGAGGCTTTAACCCACAGCGCCAACTACTTACAGGGACTTATATTTGTGGCCCAAGTCATTTAGGGGCTTAAACACTAGCGTGAACACCTTAAATTGAACCAGGAAATGAACTGGAAGCCAATGTAACTATGACCAGCAGTCATACAAGTTCAAAATGCAACCCCAGCCAGTAATCAGAGCACTGCATTTTGAACCAGTTGACATTATCAAGCTATCTTCATGGGCAGCCCCATAGACAGCACATTGCAATGATCCAATCAGGATAGAGTACCAGCATAGAGTACCATAGTTAGGTTATAGCTGTCAAAAAGGAGCCATAGCTGGTGAACCAGCCAGAGTTGAAAATATGCACTCCTAGCCACCAAGGCCACCTGGGCCTCAAATGACAATGTTGAGCCCAGCAGTATCCCCACGCTGTGAACCTGCTCCTTCCAGAGGAGTGCAACCCATCTTCCCACCTCCTGGACTTGAGCTCTGTCTTTTCAGTATTCAATTTCAATTTGTTGGCCCACATCTAGCCCATCACTGCCTCTAAAACCTGTCTAACACCTCAGCCACTTCTCCTTATTCAGATGAAACACAGAGATGAAGCTAGATGTCATCCACAAATTGACTACACTTTACTTCAAAACTCCTGATAACAGCTCCCAGCAGTTTCATATAGATGCTAAACAACAGGGGGACGGGGACGGGAAAAATGGAACCCTGTGGGACACCATTGGAAAGCTGCCAGACTGTTGAGATAGGAGGAGAACCAAGCCATCAAGAGGTAAAGAGGAACAAACAGGGTCTCTCTCTCTCACACACAGTCACCATATGTAATAAACCAGGGCATCCAATGCAGTCTCAGTGCCATGGCTGGGCCTGAAGCCAAACAGACATGCATCCTGATCTTCAAGCGAAAAGGGATATTTGCCACTGTGAGATAGTTGTCAAAACCTTCCAGGGATAAAAGATTGCTTAATTTTGTTCCTAATAAAGTCCTATGTTTCACATTATACTGATTAAGGATAGCTATTTCCATATGGTTGCATTGAGCCCATTCAATAAATATTCATTGACAAATGGATTAGCACTACACTGCTGTTTGTAAACCTATGTATGTTTCTTGCCATCCCAAATAATTTTGCAATCCTGAAATCTCATTTGGAGGTGTGGGAAAACCCAAGTCCACATTCTTTGCCATATAGTACTCCACTTCTCCAGTTATATCTAATGTTATTTGCACCATTCCTAATTCCATGCTGGAAGCTAGGCACAAAACTCAAAATGTTACAACAGAGATCTACTACCGGAAATCACATCCTCCCTTTTAAGATAGATGATAGATGGATAGATAGATGATAGATGATAGATAGATAGATAGATGATAGATAGATAGATGATAGATAGATAGATGATAGATAGATAGATAGATACAGCCGCTGGGAATGTATATATAGTATCATTTTTTCCTGAAAGCCTCATCCTTCCTAGATTGTCTCTGGAACACTGCCAATGATAGCACCCAACAGTCAATAGGTCCCAGCAAAATAATGTTTAGAAACACCTTTCCTTCTGTCATCAGTAAGAAGTTTCAGCATCATTTTTCAGATTTGATTTCCTTGAAGTAGACAGTACTGGAGTTTTTGTAATATTTTATCTACAAATATAAAAGCATGTACTATACAAAAGTGTGTGCTCCTATCAAGCAAGAAAAATGTCATATTTCCAGGGAGAAACAACTTGCAGCCCAGAATACTTCTAGCCTTCAGCTAATTCTCAAATCTCTCTCTCTGCTTCTTTCTCTGCCTGCCTGCTCAGCTCACATACATGAATACTTGCATCAGCCAAGTTCTCTTAGCTGGGGTGGGGTGAGGTCACAGTTACATTACCTCCTATGTCCAACAGAATTCATCAAGAATCCTCCAGAGAGATCCCACAAAAATAGAATTATTTATTATTTACATTATGAAGAAAAAATGGTTCAAAAAGAAGGTTTTTCATAAAAGTATCTACCGTACCTCAAGACAATGCTACTGTGATATAGATTTAGCTGGTATGGGGAATAGTTTTGAACCTTGTAGTTGCTAGCACTTAAACTATTTTTATTCAAAATACTTCACAGTGAATTCCTACATAAATCCATGAGAGCCTATGGTTCTGTTCTCACTGCTAACAAGTGTCCTTTCCTAATTCCAACAGCAAGCCTGGTATTCTTATGACAAAAAAGGCCCATTATTTGGAGTAGCTGAACCCTGGAATGGAAAAGAAATAAGGAACAATGTGCTAAAGCAGTCAAATGCCACTGGCGTCTCTCTCTCTCACACACATACATACACACACAAGGAGGGTGGGGGTGGGATGGAATAAAATAGCTGACCTCACAAGAGTAGTTCAGTAGCAAAAGGTAGCACCATGGAAAGGCTACTGGTAATTTTTAAACCATGCAAGTTAAAAATAAATATGTATTCCCTCTAGATGCACAAAAGTATTTTGGTAATAATAATTATCATTGCCACATTATATAATATAGTAATAATCTTACTCAATCATTACCCTTATTATGCTTTTTACTAATTCACACTAAAATTAAGGCAGCAATAAAACTCTGGAACAGAAAACTTCTAAATAATTTGTTGACTGTTGTTGTGCTACTCCTTGCAACCATAATGGCAGAAGATCTCCAATATCTTCCAAGAACATTTAAATATATTCAAGGACTCTGGCAATTCTCTTCAAGTTACGATTCATTTTTACCAATCAGAAAGTGCAGCTTAATTAACCACTATAATATACAGGTGCTTGAAAAATGCAGGCACAAATTTCTCCAACTGATTAACAGGGAAGAATCTGTGGCACACTGGATTTGGTTTTCTTCCTCCGTGCCTTACAAGTTTCTTGTCATCTAATTAGGTCTCCCTTCAAACATTTCATAAAATGTAACATCATATGATAATTTAGGCAACCTGTATCATCTCAAAAATATATTGACAAGTCACTGTATTAAGCGGAGACAGATGATGGAAGAAATCAAATATGATATCTGGCTTTGTAGCACAAAACTCTTGAGATATAGAATCCTTAAAATCTACACTCTTGAGATATAGAATCCTTAAAATCTACACTCTTGAGATATAGAATCCTTACAATCTACACTGTGCTAGTATTCCGTTCTGCACTGATGCAATGGACATGTTATAATATACAATTTCAATACAGAGTTCTTTGAACTTTTTGATTGCTAGCTCCTTTGCGGGAACTTCAGATGTGGAAAACTTGCAATTAAGTTGAACTACGCCTTTCATCATAATAATTGGTCCTTTTCCATTGGGATCTCCCTTCCAGACTTTCTACACATTATTTTCTGAAATTTTCATTCAGGTGTTCTGTTTTTCAAACCCATATTAAACAATGTTTAGATACTACTAAGTATATTCTGATCACACAACTAAACATACATAGATCAGCTGGTAGAGCCATTAGACTCTTAATCTTGGGGTTGTGAGTTCGAGCCCCACGTTGGGCAAAAGATTCCTGCATTGCAGAGGGTTAGAAATGATGACCGTCGTGGTCCCTTCCAATTCTGCAATTCTATAATAAACAACATACTGCCTGTCTTTAAACAAGCACAATTAAAGAGTAAGAAGGAGAGTAGCAGGACTTTCACACAGGCCAAGCTATATCACTTCTTGTTTAAACACAGCCTCACTCCTACCTGGAATGCAAATTTAGTTTCTATATGATTCCTTTGGTACTCCATTGACACATTTATCATCCAACAAGTGTACTTAGAAAAACGCAAACAAACATGACTTGGAAAGTACAATGCAAAATTAGGGTTTCATTGTCTAGGTTTGGTTAGGTTTTTGTGGCAACCCCTTTTTTCTCTCCTTAGGACCTCATATACAAATTCCAAACTTTTCAACAAGCGATTAATGCTCAATATTTTATTCTTAATAACAGGCTTCTGACACCCAAAGATTTGACCTAGAAACTATGGATGACAGATCACCACTCCCTTTATCAGCTGGCCAAGCTCTGAGATCAGTGGTGGGTGGGCATCTTGCCATCTTCCCAGAAGCTGTAACCAGCTTTTCCATAATGCAGAATAGGATATTCTCTGCATTTATACCCCA
This sequence comes from Podarcis melisellensis, assembly GCF_964234715.1. NCBI lineage: Eukaryota > Metazoa > Chordata > Lepidosauria > Squamata > Lacertidae > Podarcis > Podarcis melisellensis. The sequence goes on from NC_138531.1 coordinate 60,406,952, forward strand.
ACCATAGAGTTCCCTCTCTAAAGAGAAACCGACAACCACAAAACTCAATATGCCAATGCCCAAGTAAAAGCATATTTGGATGAATCTGATTTTGTTTCCCAGGACTTAGAACTACTGTATTGTGAACTACTGTGCTCTTTATTGCTTGAGATGTTTTTTACAATTAGTTGTTCTGCTGATTAATTTTATCTGTGTTTAATTTAAATATCATGCATCAGATACCACCTGGGATCACTATTTGACGAAGGGCAATTACAGATTTTCTAAATAAATAAAAAAGTGAAATTATATGTGGGAGAAGATTTGAGGAACAAGAATTGCCTGCTTTTCTGCATACCTCAAATATGGCTAACAATAAGCAGGAAACATGTACAGAACTTTTACATGCAATGTATTGGCTTGGATCCAGGGATGTCTTACACAAGCAGAAAATCATTTCCACTTGCACCAGACAACACATTGAATTGGTATAATTTGCTTGTACTGCTGCAGGCCTCTACCATTCCAGACGGTTCATCACCCATGAGGACTTGTGGGAGAGCACTGGGTGTCTGTAGCGGTGGTGAAACACCAGGAAATCTGTTGAAGAAGCAGAATTCCACTCAATCTGATCTGGATCCAGTCCAGATCACTATCTGCATACTAAAGTGCACAAAACGTGAAGGAGCATGGGGCTCCCATGTCAAAAACAAAGATTTCGGTTCAACGCTCAGACATTGTTTCTATGAAAGAGTAAGATCACATTAAAGCATGAGCAGTGACTGAGCAATGTCACCAGGTGCAACTTTTCTAATCAGTGCAGTACACAGATTCAAAGAGATAGTGGGTAGAATTGTCCTTATCTGTACAATTCTTACAAGGCGCAACACCCTAAAGTACAGAAAGGTCCTGAAGAAACACATTAATTTCAGAAATGACACTAAACCTGTCAGTCAAACCAGCCGCAAGACAAACTCAGAACTGCGTCACTTCAGAAAGGTGGCCCTATCTGCTGCAACACAATGGATTTCATCAGCAAGTTAATTCCTAACTTGGTTCCCTCCTTTGGGGCTCCACTAATAGAAAGTTGGGAACTTGGTTTATAGACGCATAGCAGACTTCTTTCTGGGTGCTAACTATGTAATAACATGGTTACCATTACACAACCAAGAAGGCTGAAATGCCAGAAACTGCAATGGTACCTTGGGTTACAGACACTTCAGGTTACAGACGCTTCAGGTTACAGACTCCGCTAACCCAGAAATAGTACCTCGGGTTAAGAACTTTGCTTCAGGATGAGAACAGAAATTGTGCGGCGGCAGTGGGAGACCCCAAAAGCTAAAGTGGTTCCTCAGGTTAAGAACAGTTTCAGGTTAAGAACAGGCCTCCAGAATGAATTAAGTTCTTAACCCGAGGTACCACTGCATTTGGGAGTATTTTATTTGCATCCTGATACACAGAGACAGATGGAACTTTCTTCAAATGCTGTTGTAATCCTTGGGACACCTTGCCACACTGTGAGAATCTGAACTAGCTCAGAAAGAGAGAAAGAGAGAAAGAGAGAGAGAAAGAGAGAAAGAGAGAAAGAGAGAAAGAAATTATTCATTATCCTTTTATTTTACTAACTTGCTATTTATACCAGCTCAAGCTTCTCATTTATAAGCAAAGGGTTAGGTACTTTTAGAAGTGCCCCCTTCGCTGAAATGAAAGCCAGCATCAAAACTGTTCAGGCCACAAGCATTTATATTTAGGGAGATAAAGGTTACTTTTAAAATATTTTCACCAATATTTTGATCAAGTCATCAGCCACTGCAGCTATGAATCTCACTTATTTATGTCTAGGTTTTTGCCAGTTTCCTGTCAAAATGCCACAGCAGTCCTGTTAAATGTATGTCAGACAGCAATATCTGATGCAGCGCTCACATAGACGATTAAAGCTCAATTCCCACAGTCATTCTGTGTTTTAATCTGGTACATTGATAAAGAGATAAAGAGTAAATTATAGCTTATAGATGTCATCGTACGTTATGTGTAGTTAAGTGGGATTGATCTTCTTTCCAGATAGTCTGGATCTATGCAGAAGCACACCCACACCACTACTTCTAGAGTGGCTCCGAAAACAAGACAACAATTAAAGATAAAATGGTTGAAAAATTAATACACTGTACTGCAAAGAAATTGGACCTGCAAATGTTGCATAGTAATAACCATACATGTATTACTATTTCAAAGTCACTAACAGTGAATCCTAAAGAATGTACACACAAAAGTACTGTAACATTCAATGAGAATTATGTCCAAACATACAAGGTTACAGTTGCAGTCCAATCCTATCAAGAACTTGCTTGTTTACAGATAACACACCTTTTGTTACAGGCCACCTTTTGAAAAAGCCTAGTGGAACTTCAGAGTGTATCACATTTTTATTGCACTACAAAGCAAATTTATTAAATGGATATTATTTTACACAACAATTCATTCAGGCCAGTGTTCAGGTTAAGCAAAGATCTAACTGGGAGATGTAACAAAGTTCAGCAAACTTTTTTTTTTAAAAAAAGATGGATCAATTATTAGACTTACCAGGGCATAACACTGTTTATATAAGACTAAGTGCAAAGTCCTGACCTCTGCATTTCCCCCGTGACCTCAGAGAACAGACACTCATCTCTTTCCTCAGTCAAGACAGACTGTATGCTTAGAAGATCTCTCAATGCACTAAAACTCACTATAGAGCTTTAAAAGAATGTAATGGCCTAATTAAAAATAAATAAATGAATGAACACTGAATAAAGATTGCCCACAGATGCCAGAACAAGTCTAGATAGCCAAACATAACAAAATGGAAACAGGAGACCCCAATAAGTATTCCTACATTCACAGACAAGTTTCTAGGATCAAAGGCTAAACTGCATGATACACATACATTTCCTGGATTCTAAATTTCAATTTGTACATCAAGATGCAAGTTCACAGTTCCTTCCATCTCTTGATGCACTTAGACAAGCCCATTAATCCAAAATTTATTTTGCTTGCTTTGTCTATCATAACTACATACAGAATCACATTACGCATGACAACAGATTCAGGGCAACAGATATACTGGCGAGTCAAAAGTGCGTTGACATACTCTTAGCAAACACAATGCAACCATCCTTATTGAGAATACTAGCCAAGTGCATCAGATGCATATATAATGCTTTACACTGTTTACCCCAGTAATTTTTTAACACAGTGATAGAAAGCTGCCATAATTATTACAAATCGCATGAAATTCTGGTTTTTATAGCAACATGGGCAAAAGGTACCATAGAATTTACATAAAGCCTTGAATTAATCACATCAAAGAAAGTATCCAGCAATATTCCACTGTTAACAGGAAAAAGCCTTGGCTTAAAAAAACTTAGACTTTATTGTGGGGTAAGGAGTAAAGTTCTACAACCTGTACTAAATACAGTACAGTCGTACCTTGGGAGTCAAACGGAATCCGTTCCGGAAGTCCATTCGACTTCCAAAGCATTTGAAAAATAAAGCTTGGCTTCTGATTGGCTGCACGAAGCTCCAGCAGCCAATCAGAAGCCATGGAAGCCCTGTCGGACGTCCAGCTTCCAAAAGAACATTCGAAAACCAGACAGTCACTTCCAGGTTTCGATCGTTCGGGAGCCAAAACGTTTGAGAACTAGGCTGTTCGAAAACCAAGGTACGACTATATGTTGAAAGTAGCTGAAAATAGTGTCCAGTGTATATCTATACAACACTAAACATTTAAAAAATCCCCCTTGTAACTTCACAAAAAGTTATAGCAAGCAGATAAAATCATAAAAGCTTTGACCAAAATATTTTTAAAGGGGAGATGATGGAAGATTTCCATTTGTTTTCAGCCCTGAATCAGAAAGAATCCTAAAAGTTCCTTATTTTTATTTTTATTTATTCAATTGCCATTCAAATTTCTAAATGTAAAACCTAAGGGCAGAAAAAGCCATATAAAAGCAAAGACTTCACATTGCTGCATTTCTTGTACTTTAACACAGTTGATTCTGGTTGCTACTTTTTTTTGGTTGCTACATAATTTCTGGTTGCTACATATTTTTTAAAAAAATATCTCCATCTTGATGAAAATATAGGAATAATGGAGCATTATATCTTTTAAAGCTATCAGTTATTCAGATATTGTCCCATTTAGAAGATGAAATGCTAAACATAAGATAATTTAATTATATTTTAATGGGATTTTCTATCTGAAATTTAAAAAAGTGAATACAGTTTGAACTCCACTGCAAGATTGGCTAATTTACACCTCTCTCATTACACACACAATGGAAGGGGGGAAACAAGAGTTTCTTTGTTTGTGTACATTAGCTCAAAGCTGTAAAAGTCATTCAGTGGAACTTTACTATGCTTTCACCCATACCTTGCTTGTAACAACATTTGTAGCCTCTGAAATTACATGGGGTGCAGTCAGACTAAGGTAATCACCCTTCACTTTTGATTCATGGAGCCTGAAGAAATGGATTTATGTGCATTACACAAGCAGTTAAAAGGCAGGTTCCCCGTTTATTACTTCTTTCTTCCAAAACTATACCAAAGCAAAAACTGAGTAAATAAAGAAGTCCATCACATCAGAAATGTGGAAATATAGCCAAGGTTGTTCTAGATAAAATTACCTACATCAATACTTTTACTCAGAAACACCATGACAACATGAACTAAGTAGTATCATCTGCCATGAACACCTTTAGAAGAAAAAATGGTATTTATTAGTTCATACAAAATGTATATGTATCAACAGGTAACAGGAAAAAAGTTGGTGCAGTGTATTTAACCAGTATTTTGTTCACATTTTAAAACCATGTTTCTACAGCCCTTCCAAATGGAAGTGGAAAACTTCTAAAACATAACCACACAGCAAAAGGTGGAAGTAGAGCAGTAGTTATTGGCACAAGCTCACTTAGTAAGAAAATTCCCAGCTGCCTGCTAGGAGCGAGACTGCAAACCTGGACACACTAACCTATAAGTCCTCCATGGGAATTTTGTCCAAGTAAGGCAAATACAGGATTGAGCAGTGAATGATTTATGTACAGCATCATGCTACATCTTCTTCTTCCCCCAAAAAACGACAACACACAAAAAACGGGAAAATGTAGTACAACCACTCACAACCATCTAGAAAGACGGACTCTGGTCAGTCTCTGAAAAATGGCACTTTTCAATATCAGTTATAATAGCCTTTGATTTAGGATCAGAGATGCTGTGTGTTAGTCGTTCCAATTTCAGATTACAATGCTATGAGACTACTGATCCTGTGGCATTTATAGTGCTACTCAAGTACACCCACTGAAATAGATGGACATGGCCTATTCTGAGTGAAGCTTTGCTGAATACCAACTATCATTGACTGCAAGAAGAGATGAAAGGTTTTTTCTTGCTTTCTTCTTTTCTTTTCTTGCTTTCTTTCAAGGGAAAACGTGATATTCAGATCTGAGCCATTTTGTTTCACAGCTTTTTTTTTGCGGGGTGCTTCTAACATTGACATTGAAGCTATTGCTGAAGCACAGCAAATTCTCATCCATGTGAGAGCATTTAAAATCACATCCATGCCATATGCAAGTATTGCTGACATTCCAAGGAAGAGGAAAAAGAGCCACGCTTTAGTGGCCCCTCACCACTAAATGATATATAAAAAGGAGCTCATATACTGTACAGTGGTACCTCTGGTTACATACTTAATTCATTCTAGTGGTCCATTCTTAACCTGAAACTGTTCTTTAACCTGAAGCACCACTTTAGCAAATGGGGCCTCCCGCTGCTGCCACGCCGCCGCCACACGATTTCTGTTCTCATCCTGAAGCAAAGTCCTTAACCTGAGGTACTATTTCTGGGTTAGCGGAGTCTGTAACCTGAAGTGTAACCTGAAGTGTATGTAACCCAAGGTACCACTGTACATAGTTTTTAAAACTCTAATGTGTCCCAACTTGATAAGGTGAAGTGTGCTACACAGCCCATAATCCATGAATAAAAACATTTGTACTTTGCCATTTACAAATCCAGGCATTCCATATTTGCTGAACCTTGCAGGATAACTTTAGCTTTTAGGGTGCTTTCAATATTAAGCCAAGCATAGTAACTGCAGCTTCTCGGCTGCAACAGTGCTGGAATTGGCTAGCACATATTCTGCCCAAGCCAGGAAAGTGAACTGTAAAACTAATAATTTCCCTTGAGCCTACGCTAAACCGATGCATGCCAGCTACTCCCACAGGAACAGAGAGCCTAACAGTTAAGAAAGAAGCTGTGTGTAAACAACCACTCTGCTTCAAGGCAGTTGTTCTTATAAGCTATGGTGGATTTGATTCAAATATATACCGCAGTAAACAAATTCGGAGAACAGCATACCAAACCATTATTTTTCTCCTGTGAAAGGCTCTAGTGACCCAAGCATCTGAGATGCAGGCCAAGATTCCCTTTTTGCCTAAGAAGATACACGCAACCGTGATCTGAAGAAAACAAGTTTTATTTCAAGTGGGCTTCTGTAGTTACCATCTCTTGCCATTTTTATGCACTACTAACAACATTTAAATTTAGTATGCATCCTTTTAAATAAATGAATGACTGCATTTTTTCTATTAATATGTTTTTGGATTTTGAGAATCAATTTGCATTTATTTTAAAGAAATGTTTACAGGCAAATACCGTATTTTTCGCTGTATAAGACGCACCAGACCACAAGACGCACCTAGTTTTTGGAGGAAAACAAGAGCAAAAAAAATTCTGATTCTCAGGAGCCAGAACAGCAAGAGGGATCGCTGCGCAGTAAATGTAGCAATCCCTCTTGCTGTTCTGGCTTCTGTGATAGCTGCGCAGCCTCCATTTGCTCCATAAGACACACACACATTTCCCCTTACTTTTTAGGAGGGAAAAAGTGAGTCTTATAGAGCAAAAAATACGGTAGTTAAAAACCTAGCTGACATGGGGGAAGGCCTGGGAAATCTTTTAGGAAACCAGACTGCTAATCAAGACTAGGTTGCCTCCAGCTACCACAGCAAAAACAGAGTCTCAGCAGACCTCATGAGTAGCATATTTTACCTGCGTCCTTCCCCACCTCAGCTCTATCCCATGTTGGATATTAGATTTTAAACTTTTAATTAAATAGATATTTACTATAGATAGATATGAATGCAAAAAAGAGAACAGTAACACAAACATTCATCTACTGAATACATATGCATGCCAGATTATACTACCCAAAACACTGAAGCAGCTCCTTTTGTTTTTAAGAAAACATATCTTTGCTTCCTGCCCCCTTCCCAGCAGCACATTCCCACTCAAAGATAGCTCTGTTTTAACATTTTCTTTATTACAGCCTTGAAAAAGTGGGATGATGAATGACTACTATAAGTTTTTCCTGCAGGATTTAACAAGTATAACATAGAATGCTAGTCACAGCAAATGTCTGGGTGGAGTAGAGAAACCTCAGAAATGCTCCACACAGAGCCAGAAATTAAGAGCTGTGCCAACACTCCAATCATGTGCTGATCAGATTCATTTTTACAGAGTGACAACACATGCCATGTTCAATTCTTTGAAGAGAAGCTGTCTCAGGTTGATTCTGTGTTTAATTAGCAGGCATAAGAAAGCTATCAGGAATCAGGTGTTGAATGAAAGTCAAATGAATCAAGTAAAGCCCATGGAGATGTGATGAAATGGCTGAGTTACAAAAGCTGGCTTGGATACAGGGTGGTAAGAGATGCTTCTGGGTGGGATGTTTTGCTGAAGTGTGGCAATGACTTGTGAAGCCATGTCTTCTTCTACTATACTAAGACTTGCCCTGGGACTGATTCAGGTGATATACAAATTGTGCAAACAAGCCTTTATGAAATAATGCGTTATTGCATACTCAACATAAAACTAATAACAGTTATTAAACTCTAGAATTGCAGTATGTTCAGCTGTGATGAAGCAACCCTGAGCTCCTTTTTATTTAATAAATAAAACACAAAATAATGTACATTTCTTAATGAAATAGAAGTCCAAAGTGCTGGCCACCATATGACAATAGCTGTGAAATGCAAACCAGATGGCTCATGTCTACCACTACAGACGACCAAAAAATAAACTTCATTGCCATAAAATATTGATTAGCGTGTTCTCACATATTGATTAGGGTGTTCTTGTGTTAGTGGCAATTAAGGTCCATTTCAGATTACTTCATATTGTGATAATAAGCAATCATTTTGTGAAATATGAAGAATTATTCCACTTTCCTTACCTCAGTTTCACAAATAAAAAATCTATATTAATGTATCCTTATTATATAAGCCAAGAGGTGTGTGAATATGTGTGAATCACTAATGTCCACCAAATAGTGGCATACAATAAAATGGGGGTGTAGAATTTCACACACACTGCACTTTGGAAATGGAATGTATACAGTGGTAACTCAGGTTACAAACACTTCGGGTTACAAACTCCACTAACCCAGAAGTAGTACCTCGGGTTGCGAACTTTGCCCCAGAATGAGAATGGAAATTGCACGGCGGCGTAGCAGCAGCAGGAGGCCCCATTAGCAAAAGTGCACCTCAGGTTAAGAACTGTTTCGGGTTAAGAATGGACCTCCGGAACGAATTAAGTTCTTAACCAGAGGTACCACTGTATTAACGTATTCCTGCATTGCAGAGGGTGGATTAGATTGTCCCTTCCATGATCCCATCCAACTCTACAATTCTGTGATACTAAGCTGGACACTACAGGCGATTTTTAAGCATGTTTAGCAAAGGTGTTTTTTTACCAGCACATGAAACAAAATATGCACATCGAACAAATATTACAAATCAAAGTATGTCTTCAGCTGTGGGAAAGTGAAGTTGGCTTTCTATTTCTTCTGCACAAATACCTATTGGTTTCAAGGCCTAATGCAAAGTGCTGCTTATTATCTATGAAGCCCTAAATGACTTGTAACTTGTGCACTGCCTTAGGGGAGTTTATGGGGGTTGAAAGCAGTATATAATTCTATAAATAAAACCTTTGATTCAGACACTTTCCTTAAAGCTGATTTTCTTTAAAAAGCCATAGTTAAAATTAATCACAGTGCAGCATTACATCTGAACCCTAGCTATGGTTAATCTAAAACTAAGGTGAATGTTTCTGATCTCCTGCTTGTGGCCAAGCTGGAAGAGGAAATATTGCACAAGCAATACTTGTTTTGTGCAGGGGTTATGTTCCTGCACAAATGTGTTTGTGGGGCCCACACAAAGCATTCCATTCCACCCCACCTATTCCATCCCCATTCTGCCCTTTTGTTGACATTTTGGGTCACCTCTGGATTTGGCACCATGCAGACATGAATAAATCAGTCATTGCCTGTAGTGTGCAAGCTCAAGTCCCACCACAGCTCATCTTTGTTATTGTCAATATTTGACTAAGGTTCTTGCAATACATTAATTATGCCTAGCTTTCTACTGTTAATACTATTATTACCAGGTCAAGTTGCCTGTGAAATGGTTTGTAGTCCACAAAGTGTTACAATAAATCTGTTAGCCTTCAAGAGGACAAACATCTCTTTTGTTTTGTCCAATGTTTCTAAATATGTTCCTACTCAGTGTTCATTTGACTCAGCTCCCTGATGCTAAAAGCTTGGCAAAAGCAGAAGTTCTGTTATTGTTACCACTGTAATCCCTTAATGAAATTATGAAATACCGGGGGGGGGATGGGGGGCATTAACAATAGCAGTTCAGGTAAGAATTCTGCTAAGTTACTTCTGTGTATAAACTGCCAGATCAAAACAATAAAATATACAAATGTAACTGAAAGAAACACTATGCAACATCAGTTGCTTCACTTTTATGCTGCAACTGTACAACTTCCATATAGGCTAGCATTATTCTGTGAATATTAATGAGTTTTATTCAAAGGAGAAGCTTCAAAGCAAGTTCAACGTTCCAGAGAGTCTTCTAAAGAATCCTCTGTAAATACTTCTGCAAGTATATAAACTGAATCATTTTCAACGTGTGACTTTTTCTTTTCACAAAATGCTATGTAAGCAATGAACCATAGTGTCCATTGAATTATTACTTGTCATTCATTACCAAATATTAGCATCATTTTTCACACATGGTAACTTACCCTACAGTAACTGCCAAAATTAATGGACACATGCATCACAATCAGCACTCTTACTCTCTTAAAAGATCATCTTCCTTTACTTTAGTTCTCCATGTTAATGTCATTTTTCGAGCAATAATGGAGCAAGTTGCTTCAAATATTCCTATGACATACATTCATAGTTATAAATAGTGTGTTATTCATTTTTATTCCACTCATCAACCAAAAAAACCACAGGCTTACAAATCACTTAAAAAGGGATGCCTTGCCCTCATCGCTCACAATCTAAGAAGACACAACATGAAAGAAAAATGGAGCAAGATGGATGAGAAAAAAGCCAACTCAGGAACAAATTATTAGTTAAAAGTTCTTCTAATGACCTGCTGAGGTGGAAAGGTTGCTGGTAAATCAATTGTGTTGATAGAGTGGCCCTGCATCCCTTCTCAGCTGCAGCCTGATGCAATGGATGCTACCAAGTCACAGCTTACTGAGAGGGGAACCTGACCTTAATGGAGCAGGTGGTAGGCCTGCTTCCCATCTTTCCTCCCTCTGCTGATGAAATGGCTGCTGCTAGGTGACAGTTAAGGGAGGAAGCATATTTTATACCACAATAGTAGTGACATTAGTAAAGATCTCACTATTTTAACAAGTTATAACTTCAATTGCTATGTGTTTGTCACTTTCTCTCTGGCTGGAAGGGCAGTGGTCCAGTGTGAAGGACATGAATGACTGGTTCCAAATAACTGGAGGTTATTCTAGTATCTGGGTCCACCACTAAGAATTTTTATTTTTATTTTTACCACCCATCACAACCTTTGGGGCAAGGGTACTAATGAACTAATTTTTAGGAGAGTTTTTAATATTTGATGTTTTATTGTATTTTTAATATTTTGTTGGAAGCTGTCCAGAGTGGCTGGGGAAACCCAGCCAGATGGGTGGGATATAAATAAATATATTATTATTATTATTATTATTATTATTTAAAACTGGGGCAAGTTCACTTAGGAGGAGATGGTCCTTGGGACAACCTAGCCTCAAGACACCAAGGTCTTTGTCAAAATCAGCACTCAGAAACAAATAGACATGTTTGAGAACAAGCAAAATATAATAAGTTGTGCAGGAGTCATTCAGCCATCCAACCACTTTATTAGAAGTCATTTTAAGTTCTCAAATGTTCCTCATAATACTCCATGAAAACTATTTTTTATCAACTCTTAGGGCACAAATTAAAATCACTAACATCACTTAACACAAATTACATAGCTAGCGCCCATTTGAATTATCTTCTATGTGGTCCTTAGATGCAAATGCTGAATGTTCACTCTTCCTACATGATACAGTGGTACCTCGGGTTAAGTACTTAATTCGTTCCGGAGGTCCGTTCTTAACCTGAAACTGCTCTTAACCTGAAGCACCACTTTAGCTAATAGGGCGTCCTGCTGCCGCACCGCCAGAGCACGATTTTTGTTCTCATCCTGAAGCAAAGTTCTTAACCTGAAGCACTATTTCTGGGTTAGCGGAGTCTGTAACCTGAAGCGTATGTAACCTGAGGTACCACTGTATTCCAACTTCCCTTGAATTATGTCCAATTATCATCACAACGAATAGTTCTTTTTGTCTATAATTTAGATAACCAGTGTTGTGGTCTGATACTTATAACAAATGTGCACACTGGGCTTTCTTCCTCTCAGCTATTGCTTGTGCTTTAGTTATTGACTTCCAGGTGCACAAACCAGGAAATTAAAGTCTCAACCAAAGTTTTGGCTGCATTGGCCAACTTATAATTTTAAAATACAGTTGGTTGCTAAAACTTAGAAAGAGTGTATGTTTCCTCCAAGTTAATTATTGCTGTTGTTGTTGTTTAGTCGTTTAGTCTTGCCTACTCTTCATGACCCCATGGACCAGAGCACGCCAGGTTAATTAGGTTTCTAGCTCTAAAGCAATCTAGTGTTCTCTTGATGTATTGACATGCAACTCCCATGAATCCCTATTGCAGTCCAACAACATTGGCGGTAGGTTGGGGGAAGCTGCTCTAAGGCAGGGTCACTCAAAGTACCTTGATTAGTGACATCCTCAACTATATGAGAGGAATTTTGCAACAATGTGCTTGAAATAGAACATGAGCAATGAAATTTGGATGACTGCTTTTAAACCATTTTATCCTCCTTAAAAGTGAAAAATTCTTCAATTACACATGCTTAATGAGTTGGCAAATATCTACCCTTACATGAAGGATACAGATATGGCAACCAATTCAGTGCACTGCTATTAATACATTAGAGAAGGTCAAACGTCTGTGGCAAGCACTCAGTTTCTTTTTACCTGAAAGTGTTGAAGAATAGTTACACTTAAAGGGCCTACTGCCTACACCTGGCTTAGGGTGTTAATTTAGGAACTAGAGCTACTACAATCATATCTTGCACACATCATTGTAATTCTTCAGTAAAGCTGCAGAATTTTAAAAATGGTAGTAAAAACACTTAGGAGTATAACTCTCTCTTAATAATTTACTTGTGGGGTTTTGTTTTTAACTTCCCCTTTCCTTTACCAGTTTTCAAAGAAATCAAACTCAAAGAAGTCAAAGTTTTCTGATGGAAGTTTTTATAGTGTCTCACACACATTTACCGGTAATCATCCTCAAATTAGTAGCTTCCATTTGGGAAGAAATCATAGTCACTTAGCTATTAAAAAGGTACTTTCCCATCACTCTGTAAAAGGCCCAATCATTAAGCTATGGCACAAAGGCAATAATAACCACTTTGTATTGTTTGTGAAATCACCCTTTTGCTACACTAAAATTGCTATACATCCTCACCAGCTAAATGAAATAACTCACATTCGAAATATCATCAAGTCTGTTTACATTTTCATTGCACAATAAATTTTAAGCCAATGAATGAATCACTGGTTTTATTCTAATCCTGTAATGTACATTTTACTGGAATTCTTTTAAATCAAACTATTTCACAACAATGTAACTGGGGGTTATTTTAATCTGGTAACTTTAGGCCTTTCCAGCAAATGAACCTGATGAATCATTGTTGCATGTGAACCATAAGGTAATGAAACTGCAGTTCTTTTTCAGCAGGCATATATGGTTCTTTGCTCAGAGATTATGTCATCTATTGCTATTGAGATTGCTTCATGGAATATGGCTGTTTGAGTGCCAAAGGTTCCCACTGCATTGCATGTGGCACCATCACTTTCCAGTGAAAGCTTCTTTCCTTCAGTGCCTGGAGATTCTGCACTTCCTTACTATGTAGTCCAGCAGTCACTTCTCTCACTACAGCAATGCCTCTATATTTTCTGAAGGTAATTTTGTGTTGTTTTTCTTCATTGGACACTTTGTAGTCCTTCCTTCTTACCCCCAATACCAATAAGGCTTATCAAATCTCAGAAGAGAATTGACAAAAAGCCACAAAGACACAAACTTGCAAGAGGCCTTTTAGGGAGAAAGCTGGAAAAAATGTGCCCCCATTCACCTCAACTGTGTTCCTTTTAGAAGTCAAGTGTACACATACAACATGGCACATGGCATTTCCTCCTATCTGTAATCTATAAGGGATATCTCCCATGCAAAGGGGGGAGAAATGCTGTTTGTTAGTTTTTTGCACGCTTTTGCTGACAATGTCTAAAGTAATCACTTGGAAAATCTGGATGGGCTTGAAAACTATGGTACTGTTTACATATATTGCACCAGTCACTGTTAGTCACATGGCTCATCTTTACTGGCCAAGCCAGAAGAGAGATACATTAATCCCCTGACTCCACATGTTTACGGTTCTTCGGGAACCCAGGGATCATCAGACTGAAGCTGGTTTAAAGCATCCAGCACTAATAGTTGGCAGCTTGTCTAGACATCTGCCAAGGGACTGCCAGTTTAACAAGCCAGCATGTAGCGTAACCACTTGCCTGATAGCAGAATGAGAGTATGTACACATCAGATACTTGCCACGAGGGAAAATTTCTGGCCAAGAGTGAATGTCCCTCTGTTCCTTTGACACCAAACACTAGAGTGCACTTTGCACCTGGCAAATATGGAATGAAACTCATAATGAACAGCACCTTATATTTATGCAACTCAGCATGCAGCAGCTGCTGTCCTTTCCTAGCAGCTTTACCAAAAGAGAGAGGTGAGAGGCAGGAAGGCATATCATCAAGTTAGTTTGAGTACACCCTTCCATCTCTGCAACACATGCATGCATGCACTCACATACAGACCTTTGTCACTGCCGATATTAATAGTATCCACTTTTTTTAAAAAAAGTTACAGATCAGGCAAACAATTTCACTCTATAGTAATAATACTATGTAGTTACAGTCATGGTGACTTTTGGAAGAACACTACGAAAGCTAAAATATGATATTTTGCATTATATTTTTAATACATTTCATTTAGAATATTAAGCATACAATTTAATGGCTTAATGGGGGTTAATAAGAATTCCTCTGAATTCACAAAAAGTACATATCTATTTTGCTACTTATACACAGTGGAAACCTGCCACTCATTTGATTGTGCATTCATGCACAGCGGAAGTGACAAATCCTATTGCCATGTTTAATTAGGTATGTATAGTTTTTCCACACATAAGTAGGGTTCCAGCTGGGTTTTTTACAGGAAGAGGGAGGATTGCCTCTTAAGATAGACTCATACAACTTCTCCACTCCTTAGCTATTCTGCTAGTAAGAACATTTTTTGTAGATTTATTAGATGGGTGAATGGTGTGAGTTTCACAGTGCAGTTACAAAAGCTGAAATAGGTGATCCAACAAGAAAGACGGACAAACGGACCAAACAAAACTATTAGCCATATATTAATTCCTAAAGTTATTCTAACGAGTTTTACATTCCACTACCAGAAAGACTAAACTAATGTTCAAATGTTCCTTTCTAAATACTATCTTGAAAACCAAATAAAAAGCTATAGTAGGAATCATGTAAGCAACCTTAATGCAAACTTCTAGTCACAGGGAGGAAAAAAATGCAATTCTCATTTTACTAACACAGCTAGAAGATCACAAAAAAAC
Organism: Podarcis melisellensis; assembly: GCF_964234715.1. Taxonomy (NCBI): domain Eukaryota; kingdom Metazoa; phylum Chordata; class Lepidosauria; order Squamata; family Lacertidae; genus Podarcis; species Podarcis melisellensis. The sequence goes on from NC_138531.1 coordinate 60,422,053, forward strand.
CCAGAGAGTGCAGTGGCAGCATCTTTTGATCTCTACATGTAGCAACTTTTGGCATATGAGTAAGTAATTCCTAGCCCTTTGAAAGGCCTTCTTTGAAGAAGGAACTGACTGTAGTGAACTATTCTTTCTTACTGTAGAACAATCGCTACCCAGTTTGACACACAAGGACCATCACGTTTTGAGGAGGTTTACTTAAAAGCTTGTGTGTGTGTGTCTGTGTAGTTTTGGGGTTTCAACCTCCAAAACAGAATACAGTCAGCATCCATTTTTACTACTCCAGAACGACCCTATTTAATAATGTAACTGAAATGTCTTATAACACAAAATCCTAGGCATGTTCACTCAGAAGTAAGTTGACTGGGCTCACTATCGGAAAGTGGGCACATGACTTCAGCTTTTATAGAGGCTGTATGGACCTCTAAAGCACATAGCTTTTGAAGTCAATGGCATGAGAATCAGGGCTGTTTTTCAATTCTATCCGGTTGAAACCATTATCCAAACTATTGAGTAAACTTTTGCAAACTGTTCATATTTAACAAGATGAAATTATAAACACATTCATTTTGTTTAAAACAGTATTCCTCCACCTTTTCAGACAAGGGATGCAACTAATTTCAATGTACAATACGGGTCTTCTATCTCTCCATGCTCTTCCCAATATCTCTATTTCCCCCCTTTATTTTCTCCCTCCCTTTTTAAGAAGGTGTACCATTCTAGATTTTCATGTGACATAGTGTGGTGTCCGATCAACTAGCTAAAGATCCATGATAAAATACAAATTGTTTGTATTTCCATACCAGAGAGCAGAGTGGAAGTACTCCACTGGTTGTGCTATTCAGTATGGAGGGCAAACTAAGATTATTTCTCAAATAAACTTGTGTACAGTGGTACCTCGGGTTAAGTACTTAATTCGTTCCAGAGGTCCATTCTTAACCTGAAACTGATCTTAACCTGAAGCACCACTTTAGCTAATGGGGACCTCCTGTTGCTGCCGCGCCGCCGGAGCACTATTTCTGTTCTCATCCTGAAGCAAAGTTCTTAACTTGAGGTACTATTTCTGGGTTAGCAGAGTCTGTAACCTGAAGCATATGTAACCTGAAGCGTATGTAACCCGAGGTACCACTGTATATCATATTGCTTCAATTAATCCACAAATAAATTGATTTCCAAAACGGAACAGAAGGATCAAATTTGCAGTAGAAGGGCTAACACCGAGCTATGCCATGGTCTCCGGATCATATGAACCCTTTAGAACACAAAAGTAACAGTGATTTGATGTTATACTCTCCTCTTTGTGTTGTTGCTGCTTTGTTTGTTTCTATGTAGAGTAAAGCAGTAACCTCATGGAGTGCTAGCTAGAAATGGCTACCATATACATAATGAAGCAAAAAGGTAACTGGAACGTAACCTTTAAAACGCAATATGTAAATAGGAAGTTAAGTCTTTACAACCACAATACAGCACACACTAAACTTAAGAGAAAGTCCCACAGAACTCAGTGGGTATATTATTATTAGAAGCACATTGAACATATTATATCAGGAAAGCTCACAACAGCCAAATTAAGCCAGCATTATTCTCATACAACAAAGGCTGAGAGAATTTGTGGCTGGGAAGAGAATTGAACCATGTATTTGCTGGCGCACACTTTTAGGTATTACGCTAGGTTTCAATGTAATTAGCAACACATTATAAAGTGTTTTAAAATTGCTGAAGAAATAAGAAAAAAATAAACCCATACCATGAACAGACTTAGCTCTTTTCAGCTAAAGTTCTAGCAAATTTGACTGAAGGGGTCTTTTCTTGATCAGAAGTTGAATAAAGACACAAGACTGGGCTTGTTTTAAAAATAGAAAGAATTAACATTAATAATTAGGCATAATTATGTCAGTTACACATATTTTAATTAGCAGGACAGAAGCAAGCCATGGTCTTTTGTATGAGTATTTACAGACCATTGCTGCTCCGTGAAATACAGAACTCAAAACAACTTGCAGGCAAAAACAAATGTTGTTAACTTTTCTTTGTTTCCATGTGTATCTTCTGGCATAATGTTTCAATCAGTTAGCTTTTGCAATAACTGATTGCAAAATTTCCAGAATTTGAAATTACTCACTCGGTCCTATTCAACGTTATAAAACAACACTAGTTGAACACAGGGGCAGGGTGAATACAGTACACAATATGGCCCATGAAAATTCTTGTAGAGTAGTTATAAAAGAAGTGTCATAGTCAGGATACTCAACTTCTCTTAGCTTTTTTAGTAAGTCAAATGCCTTGCAGCCATGCCTGTAACCATGCAATCCATACTTCTTGAAAACTAAATAAAAAAGTTAATGGCAAAAATGAAAGTATAAAATAAAACCCCATCTTCACCAGAATTATCAAATACTTCTTGAAGTAAAAAAAAAGCAAGCATCACAATTGGCCCAATGGTTTTTCACGTTGATGATCATGTTGCAATTCAGAATAAACAGAAGCTAGAATTGAAATATGGAAAATCAGACAACAAAAATCCCAGACTATTCCTCAGTAAGAACAGTTCTCTTGCGCTGCAGATGAAGAAAACTGGACAACTGCAAACTTTTACGTTAGACAAGCACACTGTCCTCACCTTGAACTAAAACAATAGAGTATTTGTGCATTTTAAAGTAACTCAAGAAGAAAGAACCAAACACAGCAAATACTTCCATGGGACCTTCATGACTCATAAATTTACTGTGAAGGAACTTTAAGAACTGGAGAGTTTTAAAATATGAAATCTGCAATTAACTTGCACCGCACTGGCATGACACTACAGCCAGGATAAAACTTCCCAAAGCTAATTAAACCAGTTCAAACAGTGACTAATGACCACTAATCCCACTGTCTTCTCAATGATCTTGCCTTCCTCTGTTTATCACACTTGACACATCACTTTACACATGAGAAGAAACTTTTAGCATAGGAAAGTGATTAAAAAATAACCACAAGGGAACCCTTTTGCTATAAATCGGGGGGGGGGGGGCTAAGAGGGTAGTAAAAGAGGCAAGTGAGACAGTTTCCTCCCACTGACTGTGATTTGCATCCAACTCTGTGCTTAAAGTGCACCCCGTGAAATAATGGAAACTAAGTGAGCTGGTGACATTACTCAAGAATTTAAGAAAAAACAGATACAGGGTTTCAGGTTTAACCTAGTCACCTGTCCTACTCCCACAGAGCAGCAGCCAGCTGCCCTACTGCAAAGTAACCCCTGTCTCATGGGTTATATCCCATTCAGCACATGGGAAGTAGCTCATTTTCCTATCCAGACTGCTCTCATGTCACCTCTGATCAAGGGAATAGGTTTCATGGGATTGTAACATTTTTTTGCGGTCAGAGTGAATGATTTAACATATGTGCCAGGCTTCCAGACTTTGCCAGAAAATTTACAGTTAGTTTGCGGAAAACTGAGCTAGTAGTCACATCCTAGTTTATATCCTTTCAAAATAATCATACTCAAATTCTAAAATCCCCTTTGTACGTTGTTTAAAAGTTGCCAGCTGAGGATGGGTGTGAGCACAAGCTCTGACTTGCTAACAGAAGTTAAGGAAAGGGAGAACCCTTCTGGATGGGATTAAAAAGTGTTTTAAACCAATAATTTATCAATCTAATTCCACAAGCACATTATCTGCCGAACTTCATACTTACTTCCAACTAAACATGCATAATGAACTTGGAAGTGTGTGTAAGGGGTGAAATTCATGAAAGAGTGAAACTTAAGTAACTCCAGAGATAATAAATCTATCTTGATCCTAAACATCCCTTAGTTGGAATTTCCATTTCAAAGAAAGGTCACTGCAAGCAAATCCATGTAGGATAACTATCCACTTACTCTAGGAGGTAAACACCAATGGCTAGTGATAAACCATAGTTATTACCATATGAATATTGAACACTGGAACAATATGCCCTCAACAAAGGTTTAAAAAGTGATGCTTCATATCAGTACATCAACTGACATATATTGAATAAACCATGCCTCTAGCTTCCTACTTGCCAATACCTGTAACCTCTCCTCCCCACCTAAAACTGTAGGAAGAAGTGGTTTCCTGCTGTTTCTTTATGATCTATTTTAATTACAGTCCTCTGCATACATCAAACAAGGACTAATAGCCCCCTTGTTGCGAACTAGAGTGGCTGGTCCTAGCAGTGAGGACATGGGGGGCGGGGAGAGAGAGATAGACCAGCTTGCTCCATGATCTACCTTTGCCTACTCTACTCATGTGCAAGCTGATCTATAAAACACAAGTGACTAAAGACTAAGCCTCACTGGACACAGTAGGGCTTGCTTCTGAGTAAACATGCATTTGATAGGCCTGTAAGGCTTCGATCCTTGGGATGTGCAGTGTCAAGTACATATAGTTAGGCCCTGGAGCGTTAAGCTCTCAGCTGACTTGCTCCATCTAGTTTCTAGAAGCGGACTGACGAGTTTGGAAGCATCCTTTGCTGCCAATAACCCTGCTTTAATTTTTCAAAACTATGGGTGCAAACTGATGCATGAACTGTGCACATGCCCTCCATAACCTCAAGGCTAGACGAAAGTCGGTTCCACCCACATACTAAAAATCACTTGAACAGGCAGAAAAACCTGAGGAGAGAGAGAAATAAGAGCAAGCTCCGGGAACCAAAATTGGATAAAATTGTTGAGCATCTTCAGCTGGATCCTAGGCTCAGTTGCCCTGCAGTGAGTGACTAAAGTGGATGACTTTTGAGAATGGCCCATTGTTTTCAGTGTAAGACTTAAGCACATGTTTAATTATTTCCTGCTTAAATCAGCAGCAACGGCTAGAGTTTTACACTTCCTTGAATCCTGCCCCAACTGGGATAAGCAAGGGAGCCATCTGCCCGCTCGACAATACGAGATCAATAAGGCAAAATCATTCGAGGAGCAGCGATTACCTGAGCAGAGACATAATAATCCAAAGAGATAGAAGTGTACAAACTCCGCGATCATTGTCTCCAGGTGGAGCCTGTCGATAATCTCATGCCAAAAGGGAGGGCTGGGGGAGGGGGAGGACTTTCGCCAAAAACCCCTCCAAGGCTTCCCAGTTTGTAAATCCACAAGCAGCTTAACGCAAGCGGCGGCGTCCCAAATCCTCCAGAAGTTGAACGGGGAGCCTCGTCCGGGCTCTTCGCAAAGAGTCTCTATTGTCAGCCAAAGCAGGCAGGCTCCGCAGCTCCAGCCCAAGCCCAAGCCTGCGCTCTTCTCTCGCCCCGGGTTATCCCAGAGGGGGCTGCCTCGCCTTGCCGCGCCGCGGGACCATCCGACAGCAAGCGAGAAACAAAAGCAGCAGCAGCAGCAGCCCGCCCGCCTGCTGCCCGCGCTTGCTGGCTGCCTGGCTGGCTGGGCTCTCCTCAAGGAAAGAAAGGCAGGCGAGGAGCAAGGAGCGCGCAGGTCACGAGAGGGGCCCTTCGACCGAGTGCAGAAAGTGCCGCCGCTTCTTGCGAGGATCTCAGGCAGCGGGTGGCGGAGACGGGCCGGCGGCTGCTCTGGGCGAGGACTTGCCTGGTGTGGCGCTGGGCGAGCGCGCGGCAGACAGAAGTGGCGGCGCAATCGCAGCAGCAGCAGCAGCAGCAGCCCTGGGTCCCATCACTTGAAGCAAAGCGCCGGGACCGCCAGGCGAAGCAGCTTCCCGGCAGCCAGAGCGGAGCCGCGCGTCGCACCAGCCCGCACCTCCCGGCTGTCCGTCCTGCGAAGCGACGGCTCTCTCCTCCTCCTTTTCCTTTTCCTCCAGCTCCTTCCCTCTCCCAAAGCGGAGATTGGCACAAAAGCGAGGGACCGGCTGTGTGGGGTGGAAAAACTTCTGAGGGCGGCCTCGTCCTCCTCTTCTGGGCAGCCCCTGGTGGAGAAAGGGTGTAGCTCCTCGCCTCCACGCTGAGGGGGCTGCAAAGCTCCGTCTCGCCCCTGAAGTTTCTGGCGTCGCGTTGAGGCAGGCGCGAGAGAGAGCGCGCGCTTGCCTTTCTCGCCTTGCCGCTGCAGGTCTGGTGCCGCCTCAGGACACCTTAAAGGAGCCGCGCCTCCCCAAACTGCTCAGAAAGAAAGAGGAATACAAAAGGGCTACAATGCGGAGATGGAGAGTCTCCTCCCTCGAAGACGGCGGCGGCAACAACAGCCCACATTCCCATGTAACTTTCTTGCGATGGCAAAGGGTTAGAAACTACCCTGCGCTATTGGATAACAAAAGGCTACGACTTGGAATATCACGGAGTCCGGAACAAACCATTTTTTAAAAAAACACATCACTTGCCTGGTGCTGTAAATGGAACTTCCCGACGTAGGATTCAAAAAATCCTCCCGGGGAAACAAGTGTAACCCTTTCACTGCTGCACAGCTGCAGTTAGGTTCCACTGAGCATAGGAGAAGAGGAATATTGATTACTGTGAACCGAGCAAGCGAAATACATAGAGGGGGAAGGAAGCAAGTTACAAAAGTGACGACTCCTAGGGGTGGAAGTGTCTTCAACCTCCTCAGTATTTTTGAGGGCCTTCTCAGCAGTGGCATCCTCTATGTGGAATGCCCTCCCATCAGATGTCAAGTAGATAAAGAGCTTCACAACTTTTAGAAGACATATGTGTTTGAAGCCACTCAGAATGGCTGGAGCAATAATAAAGGTATTATTATTGTTGTTATTGTTATTAGCCTGGGGCTCAGCCCCACCCCCAGTATTGAGGGGTGGAGGAAGCTGAGCGCCAAGCATTCTCCTTCTGCCAACCTGGACATCACTGATAGACAGAAGCCAATCTGCAAATATTCTCAGCAAATAGAAGATGTCACTGCTCTCCTCTGACCCCTGGGCAGGAGCTGCCCCTACCCAGCACAATTCAGAACCACCACACACCCCACAATCCATGTGTGACAGCCTATGACTCCCGCTTCAAACTTAGGGTAAAGTTGATTTGACCTCCTCGTATCTGATGTAGATCTTCACTCACCCCTTCTTCCCTGGTGTGGGGATGGTTGCCATTTTCTGTTTTGGCTCAGGTGCCAAAATGTCTTGGGTCAGGCCTGCCACTTGATCACTGCTATCCAATCCACAATACCTGATCAGAATCATGTGGCTCCAATTTTTTCTTTCCTTATCAAAAGTATAAAGCAGTTGAGCTTAGGGAGAAATCTTATGCTTCTTGGGAAAGTGGCTGAGTGGCTACAGGATCAATGCAGGGTGCTCCAGTGGTGTGGTGGGGAAGACCATGGATCCACAGTACTCTAAGCCCCCTTGTTCCCACAATGCACACCCACGCCCACATCTGGAACAGACCTTGAAACCACACCAGACCTGGAGCCGCTATAATTAATCCCCATCCATTGTTGTCAATGGGGGAGGGGAGAAGATGAAAGAAAAGGAACACAATAAATCTTAAAAGGTACAATTCATCTTCCACCCTGCATGCAACCAACTTTGGATGTGGTGAATTCTCTTCCCACCCACACCTCCATAATATTGCTCTGTTAATATATTACTGTTTGTTATCATTTGCATATTTACTCAGATGTAAGCAGTGATGGGTGAAACCCCTTCCTGAGTCATAAAAGGAAGGGCTATTCCTCCTCTAAAATATTGGAAAACAGGATTGGAAGTAACCATGCTAATTACAAGCCCATTTTGGATCTTGTTACACTCCTGTTCACGCTGTGATGCCCAGGATGGAGCTTCCAAGGGACCATAGAAACTGAGATGCTGCCATGCAAGTTTCTAAGCACAAAAAAAGAAGAGAGGTGTGGAAGGAAGTTAGGAACTAATTTCTGGCTGGCATTACAAACAGAGCCAGAAAAAAAGAGGGGGAGGGAGTATGTGGTTGAAATGCTTACTCTGAATGGGAGGCCAGCCCCCACAAGTTATTGTGCTTTACATTTTGAATTTCAGACCTTGGCAACATCACCAGATTAACATCAGTGTGTGCAGTGGGACTTAACTCCACAGAAAGTGTGTACAGCATTGGAGCCTTAACCTGTAGGCACAAAGCCAGTGATAAACTGGATGACTGCCACTGCCTCACCTCTTTCCTTTATCTGTCATCTAGAAAACATGTTTACTTTCCACAAATTTTTACTTAATTACAATTGTTTTAATAACTGCAGGTGTATTGCATAATACTTGAGGCTCAGTCTGCACTCCCTTTGATTATTTTCACGTATATACAACCTGAGTCTATGGTGGAGGAGTTCACAGCATTAACACCCCAAAAGGACCTTGCCTCCCACCTGGCTGCAGCCTTGCACTGAAACAGAAATCAAACATTGCTCTGTCTCTCTAGGTTCCCTGCTTCCCAGTTGCTAATTTGCTTTTCGCTTACATCACTTCAAACTCTCTGTTCTTGTCTTTCTAACTAACTACAGTGGTACCTCAGGTTAAGTACTTAATTCGTTCCGGAGGTCCATTATTAACCTGAAACTGTTCTTAACCTGAAGCACCACTTTAACTAATGGGGCTTCCTGCTGCCGCCGCACCACCAGAGCACTATTTCTTTTCTTATCCTGAAGCAAAGTTCTTAACCCGAGGTACTATTTCTGGGTTAGCAGAGTCTGTAACCTGAAGCGTATGTAACCCGAGGTACCCCTGTACTTGTGAGTTGAGAAATGGGCCCCCACCCATTTGCCATCTTATACGGAGCCACTTTCTTTGTTCCCCTTAATGGCCCATCACCATGCCAGGAAGCTAGCTAAACTATTCCAGGAATTAGAAGGAGGCCTAGGCCTTCAGCCGAACCCTTCTTCCAACTCATCACTATAAATCCAAGACCAGTCCTACCAATAAACAGAGGTAAGTAGCTGCCTCAGGTAACAGACAGAGAGGTGTTGGAGGACAGCTGTATGGGCCACACTGCCTGTCCTTTACCCCTAAGCTAGCTAGGTGCTCTCTCTTTCAGTGGAGATCACTGTTCTGTCGCCAGTGTGGAAATAAGATTCAGCTGCCAGTACTGTCACTTTTTATACATAGAAAGGGAGTGTGTGCACAGCAACATGCCTTAGGTCAGCCTTGAGTTCTATGATGAGTGGAACTAGAACAAAAACCTGCCTAAAATTGGCAGCTGTTTTCCCTAGCCAAAACACAAACTGTGGATAATCAGCAGCGAGGGGAGAAATACTCTACACATGCACAAAGGCCTAATTCTCAGTTCTTAAAAATAATTCCAATATAAGAGAGCCTTCCTTTTAGCAAAGGTCCTTCACCAGAGCAGCCTGAAGTAACCTGGGTAGGGCTTTTATTTTGTTGTGTAAAAACATTCTGATTTCTTGTCCAGACTAGCTAATAAATTGAACCTATTGAATGGAATCCAAACAAAAAAACAATGAATTCCACATGCCCAGGTGAGGTTTGCCTCGTGCTTCCTAAACAGTAGCTGCTTCCCCATGTTGCACAGTTATCTGGTCTTGAAACTGAGGGGTTGTCAAAGGATGTTTGTGCTATTATAGGAGGGTGTGCAGTTTAAAGGTTAGGACGCATACCCATGTTCTTGGGTGCACCAAAAGTAGCTCTTTGAAAAAGCACCATTATTTCCCAATGCAAACGCAAGTGTTGTGTTTTGAGTGGGAGGGCATTTTCAGTAGGAATGCAATAGGGGGAAGTCCTATCCGCAGCAGGAAATGGTATTAAAAATTCAGGTCAGTTGCTCACATGTAATGTAAGTAACGTCACATATAGCATGACGCCCCCCCCCCCCAGTCTTGGTTTCTAACTAAATAAAACCCTCATACAACCTGAGACCATAATCCAATTTTTGTGTGTGATGCAACCCATGCACTCTTTAAATTGTAGAAGTTTTGCTTCTTTGGGTACAAATCCTATACCAGGGGTCAGCAAACTTTTTCAGCAGGGGGCCGGTCCACTGTCCCTCAGACCTCGTGGGGGGCCGGACTATATTTTGGAGGGGGGAAAAAATGAATGAATTCCTATGCTCCACAAATAACCCAGAGATGTATTTTAAATAAAAGCACACATTCTACTCATGTAAAAACACCAGGCAGGCCCCACAAATAACTCAGAGATGCATTTTAAATAAAAGCACACATTCTACTCATGTAAAAACACACTGATTCAGGGACCATCCACAGGCTGGATTGAGAAGGCGACTGGGCCACATCTGGCCCCTGGGCCTTAGTCTGCCTACCCATGTCCTATACATTAATCAGAAGTAAGTCCCACTGAATTCAATAGGGCTTATTCTCATATAAGTGGAATTAGCACTGCAGCCTTAGAGGTACAAAGCTGATTTTTGTTGGGCTTTCTCTAGAATGCGGGGGGACGGGACCTCTAGCTGATATGTTCTTGGAGCTGACCATTGGTCATGCTTGCCGGGGCGTATTATAGTTGGAGAACATACAAATTTCCCCAGGTGGCCTTAGTGGACCATCCAGTTGAGATACATGATGACATCTCCTGGATTCTAGTGTCTATGATGATTTGTTATTCCCTAAGCCAGCAGGAAGCCCACAATAAAAAAAATACAATGCATGGCTTACTGTTTCATTGATTTACAATGTTTAATATCGGAAATAGATCATTTCCCATGAACTATTTCTTTTTAAAAGAGAAGCAGCCTGGTATTTGATGTGTTCTGAGAACTTTTTTTTTCATTTTTAATAGATTATATGGGTATTAAATTCAGATTTCTTTATAAAGCAAGTTATATTTAAAGATAAATACTAAGGCTGTAATCCTAACTCCATTTATCTGGAAGTAAGAGGGAGCTAATTCTAGGTAGTCCAGCCTTGGATTTCATTGATACTATGGGTTGGATCCAGACTTAGGTATAATTGAAATCAATGAGAAAAAGTAGCCCTTACTAAGTTAAGCACTATTGATTTCAATAGATTTCAATGAAGTTTGACCCAATGCCTTTTTTAAATCCAAGTTGAAAATAAAAAATGTGATTCAATTAGAACGAAATTAAATCAGCTATTTAATCCACCCTGTATCTAACTGTGAATGTGTTAGCTTTACCACCCATGTAGTTGATGCTTCAAGTCTAAAACCATTAAGAACAGTTCATCCACCCACATACCTTCTTTCTGACTCACCCAGAGGCAGTTATTATAACATTACTAAAATTGTTATACACAGCAGAGTACACATCGTGACCTCCTAATTCTTTCATCACTCCTTTCAGTTAATTACTAGATTCCACTGTACTGTTTCACAGCTCCAAAAGACCAGTTCTTTAAGGGCTGGTCCAGACAGTGGTTTCCCACGCTTATGATTTGGCATTGTACTGCATAGCCAGGAGTAGACAAAATGTCACGGTGAAAAACAGACGCCTTTTCCCATGAGACAGCTCCATGGCAAGAATAGGGAGCCAGACAGGCACGTATTTTTACGCCAATATGCAACTGCTTTGTATATTTGATCCAACTGCAGAACTCTGGTTTTTCGGAATGCAAAGCTCTCTCTGTGATTCAGAAGTGTACAGACCTTCAAAGGGCAAATCCCTGACTTTGAAGTGTCAGAACATAAGGCGAGTCTGCTGGATAAAGCCAATGGCCTACCTAGTCCAGCATCCTGTTCTTGCAGTGGCCAGCCAGATGCCTGTGGGAAGCCTGCAAGCTGGATGTGAGTGCAACAGCACTTTGCCCACTTGTGATTCCCAACAACTTGCATGCAGAGGCATGATGCCTCTGACAGTGGAGATAGAACACAGCCATTATGGCAATTAGTTGCTGATAGCCTTGACCTCCATGAGTTTGTCTAATCATATTTTAAGTTGGTAGGCATCACTGTGTCCTGTAGTAGCAAGTTCCATAGTTAAACTATGTGCTGTGTAAAAAAGTGCTTTCTTTTATGTGTCCTGAGTCTTCCAACATTCAACTTCGTTGGCTTTCCACAAGTGTCTAGTGTTATAAGAGAGGGAGAATAGAGAACTTTTCTGTATTCACTTTCTCCATTCCATGCTCAATTATTAACCATCTATTATATCACCCCTTACTCACATTTCCTCTAAAAAGTCCCAAATGTTGCTGCACTTCTTCATATGGGAGCCCCCACTCCCATTGATGTTTTTCATTGTCCTTTTATCACTCTAGTAAAAAGGTAAAGGTACCACTGACCGTTAGGTCCAGTTGTGGATGACTCTGGGGTTGCGTGTTCATCTCACTCTATGGGCGGAGGGAGCTGGCGTTTGTCCGCACACAGCTTCCAGGTCATGTGGCCACCATGGCTAAGCCGCTTCTAGCGAACCAGAGCAGCGCACAGAAACACTGCTCTACAAGAATGATATCCTTAATCAGAACTGTACACAATATTTCAAATGTGATTATACTATAGATTTGCATAGCAGCATTGTGATACCTGCATGGGGATGACACACAGCTCTATTTCTCTGTAACATCTGAATGAATCAGTAGTGGCCATCCAAGTACTGCATCCAAGTACAGTGGGAAACTGAATAAGGGCCAATAAACTGAGTTTAAACCCCAGCAAGATGGATTCCCTGTAGGTGAATGATTCACCTCTTCAGGAGATAGGCCAGTTACCTGTTCTGCAAGGGGCTGCATTCCCTCTGAAGGAACAGGTGTGTAGTTTGAGGGGTGCTCCTGGTTTTATCCATGTCACTCAAGGTACAGGTACCCTTGGACAAGGCGTCCAACTCAGCACAAAAGGAAGTCTGGATGAGCCTTCAGATAGCTTGGCCAATGTGATCCTGGCATTGGTTACCTCAATACTGGGTTGCACTCTTTGTGTCTGGAAGCTGCAAGTGGTGCAGAATGTAGCACCTAAGTTGCTGGTAGGAGCTTCCTCTTGACAACATGTAACATAAACAGAGGCTGGACACAACTGGAACTTGTCTCTGTGGAGCCTCTCACAGCTGCGTATGATGTGCTCTTCTTCCTCTGCATACTATAAAGAGCAGGCTTCTTCAGCCTCGGCCCTCCAGAGACTACAGTTCCCATCATCCCTGACCACTGGTCCTACTAGCTAGAGATCATGGGAGTTGTAGGCCAAAAACATCTGGAGGGCCGAGATTGAGGAAGCCTGATGGATAAAGAGGAAAAGAAGTCAGAGAGGAAAGAACTGCTGCTGCAGCAGCATATACTTGAAAAGGAAGGAAATTTAGAAAATGGAACATTCTAAGTGTAGAAGATATAGCAGGAACTGACAGGGAGCTCTGTCAGGGTTATAACCCAGTGATGAGCCAGGAAAGTAAACTCTTTACTTATGGGAGGAGGGGAGGGAGAAGTAAATTTGAAAAGGTATTCCCAGGAAGAGTTGAATGAAGATAAGCATCCCAACCTTCCTGCACTAGGCGCTAGAGACTCACCAAGATTTCTCTGGAGGAAATAGCATAAGTTAGCTGCTCTCGTCTGGGGGAGATTTCAGAACAAAAATATGCTAGAAACACTTTTGCTGAAGGAGATGCACTGGCTCCTAATATGTCACTGAGCACAGCACTGAAAGTCTTTAAAGCCCTAAATTACCTAACTTGGGACCAGGTTATCTAAGGGATCAAAGAAAGCTGGGCTACCTAAGAGGAAGCTGGGATGGCTGAGTTGACAGGACAAAATTTTATTTCAACATGCCTTTTCAGCACATTGTGCAACCTGATAATTTGGTATAGGGCAACTCTTCCCAATGCAACAAAGAAAAAGAAAAAAAGCTATAACTCATCTATATGTTTTACTTGTGGGTCATTCCAAAGGTCCCAACTGCCATATGTATTATATAGGAAAGAGTGATAGGATGTCACCTGGTGGAATGTGCATACTCTTCATTAAAAAATTAAAATCAAAGTCGACAAGCAAAAAAGGGGGGAGCTTTGAATGACATGCATTCAACATTCACAATAAAATGGAATGGAGCCTTGCTACACACACACCCAATGCAATTATGCTAGGCATCGTGAAGCCTTCAAGAAAGCATTATTTCCCCACCCCCAATAATGTCTGGTTTTGAAACACATTCATGTCACATAATATATGGGCACTGAAGAAAGGCTGTCAAAATGATGTGTCTAAAATGTGCCTGAGAAACGAAAGTATATTCACTGTTCAGATATCATGCATTTAATGTTTCCAAGGACATCCATTTTTAAATGATTTGCACAGAATTTTTTTTCTAAAAGAAAAGCTTCTGTCTCATTAAAAAGAAATGGAATAAAATGATACATTGTACAGTTCTGCCAGTGACAGTCAACTATGGAGAATGTTGCATTTTTTAAAACATGGCATTAAAAGAACTTTTCTATACATTTTATTTTGGGGAGAAAGGCTTCCTGTATGTTTTAATTCAAATAGATATTTAATATTCCATATATATATCTAGAGTAAAATACATCACGTGCCTTATAGGAGTGATTTATTAATATGTGCTTGTAGAGTTGGTTTCATTTTATTGGATATTAAATATCTATTTATATGTTTGTATATCCCTTTCAAACATTGCATCCTTAATTGTGTTTTCTCTGTGTTTTGTTTTTGTTTTTTGCTAAGGAAAGCACAACTTTTCTTTTTGTAATTCACCAGCATTAAAAATAACAGTAACAATTTGGACTTCAAAGGAATTATATAAATGATCCATCCTATTTCTTTCACTAAATTACTGGTCATATTTAACAAAGCCTCCATTTATGAGCTGAAGAATCATAAAGAATTAACTTTCTGTCCAATTCAAGGAAGAAAGTAAAACAACTGAAAATTATCTGCTTATTTGCACAGTACAATTTATGATGAAAGCAGTTCTTGGCCAACTGTACCTGAGATGTTTGTTGGGAGGCTTCTAAACCCTTCAAATGAAGGCAGGATACAAAATAAAAAATAAACTGCTATGTATGTACATCTTGCAAGAGCCTTAAGCATTTTCAAAATTCACAGACTGGATAAAATTATCCATATTAAAATAATTCAAACGTGCTTCTTATTACAATATACCGTATATATTAAAACTTTGACACTGATCAAGCCAAAACCAAGCGAGTCACATTGATTTGGATGCATAAGCTTCAAATTCACTGAAGCAAATGAAATTTTAAGGATGCAATCACATGGCTCCTGGGAGCGTGTTCCAGGGCCATAAGATATTATTAGATCTCTGAACCCAATGTCAGAGAGGAGACCCAATGTCAGATCCCCCTTCTCACCAATATAATACTTCTGGCGCCCTGAACCCAACTGAAGTTCAAGCTCCGGTGTTCGAAGGGCCAAAAAGGGTATGTGCTGGGGACAGTTCAGGGACATGTTGTTGATTGAAACAGCTGGGATCCATGCCACAGGCCTGTGACCTGACCCCAGACTCCAAAAATGCCCCGATACTGGGGTAGCTGGTCTAAATATTTCCAGTGGGAAGGAAAAAGTTGAAAAAAGAAAACAAATAAGAAGAAACCATATACAACATATCAAAGGACACAAGAGCACTCCTCTAAGCTAATTTCTATTCGTCAGGCAAACTGCCCCACTTTTTCCAATGCCAATGGCCTTGAGAATTATAAAGATTCACAAACTTTTTATTGATAATAATCAGCTAAATAGTTTGAGGATCTATACAACTTTATAACATGCAGAAATCAGCATTCTCAGAGAAATCAAAGAATGGAACTGAAAGAAGTCAGGGGGTGGGGCGTGGGTTTTGTGTGGGAGGGTGGAAAAATGGGGGGGAAATAAGGATGATATGTTTCTGGATAATATGTTTTGTTTTAATTTTGAATAAAAAAGAGAGAATTATATCATAAAAAGCTTAATTTCTGAAAGTCTATAGGCTAATGCGTAAATGACATGGGAGTTGAAAATGGGATTAAGGTTGCTGCTGTTATATTTGTATATGACGCTTCATCTAAAGATCACGGAGCAGTTCACAACATAAAAATACTAAATGAGAACACAAAACACATATTAAAACCAACCAGGAACCCCTCTTCCACAAACACATTTAAATGCAAGTTAATCAGCCCAAAGGCCTGGTTATAAAGAAACACTTTTGTAACAATATGCAATGAAGGTGCCAGGCAAGTCTCCTTGGGGAAAGCATTCCAAAATTGGAGAGTGAGGGCAGAAAAGGCCCATTCTCATGTTGCCACCCTCCAGGCCTCTCGTGGATGAGACACACCAAGAAGGGCCTCAGATGATGATTGCAGGGTCTGGATCAATTCATATGGGGAGAGGTGGTCATTGAGATATTGCAGTCCAGAGCCACTTACGGCTCTGTAGATCAAAACCAGCACTTTGAATTGGGCCTAGAAACTAAGCCAGTGTAGTCAGGACAGGATCAGTGTAATATGCTCAAACCATCTTGCCCTGATGAGCAACCTAGCTGCTGAATTCTGCACCAGCTGCAGTTTCTGAACTTTCTTCAGAGGCAGCTTCTGTGTAACACAGTGCAAGAATCTAACCTAGTGGCTACCAGAGCATAGACAACAGAAGTAAGGCTATCCCTGTCGAGATAGGGGCACAGCTGGCCCACCAACCACAGCTGATGAAAAGCACTCGATGCTACTGAGGCCAGTTGAGCCTCAAGCGAAAGCAGAGGATCCAGAAGTACCCACAAACTGCATACCTGCTCCTTCAGAGGGAGTGTAACCCCGCCAAGAGTAGGCAACCTCCCATCCATCTGGTCTAGGGAACTGCCCACTAACAGTACCACAGTGCCTCAGTGTTTTCTGGATTGAGTTTCGGTTTGTTGGTTCTCATTCAGTCCATTACAGAGGCAAGACAATAGTCTAGCACATCCACCCCCCCACCTGCAGATGTAAAGGAGAAGAAGAGCTGGCAGCCTATAGATGACAACGTACTACAAAGCTCTAGATAACCTCATTCATCGGTTTCATGTAGATGTTAAATAGCATCCGGGATAAAACTGAAACCTGAGGAACCCCAATTCAGTAGGACTGGAACCTCCGCAAAGTGGTGCCACCAACTCCAAAGTCGGACAGCTGCTCCAGAAGGATAACATGATAGATGGTATCGAAAGCTACTGAGAAAATACAGATAATTAACCGGGACACATTTCCTCTGTGTATCTCCTGACAGAGGTCATTATACAAGGCAACCAAAGCAGTTTCTGGCCCAAAACTGGGCCTAAACTTGACTGAAATGGCTAGTTTAGAAGAACTGTCAAATATCTGCACCATTGTTCTTCAGCTCTGAAGGGGAAACACTTGATCAGGACAAGAGACTAGAGGCACCATACTATACATCTGGCTGACTTTAGGGTAGTTGGCTGAAGACACTTTCATCAGCCTATTTGCCTAGGCTGGCCTTTGTAGTTCAAGAACAGGTAGGGAAAGGTAATTAAATTGAATCATGTTCTGTTTGTTATTTTTTTGCCATTGTTACTTGGCATGTCTCTTCAGTGTGGGGTGATCTGTAAAAATGGAACAGAATAAATACCGGCATTTTCCGATAGAACAACTAATCAGACAAGAGCTGTGCTCATTTTTTAACATCTGAAAGAATACAAAGGACAGCAATAGAGGTGATGTTAAAGGGACCAGAAGGAAGAACAGGCCATATTTGAATGACAGGGTCCAACTGAATGACCATGAAATTATAGATTCTAAAGCGGAAATGGAGTGATAATAGTCATATTCTTTTGTCATTTAATTCTGGACTTTGTAATTCTATCGGGATCAGTTTAGGCTCCCCGCACTGTAAAATATACCCTGAAGCTGAATTCCTGTTTTAGACATCAGTTTAAAAGAATCCAGGACTGTTCATTCTAGGTTTACTTTCCTTAAAAAAAAAAAGCAAGGATAAGAAACTGCTGCTTTAAATTTAATGCAGAAAGTAACAGAACTTGACACCTTCTAGCATCTGTTACTCGAAGGTCAGACTAGCCTGCAAGGCACAAGGCAACTCTCCAGGACGCCCTTGGCTCCCAGCCAAACTGAGCTTCAAAAACAAAACGAAAATAATCTTCTATGTATTTCAAATGAGAGACCTATCACTTTGAAACTGCCAAGAGAGAGGCCTCACAGCTCTTATCCCCATCCCCAAGGATATGTGCAGGGATATCCTCCCTTAATTTAAAAAGCTTGAAGTTATTTTCTTTTGATCATGCTGGCAGCAATGAGGAATGCCCTAGAAAATTAGTGTGGATGTACACAGGGAAAATGGATGCATTCAAATGCTGAGGCTTATCCATAGGCATGGGATACTTTCTCTGCAAGGTCCCGGGAAGTGGCGCAGCCCTTAGGAAATCACACAACTCTCCTAAACCTAATACGCTGATAGATTAAAGGAAAATGAGAGTGGGGGGCGAACATGTTGCAGTTTAATTCAAGAAAGAGGCTTAGCAACAGTAACACCAAGCTGTCTCTGATGACCATTTCTAGATAACAGAAAGAAAGGTCCAGTATATTTGGCATCCTGCCCTAATTCAATATTTTTGTGACACACCTGTTTGATCCAACTCCTGATCAAGGCTAAACCCTTGTAATCCTCTTATGCTTGCATAAGGACCTACATATCCCCCTCTCCCAACCTGGGGAATCTGGTATTCTGCAAAGAGTACAGGATCTGAAATCTTTTAGCATCAGTGCAATATCACAAAATATGTAACTTGTGCAGGGAACAAAGTATCACGGTCACTTTGTTCATAACTATTACTGCACTGAGGTCCATGTTACCATTTGATGTGCCACAGTATACATCCCAACCAAATGCATATTTATTAGGGAGAAAGATTTCTTGTACATCCAAAGGGACACACCCCCAAGTAAATTTTTGACAAAATTGGAACCTAAGACCCAAATCCTATGCCTTACAGCATCACCCCTTCCTGCATCAAGCCATGTCCTTTATCTGGTCACATAGCTCTTTCTTACAAGGCGGAACTAGACCACAGGGGTTTAAGGCTGTTCTGATAATGTAGGAATTGGATTAACCAGAGAAATGATGCAGTGCCAATAAAGCCTACACTACATGCTGCTTTGCCAGCCCTGGTGGCCACAACATTGGTATAATAGAAGCTATTTCATTTTCAAATGTATTCTCTCTCATTCCAGCACAAAAGGCCTTATAGCAGGCATGATCAATATGGTGCCCATCAGAGGTTGCTGGACTACAGCTCCCAACTTCCCTGACCACTGGACATGCTGGTTGTGTCTGCTGGAAAATGTAGTCCAGAAACATCTAGGGGACACCATGTTGGCTACCACTGTCTTATACAATAAATATAATTTTTCTTGATCAATGTGACACCAGGCAAAATACTTATCTCTGATATTTCATCTCATATAGAATTAGTTTCTTTGACCCACTTATGAATTAGTTCATTTGACTTGGTATTAGAGCTGTACTGAGTCTTAGAATAGTATCTGTTAGCAAGAGTTTGAAAACCAGCCTAAATATAATTAGTTTTAAAAGCAGGATTGAGGGCTATGGAACATTAATGCTGTTACCCTTTCCTCATCATAGTTATGTAAAAGTAATTAGGCATGCATAGGACTGCTCTGTGAATAAACAGGATTTTTTGGGGGGGGGAGTTTTCAATAATTTAGGCAAAAGTTTGACCTGTGAGCTTAAGCATGACTACAGTGGTACCTCAGGTTAAGTACTTAATTCATTCCGGAGGTCTGTTCTTAACCTGAAGCACCACTTTAGCTAATGGGGCCTCCTGCTACTGCCGCACCACTGGAGCATGATTTCTGTTCTCATCCTGAAGCAAAGTTCTTAACCCGAGGTACTATTTCTGGGTTAGCGGAGTCTGTAATCTGAAGTGTATGTAACCCGAGGTACCACAGTATAGCTATATGAGCTTTATAATTGTTTCAGTGTTTTATCTGGAATATATCATACAGTATTATTGTTGGAATCAAATGAGGTCTTAAAGATTTGTGTTGTTGAAATAAAGCACAATTTAAAATAACTCATCAGGACTCTAGTCATTTTGTCGTTTTGTTTTGAAATTAGTTGTTTGTCGCATTGTGAACTATACTTTAATGCCCTCTGCTGGTACTACATGGTAAATATTTCTCTTTATCTGTTTCTGTTGGGAGTTGGTGTGTGTGTGTATGAGAGAGAGAGAGGGAGAAAGAGGGGGAATGAGAGAGAGAAAGAGAGATGTAAATGTGTCAGAAGTGGCTTGTAGTTTCAATGAAAGTTAAAGTATAACTAATTTCCAATATTAGACTAGCTAAAAGTATATTCATGAACAAACCAAATTCTCACATTCATTTCTGAGACAGAATTATTAAATAAATACCGTCTGTTGTTTAAAGCCCTTCAATTTTTCATGCAAAACATGGTCATATATACCTAGAACATGAGAACACCCAAAATTCTCAAGCAATTTTTGGTTATCATTGCTACATTAGAATATCAATATGTGTGACACATATTTATTATTATTACCAAAGTTTGGTTCTGCATTTTCACATTCTGTTTTGGAAAGGAATGGCCTTGTTTGTGCCAGGCAAACATTTTCATAATTTGCTGCCATTTTTCTTATTTCACTGCATACAGAAGCCACTTGAAATATAAGCAAACATTAAGCATTACAGTAGAATATTTCAATATATGGATTGCTATAAATGTCAGAAGTCCTGTTGACAGTGTTTTAAACAATTTTCTAGTGAATGATGACAATATTTTCTTTTCCTTTTTCCTTTTACAGTAACATATGCACTGCAGATGACTTTTATTGCTATTAAGTTATTGCTTTGACCATAAACTTCCCTATCACTTTTTTTTAACAATTCTGCCTGGTTAAGTAAACATATCTTGATGAAGGCAGATTTTGTTTAGTTCAATTTCAAAAATATTTTTTTCCTCAGCAAAAATTCAAGCTATCTTTATTATTTTGGAGAGGAGTAGTGTAGTTTTAGAAAAACTAGTGTAGTTATAGAAACAGGCAACTGTGTTTCATATCTAAGTACCTTATTATACATATAATATGTAAAATATTAACAACTTGGCAGCATTTCCTAAACAAACACTGTGGAGTGAGTCCAATTGAACTCTTTGTGACTTATGCATGCATAGGAATGCATTGACCAATATGTACCACATCATACACTTGAAAAAGAATAAACTGAACTTTACAGGCTATAAAGAACTACCTTAGGCTGAATCAGACCATCGGTCCATCTCACATACAACCACTGACCCTGAATGATAGCAGGACTTTAAAGTCATTTAAGCAGGCTTGCCAGACATTCAGCGTAGAACATATGTGAAAAAGCATGATCATGGCCATTAGACAAGGTGAGACTGCTGCCTTAGGTGGCACAAAAAACCCAGGCAAGCACTTCATGAGTGCCAATTTTGGGCAAGATCACGTCCACTTGGGGTGATTTGGCTTGATCTTGCCAGAAATGGGTGTATATGGTGGCACTGCTTCTCTGCCAGCAGTGACTGTGGCAGGGCACACAGCGATACCAGAAGCAGGTAGGTGGTGGCGGAAAAAGTTGTGGCAACAGCAGCAAGGCAGGGCAGCACTTTCTGGATGTGACACCCCTGATCATTGCTCCCGTGCTATAGCTTCACCACAGTTACTAGAATCAGGACTACCAGACGGTGAAAAATGTTAAAACACAACTATTTGAATGAATTGAGGAACCTCACATTTCTTGCTGGCGGTGAGTCGCACAAACAGAACAATCAACTCTTAACTGCATTGAATTTCTTGGTGATTGGGATGTTACTCTTTGGGGAGGAGGAAGCCAACCTATTTCAACAGGGAACAGCATGTATCACCAGGGCAACAGTCAACATAAGTAGGTTAACAGAACCTCTTTCTGGCAGGAATGAAAGGAAACAAATGACTAAATGTTGTGATGCAGCTTTATCACCTGCATTAGCTCCCAGTGAAATAGAGTCTTCCTTCCGGATACCAGGGCAGCTGCAAATCCATCTCTTCTCTTTCTTTTGTATGTATTGTGGCTGGGTTGGGATATGGCTTGTCAATGCAGATTTCAAGCTTAGGGCAGCAGCACACATTATGAAAACTGGCAAGTTCACACTTGTATACGACACACATATATTCATGAGGTTTCCAGTATCATGTGAGAGTTATGCTTAACTTCCATGAAGTATACATGCTGCATGAACAAGTGTTTTCTCTTCTCATGATTTTTATACACTTTGTCCAAGCAATTAATAGGGCCAGGAGGGGAGGAACTGAGCTTATTTTTGTGTGTATTATATTTAAGGTCTCTGATATACACAGTAGAGTGGTGACAAATTGTAGCCCAGTCTGCTGCAGCAAAAGCAGCAAAGAGCTCCATGTCTGATGAAGTAGCCTATAGATCCTGAAAGCTCATGTCACAATAAAGTTTAAGTTTTCATGGTGCCATAAGACTCTCTCTTGCCAATCCTCTGGAATTTGTGACTATGGAAAGCTCCAGAGTAGTTTTATCAGGCACCGTTAACTGTAGTTTCCACAACATGTTCATGATCTCCTGCACAACATCATCCCAAGTGTTGATGGCATAACACCCTGTCAATACAATCCATAGACATTCTTACTGTACACAATGGGACAACTTGGCTTAGAGTTGTTCTAGCTCCCACTCTCTGACAGCGAGACTTTGCAGAGTAGCAGAGCCACTTCTGCAGCCCAGACTGTCATGGCAAACACAGCAAAGGCAGGGGCAGGATGACCAGGCTTGATGTCATTTCAAATGGCAGTGAGACTGACTTTTGATAAAGTGGATCCCAGGTTGGCTCAGTCTTGCTGCCACCCTCGGAATGTCCAATTCCAAGGCTTTCTGGTAGCTCCCACTGGTGTGGAACCCAACAGAGTGTCTCTTGGCCATTCACTTGGCGTGTCACGGACATGACAGCCCATAACCGAGAAGGGCAGCTTGAGCTAGATGGCAGGCAGACAGGCAGAAGAAGAGGGAGACTTGCAGATTTCTCAGACAGCTGAAACCAGTGGGCTGTTGCTTCCTCCCTCTGTAGCTGGAAGACATGCGGCCTATCAACACAGGAAAGGCAGGCTGGATGGGAGCCAGCTCTCTGAGGAATCAGTCACTCATGGCACACGGTAGGGAGAGAGATTCCTCAGTGGAAGAAGAGGTAGCTGACCCTGTCAGTCCCAGAACTAGACGAATGGAAAAAGTCCAAGACAGAGGACGACCCCAGAAACGTAAGAGTAGGAGGTTCCGGATATTCTGCACTAGCCGGAAGTATTCTTCAGATGAGTCAACACAATTGTGATAGATGGCCGCTCGGGTAGAGTGATCGGAGACTAATTGCTTGTATGCAATAAATCATCTGTTGATTACCTCTTGTGTGCTGTTTTCTCAAGCCAGAAGCCGGCCAGCTCCTGACACTTGGCCATTCACTCAGGAGATAGAAGAAGGAGGTTGATGTCAGAGTGGCACTAGTGGCATTCCACTGGTGTCAGCTGGCAAGAGGTCAGCTGAGCCAGGAGAGCTGGGCAAAGGGACAACCCTGTCTAATTAACCCCTCTAGCCCAAAACCTGAGGGACTCTACTCCAGATTTGTGTAGGGTTTGCTCCTTAGTCTTTTCTTCTTCTGAAGATATCCCTCAAGACAGTGAAGGTTTAAGATCAGAATTTTCATTCTCCTAGATGGGTTACCTTCCCAGGTTGATAAGCCCCACCTAACCCTCATTTCTCTCTACAGAATGTGCAGAAACTGCCTTCTTGACCATTGGACCCACTATTGGTCTTGTCCGCTTAAGTCACCTGTCTTTGCATGCAGAGAAAGTCCCTAACTCATGGAGGGTTTGAGACCCATCTGCTACACTCACATGGCTTAGCTGGCCAATCAAAGCTGTTTCTGGGATGTTGCTGCTGCCACATGCTGATAGCTTCTAGGAGCCACAGGTGAGAACTGAGTGCAGGGTTGGGACCAAAGGTTGACAAACTACCCCAGAAGGAAGAGGATGTGTCCCCCACCAGAGGTATTACCCCTTCCCTAACACCCCATACACAAAACGCATACAAACACCCCTCCCTGAACTAAATGGATATTAAAAATGTGTGTGTGGTCTTCTTACAAATGATTATTGTAGAGTCTGGGCTGAAACGCTTGCAATGCCTATGCTAACAATGGAGAATTCATATTAAATTAAAACTTTAAACTTCATCTTAAATTCACATGAAAATATACGGTAAATTAATTTGAAATCCTAATTTTTTTAAAAAAATAATGTTAACAACTTTCAGTCTACAGTTTGAGGTTTTTACTCCTGTCTTTGTGCATTATTTCTTATAAGACACCATATGACAGATGCTACTCAACGTGGTAAAGGGATCCATTTGCAAGGAGTAAGCAAGTAGCTAATAATCAGTGTTTTAATATATTGTTCATTGCCATGATAACTTTAAGAGTTAGGAATTGAACAAAGCTAATATAAAACAGCACACAGTATATAACAATAAGATGACAGGCAGTTAGCTTTTTGGCACAACTTCACAGCACATAGGCCAGCAACGCAATAAGGCCAAGATACTACACTTGCTTTTCTATTTTATTATTTTTCAGCAAAGCTGTGTTTTCGGTTTGTCCTAGCGAAGATTGGAATGATAAAATATTCACCCCACTTACAGAGAACATTATCACACAGAGCTCAGCAAGGCTCAGTAAAGTGAAATGAGCACAGTACATCAAATATTTTCATGAAACACGTAATTAAAGGTTCTCTGGTATGCAGCCTAATGGAGTACAAAGTATAAATCACACAAACTAAAGAAACGGCACTCACAACTCAATTTCAAGCAGAATACCTAGTCCCGGAAGGTTTAAAGCCTCGGGCGACAGGAATTTACTGTTCTCATTCACAGAAATGATCTGCAGATCTCAGTGAACTTTTTTTTGGTGGGAGGGGGTGTATTTTGCTTACTAAAACAGGTCATTACAGAACCAAGAAAATGATCAATCTCAGCAGTTTAATGCCAAGAAGAAAATAAATAGCTGGTAAAACCTAGAAGAACAGTGTGATATCATAAGATGTTTGATTCTGTTCTAATTCCAGTTTCTCTGAGCTATGTAATATTGAACTCTAAGGCCTAAAGGGAATCCTTTCTTGGAATGCAAAGCAGATTAACTATTGTTTATGTTTCCACGTCATTATAGTAGATTTAGGCTAATAAGCTGTGTCGGTAACAAACTTTATGTACAGAAATATATGTACAAAACGACTTACTGACAAACAGGAAAACAAAAGGCTCTTCTGTCAGTCAATTATGAATTAATAAGGTAAACCAAAGTAATATGCACAAGATGGGGTTTGTGTTTATTCCCCCATTCAGCAAAAGAACTACCTACTTTGACTAAAATACTTTAGGGAACAGGAATAGTTAAGTCAGGAATCTGTGAGATATCTCTTGCTCCCAATGTGTCTGTACACCCACAGACTACACACAGAGTAGGGGCAGAACTCCCTTCTGTTGATTTTTTAAACTCAAACTGAAGCTCAGTAACAGAAGCCATGGCTTTGGCTAGTGGTGGTCCCATTAATTTTCCATCCCATTAATTTCAGTAGGTTATCCTCTAAATCAGTTACAGATAGGGAGCCGTGTTGGTCTGCCATAGTCAAAACAAAAAAAATTCCTTCCAGTAGCACCTTAAAGACCAACTAAGTTAGTTCTTGGTATGAGCTTTCGTGTGCATGCACACTTCTTCATCTGAATCTGAAGAAGTGTATCTGTATCTGAAGAAGTGTGCATGCACACGAAAGCTCATACCAAGAACTAACTTAGTTGGTCTTTAAGGTGCTACTGGAAGGAATTCTCTAAATCAGTGTTATGTTTTCTTCATTCCTAAATAAAGAAAATGCTGATATATAAATGCTGAACATGCAGGTTTGTTAAAATTGCACCATAACACATGTTAGAGCCACTGGAGCAAAGATTAAAAAAATACTTTTTCACCTCAGACTGCACTTTCAAAATTACTGCTAAACTATGAGGACCATAGCATTATGAGATATACAGAACAATTTGATGAATACATAGATGCAAACATCAAAGCCAACAACAAAAACATTATTTAAATACGTTAGTAGCAGGAAACCAGCTAGGAAAGTGGTTGGAGCTTTGGATAACAAGGGAATTAAAGGTGTCATAAAGGACACCTTTCCTATCTCAGGAAAGAAGTCTGAGGAATGGAAGTAGATACCGGTGAGAAGATGCCACATTCTAGGCCTTATTAGCAATTTTTTAAATGGGGAAATCACCAGGCTCAGATGGCATCCACTTTAGAGTTCTTAAAGAACTCAAATATGGAACTGCATTCTAACAAAAATTATAATGTGTCTCTAAGTTCATCCTCTATACATGTAACACAGTTAAATCAAACAAGCAAAGGAACCAGTGGAAATACAGAAAATTGGAAGCCACCATCTTCATGTCTGTTCTAAAAAAAATGGTGGAAAGCATTATTGAAGATAGAATTACCGAGCATATAGAAGAGTAAGTTGTGCTGGAGGATAACCAGAACCACTCTTGACATTCAGCTTTTAACTAGTGGCTTGAATGGCTATTGGCGAGATCCTTCTGTTGGGAGTACTTGGGACCAATATTATCAGCATTTCCTCACATTGTTCCACTAGGGTCTATGCTGCAAAAGATCCTGCTGGTCCAAGTTGTGGTTCAAGCCTAGCACTGAAGTAGGAATCCGTTTGTTTTACAGGACCTTGGCATAAGACATAATCTTTTAGTCTTTTAGAGCTACAAGGAAGTATAATTTGTCCTTTGTAGTATCAAATTCTAAATAAAGTGATTTAGATTCATTTTTGCTACCAGTAGCTGATACATGTCTACAGTCAGATGTGCCAACTCCCTCACATAAAGAAAGACTCACTTCTATAACTTCTTTTGAGAAATTCAGAAGATATATAGACCAGGAAGGGATTCTTAAGTCTTGCCGGGCACTGTGTCGTAGTTGAATTAGAACATTTTGCAAACTATAGCTCAAATTGTTGATCCTGCTAGATCTATAGTAAATACTGTGAACTCACATCAGTTCATAGTTACTTACAAATAAGAACCACACTAAAGTTTATTTAATTCAGCAAAACAGAAATGGGCATTTCTCTTTTTTCTTCTTCTACAAATTTTCATAAAATTATGACACCTATTGGTTGGGATTTAAGACCGTCCAAAGAAATAGTGGCTACACTGTCACCTCATTATTTCTGTATGACTGAACGGAGGCTATATGCTCCACATGATGCCATTTGAATCTATGCTCATATTCAGTTACTACTTCATTTATATTTTTAGGTGGAGAAAAAAATCCTCCATAACTCGAAGTCCTATAATTATTCATCATAGCATAGCCTGATATATTTATCTATCCCAGTTTTTAATCTAACTGAAATGCTTGTTGGTAAGCCTCTAAGCTCCAGTAGAAATTCACTAATGAGCTCATATTCATGTTATAGTTGGTCTTCCCTGGAAGATTATGAAAACAAAAAATATATAGATGGGAAACTCCCATAAATTAGAGTTGAAAGAAAGATTTACATGACCTTATTGTGAACCAGAGAGGTTTTATGTGTTGCACTCATTATAGAAAATCCTACCCATAGAATTTAAACACTAACCAGACAGGAATGAGGGATGTCAGAAACACTGTGATCCGACTCTAAATGCAGATTCAAGTTTTGCAGCTGATTGGCTGTTTCAGTTATGAAGGGCCTTGGATTTTAGTGCTTCTGTAGTTAATTGATGTTTTGCTTATTTAAGCAGTGTCTTGGCCACAAAACAATGATCCCTGGATAATTCTAGAAGCAGCTGTTCAAAAGAGAGGGGTGTATAAAGTCTTTTGCAGTTATCAGAGTAAGTAGATGTGGAGGAGGAGGAGAAGCTGCTACATTTTCAAAAGATTTCAGGACATGCAGGACTAACAATTAACAATCACCCACTTTACTAGAAGATAGAATAGTGGCTGTTTGGGGGTGTTGAGTACAAAAGGTATTTTGTAGTAAGTTGCAGGGGAATACATCTTAATTTTCTGCTTATCTATTTGCGGGGATGTTAGATCTGTTGTTTTTTTTAAATTGTGTTTAAAAAATTGTGTTTAGGTTACTATGGCAGACCAACACGGTACTATGGCAGACCAACACGGCTACCTATCTGTAACTTGTTTTTTAATGTTCATTTTGGTAAGTTGCTTTGAGTTTCACTTTTCTGAAAAAAGCTACTAATAAATATTAATATTATATTCTCTCACCAGATAGCTCAGTCAGTAGAACATGAGACTCTTAATTTCAGGGCTGTGAGTTCAAGCACCATGTTGGGCAAAAGATTTCTGCATTGCAGGGGGATTGACTAGATGATCCTTGTGGTCCCTTCCAACCTACAATTCTATGATTCTACAAATTATGTGGGGTGTTAGGAGCAGTAGTATGTATCTCTGCCTTCTGGGGTAGTTTGTCCACCTTTGGTCCTCACCCTGCACTCAGCTCTCACTTGTGGCTCCTAGAAGTTGTCATCATGTGACAGTACCAACACCTCAGAAACAGCTTGGATTGGCTGGCTAAACCATCATTGTTATGGTTGCCTAATTTATGTTTCTTCAGAGTAAACACATTCTCCATTTACAAACTCTTATAGGTACAGAGTTTAAATATCAGTTTAAATAACTGATATTTTAAAAAGTGCTTTGACAAACTATCTTCTTTTGTGCAGAAATTCCATGTCGATGAAATTCCATTTGGCAGAGTCACTATGTTCCCCCTACATGATATTTCAGGGGACATGATGAAGAAAAATAAAACAGGAGATAAGCTATGTTTTTTTTTTTTAATGTTGCAACTCTCAAGGGTAACACTTGTCACATGAGCAGAGATACCCAAGTGGAATGCTAGTTCAGAGTACAGTACTCTAAAAGGAGAGAACTGTATGAAGACCTTGTGAAGAAACCCCTCTAGAAATTGGAAAATGTTGCAAGGTTCCACTAACAAAAAAGACACACCTGTAAATAAAATTTGGATAGAGGCAGACAACCTTTTAACATAAGTGGAAGAGATTTGCCCTCAAAAGTGGATAATATCAAATAAATAAAGAACCATGTGCCATTTTTTAAATGAGTGCACATAACAGCCTTAAACCATGGTTTGACCTTTGTTCTCACTGCTTTGAATAGTCAGGAAAGCTAGTAATTATTACCATCAAAAATTTGGAGCATTGTATATTTGACAACAACTTCATTAATGACAATATGCTTGCAAATGATATCTGTTTCTTTCTTATTAGATCTTCTGAATAACAGAATTTCTTTAAACTGAAGAATAACCACTCTCTGCAGAACTTAATACTTGCTTCTGTTCCCCCATGATTCACCTATGAAAATGGCAGGAAATAACTGTATGCTGGGATACCATGCCAAATTTCATCATATGCAGTGATTCATAAAACTGGTGGAAAAATTACAGCTCACAACTCCTGTGATTTCATGGGTTAATGGCATTGCAAATGGATTTTTGTTGGAAGCAATTAACACAGACATGAGTGCTAAACTTCTGCTAGATTTCCAGAAGTGGCTTTTATGTTGCGTGAAAAACCACATAAAACATGGAAATGATCGGGTAAGGAAACAGAAACAACTGCTATGTTGTGATATCCCCCTGAAATCCCCTGCCCTTTCCATCATATCAGTGACAGACAGCCCCATGGGTGTCATGGAGACCATGAAGTCCTGAGCCAGAACACAAGAGGCACTATCGTTCTGGATTCCTCCAACACTATACTTGATACTACCTTTGCTAGATCAGTCAGAGAAGCTGCTGGGCAGCAGGGTGGATGGTATGCCAACAGCAACCCAATATTACTGTCTCCTTGGCCCAATAATAGGTGCAGGTCTTCATAGCCAGTTCCAAGACAAGGGTGTTTCCTGGTAACGGACATGGAGGTCCAGTGGATCACAGCTTCTACCTGCCCCATCTATGCAGCCTGTGCTGATACAGCACCAAATGTGCTGGGCAGAATACCTGTGTTAGATGAACCCTTCCCAGCTCAGCCACCCAGGTATCAGTAATACACATCAGAATAGCACCCTCATCCATGATCAAATCATATGAAGTCTTATTATGCACCATTCCGGCATTAAACAATAGTACAACAGTATGCCCAGGCTGGTGGGCACAGCAGATAAGCAACCAGGAACTCAGATATGGTAAGTGTAGGAGCAAGGAACAAAGTGTAAATAGCCCCACTCTGCCCTTCAGTGATTATTTATCACCTCCCCATGGCAACGTCTCCATCTACTCATGATCACTGCAATAAGGGTTGCATCATCCTTCCTTCCCCAAGGAGGTCCTCTCAAGCACACAGTATAAACAGCAGCCACCCACTGACCAAAAGAAATAAAATAAAATACTACAATCAATCAATTATCCCAGAATGTTTCTGATAGATTATGTACAGTTTGACAAAGAGTACACAAGACTCACTCAGTCCCTGACACTATAGGAATGTCTGTGCTTTTATAAAGTATTGTATTTCATTCCTTGCCAAATTCATATTCTACAGTTTGAAAAGTATTTTTTTTTAGTTAACAGATGCAAAA
This sequence comes from Podarcis melisellensis, assembly GCF_964234715.1. Lineage (NCBI taxonomy): Eukaryota > Metazoa > Chordata > Lepidosauria > Squamata > Lacertidae > Podarcis > Podarcis melisellensis. The sequence continues at coordinate 60,452,483 of NC_138531.1, forward strand.
ATGAGAAGCACTTCAGCAGAAAATATGATTGCTTCAAAGAAACAAAAAGGTGCTTGAAATACAAAGAGAGGGTTTTCAGTTGAAACAGTGGCTCGTTTTTAATAGAAACTGTTGCAAGCATTTAACTCAATATCGCAAAAAATTGAATCAATCTGATATATGCTCACATAGTTATAGCATTTATAGCATATTCATTGATACAGAGTAAGTAATAAGATTTATTTAGATGAAAAGGATAGAATCTTGCATTTATTTTTATTTTTTAAAAAGGTGAAGTTCCAAGAAAAAGATTTGATATAATAGTCAAGCTGCTTGGGAAGGCACTATGTCCTGTTCAGAAAGTTCCCACACTCAGATGGATGTCAATGGTGGTGCCAGTGAACCATTACGCAAAGCCCTCCAAACACTTTGTAAACTAGAATCTGGAAGGACAATAGTAAAGTTCAGTGCTAGAAAGAGATAGTGTGTTGAATACACAATACCAAGCTTTGTCTGCTCAGGATTCTGTTGCAAGAGAAGGCTACTTAATCTCCTCCATTTGCCCTGGGGATTCTAACTGTTTTAATGTGTTCTTTTTGCGAGCCTGTGAACTGCAGAATACAAGCTGGTAACAACTTTCTTTGGAGCTGAATTGGTAAAACCTAAAGCCTCCAACATAAAATGCTGTCCCAATGGTGCTAATGAGCACAAAGACAGCCTTTAATGGTGTTTGAAGCTACCCTGGTTGAGGTTTCATGTCATCCCTTGGTGAAGGGATTAATTGTTTGGCTTGTTTTATGAGCATCCAAACTTATGTCTCAAGGTAGAGTGCAGCCTCTGAATCCATGTTTTGAATAATAAAGCCTGATGCATCTTTAATAATTTCTGAAACTTCAGGTTTCTCTTTGAAAATACAGTACAGTACAAAACACAAATGGTTTGTACTGAACTTGATATAGTTTGATAAAGGACAGTTAGAAAAATGCATCTGTTTCAGATGTAATTTAAATGTAATCCCATCAAAGACATTGGAATTATGTTTGTATGCAGTTGTCCTACACTAACAGGAACTGGTAGTTCTTAATTTAAAGAACTCTGCTTTCAAAAAAAAAATGCATCTTCACTAATCAACTGCATATACACCCTACTTTTAAAGCTCACTTTGATTGTATTTCTATGCCCCTTTTCATTCAAAAGAATCCCAAAGTGGCTTGCAAACAATAAATAAAAGCAACATAATACAGTGCATCACAAGTACAACATATATCATATAAAATAATTAACAATTCATCAGTAAAACAATTATGATCCATAAAACACTATTAACAAAGCAGCAAGCCAAAAAAAGCTAAAGATCAGAATTACAGCAGAAGCCATATTCTATGATTAACAAATCAATACAGCATTTATAATCTATAAAACAATATTAACATTAACAAAATAGCAACTAAAAAAACAAGCTAAGCACTGCTAAGTTCGTACACACACACTCCGCATACCCCTGATGCACAATCTTTTACTCTATTCAGATTATTAAAATACACACCATCCCTGTTGCTAAACCAGCTCAGCCAGATGTTGTGCCGGCTGGCGTCCTCAGGTAATGGGCCACAGTAGAGATGGTGGGGCTCACGGGCCTACTGCCAGTGGTAAGATGGATATTGGCTCCAGGTAGACCACCAAGGCACTGGAAATGAGGATCTTGCCCATGTCCTCCTCAATAAGCAACAGGTCCATTCACAGTTGAGTAAGTCCAAGCAAGCCTGTCCCCCTGGATTGGTGATCCTGCTCGAACTTCTCACTCTTCTTCTTACTGGTAGCAATATAGGTGATATATAGACTTATTTATTTTTTGGGGAAGGAAACAAAGCAGTTCTGGTATGTTTCAGGCACTGTGGTCTCTCCATTTGGGAATGCACTAGGCTATGTTTTGCAGGCTTCCATATGCATTAAAGGTCTTCCATATAAAACTGAGCCTTTTTCACCTTCCCGAAATAACCTGCAGTTTGCAGCCCACTAGAGCTCAGGATTGTTGACAGTCCTTGAGTGCTGTGTGGATGGCCTTGTATTTCTGTTGCACCTGCAGTGTGGCTTTCTTACTGCTCCTCCCAACTCCCTTCTCCTCCTGCTGCTGTTTCACTATCCTCATAATACATTCTGATGCTTCTGTAGCCTGCACCAAGCCCTGCAGCTCCTGCACACAGAGGAGCAGGCTCTAGTGGACAGCTCAGAAAAGGGGGGGGGGCACAGGAGCCAGGCACTCACAATGCTTTTGCTGCTCGCTCTCATACACCTGGCTAAAGGCTAGAAGAAGTTGGTTGAAAGTTTAAAACACATTTCCTCCCCAAGAATCCTAGTAACTGTAGTTTACTCAACAAAAGGCTACAATGCCCAGCATCCTTAATAAACCATACACCCCATGATTCTTACTGGGTGAAATGTGCTTTTAAATGTATGGTGTGTACACATATGTTTCCACAAATGGGTAGGATGTCCACTCTTGCATATTACAGAAGAAGTGTGAAAACAGAAAGCATTTGTCATTTGCATTTCCTCATTTGCCACTTACAAGTAAGTCCTATCCTTAACAATGGTGGAATCTAGACACATATAAAAAAACGCTGTGAAATTGCTTTTTTAAATATATTGAATTTGCCATAGCCCACCATCGCCATCTAGTGCCACATTTGTATAATGCACTTTACAACACAGTTAGAATGTTTTATTTGCAGTTATAATAAAGGTAAAGGGTAAAGGGACCCCTGACCATTAGGTCCAGTCGTGACTGACTCTGGGGTTGCGGCGCTCATCTCGCTTTACTGGCCGAGGGAGCCGGCGTACAGCTTCCAGGCCTTGTGGCCAGCATGACTAAGCCGCTTCAGGCGAACCAGAGCAGCGCACAGAAACACCGTTTACCTTCCTGCCAGAGTGGTACCTATTTATCTACTTGAACTTTGTGCTTTCAAACTGCTAGATTGGCAGGAGCAGGGACCGAGCAACAGGAGCTCACCCCGTTGCGGGGATTCGAGCCGCCAACCTTCTGATTGGCAAGCCCTAGCTCTGATTGGCAAGCCCTAGTCCTAAATTGCAAATCTGCAGGCAGAGTGTGTATTGCTTTTTAATCTTTGTTCAACACTCCATGGTTTTAGATGCTTTATAAATGATTTTCACCATACAGTCTTACCTTGGTTCCCGAAGGGAATCCATTCTGGAAATCCGTTTGACTTTCGAAAACGTTCAGAAACCAAGGCACAGCTTCTGATTAGCTGCAGGAGCTTCCTGCAGCCAATCGGAAGCCGCAGAAGCCATGTCGGATGTTCGCGTTCCAAAGAATATTCATGAACCGGAACACTCACTTCTGGGTTCGTGACATTCGGGAACCAAAACAGATGAGTACCAAGGCGTTCGACAACCAAGGTATGACTGTATAGTGAAGAAGGAAAAATAGCAACATAAAAACAAAAGTTGTGTATTGAATAATAAAAAGCTGTTTTTTCCCTACCTGAGATCAAGAGTCTTGTACAAGGATAGCAAACCTTCCGCTTCAGATGCTATCTATTACCAAATGTCATACTCCAACTCTATGCACTTACTATGTCTGTTGAAGAAAGTGTGCTTGAGTCCAGATCCACAGTGCATTCTATACCATCACGTATTTAAAAATTATAATTTAGATTTTCTGGTAGGTCTTTTCTCTTTTGATTTTGCTAGGAATAGCTATATTTTACATTCACATTTCATTTCTCCTCATTCTCTTTGTGAATCGCTTTTCTCCATCCTTCAACCCTTCTTTCATGTCCTACTTTAAATTTATGCATTAAACTATAAAAAGGTTAATGTGATGCAACTGTAGTTGAAGTGCTAATGAAACACCTAGGGCAACAGAAAGAAGAAGTTCAAAAGCTGCAGCAACTTAGAAAAAGCTGCATGATTCTCTGTTTCTAACGGCTTCTTTTCAAATGATATATAATCCATACATACACTGTCAAACAGTCTGCAAGCCCAAGTATAGCCATAGATCTTTTCAAAGCGAGTTTTGAAATGTCCTTGTCATAGGATTTTGAACTATATTAGAAATAGTTAGTTGTTCAATAAAAATAATCTCAAAATAGTTTAGATTTCAAAAGTATCTTGGAAAGTGTATGTTTCAATTGATCTGCAAGAATTATATTAAATCTATTTTTAATAGAGCAGAGGGCGCACTCCTCTGCACATAGTACTATGCCACACAAAAAAGCCTGAATATCAGGCTTGTAAAGATATTCTGCAACAGGCTTTTCACTACAGTAAACCTATATGAATGTCCTCTGGAGGAAGAAGTTGTCATTTCCACTCTTTATTGGCAGACAGTGACTTCCTCAAACATCTGGCCAAAGACCTGGAGCCCACTGGGAACCTAGCTGGGAAAAGTTTGTGGGATTCATCATAGCATTAGTCAGTTTCTAGGAAAGCAAAAGGCAAGAAACATGCAAGGCAGGCTGGGAGAATAGGGTGAAGCGGGGTCAGACAAATCTAGACTGGGTCAAGCAAGAAAGTCGTCACTTGCCTAGAAAGTCTTGAACATGAATGAGCTTTCTCTGGAAGTTTATGACACACATCTAATTGACTGAGCTGGGAGGCAATTAGAACCTGTAAAAGGTAAAGGTAAAGGAACCCTGGGCCGTTAAGTCCAGTCAAAGGCAACCATGGGGTTGCGGCTCTCATCTCGCTTTCAGACCAAGGCAGCTGGCGTTTGTCCACAGACAGCTTTCCAAATCATGTGGACAGCATGACTAAAGCGCTTCTGGCACAACGGAACACCATGATGGAAACCAGAGTGCATGGAAACGCTGTTTACCTTCCTGCCACAGTGGTACCTATTTATCTATTTGCACTGGCATGCTTTCGAACTGCTAGGTTGGCAGGAACTGGGACAGAGCAACAGGAGTGCACTCTGTTGCGGGGATTTGAACGGCTAACCTTCCGATCGGCAAGCCCAATAGGCTCAGTGTTTTAGGGCACCTGTATGTGCTGTCGGATAGCCATCATAAATATAAGAGATTAATTAGATGGGGTTAGATTGTTCTATGAACATCTGAAGGAGTGCCTCCCTAAGAAATTTTAAAAATATATAATTCTAGAAACCTGTGCTTCTGCACACTGGTTCTAAAGGATGCCAGCAGTTCAAGATTTATTTATTTTCCAGCACCAACTGATTTCTACTTGTTTAAGAGGATAAAGAGCTTGTCAGCAAGCCAGAGCTGGCAGTATAATAAAGACATTTATTACCGGTATTTGTTACATTTGCATCTCTTCATTTTTCAGTCACAACCACAACAACCATGCAAGGTTGGCTGGGCTTTGAGAGTGCAGTTTGCCTAAGGCTACACTGTATGCTTAATTGGCAGGTAGAAATTTGCCCTAATTTTGCCACATCCAGAGTCAGCACACTTGTCAGTAGATCACATGGTTTAATTCTTACAGCAAAAGAAAAAGTCACTAGCTTTTACTGTTCTATTAAGTTAGAAGGATCTGGTGACAGGCTACGCAAAGTATCTGATGGAGTATCCCAACGGTGCTTCATTTTGTTCTTGGGAGGATGGATAAAGGCAGCTGATAAAGGTTCTGTTTGGGGACTGCTGTCCCAATAGCCTCTACTGAGAGCCTGAAAAAAGAGAGTTGGCTGGCAAGGCACCAGTGAAAACTCTGGAAACTGGAGTTAAACATATGTTATAAGTAGACTGAAACTGGCATTGTTTGTACACAAACTGACTGGGTTGGAAAATATAAAGGTATACTACAAGGGTTGCCAACCTGTGGGGACATTTGTAAACTGGAAAATAAACTGGCTACAATAAAATTCTTATTCCAAGCCTAATATCAGTGGGGTAGGTACCAAGGAAGGCCTTTGTAGGCCCCATGTTGGCTACCCCTGGTCGGGTACTTTATTGCTGAATCTGTTCAGGCATCCTGTTGAACTGGCAACCACGGGAGCCTGTCTTGTTACATTTTAAAACCAGGGTTTTGTTGTGTATCACCCCTATGTGCTAGCCAGTTCCTCTGTTTTGCCTATGCCATTAGACCACCTGTTCTTGCTAGCCATGTGTTGGTGTCATTGCTTCAACTCACTGGGGTTGGTACAGAGTTTGCTAAACCAGAAATGCTTCAAAAACTTCTAATCATAGTTGTGCTGGCACACAACGGATCCATATACTTATTGCAGTAACCTTACTGAAGGGAAAATCTTTGTTGTAAAATTAGTATTAACTAACAGTCTTTATCTATATGCATTTATTTACTTATATAATTATATGCTTGCAGTACATATTGGTGGAGCTGTTAAAAAAAGTTCTCAGAGCAGCTCACAACATAAAATAAAACTTTTTTTTAAACCCAGTAAAGACAACATTTACTCATTATGTTTGTGCTTTTTAACTTAAATTAGATATGTCAATAAATGGCTTCTTTTCAGTATATCACACATACAGCTTTTGCTTTGCTGTGTTTTATTTCTAAACAGAGTATTACCTGCTTTAAAGCTGAACTTTCTACACCTGTGCTGATAAAATCTAATTATCAATGTGGGTAAATATTTATGTGGGGAAAGTGTATAGTAAAAAATATTAAAGGCTATTACACTCATAGAAGACCCACTGTGGACTTTTAAATGGGTTTTCGTTGATAGCATACTGGCAGAGATCCACACACACACAAAAAAAATTGATTGCACAGGGATACTTTTCTCACTGTGTGTGAAGCAGGTGTTTCATGGGCTTCATGCCATAGTTATTTGTTAGGCAAGGCCCAAGGTCCAATGGGTACAATTCACTGGTAAGTTATCCTGTGTAAGTCCCTAAGTTATCTGAAGTTGTACAAGAGTAAAGCTTTTACGTAGCTATCAATTAACCATGACGGGACTTGCAGAGGAGAGCTTCCCAGTTGATTGTGCCTATAATCATTGGTAGTGCATAACTTAAGAAAAGCTCTGAGGTGCTCTTAGTTACTCAAAGGGTTGAGCAGAACCCTGTGCTCCTACAAGGAACAGTGGTATGCCTTTAAATCAAGTATTATTATGATGAAAGAGATGGACCTGCAGATTAGACTCAAGTTTCCTTGGGGAAGAGAAATATTCTGAAACAAACAGGTTTGGATGATTGAAACAGAATCTTCTTTACTTTTCAGAAGAATTTCACCTACATTTTAGCTGTGTAATTTTTGGCACTGAAAAGAAAGCTGTATGGACACAGGAGGCTGTAGTTTTAGATCTTCATGAGTCAGTCTTGAGACCTAAAAGTACATGTAAGGAGATGAATTACATGAAATCTCCATTAATATGTGACTCTTTAACCAAGCTTTTTGCATCAAAATAGAAAAAACTTCCATGACTTGGTTGGCTGTGAAGCCAACATCTGTGACCTACCTTAATGTCTGTGGGATCACTGTGGACAGATAGAGCCTCTTGGTGATTATAAATTACAGTGATCCCTGCACTAAAGTAAACACAGATATATTCACACATCTGTGTTCTATTAAATGAGCAGCAGCTGCCAAAATAAGCACTATAGTTTATTTATTGGTGGAAATAATATTCTATGTGCTTCTCATAAGCAAACTTGGTTTTATTAAAATAGGCAGTCCTTTTTTAAAAAAAAGAAGTTCAAAATTCTTTCTATCCTGGGGATGAATTGTTGTTGTTTTTTAAACAAAGGAAATAGTTAATGAAGTGAATATAAAATGATGCCTAATTTCTTGAAATCTTACAGTTTTTGTTGTAGACTAGCAAGTAGAGGCAAAAGGAAACCCATTTGTGAAACAGTGCTGTGAAATAGCTAAGAATGTTATAATCCCTGTGGAACCCTGTGACTCCTCACACCATAGACCATGAGCAGCACTCCACATCAATTAGTGCAGCCATAAACAATAATTACCTCCATGCTTGTATCACTGACCTTCTCACTCCTCTTGTGGCATGGCTTCTATCATCATCTAGCAGCAGATGTGCTGTATAATGCATGCATTCTGTTTATGGTTGATAAATACAGTATATGACCAGTGTTTCCACTTTTGAGTTGTAAAGCTTAATAATGCCTTATACATTAAAACTTTCAGTGGCCTAGCGTTGGGGCGAAAACAAAACAAAAATCTCCTGAAGGCATGACTGAAAAATCAAGATTGCTCCAAGTAAAAATAAGGAATGTCAAGGATACTACTTCATAACAAGAGGTACACAAGTGTCCCTCCTTTTAATCTTTAATGCTCTCCACACATGACCAATCCTCAAATGAATGGTGAACCTAAACAATATTGTTTATGTGTTTCTGTTGTGTGTGTGTATGAAAGGGAGCATTTGAGTTTTTCAGTGAATTTGTAGAAGGGGTAGGTCTCAGACGTATGCAAGTCTAAAATGGGTATACTTCAAAATGTCCAATTTCTTGACCTTATAACACATATGCATGAATTTTAACTGCAATCTGTGGCTCATCTTACTTTCTTGAGTTATTTTTTCTGCTTATGTTTAGAATTCTCTGCCATGGATTCACTGATTGTTTTCCGGGCTAGAGACTGTTGGCTTCAATATTGCCCATCCATACAGTGCATAAATGTTTTGTGGAACAGCTTCCAGGTGCTTACTGTCTTATGATACGGTGCAGCATAGTTGTAAATACTTGATGTACAGTCTGTGCTGTGCTTGAGTTCAGCTGCTTGGGTTCTGCTCTGCATGCACTTATTCTTGCTTTGTGCTTGGGGGACAATTGTAGCTTGGATTGATCTGTGATAGCCAGATATTTGCAAATGTTATAGTAAGTGATCTGCAAGAACACACACACAGCACTGTGTAACCAAGAAAAGCAATAATATGGGAGAGTGACCATGCCACTCTGCCCATTTTACCACTAGGCAGCACTCTAGGGTTCCCTGAGCATAAATAATGCACCTTTATAGGATGCTGGTTTTATTATTATTATTTCAAGAATGACAGTTGTACATCTCCATAGCATGTTTGAAAAATTATTAGCTACTCATTTTCTTCCTGGGAAAAGTGCAGAAGGAAGTAACGCCAGAGAGCGTCTGCAGCAGCACAACCGGATCTGACCCAGCTGCAACAAAACATGTCTCTTCCATATCAGTCTCTACAGCTACAGTAGGAGCTATAACTCGCCAAAGGTTTGACTTTGGGGTTGGACTCCTCTATTGTCTCCTGAACAGACGGATGCCACTAAAAACAACTCATTTCCTCCCTGCCTCTTTGCCTCCAAGTCTAATGTCATATGAAGCTTTTTTCAGCCTTCATTCTCTATTCCTAAAGCTGAACTGTGCATTACTGGTTCCTTTCTTCTCTTTTTTAATGTAGTTAAAATACCATCAGTTTAGGAATATTCTGAATATAGCTTTCTTCACTTGGCCTTGCAGGTGAACCAATGGAAGATGTGTGTATATATAATGTATATGATTGTACTGGTAGGTGAAATGCTCACTTAAACCTCACAATATATATTCTTTCACTTCCTTTGGAATGAGACTTTTCTTCATCCTGGACTGTGCATTCTGAATGAGCTCACTGAGGAAATATAACACCAAATAAATCCTTACAATAAGTTATGCCGCAAGCAGCCATTCCTTAACAAGCTCACACATTTGAGGCCAGAGTATCAACAGCTGTCTCAGAAGGCTGCATTCGGATATTCTGAAAGTGCCTGTGGTCCCCAAATAAATGTTGTCAGCAAGCGTTTTTCCAACTGTTTTTTTAAAAAACTTTATATTGGTATAAAGAATGCTTTTTTTTATTCTTTCAGAAACAAAGACAGCTTTCTCTGATCCTAACTCTTAAGCACGTGAGTAGAGGGAAACTGATGGTGAACAGTAAACTCTATTCCATGCAGAACAACATTCCTCTGTTTGCCAGGTGAGACTCAGAAAAGAGCTCTTCCAAATTAGACTCCCTTTCTCATTACCAAATGCATGTATTAGGTGCATGTGAAAGTGGGTACTACTGCATGTAAATTGAATGATAAGAACTGCAGCTAACTGCAGCAGCGATCCATGCTTAAAAATAGAAATTGCTCTTCGGAGACATGTCTATCTGCCCATAAACTCAAGATAGGCTATGATCCAGTGAATTAAACCCATATATGGAAGTTGTGGTTTCCCATTTGGGATTACATAAGAAGAAAGATCTGTATGCTTATAGAGCTCACCAGGGCTACACATAGCATGAGAAGATTACATGAGGCAGCAATAAGATATTTACAAGCCTTTCTATATACCACAGTCTTATAGGTTAACTTGTTTTAGAAATAATTTGAGGGACCCCACGGATGCAGAATATTTACATAATCACAAATGTTGGGTTGCATGTGGACATGTGTATAGGTGTTTCTCCCTGTCTGTCTTCTTATTCCATTTATGTACCAGTTGAAATTCAATGAGAAATAAGCCTTCTCTTTCTGATATTATGCATCTTTGGCTTCAATCCAAAATGGAAATGATTTTATTTGATTAAGCTTAATGATGCTATCATTAATCATTTTATGTACGATAGCATATATTCCCTGATGAAATAAGTGATTAATCTCCTTAATATCTGGCCTGTCTTCTATTGTCTTCTATTTACTTAGTCTTTCTTAAGATAGTTGGCAAGTGTAATCTCTGTGTCAAGTTTATTTGTTTTCTTGGTGGTCATGATACATTTTTTATGATACGAGCATTTGTCATCAATTTTATGAATATCCTTGATGTGGCAGTACAGAAAAACTAGAGCATGATCACTTCATTGTCTGGTCCTTGGAGAGAATGTCTATATATATAAGGAAGGAAAGATTCAACACAGATGCATATTTCAATGAGCAGGATATGTATTTGAATATCCATGAAATTGTGAAGGAGCACCACTCTGGTTGTGTCATCAACATGAAGACAATCCTTCCCATGACAGCAGCTCTGCAAAGAATCCCCCCCAATTGAGGATGGTCATAGGCATAAATGTTACAATGTGAGCTCTGATGTCATCTCAGCCCAGCAGAGACACTGGAAAGCAGAGAGTCTAGGAATAAAGAAACAAGGCGAATAAAGGACTCAAACAGGGATTGGGAATCTCTGGCTTTCCAGGTGTTTCTGTACTTCCAAGTCCCATTAGCCCCAGCCAGTATGGCCTATGAGCATTGTAGTCCAACATCATTTGGATGGCCACAAGTTCTCCATCTGTGGGTTAAGAGATGCAGTCCAGGGAGTATGAACAGAATATGAATAGAGTTGCCTGGAAATCAGGATCTTGATCTGGAAAGACAGAAGTCTGAAGAGCTTCAGCACATGGGGCTCCATGCTGTTGAAGGGCATGAAGGCAGACAAAACAGATGGCTGGGAAGCAAAACTACAATGGAAAAGGGAGCTGACAGATCATGAAGTCTCTCTGTGAAGGGTGGTTGGATTTTTCATGCTGATTAAAAATAAATCTTGGGCTGCTGGTCTATCATTTTCATTAATTATAAGCCAACACAGCAGTGCATTATATTAATTTGAAATTATGAAGAAGTCTTAACAATATGATGCTATGAATTCTCCTTAAGAGTCCTTAGAAATACTACATACAATTTTCTGTGTGAGGAGGATTATAGCAAAATTATTTTTCATTACTTTGGAAACAATGATCAGAGTTCCAGCTATGCGTATTATCTTCCTTCAAATAGCCATTAAAAATGGACAGTGTCTAAATTATATGCTATGAGGTTTTGAGCTAATAATGAAACCTCTAGGAATGACTGGCTTAGTTCTTTGGCTGTCACAGAAGGGTTAGGCCAGGGCAGTCCAACACATAGCCCATGGCTGCATGCAGCCCTCAATCATTGTGGGGGCCTTCGGCAACATTTGATGCCCCCCTTGCAGCCCTCGTACTGCCTTCTGAAAGCCAGTTAAGTGAGGCTTTGAAAGGTTCCTAGAGTCCTCCAGCCTCTTTCCCAAAGCCTAGTTCAGGCTTCCTCAACCTCGGCCCTGCAGATGTTTTGAGACTACAATTCCCATCATCCCTGACCACTGGTCCTGCTAGCTAGGGATCATGGGAGTTGTAGGCCAAAAACATCTGGAGGGCCGAAGTTGAGGAAGCCTGGCCTAGTTAGTGCTTTCCCAGCTTTAGGAAGAAAGAGGGAGGACTTTATGACCCTTCCAAAGCCCTGTACATCCATCCCAAAGCCTTGCTTTATCCAGCTTTGGGAAGGCAGTGCAAGGGCTGGGGGAAGCATCAGATTTTGGCCTCACTCCCTTCCCACCATGCAAAAAGTAGTGTGTGGCTCACAGGTTCTCTGTCAAAGTACTATTGTGGCCCACTTGGTATGAAAAGTTGGACCGCCCTGGGCTAGGCAGTCAGTTGGTCTTTGTCATCCTGGCTGAACTGTCTGGACTCTAGAGGAGGGTAGGCAGACATTCCTAGGATAAGGTCCCTTACTAGAATCAGTGACTTTAGGAAAGGACACTTAACAAGGATTTAATGATCCAGGGAAATGAGATGAAAAAGGGTATGTTTAAGGAGAGAGGGAAAACTGGAAAAGAAATGGGCAGAGAGCTGACAAGTGCATAGCTGGCAACTGCAGAGGTGGCAGGTGCACATAATTCTTTGAAATAATATTTGGCTTCAGAACTCTAGTTGTATTCAAAAGTCTGCACACAGGTGCTGACATATCTTAAACATGCCAAACTTGATTCAGAAGAATTTTATTTTCAGGTGATCTTAACACCACAGTTGTAACAATGTTTTGGTATTGAAGTTGTTAAATATCTTCTCTTTGTGGATAAATTTTGGTACCCACTTTTCATTATAAAATAATGCAAAGTGAGAATTATTATATAGTTTGAACAATTGTTCTACTGTTTTGAAGATGAATGCTTTCCTTACTCCCAATTTTGTGTGGAAGATGGGAATGGGAATGACCAGACAGATGCCCCAAAACATGTACATGTGCTACTGACTCTAACCAGATGTTTGGATGGTGAAAGCATCATGTATTATATGATGTTTTCTTCAATGGTTGCAAATAGGAAAGTGATTGCTGTGATAGTATCTCCCATGTGCCCACTAGAGGGCAATCTCTAGAAAGCAGATTAAATTCTATATAAGCATGGGAGTTCACTTTTCTGTGTAAGCAGTATTTTTATTTTGCAATTATCTGCTCCCCACAGCTTACAAGAACTACATAATTATACAAAATAATCTCCTGTAATTTCACTAATGAGAATATTATGTTTCAAAACTGAAGCCATTGCCATATGTAAAAATTTAAAAAGCCACGATTATTTCTTATTTTAGTATTGTGTTTCTTAGTCTGGCTCTGTAATCCTGTTTTTATTTTATTGCAGGCTAAGGGAATTTCGGTTTACTTCCTTTAACAAGGTAAACTACACAGACTGATCCTTATATGCTCCAGTCAACATCATAGCTAAGCTGCATTAGTTTAAATTGAGCAATGAGTGAATACTAAAATTTCCCAATTACCTGGAACTGTTAAGAAAGCAGAGTAAGCAGGGGGGGATTCCAGGTGCCCCTTTCCATTCAAGGAACAAGCATTCCCTAATCTGCCTAATCTATTATCCAGGCATTACTGGAGTCTTCTTTCTCCCAGCTCTAACCAGCCAAACCTTTTCCTTGCATAGCCTGTAAGAGAGTCTGCTGGAGGCTTAAGGCTGGAAGGTTTTAAACAACAACAACAACAAAAAGGAGTTACTGCATTTCATTCAACCTGAATAATCACTGAGTGAAAAAGGAGCGAATCAACACAACACAGAAACGAATTCAAGATCCCGGAAAGCAAGCCATACAATGGGCTGAAAAAATGTAATTAAGGCTTTCCACCTTAATATAATTTTTTATTTTATTTTATTTAATGAAGAAAGTTACAGGCTTTCTTGCATGTGATAAAAACCAGAGACAACAGTGAAATAATCTGGAGCATTTACAATGACTTGGAACTAACTCCAACTAATTAATGTCAGTCACCTACTTGCTTGGAGGCATGTTCTTTTATTGACGTGATCCATGAGCCCCATTAAGAGGTGAATAGATCCATATATGCAACTAGCCCTCCAGTTTGCCACCTGAACATTTTTGTACACACAGTCCTTACTTGGTCTTAATAGTCTTATTGAAAATACTGGGGCCATACCTAAGTTTAAGGTCTTGGGATTTATTCAAATGAAGCAGTTCTTTCTGTGCTTTGAAGTTTTGTGTTCAAAGACATTTGCCTTGATCTCCACGCAGCTGCATTATTAAATGAGAACAGCAGCATTTGAAATCTACTCTGTGAGCTGTGAGCTGATTCACACAATGCCCTCTGGAAGATGGAATGAATGGATCTGAGTGTGTTCCTGCTTGTTTCACAACTATGAAGAAGGCAGTATACATCAACAGCCACTATGAAGGACAGTGATAAAAAGGCTTGCAGGATAGTTTCTTATCAGCTTCCCCTATGCTTTCTTGGAGTAGGGGAGGAAGAAATGGCCATACTTTAGTGGCAAACCACATGCTTTAGATGCCAAAGGTCTCAGGTTCAATCCCTGGAATCTCCAGGTAGGGCTGGGAAAGACCCCTGTCCGATATTGTTGGGAGTCTTTGCCAGTAAGTGTGGTCAATACTGAGACAGATGGACCAGTGGTCCAACTTGGTGTATGGCAGCATTGCACACAGGTGTGTGTAGGATAGGGGGAAAAGAATGTTAAAGGGAACATTTCTTTTTATGATCCACACACACTTGCTGCTCCTTAGCATACTTTCCTCAAAACCAATAGTGTTTTTGTATTTTCCACTTTGCTGATTCTTGTGCACATTGCTACAATAACCACAGGTTGTAAAAGTTACTGCACAGAGTCTGAAATAAGCTACTTTATCCCAAAGAAATGAGTACAAACAGCTGAATGACAATGGTTGCATATGGTAATTCTTTCAAAATGAACTATCAAAAGTAATTAAAAGATAAAACAGACCATAGAAAGCTAATAATTTACACGAAAAAAACAGAATTTGTTGCTTATAGTGGACTTATTCTTTTCTCCAACCCATTTTCTCTATAACTTAAGTGCCATTTACATTTTACAGTGCAAAAGGTTTACTTACTTTGTAAATTTATTTTATTGCAAACCCCCTTATACTCAAAGTCAGCATCCTTAGGATCTCAGTTCCACTGATAAGCATTATTAATGGAAATAAAATATGAAAAGACAATAAAGCTAGTTGAGAGATGTGCCATTTTCCCTTCCCCCAAAGCCATTTACCATTGGTGGGGGGCCCGCTCCCCCCAATAAATAACATAATGAATGTTGAGAACTCAGCATATTTTTGAAATCATTCCCCCACTCCCCTAGGTTGGTAGTAATAACATTTCAGCTGCTGGGGGACAAACATGAGGTTCTAATATAATAAATCTAGGAACAGTATTAGTTGTGACTTGCCTGTTTATAACTGCTGCTGAACTAACATGATTATATCAATTTAAAAACATATACAGTACACTGTATTAAAGAATTAATGTCAATGTTCTAGTTATTTTCATCAACTGAAATCCATAAATGCAAGACCATGAGAATTGTTTGGGCATATGGTATTTTACTGACTCCACATTGCACTAATCTTGTGTTTTATCTATGCTATGAGTTGAAGAGCTGATAGAAAAACCTTAACATTATGCACCTTTACACAGTTATGAATACTCAAGCTTTTCAACCAGTATTGCACCCACATAAAACTAATGAATTCCATACTTTTACATGTTGAGCATTTGTAAAAGATTTGAGTCTGTATCATGAAGTTGGATTCCCCTTCTTCTGGGGATGAGGCCAAGGACTCTTGAGGCAGATGGGAAATGGTTTACAGGGAGAATCCTAGAAGCACTTCCACCAGATGAGCCTGTGGGGCAAGATTTAATCAGGAACTGTGTAGTTTAGGGGATGTACCTTACTCACTAAGCGTAATGGTGGGCAGGTACCAGAATTTGTTACGCTGATGAACTATTTTTACTACTTTCAATCACAGTGCAATTGTGCAGGGCTTACTTAGCACCAAACCCTCACCTCCTGCATCTACTGCCTTTTTCAGGAAAACTGCCAATATCAAGATTCCTGCTACTGCAAATGTTTACTGTGCCTGTGGAATATACATTTAAGCTATAATTGAATTATCACCTAAGGTATGCTTTGTATTGTGTTGCCATTCAACCATACTTGTACCTTATATATGTCAACCAAGGTTTCACAAAATGGGCTTTAATGAAAACCGTCATAAAGAAATTTGTTATGCTGTAATCCATTATGGCGCAAGCAGACTTCTGTTCAGATGACAGGATTTCACTTCCCCCCTTGTTGTCCCTAAAGCCCCCTACACACCCCAAGAATCTCCTCTGAAGGGCCCCCTAACCCCCCTCCCAGAAGATTTTGAGGATGTGTAGGGAGGTGGCATGGATGAGGATGTGTAGGGAGGTCCTTTATGCCTCTGTCTGCAGACTGCCTCCTCCATGTTCTGCCTCCTTACAGAACTTAAGAGCCTTAAAGAGTCAATCCTCTGGCCTGAAGACAGGCACACCTTCATTCCATAGCCTACTTCCTGGTGTGCTCCTGGCACTGCCAAACTGGTGATGTGAAGTGGGAGGAATCTCGTTCTTCAAGCTTAGCGGAAGGTGCCTTTGAGGATCCAGGATCTGACACTATATGTCCTGATGGTTTGGGAGATTCCTCTGTGAGGTTTTGTCCAACCAGCTCAGGTGCAATGGTTTCTCTATGTTCCACAGTCAGCTATGAGCCCTGACCCAGACCCAGTTCCCCATCTGGAGCTCCTGCAACCTCTGACTGTGTCCAGATCACTGTTGGATACAGGGATCATGGCATCATCTCTGGGATTGTTTGTGTGCAGCTAGAGATACAGAAAGGAAATCTAATTATAATTTAGAATCACTGCTGGCAAGTGATCTCCACTCAAGTTCAGTAACCCAACCCATTTCCTGTATTCTCTTAAACAGATGTTACTGCTTCTGGTAAATTGCTGTACAAGAAGGAGATTCACAATATTACCTTTATCTCCAAAATGAATGATTTGAGACATTAGGCTTAAAAAAAATCATTTGTTTTGCTCCAGAAATGCACTTTTATATCCAATAAGTTGGGCAGCTCTGAAAACATTCCCAGTTTCTTATTAAAGATGTAATCCAATTCCAGTCACTTTACATGAACCAGGCAAAACATTTTGCATCATTAGTAAGGTGATGTCTTGGTTCTCACAAGAGAAACCACTAACACCTGTTAGTCTCTTAAGAAGAACACAGTGTTATTTGGCAACAGATTAAAGATTATATTGTTTTGAATTTCTATCCACTTATGTGCTGCCAAAAGACTTACATAATATTTCTTTTCAAGTGTGGCATGCCGATTATCATTTCCAAAGAGGATAGTATTTCTACAGGTGATAAATCCACATTCTGTGTAAAGATGTTAACACTTTCATGGTTCAGAGCATCTTAACACTAGTTAAAAAATCCCCGGGTTTCATTAGTATCATTGTATTAAAGGGAAAGGTGCCTCTAATTTGAATTGTATATTGGGGCTTCACACCTCTATGCCCTTCGTCTTAGTATCTTCACAGAAGCACACAAAGTCAGTCAGGGAGGGATACTGTGTTTCCTTGGGCTAGCAGTACAGTGTGAATGATCATTCTGTTGCTCACTGTACAAAGGATATTGTTATAAGTTTTTTGGGGGTGGACGTCAAGGCTCCCATAAACTCCTGTGTGCCAAATAATCCTCCCCATAAGTCCTGGATTTACTAAAAGTTAGAATTAAACAAGGTTTGATGAAACTGTACCAAACACGGAAATCCCTGGGTTCAGCTTATGCTAATGAAGGTGATGGCCAGTCATTAACCTATCAATGAAAGCCATCAACAAAGAAAGATGTTAAATTATTTTTGTATGCCACAACTGCTGTTTGAATCTTATTAGCTAAGAAGTGGAAATCAAGAAGTACCAACAGTGGAAGAATGGCAGATGAAGAGGATGGATTTTTCGGAGCTAGCCGACCTGACTGGAAGAGTCTGTGACCAGAAAGAGGAGGAGTACCAGGAAGAATGGACGAAATTTAATGATTATTTAGTTAAATATGTTAAGTTAAGCTAATTGGAAAAAGTTTGCAATTACCAGATAGGTTTAGGATTTAAATATGTAATGTGATGAATTTATATGTTTAATGCTGAATTGGAAAGAAAGAAAGATGTTAAGTGATTAAGTTAATTTTATAAGAATACTGATTTGGAAAACTGTTAAAATGATATACATTGAAATTCAACCAGGGGGATACGAGGAAGTCACTTAACAATGTTAATAAGATTAGTTTTAATAAGTTTATGATTCATGTCTGTTTGTTTATTTGTTTGTGTGTTTATAATTTTGTGAAAATCAATAAAATTTTTGGAGAAAAAAAAAAGAGAGCCATCAGCAAGGCAAAAGACTCTGCAGGACACAGAGGGGGAAGAACTAGCAAATGACAACACCAGAGGGGAAAGTTTCCAGGTTTACAGTGGGCAATGAGGTTAGCGAACAGGAAAAAATGTCCCTTTTGCAAGCTGGAGCAGGGGGGTCAGAGCACAAGGTGGGCAACCTGTTTTATGCTACAAAGAGGGTCAGACACGATGTTTGGAGAGGAACAGGACCCTCTTGAGACGTGAATGCTCTGCACTTTCTCCGTATAGTTGCTGATTGCACATATGTTTAAATAAAACATATATCATAAAGACACCACAGACTCCGTGGTGCTTATTGTCCCCAAAGGGAGCACAGACCAGTGTAAGTGTACCTCCAACCTCTGGAATATCGCACCATTTGTGGAGATTGGGGAGGTGTGTAACAATATGATCAGCAACAATTACAAAAATGGCCCTCATCCACCATTACGTGCAACAGGGTTGGAGGGAGAGGGATTATTTCCTAAATATGACTGATGCAGGAACCAGGATACAGACACAGTACAAGCAGTACTAAAGAAAGATTCCCATGGTATCTTATTGGCATAAACTAATGCACTCATTCTGAATGGCTGTTTTAATTCCACTAACAGTCTAATAGGAGACACCCATTTTCTGTACTTCCAAAAGTAGCTAATGATTTGCCCTGACCCAATGATCCCTTAAGTCAGAAGGACAACCCCATTTGATGGAAATAGATTCAAGATCAGGCAGTGTGCTATTAAATCAATAAAGTATTCAAATGTGAATGTATCTGTAGGTACATGAATTATACATACGTTTAAACACCTTGTTTCAGCATTTCCTCTTTGCAAATAGATAATGCATCCATAAAGACTTGGAAGCACATGTTTTTGTAAAACTAGTGCAGGTTTTCAGTATTGTTTCATATTATTTAAGAGCAAAATCTTTCATCATATGTCAGAGATGAATTGTGTATTGCAAGGATTCTTGCGACATATCTATGTAAGAGACATATTGCAACTCCCCCTCTCCTCTAGGTACCGTGTCAATAAGGACCAGGCCACACAGTAACATACGTGCAGGGTAAGTATTAGCCTTTTTGTCAGCATCTCCCAAGTGCAGTACCATATTGCTAAATGTAAACATTATAGTATATATCAGAAAGTAGAGGGGGACACCACTAGAGTGGAGGCTTAACATTCTGCATGACAACCCCAATCTGTATAGCCTCATCTCTTCATCTGCCTTATCCTGGGTTTGATTTGTTAGCCATGCTAATGAATGAATGAATGAATGAATGAATGAATGATGGAAGCTGGCACTGGAGCCCTTGGAAAGCAACCTTCTGTACAGACTTCCATTGTGAAGTGTTTCCCAAAAACTAACAGATATAAACTCACAGTGAAAATGTATGTAGGTCTCAATCCAGTTCTGGTTATTTTAAAACAAGTGTTAGTTTCTTTGCACAGTCCCTCCCAAGGAGACTGGTTTATTGTCACAATAAAATCTCACTTGTTGTTTGTCCACTTCTTCTGCTTTAATAACCAAGTTCTGAAAACTCAGTCATTTTGAGAGCCAGCTGTCCCTTCTCTAAATCTGGCTTCCGAGTCTTCTGCTTATTCACACATGCTTCCTGTTTATCCACTGAGATTACTAATGCCTTTTTATCACTTCTTGGCTGGGACCTAAACTAAGTTAATTGCCAATTAGCGTTCTCAGCTAGGTGACCCAAGTCAACAGCTACAGCCAAAGCCAAAAAATTAATCTCTTCTTTAGAAGCCTAGACTGATGTCCTACTGGAATCTCATTATGTATAAATTATACTAACAGGCTGGCAAGCACGAAAGGGCAGACAAGACACACAAAAAATGCTCCCTATGAGATGCCATCCATGCGGAGAATGTAATGTGTGACCAGGGTAGCCCATGGTGGCACTCTAACAGAAACGGTAGAGCACATTTCCTATGTTGTTATGCATACAGTTGCAACTACTGGCTGGCTATGACAGTGCATTCTGTAGCCATCATGAACATGGAATTACCCCCAGAAAGCAGCTGTATTCATATATAGCAGCCTCCACACAAATATATTGCCAGGAAGAATCAGGGTCCATTATGTGAAGGTGTTGTTTTGCATATCTGACCTAGCCTTCAGGCTCGGTACAAACATGGGGACAAGATAAATAAAGTATGTACAAAATAAACTTTTTTTGGCAATGCGTCTAAGAAGCAACCACAAGTTAGGAGCTCTATGTCTCAGCTAAACGTTTCTCCTACAACTGCCCTGCTCAGGATGCCACAAAAAGAACCACTGAAAATCCAATGTTCTTCTGCCATCTCCCACCAGGTAACAGAAATCTGCTTGCATGCTCCAACCTTAATTTCTCTGTTGTAGCAGTGGCAGTGACTGGAAACCTATCAGTTCTGAGGCTGGGGTTAGTTCTCACCAGGAGAAGGGAAGCTGCTATACTCATGTTGTTATTATTATGCACTACATATACGTAGAACAATTGTTAATGTTACAAAAGCAAGACTTTAAAGATATGTTTCAAGTGGAAAAATCTAATAGAGGTTTTGTTTCTATCAGAGTATTTTCAATATTGAAACAAACATATCATCAGGATATGGACAGCTGCAGTGCCTGTTCTCCTTTTTCTATATTAACTGCTAAATAAATAACAGTACTTTCCTATAATTATATGATGTGTGAACCTCTGAGCATGACCACTCTCACCCCTTTGCACTTGTAATTTTAGTACCTAGTAATTACATTGATTTAAACTATGTCTTTGAGGTAAAAGGTTAGTGCATTAATTCACTAACCTATTTATTATTTAAATACTAATCTAGAGGTCAATTATTGTTTTTTCATTGCGTTGCAAATGAGTAGTGCTCAGAACTCTTGGAGGATATAAAAGGGAAGTCTAATTTTATTCCTTTTATTCATCCGCAGGAGGATTCTTTTAGTGGAACGTTTATTGCTCCAACCTTAACAACATGTGTGATAAAACAACATTTTAATTCAAATCTGTATATTGTTATATACACAGGAATTCTAGAAGTCTGTAAAGCTTCATATAAAATGTCTGAGTATACAGATGAGGCTACATATAGTAAATTAAAACTTTCTCGATGTGTTTTATGATGATGATCGTCTACTGCACTCCCCAAATTTTCTTCTGTGTGATGTTTTCCTATCATATAAATACAGCAAATGATTAAATAATAATTAAAACAAAGAAATATAAACTGGTAATGTAGAAGCTTCAGATTTGAAAGACTTTAAGCTGCGTGGCGAGGCGACTACTGTATTTTGATGCATCAGAGTCACCTTTGTGGAAAACAAGCATGTTTGGCAGACACCTCCCTGTCATTTACAAGCTGCCTAGGTAAGGTTGTGCCCACTGTGCATAATTATGTTTAATTTATTGTTCCATTTTGCATAGCAGCTGGATCTTATGTTCACAAACACCAGTGGGATTCAAGCTTGAAGATCTGCTTTTATCATCTAATGAAGCTAGAGACAGCCACAAAATGAATTAAATTGATTGTGATGTTACAAACAGAGAGTCCTTACTTCATAATTATGCAGGTAGGTTATGTGTGTAACCTTCTCTTGTCTTGAAATAGGTCATCTAGTTTTAGAATAGCTTTTCAACATGCTGGCTTCAGTTCAGATACAGTTGCACAGCACCACGAGCATGCAATGAGAATGAGAATGAAACCACATCCCCATTGTTGTTGTTGTTTAGTCGTTTATTCGTTTAGTCATGTCCGACTCTTCGTGACCCCATGGACCAGAGCACGGCAGGCACATCCCCATTATGTAGCACATATTGGAAGTGAATTGACTGCTGGTATCTAAATCTGTTTCTGCATCTATACTGTATGTACACTTCCCAATTAACACCTCAAGAGCACCTTGCTTCCCCCATAGTTGCACCCTTGGATTCAAACAGACTTAAAACATCACTCTGACTCTTTGGCTTCCCAGCCTGTCACTTTTCTTCTAGCTTCTAGTTCAACTTTCAACCCTGGCCCTTCTCTTTCAAACTACTAGTGAGTTTGAGGTAGGGAGGATCCAGGAGTTAGAAGTCATATAGCCTGCCTTCCCCACTCCAAAAAACCCTCGTTATCTCTTTTGATAAATGTTGAGAAATTAAAGATCCTTTTTCCAAGAGAGCTAGCTTTCTTTCTTTCTTTCTCTTTCTTTCTTTCTTTCTTTCTTTCTTTCTTTCTTTCTTTCTTTCTTTCTTTCTTTCTTTCTTTCTTTCTGGCTTATGAATAGTTCTTAAGGTAAAATTGTTCATAAATGTAACAAGCTGCATGAGAATAAATGGAAAGCAGCAATCAGCAAATAAAGCTGTTCCTGAAGTAGAATGTACAGCTGGAATTCCAAATTCATGCAAACCAGATTCTCCCTAATGGTTTCTCTTTTTGCATATCTTCCAGTTCCTGTCTGTGTCTTCTGTCCCACTAAGAACTCTGAACTGTTCCTGCTAGATCAGGCATATACAAACATACTGCTTGCCAACACATACAAACGTTATGTCATGAGTTGGCAGCAGTAACATATATCTATCTTGCTACTTAATAGCTGTGTCCCAAAAGAACATATTATTTTGCATCATTTGCTCTGAGAAGGAAGATACACATCTCTGCATTTTCTTGCGCAGGCAGTACTTTTCCTTCTGATCACACGTACTCAGTTGATCTAGCCCAGTGAATGGAAAGAAAACAAAGTTTTTAACTTGCTGAAGAAGAAGGCAATTACTTTCTGCCTAATTCCTACTATCTCCTGCTGTGCTCAAAACACAAAAGGCAGAGAATTAACTTTGCCAAGATATCCTGGCCAATGTTTTTTCTTTTCTTTTTAAAAGTTGTTTGGCATTCATTACAGAAGAAAATAAAGCAAACAATTCTATTAGCAACCAAAAATACCCCAGCTACATAATAGCCTTATTCATGCATTCTAAGACTATACTGCATGGAGGAGGGTTGCAGGGCAGAGGCCAGCATACTCCAATATCCCTGTTCCTGCCAACAACACATATACCCCAGTGTTGAGGGTGAAGGTCTGAAGGCACAGCTGGATTAAACCCTGCCTCTAGGCAGTCGAAATCTTGGGGGACCCCTTGTGTGTGCACTCTAGTGGGATAACATTGAACTAAAAAAGCTTTATTGTAATTTTCTTTCACGACCAAATCAAAATTATTTTATTCAATGGTTGCGGGGCCCCTAAAAGGTGTGGGGCGCATAGGCCGGTATCTAATCTGCCTATTTGGTAATGTGGCACTGTTTGAAGGGGAGGTTTTTGCATAATCAGCTGCATGCACTCAGAATCCACCCTGAGATCAGAACTCAACCAGGGCCAATGCCATCATACTATCTTGTAAAGGAACATGTACTGCATTACCAGACTCTGGTGTTTCTGAGCTTTCTGTCACATGTACCTCACATGGTCACTGGCGCAGCAGCTGACAGTGTCCAGATTCCGCCTGTTCTGGAAGAGCTGGATGTCCCTCCTTCCCTTGATAAACTGAAGAATGCTATCTACTCTCAGGTGTGTGGTAAAGCCCCAGCAGAGAACAGAATTCCAACAGAAGTGATGGAAGTCAGCCACAACTCATCCCTCATGACACACCTTCATGGCCTTCTCTTGCAGTGTTGGGAAACAGGATCTGTGTCACAAGACATGCATGACTCCATCATTGTGACCCTGTCCTGTCCTGACTACTGTGGAATCTCCCTGCTGAATACTGTGGGGAAAGCCTTCTCCTGTGTAGTTCTCCACAGATCACAGTCACTCGCTGACAGGGTCTATTGCGAGTCACAATGCTGCTTTAGAGCTCAGAGCTCAACAGTCGACATGATTTTCTCATAGACTGACAAAGGCCTTTGACCTCAACAGCTGAAAAGGACTCCACACATTTCTTAACAGGATAGGATGCCCACCTAAGCTCCACAAAATGACCGTGTCCTTCCAGAAGAACATGTGCAGCACAGTCCAGTATGATGGCGCATCCTCAAACACTTTCTCCATAAAGAGCGGTGTGAAACAGGGCTGTGTCCTCACCTCAACTCTCCTTGGCATATTCTTCTCCTTGCTGCCCTCATATGCCTTCAGTTTGACTGAAGACGGTGTGTACATCTATTCAAGGAGTGAAGGGTGTCTGTTCAACCTGGCACATCTCCATGCCAAGACAAAAGTGCAACAGGTCCTCATCCGACAGATATGGATAAGGACCTTGACACAGCTTTGATAGCACACTTCGAGAAAGATATACAGAACCTACCGGTAATCAAGTGTTTTTCCCAATCCTGCACCATGCTGTAACCAACTGAGCTATCTAGCTATCCACATGGCCCCATCACCAGCCTGACAAAGGTCAACATCCTGGGCCAGGATATCATCAGCATGCCAAATATCAGCATTGGTGACCATATGCTTGAGGTACTAGACAGTTTTATCTACCTGGGCTCCAGCATAACCAGCTAGAAAAGCGTATTGCCCAAGCAACTACGGTAATGGTTCGCCTGTCCAAAAGGGTATGGGAGAATGTGATGATAATGATCAATCAATGAAGGTCTACTAGGCTTGCATGTTGAGCACACTACTTTATGGTAGTGAGACATGGGCAACTGATACTCGTCAGCTGCGACATCTCAACACCTTCCACATGCACTGTGTCAGGAAGATTTTGAGCATCAGATGGCAGGACAGAGTCTCAAACAAAGATGTGCTCTCCCAAGCCCACATTCCCAGGATATTTGATTGTCATCAAATCTTTTGTTTGTTTTTTGGTTGTTTATATACGATCTTGGACTATAAAAAAAAGGTTCAACAAAGAACCTCTGGAAACTGAGATGATTCAACAGACCTGAGGCTCTGTTATGCAAAACTCTGTGACTGAGTACTCACAGAGTACTGGCAGAAGACCAGAATACTCACATAGTATTCTGGCAGAAGACCAGAAGACCTTGAGCAAAACAGTTTATCAATTCTTCTCCCTGTGCAAGCATTACAGCAAGGCTCTAATCTATGGCCCTCCAGATGTTGTTGGTCTCTGCCTCCCATCAACCCTAACCAGTATGGCCAGTAGCCAAGGATGATGGGAGTTGTGGTCCAGCAACATCTGGAGGGCCAAAGATTCCCAACCTTTGCAGTATTATTATTATTATTATTATTATTATTATTATTATTATTATTATTATTATTATATTTATTAAATTCCTATCCTGCCCTTCCTCCCAAAGAAGCCCAGGATGAAGTAACCAAACGGAGCTTCCCTCTCCCTGTCAGGAGCGGGCAGCCATTACCGTTCGCGCTGCCTCCGGAAGTCCTAATAATTGTCCGTTTTGAAACATGTTAACATCCTCCTGCATAAGACCTTGCAGTTTGTACTCAAATTCATTAAAGATGAAACGCATACATATTTGTTAAAACTCTATGAATAGGTAATAAAAACATTTTTTTCATAGTTTCTTGATCCTTTTTTCTTGGTACTCAGCAATAACATTTCCTTCCTGCCACAGACAGCTAAAACTATTCAAGTAAAATTGAATCTTAGAGTAGGGGTTTTGACATCTCAAAACTATGCAGTTTACTCAGGATATCTCAGTGGATATTAAACCGTGCCCAGCAAGCACCAAATATAACTGCACATTATTGGGACATTGTTTTTCAATTTCATTCTAAAGTTTATGTGTTCACTAGTTCACATGATTTCAATTCATTTGAGTGGTTCAAGTTGTTTCAGTATGGCATGTCCAAAGTCTGTTTCGGAAGCATAATCCAGCCCCTGCGGAAGTATATGTCCTGGGGTGAAATCCTAAAAAAATTGTATATCCTGTTGCTGATTTTAAGAAACGAGTCACCAATTACAAGTAATCCAGTCTATCCAGTACAAACTCCCCCCCCCCCCAGTATTCCAGTTTCAGCATCTGCATAACTCAGCCCTAATGCAAACCTTTAGGATCCATCACATTGGAATGTACTACTTCAGGATGCAGGTGGCGGACAGAACAACACTCAAGTATGCAATGTCAAAAGTCTTCTGAGTATATCTAAAAGAAACTAGGACTGAACTGTTCCCAACATCATGGTAGCTTACTTACCTGGAAAAGCACCGAAGCATATGATTTCCTCACCTGTATTTTAAAGTGCTGCAATCCCCAGAAGCCTGTACCTTGTGCCTTTTTTGTGAACATTTAAAACAGTTCTCAGAAAAAAAGAAAAGGAGGGAAATGGCATGCTGGAAGTGCCTTATATCCTTGACATCAAAAAGCTTTTATCACTTAATGAGGCAAACAGCTGCTGAGAATTTACTGGAACTCCATTTTGCAGGATCCCCATGGCAGTGCATTGTGCACTGTTATGGTGTCTTGCAGGTATTCCTCTGTGGAACAGCCTATTCCTCCATCACAGGCATGTGACGGCAAGAAATGTTATTTTGATGTTAAACTCTTGGGTTCTTGGGATTTCATTAGAAAGAAATGATTTCAACTAAACTTAATTGTTCTGAAACTCATTTATTTTCTAGAACCTAGAATTTTTATTTTTATTTCACAAAGAGGATCCAGTAGGTAATCTTGCTCAAGCAAGAATTAATCCTACTGGAGAGGTTATCTTTACAACTTTTGGGGAGAAAATGTTTCGTGTGGAACGAGCTCTTGG
The DNA here is from genome assembly GCF_964234715.1 of Podarcis melisellensis. Taxonomy (NCBI): domain Eukaryota; kingdom Metazoa; phylum Chordata; class Lepidosauria; order Squamata; family Lacertidae; genus Podarcis; species Podarcis melisellensis. Next base: position 60,479,561 of record NC_138531.1, read on the forward strand.
TTTCTTAACATCAGCTTCAGAATCTCCCATTGCAGTTTTATGGTCTTTTCTGTCTGTTGCTGAACAACCATTAAGTCATCTGCCTAGTGGCTTTGATGTCTGTGTTTTCAGCCACAAAAGGCTATGTTAAGAAAAAACTTGGCCACAAACAGCAAAGCCCCCAATGACGTAAATATTTATGGCACACTATATCTTTCAAGTAGAAATAAAAGCTTTTCTTTAAGCCATGCAAAAAAAACCCTTAATCTATTCAGTTTTGAATTTTACTACATTCAGTGACTTCATTTAGATAGATATTTAATTAGCTTTTGTGAAGATTAAGAAAGCAGAAGAAACTTAACGTGTTGTCATTTGTTGTGCTAGAATGAAAGAAGAAATACTTAATCTCCTGAGTTTAGTACATTCCTCAGGCCATTAACTTGGTATAAATGTGGATATGTGTGTGTTTCTCTGTGTGTAACCAATACTCATATCAATTTTATAGGCTAAATGATAATATTTATGCTGCCAACCTATCTCTGTGAAAGCATGGGTGATTGAAATGCACTCTTCACCTGGTCCAAAGCACTTTTGTAGAATGCCTGGCTTTTGGCTTTGAAGAAAGAACTAAAGGCTGAGCCTTGATGTTGATTGTTTCACTACCTTCCCCCACTCCAGTAATGATGTATTTGGCTGTGTGGTCAGACGAAGGTGAATATAAGTGAGATCACAATGAACTCTGCACTTCCTCAGCAGATTCACATTGTTGGCCCGAACTTCTACCCAAAGAAATTCCCTTCCAACTCTACCAAAGGTAGACTTATAAGTGTAACTTATTTCAGCCATACCAGCCTAGAGAAGGAGAAGAGTGTCACTGCCTGTTTCATCGGCTAAGAAATGAGAGTTTCCTGCAATGTATGACACAAGGGAATATGGGACAACCTTCCATTTCCTGATGGAAATGATACAGTCACAATTTTCTCATCCTCTTTCAAGCTGTACTGGCACCTTGAAGCACTTAGTCACACTCAACTTCCTCCCTCCAGGTCTGCCTCAGCAAGAAATGGGAGATGTCTGATGCACTTTGAAGTGGAGAGTTGCAATGCCATACCCTCTAAGTGTCCTGATTTCCCAGGGACAGTTCCAGAATTATGAAAGGCATCCCAATTTTTATTTGCTCCTTGAATGTCCCTATCCCCTGCCAGTACCACCAGTGCTGAGCTGGTGCTTGTACTGTAGGGCTCTTACACCCAAAGTCCACACAGTGGGGATGGAGGATCTTAGGAAGCCTTGCTGCATGCACACAGAGTGTGGCTGTTAACTTGCCCAGGTGGTGGGGTAGAAATTACCCTCATCTATTAATGAACACCTGTCCGAAATTCGGTTGATTTGGTTACACTGATTGAATCTGACTAGTCAATTGGTTTTGCAGATCCTCAAGTTGTTATATTTAATAAATATAACCTATTTATCAACAGTTGGTTGTCTTGACTCTTATTCCTGGTGTGCTGGCAAATACAGTGTCATGATTTTGATGTTTTAGCTGCCCTGTTTTATGACTATTACTCATGTGGTTTTACTTATTTTTGTGCTCCACCCTGGGATCCCTTTCCAATAAAAAGCAAGCTAGAAATACTTCTAAATAAATAAAAGATATGCAAAATAGCACTTCATTTTGGCTTTGTTCTGACATAGGTGTTGACAGGCAGCAATGAACATTAATGGGAAACTGACTGAAAAAGAAAAATGTTTCTTTGTTCCAGTCTTCAGGAATGCATCTTGAATAATACCTGCAGGATGGAGAGGGGAAGATTTGCCTGTAGCAAGTTTTGACTAGTTTGGCAGAATTACTAAGCAGATTTGGAGAAGAAGTAGTTTTTAAAAAACAGGTGGTGATTCCTCATTAATCTCTGTTCTTATTATTGATATTCATATGTTTTTCCCATACTTCACCAGAAGGTCCAAGTCACAGTGTGGTCACAGTGTGTGTGATTATATATATATATATATATATGCTTTCGTAGATTTTCACGGGTACAGGAATGCAGGTTTTGGTGTCCTCGGGTGTCTTCCCGTGTAAAAGTTGGGGTGTCTAGGCGACGTTTCGACGAGGTCTCACTCGTCATCTTCAGGCTGGTGCTTTCGGCTTCTTGTTACTGGAACAGAGCAGGATCTCAGTGTTTGAGTTCCTATAAATACTGTTGAGGGGGTGTGGTGTATAGCCTCCAATGTTCTGGGCAGAGAGGAAGTTCCCAGGCTAGTGTGCCTTTTCTTCTTTTGTTCCTTAATTACTTGAGGGATATCCTGAGTGATTTCTTGAGTGATATCCTGAGTACCACTTAGGTGGGTCATTAGGTGTGGATTAGTTGCTAAAGTCTTTGTGTCTTGTGTCTTGACCTCTTGAACTTTGTGAAGAGTTTTTCTGAGAAGATGGCTGTACTGCACTTAGTTGTGCTCTGGCTTGGCTTCGTGTATAGGGGCGAGCTGTGGTTTTGTGGCTTGTGTCAGCCAGATCTGTGTAGGGATTGCAGGGGGGTGCAGCATCCGGAGGTGCCACCATGGTTTGGCTACTGGATGGTGTCTGTAATTTATCTGTGGAGAGGGTCTACCAGCAAAACAGGGTTACGAAGCTAATCCAAAAAGAAACACCCCCCAAAAACCAAGACACAGAAGAAAACAATGGCATGGCCCTCCTTCCTTATATCAAGGGCACTACAGATAAAATTAGCAAAATCCTCCATAAACACAATATCAAAACAGCCTTTTGCACCAACCAAAAAATAGCCAATATCCTCAGAAACCCCAAGGATAAAATCCAGTTGGAAAACCAAGGGGTCTATGAAATACCCTGCAAAGTCTGCCCAGCCACGTACATTGGACAAACAAACAGACGAATAAATGCACGTATCGCAGAACACAAGAATGCCGTCAAAAAAGAAGAAAAAACTTCCTCTCTTTTCCAACACATGAAAGAAACAGGACACGAAATTAATTTTGCAGATTCCAAATTGCTCTTTAACATGGAACATCACCACAAGAGAATAATCATGGAAGCCATCGAGATAGAGAAACACCCTCACAACATGAACAAGCGTGACGACACATCCCGCTTGCCAGACATCTGGAAATTAGCCCTCCCCACAAAAACTGACACCAGATCCAGAGGCACACAGAACGCCATCACCAATCAACCACACCAGACCCAAACCCAGACCCTCTCCACAGATAAATTACAGACACCATCCAGTAGCCAAACCATGGTGGCACCTCCGGATGCTGCACCCCCCTGCAATCCCTACACAGATCTGGCTGACACAAGCCACAAAACCACAGCTCGCCCCTATACACGAAGCCAAGCCAGAGCACAACTAAGTGCAGTACAGCCATCTTCTCAGAAAAACTCTTCACAAAGTTCAAGAGGTCAAGACACAAAGACTTTAGCAACTAATCCACACCTAATGACCCACCTAAGTGGTACTCAGGATATCACTCAAGAAATCACTCAGGATATCCCTCAAGTAATTAAGGAACAAAAGAAGAAAAGGCACACTAGCCTGGGAACTTCCTCTCTGCCCAGAACATTGGAGGCTATACACCACACCCCCTCAACAGTATTTATAGGAACTCAAACACTGAGATCCTGCTCTGTTCCAGTAACAAGAAGCCGAAAGCACCAGCCTGAAGATGACGAGTGAGACCTCGTCGAAACGTCGCCTAGACACCCCAACTTTTACACGGGAAGACACCCGAGGACACCAAAACCTGCATATATATATATATATATATATATATATATATATATATATATATATATATATATATATGTGTGTGTGTACACACACACACACACCATAGAAAACATAATTCTAGAATGTTTGCTTAAATTTTTCATCAACATACAGATTATTACAAACATACTATATGCGGTTCCCTTCACCCAAGGAAATTTGCCCTGTAAAGGCTGTCCCTCAAATTCCTAATCTTGTGAAAAGAGAGCCATGAACAAAAGATAAACGCCATAATTACTATGCTATGAAAGGATGCTTTTAAACTTTAAAATCTAATCATCTTCTGTTTACAAGGACTATCACACACTTCAGCCAAGTCTGGATTCTAGCATTCCAATATGAAGTCCTGAAGAAGTGCAGTTGTCATTCATACTGTACAGCTGTTAACAATGTGTGGAGATTAATCTTGCACACCTGTACATGGACAAATCTTCCTTTTGAGACAATGAGAAGATCCTACGAAAATGACTAAAGCTTCCCTGTGGGCTGATTGCACAGTTTTCGTCTTGTTTACGTGCCCTGGGGATGCATATTCAAGTCTGATAAATGTTTATCCAGATGTTTAGTTATAAGAGGGGCATTGTGCATTGTGGATGACAGTGAACCCGTCTTGGAATGCAATTCTTTTTCAGTTGCTGGGTTTCAGCATTTTCTTCAAAAGCATCTGAAAATATTTTTATATTTACTGCTCAACTACCCAGTTTTACATTGTCCATCTACTTTAAAATTCATTGTTAATGGACATATATAGTTATACATGGACATGCTCATCTATAAACTGGTTTGCATTCAATGTGCTTCTCATGTTTGTTTGAGCTTCACTTTTTCTCCCCTTCCTCTGCTGTCTTCCCTGTGTTGTATCATAGATTGCAATAACTATTGTAACCATAATAAGTATCCCCTTCAACAACAAACTCAGGTGTTTAAAAGTGACTATGGTTTGGCAGGAAAATGGGCCCATCCAAAAATAAGGAAATAGTTTTTACATACTCTGGGGATCCCCTATGCATTAAGCAATATGTAAGTTTGAAAATCATAAGGGGAAAAAAGTTTTTTAAATAGCCTGATAAACATTTGTGAATTTCCAGACTTGTAGAATGCTGAAGTGTTAGTTGAGTGAAAAAAAGAAAAATGTAAAAAGTAGGGGCCTGGTGGGGAATTAGGCTCCCCAAGAGCTCATAATAACTATCTTTGATCTGAGGTGGGGTTGGGATAGGCCTAGAGTTTGAAAACAAAATAGATTTAACAGAAAAGGAAGTTTGTATAGGTGTATAACTGATTGTACTTCTTCTTTTAAAGTATACTGTGTTTGTATTTAAAATGAAATTATTTTAATGTAAAAAAATGTGAGCAGTGGGTTGGATGTCTCAGTTTATTCTTTGATAAAAGTTGTAATCAAGTTAGATAATGCACTTGATGATGGATTAGACAAACTGCTCAATTTTGGTGGGATGTCCTTGAAAATGCAAACAGTGAATACAGCAATAGTTATCATCATCATCATCATCATTGTGATTATCAGCATCAGTGAATTATTAATTGTCTTCTAAATAACCTTCACAAGGCGATGTACACTAAAGATAATTAAAAACACAAAAGCAGCAAATACGTGTTACACAAACTAAAACCATGTAAAGTAGACCCGGCAAGAAACTATTTATCCGGGTTTTTTTACTAATTATATGCATCTTTTCCTATATGTTCTCAGTGTAACTGATTGTTACATGACCCACCAGGCTGAAAGCTACATTGTTCTCCCTCTGCCTGATAGTTCTCTATCAACTCTTTCTTCAGACAATTTTGCATCAGGCTCTCTACTATAGAGAGCAGGTAAACTCCCCTCCAATTCTTCTCATCTGCAAGGGCATCCTCTTTGGCATCTTGACAACAATGCTATGCTTTCAATCCTTGGGAACAGTCTCTTTTTCCCATACTTCTCTGAATAGTTCAGCTAGTTTTGGTCACCCAGTGTTTAGCATGCATTAACTCCTGTTCAGTAGCTGTACCATTCTTTATCTACTTTATCGTATCCAGGAATTTGATAATTCAATTGGAACTGTTTTAATGGACTGTCATGGTTGACTATCAGGGTTGTAGTAGGGCTAAGTCAGTGAGAATCTCTTTGCAGTTTTCATCCATCTAATTAAGCCTTCCATTTTGGAAGTCAGCTGGTTTTGTTTTGTTTTTGGTCATCCTTATCAGCATATCATCACCGATTTCAAACATCGTCAGACTAGCAATGTCTTGCTATTGATACATATGCCAGTTCTTCAGCATGGCTTCATCTGCTTTTTAACAAAATTATTTTAAAATAGGAACTTTCCGTTCAGTGCTAATCTACACTTCATTTTACTCTGCTTTTCCTCTTATTTGTATATCACTGCAGTGTAATCCTACGCATTTTTTTCTTGAAAGCAAGTCTCACTGTGTTCACTGTGTTTAGGACTGCAGCTTTACAATCTTTGTTTCATTAAGCAATTCTGAATAAAGCTATTTCATTTAACTTTTTAGGGTCTTCTTAAAATCATTCTTCAATTTATTTCTGGAATGTCTTCACGATTTGTTTATAGAGCTTTGCAGCACAAGCTTAACCATCTCTATTCAGAAGTAAGTCCTATTGAACTGAGTGGGTTTTACTCCCAGGAAAGTGGAATTCCATCTTTCCTGCTACACAAATATTATGATCACCATTTATTTGTAGACATTAAATACCTGGAACTTGCAAGCTCTTTATGTAGAAGGCACTGATTAGTTTAGTCATAAATATTCAGTCTTTCCCTAAGAATATCACTAAATAACATAGTATTTGTGATTAGAAAATCAGGTTTAAAGCTCTATGAGCAACTGGCCATTTTGACTGATAACTTCCACTTATCCTGCAATATTTGCTAGACCGTGTTTGCCCTGTATTTACATAGAAGTCACCCATAACGAAAAGTAGGTCATGTTTAGGTACCCTTTAAATTACAACTTGCAAACAGAGAATTAATCCTTGCACATGTCACAGTGCTTTTTTATTATAAAAAAAACCCCAGCATCTACTTCTGTAAAATAAATGATATTAGTTAATGACTTTCTGTCTCTTAACATTGCTATTCCTGTCCTCTCAGATAAGGTTATTAAAATATGAACACTTTAACACATTAAAAAACTATTATTGTGGGACAACTGAAATGTCACAGTGAATGATAAGTAATATTATGTTAAGTATGCAATGTTTTGGAAGTTTCTCTTGAATATATACCACTAATAAGGATTGTAAATACCTTACTAATAAGAAGTAGTGAACCTTATCTGAAAATGTTTAGCTGTGCTTCTAATTGAACAAGTCATCATAAGAAACAGTGTAATATAAGCTATATTCAGTGAACTGTTAAATAATGTCTCAGTATTTTATGTCACGGCAGGCTAAACAAGAAATGTGCTGGCATCTTTTTTATAATGCACAAGCATATTTCAGTAACAAAGCACATAGAAATTACTTTGCAGTCGTTGATCAATAAATGGAGGAGATAAGAAAAACCTCACAATTTCTAATTGAAGCCCTTTAACAATCAAGAACCAGTTCTAGACTTGCACAGTGATCATCCTGCCCTCTACCTTCTGTCCTGGCTGCTGTGTGCAGCCGGGTTGTAGACACAATAGTGGCCGCACCAGTCCAAAGCCCTGCTGGTTGATAGCCCCTGCTGGTTTACTTGAACCCTGTATGACTATTAAGCTAGAACTTCTGACTACAGTTATATGTGCTTTTGTTGAGGAAGCACTAGAAAGTTATAGGCTGCTTCTACAACAGCACTTTAGCAATTGCCATTCTTTGTTTGTACCATCTAGACAACACTGCGGTTGGCCTTTTGCATTCCTGTATTTACTGTATTATATGGATTTTCAGATTTGCTCCCCTTTTTATTGTAGCACCAGTATGCTTGGTATGATGAGCGTGGATAGGGATTCTTAATGACAAGCCTATTAATTGCTCCATTGTTTCCCAACGTGAGGGAGGCTTTAATTAATTTCTTTTCCTTATTTTTCTTTTTAATAACAGAACAGGACTAGTTCAGGTAGGTAGCTGTGTTGGTCTGCCACAGTCGAAACAAAATTTAAAAATTCCTTCCAGTAGCACCTTAGAGACCAGCTAAGTTTGTTCTTGATATGAGCTTTCGTGTGCATGCACACTTCTTCAGATACACTGAAACAGAAGTCACCAGACCCTTATATATAGTGAGAGGGTGGATAGGGGTATTACTCAGAAGGGTGGTGGTAATGGGTGATTGGCTGATAGGTGTGGTAAAACTGTTGATGACTGTTTACCACACCTATCAGCCAATCACCCATTATAAGTAGGGTATACACATGGGGAATTGGGTCTGCTTGCCCAATGGACTTTTCAGGGGAAGGGTTCAAAAGAGGATAAAATGTTTGAAGTGAAAAGAATATCCATCTGCTGAGGCAACTTCGTTAATTTTGTGATTCTCCCTGTTTTGCCACAGATGAAATCACCACAATATAGCACAGAAAAAGAGAGTGTGTTTACCTAGTTACCTCAGTAACAAACATGCATTGTCTTCCCTCTTTCCCCTATTACATAGAAAACCATTGCTATATATGTCTTTAGTGGAATAATTCCATAGCGGAATCTGATTGGTTATGCAACATTTTGACAACATCATGATGGCTATGTTAGCTTCAATTACAGGAAACACATAGCCAATAATATGGCAATGGTGGGGATTGTGGGGGTGAGAGAAATTATCTATGGCTTCAAAGAAACTGTCAAAGTAGGCAGTAAGAAGTTGCAACAGCAGGGAGAAGGTAATGGGCACAGGAGAATATTATTTCATGTTTCATGTCAAATGTTTACACAAGCAAACATGTAACATATCACTACTTTGCATTGTGAGGTTATGATCAAATGCTAATCCTATGTATAGAACCATATAATTAGGATTGTTCCTCAATATCATATGAGACGAGTTAAAGTTTAGAGTTAAGTGGCAAAGAAATGCAAAATGCAGAGTTTGTTAATATTCAGTTAGCACCTAAAAAAGGTAAAGGACCCCTGATAGTTAAGTCCAGTCATGAATGACTCTGGGGTTGCAGCGCTCATCTCGCTTTACTGGCTGCCGGAGCCAACATTTGTCCACAGACAGTTTCTCCGGGTCATGTGGCCAGCATGATTAAACCGCTTCTGGTGAAACCAGAGCAGCGCACGGAAACGCCATTTACCTTCCCGCCGAAGTGGTACCTATTTATCTACTTGCACTTTGACGTGCTTTTGAACTGCTAGGTTGGCAGGAGCTGGGACTGAGCAACGGGAACTCACCCCATCGTGGGGATTTGAACTGCTGACCTTCCGATCGGCAAGCCCTAGGCTCAGTGGTTTAGACCACAGCGCCACCCGCGTCCCTTTCAGTTAGCACCTACATTCATGCAAAATAAGCACAGTGACCCTTCAAAAGCAGGCAAGTCACTGTTTATTTTGCATACATTTCTGTTCTTTTTTGTCACAAACTTTTTGAATTTTGTCATTTAACATTAGCTTTCACATTACACACCATTATACACATGTCTACTAAGGAATACACCATGTATCTGATAATGCAAGCTTTAGTCCACAGAAAATTATGTCATCATAATCTCATCTACAGCTCCCATCATTCTGACCATTACCATGCTGGTTGGGGTGATGGGAGTTGTGGTCCAAAACATTTAGAGGACACCAGGTTGGTAGAAGCTGCAGGAAAAGGAAGAAAACCTTCCTATGTTGTATTTGTATGACTGGAGAAGGAGAGCTGAGTTTTGGAACCTTTGGTCCAAAGTCACATGGGGAAGTCATCCTAAGAAAAACCCAGGAAAAGAATGATGCCACAGTTTCCTCAGGAAGAAGTTTAATGTGCAGGTGCATTTACTTGCCATATTTCAAGCTCCCCTTGCTTGTGGCAGCAAGAGAATACCAGCCTTTGAGAAATGAAGAAACTAGGACAGGTGAAGTGAGAAGGGGGGGGGGGAGCAAAATAATGAATTTGTTGATATCTAGCAACAGAGATTTCAACCTGTCTGGAATTCCTTTCACCAGATATAATATGCATATACACCAATTTCACCATAGTAGGTCTTTTTTCTGGACATGTTATCAGCAATTAACCTGCTCCAGAGCTCTGCTGTGCAAACAGATCTTCTTTCAATTTAGTATTACTGAAAACTCTACATGGGACGTAATGTGTGGAGTTTTTCCTGATACAGAACTAGAGAAGGAACCCTTTAATTAGGAGAAACCTCCATGTTGTCATTGGAATTGTGGAATAAGTGATCATGAGTCTGAGTTCAAATGCTTATAAATATGAAACCACCATTTTATGTTGTTTGAAAGAATAGTAAGTTGACTTAAAATTCACACATATGGCATAAAACAATATAAGATTCTGTTGTGCCTTGTACTTTTTTTTTGAGGGGGTACTCAGATGTGCTTTGCAGTTTTTAATTATAGAAGTCTGAGAGACATGCTGCCATTTCTTAGTATTATCTACTTCACACACCAAGAGGGAGAGATAGATAATATCACTTCTTGCAGAGGAAAAAAATAAAGTGAGTTTGGCAAAATAAACAAACAAATAAGTAAAAATGTGTGAGCTACAAAGTGTTGCAAGAGACAATTGCTAGGAACTAGTAAAGCAAGCCGGCATAATTAAATAAAGTGCTGCATATATATAATTATGATTAAAAATGATCACCTTACCATCTATATAACTGAAGCACATGGGGTTTTACATTTAATAAAATGTCCTCTCATAAGCAATTAAAATAATTTCTACAAATGCATGTTGTTGTTGTTGTTGTTTTAAAAAATCTTAAATTGATACCTTTCCTTTAAAGGAGTATAACACAGTCTATAGCAGAAAGTGCAATAATCCACTTGTCATTTTATACAGATCAAGTTATTTCCGATTATCATCAGCTAGCCTTGCTGATACTGACTAGCACTTAACTTTATGAATAATCTCAATGGGAGAGATTCAGAGTTGACACTTGCATAATTGAGATGACAGTAGGGTTAATTGTGCAGTGCTCAGTGTTAATAAGGATAGAAGAATTGAAAAAAGATTTCTGATGCACCATCCTGTCACTGTGCCTGTTAATCATTTGATGTAGTCTCATGTGATATAGCTCTAACATGCCTAATGTAATACAGACTAAAGAATCTTGCAAAAGGGGAAAAAAGTATATTGTATCTACATATAAGAGAGATTAAAACAGATTTTGATCTTTTAAAAATCAAGTATTTGACATAAACATTACATTGAGTTTTCTGAAAAATCCAGACAATGGACAAGCAATAGCATTCAAACAATACTGTATGCCTTTCAATAACAGTAGTAAACAACTTCATCAGACTTCAAAAAAGCAACTCTTTAAAAATTCAGAAGTGTATTTTGAACTTCTGGGTTGATTACCAATGTTTTATGATAGTGGCATCAAGGATGATTAAACAGATATGTACTGATGGGAATGGCAGATGGAAATGGGAAAGTGGAAGTAGTAGTTTTGAAAGATACACTCTACCTGTGTAGCCCAGAGAATTGTCCTCATTATCTGAGGTGGGAAGTGGTGTTCCGCTGTCGTTTCCTCTCTCGAGGTCATCAGAGTCTGTTGGAAACAACATCAGAGCTGCTGATGGGGTCATAGTAGAAACAGTAGTTGCCATTTCCATCAAATAGTGTCCATATACAAGTAAATCCACATAAGACAGAAAAACAAACAGTGACAGCACACAGCATACTTTATCCTTCCACACCATTGGCTGGATTAACTTCTGCAATATCTTCAGCAACATTCTTTGTGGTTTTAAAATTCCTCTTGTGTTTACTGTGTCCCTAGTTTTATTCTTCTGTTGCACCTTCACTCTGATTTCACAGCTTGTGAAGTGTTCTGTCTACACTCTGCAGAGCAGCCAGCACATGCTGTGGTGGACATATGGGGAAGAGGAGGCTGGGTGGTTGAATGCTAGCATTGCTAATTTTCTACCTTATTGTTAATCAAAGCTATTGACTGTGATCACTCCCCATCATTGCTTCATCTCCTGGCAATTACAGACTCAGGGGACTTTACCTCTTTGTAGGAAGGGGAAAAAGCAGTGTCTTGTCAAATAAGGAGGAAGGCTTGTATAAGCACTATTTCTTATCCAGGGGTGGAGCAAAGGAAAGGAGAATTATCACATCTAGCAAAAGGCAACAGTTTATAGTAATCAGAAAGAGATATTTTGCTGAACTGAAGGGCAATATTAAGGACAGCATTTTTAAATGTTTTTAAAATCTCATAGAGTATAGTCCTGCAAAATTAAGCTGCAAACAAAATATTTTCAAATAGTTTGAAGCTATTCATAGTGCAGCAGAGCAAAAATGTATTTAAAAATGGGGGAAAGTATCTTAAGGGCAAAAATATGAATCATAGGTGCTAGTAGGAGAATAACTATACAGAGAGCTGATTGTACTATATTTTTTAAACAATATTTAATCATACTGAAATAAAAGCCCATCAGAAAGTTCTGAGAACTCAAATAACTTTACTATCCAAAATATGGCTATAATTTCCCTTGCCCCCCTCCCAAATCATGCAGAAATAATAGGTAGCATTCTAGAAATATTATGTACTGTGTGCCTTCTCTTTTTTTGCAAATGTCTTGTTTAAATGGCATCCTAGCTAGTCATCTAAGTACTTACATTTTATTCATAAATCTATGTACTTTATCACAGAGAAGTCAATGCACTTGGAAAAAAAGTATAGTACTTCTGATACTTTAGAATACCTGTCATTCTTAAATTAGATAAATACAGTGATTAAACAATATTTATTTCAACCCTTTTATTCAATACAGTACACATATATTCTGACTATGGTGGAAGATAGGCATTTTCTGCTTTGATAAAAAGTACAACCCTTTTCAGACTAGTCTTTCCATTAGAAAGCAAAATGTAAAAAAACAACTTGGATGTATCCCTTTACATTACTGAGGTCTCCTTTTTAAAAAGCCTTTGTGGATAAGATAGAGAGAAAGGTGAAAACCCCTCATTTATTTGTCCATTTGTCTTGCTACCACAGTAATATGTAATCTCATGAACATCTTTGAAAACTTCTCTGAAAGAGACTGTCGCAAATGAATCAAAAGTCCTCTCTAATACACTATTCTATTATTTGCATGCAGGGAGCTATTGGACATGTTGTGAATTACAGTGGTGCCTCGCAAGACGAAATTAATTCGTTCCGCAAGTTCTTTCGTCTTGCAAGTTTTTCGTCTTGCGAAGCACGGTTTCCCATAGGAATGCATTGAAAATCAATCAATGCGTTCCTATGGAAATTGCCTTCAGACCAGGTCCGGGGACAGTCTGTCCCCTGACCTCTTCTGAAGGCTGGGGGGGGGGCGGACAAGGGCTTTTCTACCCACCCCCAGCATTTTAAAAAAACCCCGGGACAGCAGAGGACTTCTCCGCTGTCCCGAGGTTTTTTTAAATGCTGGCGGGCGGCAGCGCTGCCGCCCGCCAGCATTTTAAGATCACCCCGGACAGCCTACGCTGTTAGACAGCCTACGCAGCCTACTTGGAGCAGTTAGAACTGAAGTTCTACTTGGGATTCTGCCTCTCTCTGTCTCTTCCAGCCACACCATGCTAGACCTGGTCGAGCATCCACGAAATTCTGTGCTTAGAGTCCTTCTAATAACATTGATACAAAAGTTGTGCTAATAAAACTGTAACCTATGTAAAGAACTTCTCTACATTCTCCTGAGCTCCTGGAAAAAAACTTACAGTGCAAGATTTCTCATATCATGTAGAGACACAAAGTGGCCGGGCTTTGGAATCGATGGAAAGGAGACCTCTGCAGCTTCTGTTTATTTGAGAAGGCTCTCTAGATGTGCAATGTAATATTATTTTTTTAAAAAACAAACCAAGCACAGGTGATTCTAATAAATGCTTACCCAACAAATGTTTTCAAGAATTTAGCATTAAGAGAAGTGGAACTATGAAATGCTACAGGCAACAGGGAAAAGGAAAGGATGGGGCAGCTGGCCTGCTTGAGCCTACAGCAAGTAGGAGAAGAGATTCATGGTGGATCTCCCCTTGTTTCATGGTGGATTGCCCCTTGTTTTACATTGAGATTTAAGAAGGAGTAAACAAGGTTTCTCCATAACCTTCCTCCATGCTATCTATACAGAAATAAAGAGTTAATGCTCAGGGCTGAATCTGATCCCTCTAATGTGCAAGTGTCAGGTGGGTAGTTCAGGAGGGAAATAAAATATTGCTATTTCCCATTTTAACCTACCTGAAATACAGTTCTCTCTTGCTTGAGCTGGCTAGAGCCTTGAATTGAAACATTCTTGTTAGGGCTGGAAATACACTGAAACATTTTGTTGCTGGCTGCCACCTGTTTCGAATATTAATACAGTGGTACCTCGGGTTAAGAACTTAATTCGTTCTGGAAGTCCATTCTTAACCTGAAACCGTTCTTAACCTGAGGCACCACTTTAGCTAAAGGGGCCTCCCGCTGCTGCACAATTTCTGTTCTCATCCTGAAGCAAAGTTCTTAACCCGAGGTACTATTTCTCGGTTAGCGGAGTCTGTAACCTGAAGCATCTGTAACCTGAGGTACCACTGTACCTTTGAATGCTTAGGTAGCATTGAAGAAATTCCCATCTTAAACTACTTAGAATATAAGTCAGTGACTCCTTTCCATCTCTTGACCAGTTCACACCTGACTATCCAAAAGAAGCAATAAATCAGATCTTCAATACGACTAAAGCATGCAGTGAAGCATTGTTCAGTGTAGTTCTGAACATTACCGTATTCACAAGTAAATCCAACTGAGGTGAGTTGGATTTATTCTCTAATAAGTGAGCTGAAGTCCAATTGTGTTTAACAGTTCCTGAACATGCTTACATGTCTCTTAATTGCATCTAATACTACAAACACAAAGAGCCCTGGATTATTTTTAGTAAATGCACTTGATAACAAATATTGATAATCTGCAGCAGATTATATAGTTCCAACAGTATGCTAGCCACAGCAGATCTAACCATACGTAAAGAGTGCTTCGTACATTATGTTTTTAAAGATATGTGCTTGCTGCAGCAAAGTTTAACGAATCATGGCTCCCCAGATATACATATATGTCTTTCAAAACTTAGTGTTTGCTTTCTCACACATTAATGCATTAAGCAGATATACAGTATGCACATGCTAAAAGTGTAGTATGTCAAATAGCCCAAGCAAGCATATGTGAATAACATTTGCTTTGAATTACAATGTGGCCAATGTATTAATCAGTATCACTCTGTCTCTACTCTGTGTTCACACACACACACACACACACACACACACACACACACACTAAGAGAACTACCCACATTTTTTCATATATTTAGGGTAAAACTGAACACTGCAAATAGTTGATACTTTCTAGAAGAATATAAGTTTCAATAAATATTTAAATACAGGTTCAATAAATATTTTAAAGATGCAACATATTTAGTTTTAGTACTGCTCATTTATAATTATGTTGATTAAATCCATTGACTTCCCTCTTTCAATCAATATTTAACACCATTTAAATCTTAGTTGCCTACTACTGATATATCACAGTTTCTTTAATTCTAATAAATTACATTCTAATTTGCATTAGACTTCAAATACATATTCCACCAGGATACACTGGCCAGGGGTATGATCAAGTACTGTTGTATAGTTTTCATAGGTTCCTTGTTCAGTTCTGATGATCTCAGCTAAAATGATTTGGCATTTCCATATTATTAAACAAAAACAACTTAAAGTCTGAAGTCCATTCTGTGTTAGAAGTTTTGAGTCTTCTATTCATTTTCGCTAAATAATCTAGATTTTACCAAATTAATTAAGAGCAGAAGGTGATCTGTTAAGTGCATAGGTCATGTGTACAATAAAATGGATTGTTGCTTTAAACCAAACTGAGGCAGGAACCATTTCAGTGAACATTGACTTTCTTTGTTGCTTTCCACAATCTTAACATTACAAAGTGATCTTTAAAGACACATCATTTCTCACACTAGGGTTTCAGTGTGTTCAGCACTCTTTTTCAGATGCATCTTCCTACATTACTCTAGATTAGTGAAAGGAATCAATGAGAATTGATCCAATTTGCAGAACACAGTTCTAATATTGATAGTAGTTTATACACATTTGCTTTTGCCTAATCTTTTATTAATGATCATCTTCAAAATGTCAATTAATATTGCTGTCCATAAATTCAGTAATATGGGCTAGATAGAAATCAACTAATTAAAGAAGAGATGCTCAAAGGAAACAAAACAAAACACAGAGTAAGATGAAGGAAAAAGACCTTTTGGTGATCTGTTTTCCTTATACTACTTTGAGAAACAGTAATCACTGTTATACAGTTTACCTATCAGTGGAAAAAGGTCAATTTAATTTCATTACTTTCATCAAAACTGTGTATTAGAAAATGAAATGTGGTAAGCAAATAGATTATCATCTGTTTTTTGTTATCTATTCATTTTGAGAAAAATACTGTGTAACATGAATGCACACTTAGCAGGGAAAGAATTCAAATACCTATGTGTTCATACAGGAGCAAACATTCCCCAGAGCAGGGGTCTGCAACCTTTAAGACAAAAAGAGCCACTTGGACCCGTTTCCGAAGAAAAAACAACTGGGAGCCGCAAAACTCGTAATTATAAAAAAATCTTTTTTGTCACTTTTTTATTATTTCTTTGTTTGACCCCTCAGAATTACTTCTCCTCATAGAAATAAACGTTAAGTTACCTTTTTGTGTGTGTGTGTTCTTCACCCCCCCCTTCAAAACAGTGACCAGCGTACATGCCCCCTTTCAATGCAGTGACCAGCGTACATGCCCCTTACAATGCAGTGGGCGGGCGGGAAGGTGACGTTGGGACGGTGCGTGACTAACGCATGTACCACCCCCATGCGACGTCACAGCCAGTACAGCGCCCGCCACAGTGGGGAGTGTTGGGGCGCACAATGCGCCTCCTCCCCTCGCTAGTATCCGCCCCAGAGCCGCGGCAAAGGTGTAAAAGAGCCACATGTCGCTCCGGAGCCGCGGGTTGCAGACCCCTGCCCCAGAGGTTCCTGGGGGGCATTCCTGAGAGTGGAGTGGCATATTTATTTGAGAAAGGAGGGCCTATCCTATCTGAAGCATCCTAGCTGAGGCTGTCCCAATGCCCCTCTGGGTGTTTGCTAAAGCACCAACATAGACTCAAGGGTAGTATGGTGGGGGTGGGTAGGTTGCTATGCCCTATGGCACGGGTGGGAAACATCTAATGCAGTCTTTCAGGACTTTATAACTGGCCATCCAGACTATCTCCAGGCCAAACATCCTCCAAAGTGCAACACACCCGTCACTAGCTTGACACTCTGCTTAAATATGTTTGCCTGACTGGAATGTGGCCATGAACTCTAATAGTGCTTCTTGATTTCTGGATGGAGGTTAGAATGGAATGTGTGAGTGTGTAGAAACTATCTTAGTGTGCAAAGGTATAATTCACATCCATTGCTTTGTCCACTTTTGCCTCTGGCCTCACCCACCACTGACATGTGCCCCCCAGAAAGCTGCATAGAAGGGAATGTGGTCCCCAGCCTTAAAAAGATTCCTCACCCCTGGTTTATAGGAATTCCATCTTTCTCTTTAGACTTCTTGTCCTGTGAGTGCTAATCTTTAGTGTTTGTGTCTTGGGTTGGATACCTGAGGGATTCTGCTGATATGCTGCTCATCAATATTCCTGTCTCAGCTGCTCAAGATTGTCTCGATTTGTGTTGATGGCTTCTAGGATGGAGTATTTTTAACTTCTATGCTGATGTCTCAGAGGACATCATGGCCACAATGAGAGCCATGGTTGTGCTGCTCCTTGGATTGCAGATTCTAGAGGTTGGTGCTGGAGGATTGTTACTGACCCCTTGGTGGTTATTCTATGAGATTTCACAGGTCTGTTTTATCCCACATGCTGTTTAATGTCTATGTTAAACCACTGACTACAGCACTTGACAGGATAAGGTCCAATAGGCTATGACTCAACTCAGAAGAAACAGAGGTACTGTTAGTTTGTGGTTCAACTGCCCAACCTAGTTTGGAATGGGTGTCCTCCTAAGAGACCTCTTTGTCTCCATCTATACTCTTAGACCTAGCCAGACTTTACCTTCCTATTAGATGTACAAAGCTTAAAGAACTAGGTTCATAGATTAGGAGAGATCTTGGATCCAGCACTGTTGCAGGAGGGAGAGGTGTTGTTCCCTTTTAGTTTAGAGGACCTTCAGACAAAGATAGGTAGAGAGGTAACTACAACATGTGTCCATCTTTTTGACTAGTTTGCAAAGGCTTTAATTTTAATAAAAGTAGACTAATATGTGTTTTTGATTCCACCTATTTGGAATATGTGGAAGATAGAAGTGCCTGGCGTGCTCTGGTCCATGGGGTCACAAAGAGTCGGACACGACTAAACGACTAAGCAACAACAAATTTGGAATATGTCAATCTTCATGGAAAAACAGCAATATGTTCATATTTTGTGCTTTACCAACTGCCAACAAAACTAAGAATATTATTTTTAAAATCAGATGAACGAAACAGGAACTGGTCAATTTTTTCTAAATGATAAACAAAATCCATCCACGCACACGGCAAAAGCCTAAGAATCTGAACTGGGAAAGATTACTAAATAGATTGTAAATTAATGTATCACTCTCCAGTAATCGATAATAAAAGTTTGTCCAAGGCTCTCATTCCTCTATGTGATCAATGTGAACCTCAAAAGAAAGCACAGGGTCAAAATTACCTAAAAGTTTATGAACTTGGCTGGGAGAATGAAAGCAAGTTCTGAAATGAAACGGCTGGGGAGGATAATAATCAATAACTACTCTTATCTTGTCAAATTTCAGCCTTAGAAAATTAATATCACATAGGCAATCATGCAGCACAGCAAGGGGCATTCAGGGTTTACAGCAACCAAACAGATACCTTGAGGTGCTGTCAATTTGTAATATTGTACAACCTGAGCATGAGACTATTAGCCTGCAGCTGCAATTTCAAAAACCTCATGGGTATCTGGGAACCCCTGAAATAACTAGAGAGAGGGAAAAAACACACCCTTATAGTCACAGGGCCCAGAGCAATAAAGCATGAACGCTGAAAAATACAATGAATTTAACTCACACAAGGCTGCTGAAACAACAGTATAGGTGTTTATTCCTCCCAAATATAAAACACTCTCTTCTCAAGTTTCATGTAAGCAGAGACAAATAACAGTAAGTCATTTCAAACATGGCCCTCAAAGAATATAGAAGTCAAGACAATGTATATCTCCCAACTGGGACATGCCCAACTGTTGGAAAATGGTGTATCTACTTTTCTGCCCCTCCCCCTCCAGGTCCAGCATATAATCCTAAACTGTTAGACATACATCAAGTAATTGCTGAACAGTAGACTATGGCTAGCATATAAAAGTACAGCTGAAAATAGCCTATTATAATTAGACTCCAGTAAAACAGACTTTTAATCCAGAAAGACTATTGAATCACCCTCTGGAGATGAAAGAGAGTTTCATTAATTGAAAATATAAGTCTATGCATCCATTGGTGAGGGCTCAATGGATGTTAGATAGGTTGTAAAATTTCTTTAGCAAAAAAAAATTTGATGCTGGTAAGCCAGTAGATATGATACTTTAATTGAATTGTGGATTTCTTTGATGACTTTCACAGAGAGAATAAAGATAAGACTATTACCAAGATGATGATGATGATGATTTTTAAAAAAATAATGTTCTGGAATTATATTAATACCTTTTTGGGTTGCAGGGATAATCTTCTTGTATCGTTTAGGCTGTATCTATTAATCAGGGAGTAATACAATACTAATGTGATGTTATCAGCAACTAAAAGAATGTGCAACTCTATTTGAAGTGTACAGCACACTGAACCACCATTTTAAGTTGTTGTTTTTTAAGCCAGCCAACCACTAACTTAAGGGCAAAAGGCTTTACAAATCAATACACATTGATTTTTTCCTGGGAATTTTTTGACCTTAGGATGGTCACCATGACCTAATCAATAGGCTTGTGGGTTTTAGCATCCGTGTGCTGGTACAGGTGCACAAGTAGGGGTTGCAAGGTTTGCTCCCAGCCTGCTTCCACAGATGAGAGT
The DNA here is from genome assembly GCF_964234715.1 of Podarcis melisellensis. Lineage (NCBI taxonomy): Eukaryota > Metazoa > Chordata > Lepidosauria > Squamata > Lacertidae > Podarcis > Podarcis melisellensis. Next base: position 60,499,512 of record NC_138531.1, read on the forward strand.
GGAATTTGTATAGGCCCTTTGTGATTCCAATGAATGCATGGAGTTTGCGAACACAAACTCCTGCTCCACCCTTTCCATATTTTCAAATAACGTCTGTAAAGGGTTTGTTTCATGGCACTGCTGTGCTTTTTGGAAGATGCTACTTCAGTAGTTATAAAGAGAGCAAAGTTTGCACATGTTCTAAATTCCACATAGAAACTAACAGAATAATTGGACTAGAACCAACATATTTAAAAATGGTTTTTGATTGGAATATTTTGAAGGGAATGAGGTGTTGAGGATCACTGCCTTGACTATTATTTATAAGCTCAAAATAAAAACAAAGCATTGATGTTTTTAAAATATTATATGTCTATTCAGAAGTAAGTCACATTAACTTCCCTAGGAAATGGCTAGTGTATAACTTTCATAGTTGGCTCACCTATCAGTTGGTTCACCTATCAGGTAAAATGTGAAAATGGTTTCAAGGCAGACAAAGTTGGTTGTGGTGAATTAACCTCCCAGCTCTCCCCTCAGTTGCCTTGCCTACCACTCCTCTCCCCACCTTCTGTTACTTTTAATGTATTTATGCTACTAATGCAGTTGTGGCACCACCCCTTCCTTTCTGCCTTGTTGGAAGGCAAGGGACTCCGTCACAGCAAGCCATTCTGGAAAAGGTGACCCAGGAGAGGGCTTGTGCTGCCATTTTCCTGGGGTGGTTAGGGCTAGAGAATGCCATTATTTAAATTCTTAATTTTACATTTAATTTTAATGTTTTATTTAAAAATTGTCTAGCTGTCCTAAAAAAGCAGTTGTGGCATATGCAGTCTCCTAGGTGATATCCCCCCAGAACGCCTAAATCTGAGTAAGGACCCACATTCCTTTCTCAGAATAAGAAAGAGAGGAGATGGAGGCAGAGATGTGCTGCTTCTGTGTTAGCAGCAAAACAGTAGGGAAGGTATGAGGAGTAGGAAGCTTGGTAGAAGTTGTCCTCACCTTGGATGGCACAATATCTTATGCCGGTCCTGTTAGCTTTGCTAGCACAGGAAAATTATTTGTGTAGCCAACAATATGGCAGCTTCTGGTGATTCCCTCTTCTCATATATCTTTGACAAGTGCAATGGAGAAGCAATCCTGTTGTAGACATTAGTTTTTGAATATCTGAATGCAATCTGTCAACTGCATAATCCAGGAACTTTCTGTGTCATGGTCCCTGTTCTACGAATATAATATAAATTTGATAATGTTTCAGCAACATTTTTGAGTTCCTGCTGCACGGTGCCACATAAAGCAATTTACAAGGAGACACAACAAAGAGAATTCTGCGAAGCTTTAACAAGTGTATTGTGAGACAACTTTTTAAGGCAAGAGACTGTGACCTTTGGAGGCTCCTTCCACAATAAATTTGTTAATCTGCAACCAGAACCGTAGCTAGGTGATCTTGCAACCCTGGCAGAACTGTCCAGATTGCGCCCCCTAGCTACGGACAAATTAGCTCTTCTTTCCGCCTCTCCTCCAACTACCCCTTCCATCCATTCAATTCACCCTCTATTTAAAACCATTTCTTATGAGGCAATTTTGTTGTTGTTTAGTCGTTTAGTCGTGTCCGACTCTTTGTGACCCCATGGACCAGAGCATGCCAGGCACTCCTGTCTTCCACTGCTTCCCACAGTTTGGTCAACCTCATGTTTGTAGCTTCGAGAACACTGTCCAACCATCTCGTCCTCTGTCATCCCCTTCTCCTAGTGCCCTCAATCTTTCCCAGCATCAGGGTCTTTTCCAGGGAGTCTTCTTTTCTCATGAGGTGGCCAAAGTACTGGAGCCTTAGCTTCACGATCTGTTCTTCCATGAGCACTCAGGGCCGATTTCCTTCAGAATGGATAGGTTCGATCTTCTTGCAGTCCATGGGACTCTCAAGAGTCTCCTCCAGCACCATAATTCAAAAGCATCAATTCTTCGGCGATCAGCCTTCTTTATGGTCCAGCTCTCACTTCCATACATCACTACTGATTTATAGCTTTAACTATATGGACCTTTGTCGGCAAGGTGATGTCTCTGCTTTTTAAGATGCTGTCTAGGTTTGTCATTGCTTTTCTCCCAAGAAGCAGGTGTCTTTTAATTTCATGACTGCTGTCACCATCTGCAGTGATCATGGAGCCCAAGAAAGTAAAATCTTTCACTGCCTCCATTTCTTCCCCTTCTATTTGCCAGGAGGTGATGGGACCAGTGGCCATGATCTTAGTTTTTTTGATGTTGAGCTTCAGACCATATTTTGCACTCTCCTCTTTCACCTTCATTAAAAAGTTCTTTAATTCCTCCTCACTTTCTGCCATCAAGGTTGTGTCATCTGCATATCTGAGGTTGTTGATATTTTTTCCCGGCAATCTTAATTCTGGTTTAGGATTCATCCAGTCCAGCCTTTTGCATGATGAATTCTGCATATAAGTTAAATAAGCAGAGTGACAATATACAGCGCATAATCCAGCGCATGTTTGCAATTTGGTCTCTGGTTCCTCTGCCCCTTCGGAATCCAGTTTGCACTTCTGGGAGTTCTTGGTCCACATATTGCTTAAGCCTGCCTTGTAGAATTTTAAGCATAACCTTGCTAGCATGTGAAATGAGAGCAATTGTGCGGTAGTTGGAGCATTCTTTGGCACAGCCCTTCTTTAGGGTTGGGATGTAGACTGATCTTCTCCAATCCTCTGGCCACTGCTGAGTTTTCCAAACTTGTTGGATTATTGAGTGTAGCACCTTAACAGCATAACCTTTTAGAATTTTAAATAGTTCAGCTGGAGTATCATCACTTCCACTGGCCTTGTTATTTGCAGTGCTTTCTAAGGCCCATTTGACTTCATTCTCCAGGATGTCTGGCTCAAGGTCAGCAGCCACACTGCCTGGGGTGTATGAGACATCCATATCTTTCTGGTATAATTCCTCTGTGTATTCTTGCCACCTCTTCTTGATGTCTTCTGCTTCTGTTAGATCCTTGCCACTTTTGTCCTTTATTATGGTAATGTTTGTATGAAAAATTCGTTTAATATCTCCAATTTTCTTGAACAGATCTCTGGTTTTTCCCATTCTATTGTTTTCCTCTAATTCTTTGCATTGCTCATTTAAAAAGGCCTTTTGTCTCTCCATGCTATTCTTTGGAAATCTGCATTCAATTTCCTGTATCTTTCGCTGTCTCCCTCGCATTTTGCTTGCCTTCTCTCCCCCGCTATTTGTAAGGCCTCGTTGGACAGCCACTTTGCTTTCTTGCATTTCCTTTTCATTGGGATTGTTTTATATTTATGGGCATGTTTAGGGAAGCTTTTAATGTTTGATGCATTACTGTATTTTACTATTTTGTTGGAAGCCACCCAGAGTGGCTGTGGAAGCCCAGCCAGATGGGGGGGGGTATAAATAATAATAATAATAATAATAATAATAATAATAATAATAATAATAATTACATTTTTAGTCAATTTTGCAGCCCCCTGTCGCCTGTGCCCCTGTCGGGAGCCCACCTCACCCCCTAGCTACAGCCCTGTCTGCAACATGTTACACCTAAACACATGATGTGGCTTCTCTTTGGGAAAGAAGAGGGGGGAAGTGATTGTATGCATATTTTATTGAAAACTGTATTGTACATGTCCTGCATGTAACTTTGGATAGGATTAGAGACCAAAGGAGTATACAAGTAAATTTAATCCCACATAAATTTAGTTTCCAAAATAGATCTCAGAAAGTAAGAGAAAGAGTTTTGTACACATCTGAAAATGTATATAGAATTCCTAAAGTATGTGTTATCATTGTAGAGCTGTTTACACAGTGGCACTTCCACTTGCTCTGTAGTACAGTCTAGGCTGGGTTGTGTGTATTGATCAGAGTAGTGGGGTAGGAATGCCAGAGGAGCAGATAGATGAATAATCTTGCCTTTTGACAGGCATATTGACTAGTTGGTCTTTGGTCTAACAGAAGAGAATTAGGCAGCAATCCTGTATACAGTTATCTGGAAATAAGCATCGCCAAACACAGTGGGGCTAACTTTTGAGAAAGCAGGTATAGGACTGTGCTGCTTTAAATGCAGGTAATGGGCTTTTGCATCTCAGATTAGGTTTTCCTTTGCATCTTATATTCTATAAATAACCCAACTGTAAGATTTTAGCTACACTCATAATGATTCAAAGTGTAAAAATACCTTGGTATAACAAAAAATAAAACTATTTTTCGTATGCAGCATTGAATACGTATGTTACATTTTCCAAGTGTGCTATTAACATAAAATAAAAATAAAACAAGGACATTTTGTGATATCTGAATGCTTGCCAGCTTATTCCAAAACTGACTGGCAAATAGATATGACAATTTTAAACATACCTGTATTTAAAATTTGATTTATTAAAACCATTATGGTTTGGCCTTTCACTCCAGTATCCAAAAGCTGTTTGAATTTAAGCTGTTCCTTCATTTGTCATACCTAGAGGGCAAGCCAACTAATGACTATATTGATTTTCCTTTGTGTTCAATTCTTTATGCATCATTCAGCCAAGGTGAATATGGGCATACTCTGAAACTGTTTTTCAGTGCATGTTCATAGGACTTTAATTTCAGATAAAAGTGTTTTCACATTTTCTAAAAAGTCAATCACTAGCAATTATTGCAAAGGATTTTCAATGATAATTATATTATTATCATTAGATAATAAACATTAAGAGTGTGAACAGAAATTGTATGTTGATTACTAAGCATGTCAACATGGAAAACTTTTGTTAAAATATATTTATCTACATTTCTGTAGGCCGGTGAGCAGTTTGCATCAACAAGAAAGTACAGCTGAAAAAAACAATATTAAGTAAATTGGATTGTTAAAGTGAAGCCTTTCTTTGACTATTCATGCTTATGTATTGTATAAATGAACATGCAGAATTGTGTTTTTCACCCTCAATTACACCGGATATATATAATAGATGACCCAAGCCTATGGGCTAGCCAACAAAGTTTCTGTGGTTCGTCCAATAGTGTCCATGTGTGAACAAATTGATTCCACTGACATTGCAGGCCTGCTCCTCCTTCTCTCCCCTGAAGCTCCATGTAGACCCCCCAAAATCGGGTCCCTGTGAAGCAGATTTGGAGGGTCATGGGGAGATGCAAGGGGTAGGAGAGGAAGCACAAGTGGAAGTCTGCTTGTACAACATTGAGTTCCACCCTCTTAAAAAGGTAAAGGTAAAAGACCCCTGACAGTTAAGTCTAGTCACAGATGACTCTGGAGTTGCGGCGCTCATCTCGCTTTACAGGCCGAGGCAGCCAGCCTTTGTCCGCAGACAGTTTTTCTGGGTCATGTGGCCAGCAACGGAACACCGACACCAGAGCAGTGCATGGAAACGCCGTTTACCTTCCTGCCAGAGAGATACCTATTTATCTACTTGTACTTTTGGGAGGAGGAGCTGGGACTGAGTAATGGGAGCTCAACCAGTCGTGGGGATTTGAACCACCAACCTTCTGATCAGCAAGCCCAAGAGGCTCAGTGGTTTAGACCACAGCGCCACCCGCATCCTCTCCACCCTCTTACTTCTGTTTTAAAGGGGAAACTGCATGCTGTAGCTATCAGCTTGTATGTGTGTGTGTGTGTGTGTGTGTGTGAGAGAGAGAGAGAGAGAGAGAGAGAGAGAGAGAGAGAGAGAGAGAGAGAGAGAGAGGGTATTTCCAAGACTGCAAACCAGGCATGCCTAGTCTTCTGTAAACCTTGAGGAAAATATACATTTTAGAAAAAGCATTGTTGAGAAAGTTGCTTTTAATATCGGATCAACTAGTAATAGATATTAAAAATCCTGCTCTCACCACAGCTTGTTTGCCATATTTAAGATAGTAAAAATCAACCTAGAATTTCACAGGCAACAGTGGACTATCTTACTGATAATCTAGTTTAAAGAATTTTTTCCTGACTTTTGCCTCTATTCAAGAGTATCACAGAGGTCAAGGAGGTGCTTGGCTGCCTCAAGGGAGAACCCTGTAGATGTGGACTTAATGCTGAAATGCAGCTGTTGTTTGGAAGCGGGTGGGTGGGAAGTATGGAATTACATAGGAAGAAAAAGAAAAAGAAATCAAATATACAAATGGAAGAAAAACATCACTACCCAATTTTCTATTAAACTTTAATGCCCTGTCTCAACTGTGAGCGCATGGTTACTAAACATATGTAGAAATGTGGAATGATTTCATGAAATGTGAATTATATGAGATTGTATAGCAGAAGACATATGCATACAAAGAAATATAAATAAGGGATTATTATACTGAACATCAAGAGGTGTTATGTTTACTGTTTATACTGCCTATTTCATACCAACTACATATTGAAAAATGCAATTATGCAACCTGCCTCTCAAAATAAACAGCATTGATTAGTTCAACATAAAATTATCAGCACAAGCACATAAGTAAGGACTCAAAAGAGCTTGTCTATATAAAATTTATGAATGTGTAAAAGAGTACAACACACTGTATCATGAATTAAACCAGGTATTAAAATCACAAGATTTTAAGTTCAGGGCACTGTTTTCACAGTGGCTAATCAAATGCCTATGGGGATCCCACAAGCAGAACATTAGAACTACAATACTCCTCCCACTTCTGATTCCCAGAAACTGGTATTCATATTGCCTCAGACACTGGAAGGTGCATTCATCCATATTGGGCATAAATAAAAAATCTTTAAAAACACCTGTGTGGAACCAGTCCAAAAAAAAGAACACCATATAGAGAGCGAAAAGTTCCCTACATCTTCATAGCAATAGGTCATGGCATGAACATTAATGACATATACAGTGCTACCTTGGGTTACATACGCTTCAGGTTACAGACACTTCAGGTTACTCCACCAACCCAGAAATAGTACCTTGGGTTAAGAACTTTGCTTCAGGATGAGAACAGAAAGGGAGGCCTCATTAGCTAAAGTGGTGCTTCAGGTTAAGAACAGTTTCAGGTTAAGACGGACCTCTAGACTGAATTAACCCAAGGTACTACTGTAATTATCTCTGTGGAAAGATTGTGTGTGTGTGTGTGTGTGTTTGTGTGTGTGTGTGAATATGTAAGCATGTAAACACTATCTGTAGTCTGAAGTAGTACAGTCCAGAGTTTCAGTCAGAACTAGGTCCTAGATTCTTTCAAGACTGTGGCATGGTGCATCTTGGGTATAGTAGACCTATGGTTCTCCAGGCACATTGCGCAAAATAAGAGAATACTGGTGCGCAGGATGCAAGCTGTTTAGCCATGGGAGATACTGTCATTGCTGCTACTAGCTCCATAGCTTACTAAATATTATCTACATGTTACTGGTCTCTATAGGCACCTGAGGGATTTGCCTCATCAGAAATTTCAGAATATTAGTCTGACCCATGCAGGCTGCCTGGCCCACTAATGAGGCAAGGTGAGGTGCCTCCGTCGAGCGGTAGAAGCCCAAAAGGTGGTGCCTGCCTCGTGTCCACCATCCGCCCCGTTGCCAGTAGAGAAATGGTGCTGGCTGTGACACATGTTTCCGGTGACATCTTACAAAGTGCACAAGATCTTGCAGGATTTTGGTGAGACCTTGCTGGAAGCCGGCACTGCTTTCAGCGCTTTATAGGCACTACGGCTCAACACAAGTAAGAGAGGTGCAGCACTGGTGGTGTGGTGGCTGTGAGGGGGGTGACATATTCCTGTTTTGCCTCAAGCAGCAAAACCAAGTTTTAAAGGATCTGGTTATTATTAGTTTGTATATACAGTGTGGGTAGGTATATGACCCCAGCATTCATCCTCTGCTGCCCCCTCCACATTAGTCTCTAACTTAATAGAGTTCTGCTTTGCCTTTGCAAACAGGACACAGATTTATTTGAAGTATCTCATTTTCCCCCAAATATAAGCCTTATATGTTGTCCAGTCTACAATAGCACATGAATCGAAACAGACTTGAGCTGGCATGTGAAAAGGCTGACTCCTTGGATTTTAGTCAAAGTAAACTAATCAGTTTACATCCAAATATTCCAGCATAATCAGTTTCTAGTTCAAGATGCCAAATCCATGCTTAATTTTAAGAATATCCTTAATTCATACAAAAATACTTAAGGGTTTTTATTCTTTGATTAAGGAGTTTGAATATTTGAATTATAAGTCTACATCTACATTTCCTACCATGTAATCATCTAGGCAGACCCTTAATAGCAATTAACACTGATGTGCACTTGTATGCCTCATTTATACATTCACCAGAATATCTGTTTTGAAAAAGGCCAGTGATATTACTCTACAGAATTCTCACATACATTGAGACAAAAGAGTAAAAACACCTATTAAATGCAATGTCTCGCTCATGAAATAAGCACCATCTTCTACAATCACTTGCCATTCTGTCTTTAGAAAAATATGATTTCCTTTAAAACTTCTCATTAGAATAACAAATACACAGTAATTTTTGGTAATAAGGAAGGAAACTGGCATAAAACCATAATAAAGAAAAGCCAGCTGAGGAGCCTGGTATGAAACAATGCTATGTATAATTGGTGTTTAATTATGCAGAATTAACAAATGGCAGAAGCACGGGTTGTATTACTTGACCAAGGCTCTTTGCCAAGTCAACAAGCTGGTCTAAATGGAGGAAGCAACCCATTCAGTTATCTGACGCCTCTGAGTGGAACCTTCTTTGCTGTGCTCTCCATCTGTGTTGCCAAAAACATTTAGCAGAAGAAAAAAATCTGTTGATTTGCTAAAGCAAGATAAATTTCTATCATTGACACTGGTGAATGCACCAATAAAATCATAAAAAAGTTTTCTAAACAGCGTATTCAGTCGATGCCAAAAGTTTAGAAACACAACAGCAGCCAAAACACTAATTAGTTTGCTTTTGTAGCACTAGCATCTCACTGAATGAAATTGCCTATGTTTAATTTTTTAAACTTTACCTTTCATAAGCTATTGTCAGTATATACAGCTAACTCTGCATTTTGAATTTTTTTGTGTGGCCTTATTTAAACCACTTGAAGTTACTGGAGGAGTATGACTGAAATCTCATATTCAGCAAGGTCTGCACACTGCAATACTTTCATGTTAAACATCTGTGGAAATGGCAAGACGAAAAGTTTCCAGAAGGTTAGTTATGTCGGTCCACTGCAGGAAAAGCAACAAAGTGTGGCACTTTAAACAAATTCATTATATCATAAGCTTTCATAGACTAAAGTGTACTTCATCTGATGGATGAAGTGTTATACTAAGTTGGCAGGTGGTGGAGGGGGGAAAATGGCACAGACAAAAGTACAGACTTGTGACAATTTGATGACTGCTACCGCAAAGCTTATTCTCATCTCCAGAGAATGTCAACATTTTCATGGCTAAGTTATAACAATGCTTTCTCACTTCCTGTCTTTCCTCTATCCAGGATGCATTGCTGGAAGTTAGGACGCATTCAGGTGTGGATAACATTGCATTAGTTTTTCTGGTTACAATGCTATTGTTTCTGTCCTGTTTTCTAAATTCCTTTCACATTGCCATATCTGCTGCATTATGGAACCATGGCTTTTTGTTACTAATATACCAACGTCACATCAAATTTTGTTCACATGTGTGATGTGGCACAACAAATGTCATTGGACAACGTTGCTACTCCCCCAGAACAATGAGGTCCCTGCAGACTGCCCCCCTTTAAAAAAAAGGGGGAGAGACTCAGGTAACTAACTACCATCTGGTCAGCTTTACACTGATACCAAGAAAGGTTCTAGAACAGATCATTAAATGGTCAGCCTTTTAGCACTTAGAAAAGGATTCTATGATTACTAAGACCCAGTATGGGTTTCTCAAAAACTAGTCATGCCAGATAGGTGGCGTTGTGGGTAAAACCTCAGCGCCTAGGACTTGCCGATCACATGGTCGGCAGTTCGAATCCCCGCAGTGGGGTGCGCTTCCATCGTTCGGTCCCAGCGCCTGCCAACCTAGCAGTTCGAAAGCACCCCCAGGTGCAAGTAGATAAATAGGGACTGCTTACTAGCGGGAAGGTAAACGGCGTTCCGTGTGCTGCGCTGGCTCGCCAGATGCAGCTTGTCACGCTGGCCACGTGACCCGGAAGTGTCTCTGGACAGCGCTGGCTCCCGGCCTATAGAGTGAGATGAGCGCACAACCCTAGAGTCTGTCAAGACTGGCCTGTACGGGCAGGGGTACCTTTAACCTTTCAGTCATGCCAGATGAATCTCATTTCTTCTTTTGACAGAGTTACAAGCTTGGTGGATCAGGAGAATGCCTTGACATAGTGTATCTTGATTTCAGTAAGACTTTTGACAAAGTCCCCCATTATATTATTGTGGAGTAGGTCATGAAATGTGTGCTGGACAAGTTAACTGTTACGTGGATTTGTAGCTGCTCACTAATAGTTCCTCGGCATCCTGGAAGAAAATGACAAGCGGGGTGACACAGGGTTCTGTCCCTGGCCCACTGTGGTTCAACGTCTTTATAAATGACTTCGATGAAGGAACTGAGGGGGCGTTAATCAAATTTGCAAATGACAAACTGGAAAGTGTAGCATAAGACAGAATCGGGATTCAAGATGACCTTAACAGATTGGAGAACTGGGCCCAAACTAACAAAATTAATTTCAATAGGGACAAATGTCAGGTTCTACACTTAGGCAGAAAGAACCACCTGCACAAATATAAGATGAGGGACGACAGTGGTCTTGGGAGGTGGTGGACTCTCCTTCCTTGGGGTTTTAAAGCAGAGATTGGACAGCCATCAGTCATGGATCCTTTAGTTGAGATTCTTGCATTACAGGAAGTTGGACTAGATGAGCCTCAGAGACCCTTCCAATTCTATGGTTCTATGATTCCACACCTATATAGTAGGAAAGGCTGATATACCACCCCAAATTTTATCACTTTACTCCCATGATTTTCTGGGTTAATGGGGTTAAAAACGGTGTTTATCTAGAAGCAATTCACATGGAAATGAACACTAAACTTTCACTATATTACACTAGATTTCCAAAAGTGGATTTTACGTCATGTGACATTTCAAACATAATGCGGAAAGTAACTGTAATATCAGGGAAACAGAATTAACTGCCATGTGAATGCAGCCCAAGTTTCAAACAACTGGAGGACTTTGGCATGAAGAAGGCTGTCCTACTGTAATAATGATACAAGGAGCCAAGTGTTCTCTAAGACAGTGTTTCTCAGACTGTCTGATGTGATGGACCAGCATTATTCCCTCCCGTTGCCAGCGTGCTAGGGACCAGTATCATATTTAGTCTCTGAAGCATCCCACCTGTCAGGATGCTGTCAGAGGCCCCCGACTGGTTGCCCAGGAAAGTATAAAGACAAGGAAAAGTTCCCTATAGTCCCTTTTGCCAAACTTTACAGAGAGAGGCTGTAGAACTCAGCCTCTTGGATAATGGCATTGTCCTGAGTGAATCTCCACCACCCTTCTCTCCCACTTCCTCATCATCACCACCTTCTCTATGGGTGCCGCTAAGTGCCTTCTGACTTCGAGCTCTTTGCTTTCCTAATTTTAAGGCTCGCTAGGTTCTGGGAGATGGTGGGTCTGGAATGCTTTCTAGTGATGTGTCAGCCAGCTGCTCTCTGTTCCTCTTCTCCCATTATTTCCCAACTTGCCCCTCATCTGCCTCTGAACTGTGACTTCCTATAAACCACTGTTGTAAATCTATACTGTCTTCCTCCTTCCCTTCCATAGAAGGGTCAGGATGGGGAGGCGGTGTCCACCACTTCTCCTCCTCCTCTGCCCAGCCCCTGACACCACCCAACTTGGGCTGTGGTGGAGTTATCCAGGACTAGCAGTTAATGGCTTGTGGACCAGCCCTGGTACATGGACTACTACTTTGAGTAGCACTGCTCTAGGTGGATAGTGGGGATGAAAGCAATTCTGGAGAACACCATCAGAGAACAAAAAATTGTCTGTGGTGATTTTGGGATCAGTTGTGAGGGTGGCATACCATAGTAAAATTCATTTGCTTTCATCCTTCAGTCTCCTATGCCATAATTTTATACAGTTTCCCACAACTAACATTGCTCCTACAATTACAGGTTCATAGTCAACAATATTGAACTGTTTATATGTGCCTTGGTTAAAATGCATTCATTGCAGAAATTTACTTAAAATTGCTTCCACCCCCTTTTGCACATCTTTTTGGGCAAAACTTCTAGCATTTTCCCAAATCAATGGGTTTATTGAAGATGAACCACTACTGCCCAGTGGATATTTTAGTTGAAGTTAAGTAAACCTCAGCGCCTAGGGCTTGCCGATCGCATGGTCGGCGGTTCGAATCCCCGCGGCGGGGTGAGCTCCCATCTTTCGGTCCCAGCTCCTGCCCACCTAGCAGTTCGAAAGCACCCCCGGGTGCAAGTAGATAAATAGGTACCGCTTTATAGCGGGAAGGTAAATGGCGTTTCCGTGTGCTGCACTGGTGCTGGCTCGCCAGAGCAGCTTCGTCACGCTGGCCATGTGACCCGGAAGTGTCTCCGGACAGCGCTGGCCCCTGGCCTCTTAAGTGAGATGGGCGCACAACCCTAGAGTTGGACACGACTGGCCCGTACGGGCAGGGGTACCTTTACCTTTACCTTTATGTTTCAAGTTGGAACAGTCTACCCCCTTCAAGTATTATTTATATTAGTAAATTTGGCTTAACAATAATCTTTAACTAACTGCGTTTTAAAAATAGAATCTTAAAATGAAATCTTAAATAACTAACTAAATATTTTAAAAGATTTAAAATACTTATCTCCAGGTTTTTAAAACAGAATTTAAAAAATATGAGCAGTTTCTAGCACAAAAATAACATCTTGCGGTCCTGTTACTTTAAACAGTTTACAAATGCTTTAAAACTTAAATAAAAATCCATGGATCATTGTCACTTTTCTGACTTAATCTTCACTTTAGATTAAGTACATTACCAGAACACATATTATAGGTTCCATTGCTTCTCAAACAGCTATTGTATTACACACAGGAATTTATGCCTCAGAGTGCTGCCTTAAGCCACATTCCAGCCACTGTGTTTATTTTTAAGATTGCAAGGCTCCTGTTTCCTTTATATAATAAAATTTAACCTCTGATAAATTCCTTTGTCAGTACCTGAATGTATGAGAGTTCAATATCTATGATCAGATATCAAAAATCCACAGAGCATAGTTAATTATGGACATTTTTATTAAACAGAGGAACCATGGGAGGGAAGTTTGGAAATAGGATACATATAAATGTTTGCCAGATCATTGCACCATGTTGAAGAAACAGAAAGGGAAGCTATAACAGGGTCTCAGTATGAACTAGGTTGCTATCTGTTTGCTGAAGTTACAGATAGTTGAGACATGACCGGTATCTCCTCATTCCTCTCTTGGCCATCTGTTAGTAGGCACCCGTCTCATTTGCATCCTACGTAAAGCTTCTGGAAGCTATTTCCAAAACCACACAAGACTTGGGAAGAGATTCATAAACATTGTTTTGTGCCTATTTTTAAGCATGGTAAAGTGACTTGCTTCAGGCGGTACAATGATAAAGGCAGGAACTGGTGTCTGAATAGTGGAACAAGGCTTTTTGAAGTGTAGTCTTTAGTGGGAGGGAGCATTTGGGTTCTGTTCCAGGCAGCAAAATGTCTTGGGACAGCAATGTGTCTCCCAAACGGGATTCCTTGATAGAATTTCGTTTTCTACCACAGAGGAAGAAACTGCTGTCACAGTCATTGGTTTCCCCTCTCTCATAGAGACAAAAAATGCCACTAATTTCCCTTTTATTTCCACCCCTCCCTCTGTCAGTTCATTAACATATTCATTCTAGAAAAAGGCAAAACAGCTAAAGTCTTTGAATGAAAAAAAGGGTGGGGAGTGGCGCACCTCAGTGCCACAGATGGCTGTCAGAATGAAATGAAGCTTATGTCTGTTGAGGGAATCAGACATTACTGTGAAATCTGAAGAGAAAAGAACGCAGCAGAAGGCAACATTTCTAAAGATGTTTGGCACCAAGTGGCATTGTGAGGGTTAATTTACTGCCTGGAACTGTCGGGCTTTTAATTCTCAGCAGACACACAATAGACAGATTCCCAAAGTGCCCATCATAATCACAGATGCTGAGGATTAATGCTAAAATGAAAGCTTCATAAATATTTAAAAAAAATTGAAGCACTGCTAATGATGTAGCAGAGATTGAAATAAATAACAACCAATCTGAAAAAATCTAAGAATATACTATGTAGACATAGCAGGCCTCTGACTGCCTTTCTAAAACTGATTAAACCTACTCAATTTGTAACAGAAAGAGGCTTATGCATATTAGGGGCTGAATTGACTGCCAAACTTTACAAATTGCAAAGACTAATTACCATAATTAAGCCTTGGATTGAAGAAGAAAATTCCATTTATCTTAGAATGACTCGTTGAAACTTCAACAAAGACTATAAAGAACTTCAGATGCTTCTCCTCCCTTACAAAGTGACAATTTAGAAGCAGGACTGAGAGGAAAAATCAAACAGTGACAATAAAAGAATCATTTTATTAGGAAGAGGAATAAAAGGAAGTGATGCAGAACCATCTCTTGCAATGTACTGAAAACCCACAAATCCCATTGCTTAACACACTAGGTTAGAATCCTAAACACAATTACTTTGACTTAAACCACACGGTCAGTGGACTTAGGATTGGGTTGTGAAATAGGACACATATATTTTGTACTATTTGTGAAAAGCTAAGACTTTTGGATTGTTGTATAATTACTCATTTTCAAATCAAATCTATATTTAACTATAGTTAATTATACTCTAAAGGATAGAACTGGATCTGAAGTCAATTTTAAGTACCTTTAACGTTTAGAATGTCAGTTTTCATTGTCAAAGGGCAGCTTTCACAAAAGATGAATAGAAGGTAAGGATAAAACTATTTGCCTGTTTATTTTAAAATTGTTGTGTTTCGCTGTATAAAATGCATAGTCCATAGTCTCCTTGATTTTTTAACTAGAGGACCCAGAAAGCATCTAACAGTGCATGCCCCACAGAGCTCAACTGAACTTGCTCCCAGGTAAGTGAGTATTGTATTTCAGCCTTGTTAGGGTATTGAATTAAAACCAACTGAACTCTGTAGGATTTACTTTGGAGTAGGAATGCACAGAATTGCGGTGTTAGTGGATCTTCCTATTCTTGTAGTACTAAGTAATGTGACCACAAAAATACCTGTGACTAGTGCTCCCAAATAAAAAAAAATTATAGGTTGCTCCAATCCACTGTTACGCACTAACCAATTGTTAATGGGATCTCTTGAGGGATGGTACTTGCTAGGAACATTACACGGTAATTAGTTATTCACTCAAGTTTCATGAACTAAATCCATGAAAAGGCTCCAATAAATTTGTTCATAGATCGATCAGTGAAATTTTACAATCCTCATGTGACATTTCTATACATAGGCCAACCCTCAAATCAATCCATAAATATGAATTGTTACACTGGAAGTGGATAAGGACTGAAAAGGAGAATAGTCATCAAATGTAAAGTCAGAGAGTATTGGTGCCCATTAAGCCTCAAACTGCTTTCCAGGGACAGCTCATGTGGCTATGACTTCGGTTAGAGGAGAACTTTCCAAACTGTGTGTTGCGACACATTAGTGTGTTGGCTGCAGTGTGTAGGTATGTCCCACAAATGTTCCCTGCTCTCCTTCCAGGGCTGGAAAGGAGTTCATTTAATCTCCAGTTTGCTAGTAATACTGAATTACTGTGTCACGAAATGATGCATGTCTAAAAAGTGTGTCACCAACATGAAAAGTCTGGAAAGCTCTGGGTTAGAGGTTAGGACAATCCTGGGTTATTCTTTCCATTCTCTAAGAATCACTTTTTCTCAACACCTAAAACATTAATCCCAGCTGTCTGTGAATAGGACGGATTAGGAATGTGTATTCAGCCTAGTCCCATCCTATAGAAAACTGGGCTATTTTACATTTAAAGAGGGAGGTGGAGTTTAAGGATGCATTAAAATAAAACTTTGAGTTAGTCTGCAAGATTGATTTAGTTTTTGCACAGGTAATACAGAGCTGCCAATTCATAGTTCTGAATCACTCCTGCAAGTATAAAAGTGGCACAAAATTACATGGCTTTATTTTTTATAATCCAAGTCTTGCAATTTGTATAATAAAGTTTAGTCATCATGGTATTTTGGCTAAATCTGTAGCATGGAAAGCAGAGCATGTCAAGTTGGATATCGGAACTAAGTATGTTAGAAAGCTCCCACTAAAACAATCTGGATCCATCTCAGCCACTGCCATTTGCTCCTACTGCATGCTACTAAATGGCAAGATAGAATCAATAGTCTGGCATTCAGGTTAAAATGCCAAATTAATTTTGAATTAAACTGGCAGAATACAGAGTTCATTTCCTATTCCTTCCTCAACACTTCCAAAACCAAGCCAAACATTCTGTGATTCTATGTGTTTTTAGTGAAACAGGCACTCTAATGCCAATTCTAATTCTGTAGTACTGAAAGGGGGGGGGGATGAAACAGGTTCACCTCCTCCCCCAGCATCTGTCATGTCAGTTTTATTCACAGCGGATTAAAGAACAAGTGACAGCTATAGGCAAGAAAAGTGTTTCAATACTTCACCAGCAAGACACTGATTGACTGAGCTGATAATAGCCATTCACAGTTCAACACCTTCACTGAAAAATGCCAACATTTAAGATGTGCATGCTTCATCTGATTCTTTGTTTGATGGGTCATTCATTGAGTGCTTGGGTTAGAACCAAATGGGTATGCATAACGTACAATTTAACATGACTACCTCCTAGGTCAGGATAAAAAAATGTAAGTGGGCTTAGAAACTTTAAGCTAGCAATCTAAAAAAAAATATCTTTCCACCCCCTAGGCCCAATATCTTGGTCAAACATGCTGCTTTGGATCTGCTTCTTCATAAGCCTGTAACACACTTCCTAAATATAACCATGACTAATTTAGTTTCTCACACATTAAAGGAACTTGTATGCTCCCCTCTCAAATCTTATTTCTCTTATTTTTTTTTATTGACTTTGAAAATTATTTTGTTTAACCTAACTAGCTTTTCTTCACTTCCTCTTTAGCCCTTTTGGAACTAGCATTCAACAAAATATAATGAGGCTGAAGTATCTGTATTTTCTTGTCACTCCTTCCTCTATCTCTCCTCCTTTCTTCTCTTTCAGACTTGAAGCCTTGGGCTGAACCTTTATTCAGTGCAGAGTTTAATACAAGTTGTGTGTGTATTTAAACATCCAAATTTATTTTAGTTTATACCAGCTGCAAACCAGAGCTTCACATACATATGGTTGTAGGTTTAATCCTGGTAACCTCAGATAAGGGTGGAAAGACTCCTGTCTGAAATCCAGGAGAGCTATTGACAGTGAAGGCAATAATGAACTAGATGGACTAACTGTCCAACTTGGTTTAAAAGAACTTTCTATATTCCTGATTTGACTTGGGTAGGGTTCTGAATCATAGCCAAACTTCCTCCTGATGGAGCTACCTATTCATTTCCAAGGAAGAAAGCATTGAAATGAGCTTTCCCCCACACTGGGGGCACAAGGTTTCCCTATACTCCAGTGGATCATCAGTTTTCCCCATGTAACTGAATGACTCTAGTACAGCTGTCTGAAAGATATCACAGTCCTATACAGGGCATGGGAGAACAAGGCATCAACATTTCGGCCATCAGTTTCTAGAGAAGATGGTTTTTAAATATTATTTCAGCCTATTTACATTTACTCCACATGAGTAAATGCAAACCAATTATGTGGGAGAAAGTAACTATTGCTTGTCAAAGTCTTTGGCACTGCTCTTGTTCAAAATTATTAAAAACAAGAGGTTCAGGCATCATAAAATTCAAAATGCATTTGGAGCTTATTGCATAATCTGTTTATCCTCATTAGTTCCTCCTAATCTGTTTTATTATTAAAGGAAACATAATAATCCTAAATAGCTTTAAAGAAGTAGAGTTTTTAATACATTGTAAATGGAAAGAATTAATTCATGCAAGCCTCCATGGGCCAAATACAACCATGAGTATATTTGCATGCTGTCTAGAAGTGATTTCAGATACTGCCAATGTCCAGTTTTTTCTATATTATATTTCTTCTAGTTCCTTAAACATCTGGTGTGCAATTTTACTTTTAGTGGTAATTAGTATCTGATTTTGTGCACAAATATTCATAAAAGTTAAAACATGATATGGATCACATACAACAAGGATGACAATGTTTGACTATTTCCACTAGAAGAACTGGAAGTGCTACTATAGCTTGACTGGGTTCCCAAATTTTTTTGGAATTGGGGAAAAGAACAGAGCTATGACTAGTTCCTGACAAGCTACAGTATCCAAAGCCAGTTTATCCTGCCATTTCTTGGAGCCTTAATACTGAAGGGTAAAAGTATCAGTGCTCTATATATGCTTATTGCCAAGCTACATTTACGGAGACTCAATAAATTATTTTCTTGACATACAGACTTATCAATGTGGAGAAAGACCTTTTGTGCCTGGACAGGATTGCATATTTAGAAAGGCTTACTGTGAAAAACTCGAAAGAACCCTGTAGAACCTTGCATGTGATCCAGTGGCTTGAATTACGGCCTTTCCATTTTTGCTATCTATGCTATTTTTGGAATAACCATTCAAGCTTAAATGTTAAGTGGAGAAAGAAGAAAGATTCCATCAATATTGCATTTGCATTATACTTCTACACATTCTGAGTAATTTTCACATCTGGCCCAGATTTTGCGCTTAATAGCTGCATGTGTATATTAATATAGTTAATTTCACAGCAGTAATTTTTTTGTTGTTTCTTCATGCATCTAGAGATTATATCACATTGGTTTGCTGCTGAGAATTTAAAGTAAAATGCAGGTTTCAGAACATAAAGATCCAACTGTGCAGCTACTCCTAGCAATAATGAAGTAGTGTAAAAGCAAGGCTTTATTATCTTCATCAGTTAAGGCTACTTTTCCTGCTAAGAAGATTTAGTACATTTGGCTGAAAGGGCTGAGAGTCAGGTTGGGGAGTCAGATTTTCACACAGGCCTCACATACAATTGCCAGTTTATATGTGAAAGTTATATGGAGATTAAAATCACAATAGCAGAAGTTCATATGTCTCCAGAGACCACTGATGCTCAGAATTCATGATCTGCACTAAAATATTTGTATACGCACAATTTTATTGAGTGCCAAGCTCTCACCTTCTGGACAACTGAACAGCTCAAAATCAAAAATTAGTAACTGAGAAGAAGCAAGTTGTACAAAGTCACTCTATCCCTTTGTAGAAGTGATTCACCATGTTTATGGATCCTGTTAAAACTGAGATTAAATAAAATGCTTAATCTTCTCTACAAGACTTTCTAGCGTTTGGGAACCCTGCATATTAAAGCTTTCTGGGAGCTTTTGTAGAGAAAAGCTCCACCTTCTGATCCACCTTAGTCACATTTCCCTGAAACTGGAGGGTGTCTCTGTCTCAGATGCAACGGCACAAAATCATCCTTGTTCTCATTCTGTCCTCTTCAACAATTAAACAGAAGCAAGCTGGGCACCAAATTGGGCTGGCATGCATTCATGGATCTGATGGAGTGAAATGCCCTTAGAATGCCACGTTATGGGTTTACATCATGCTTAACACTGCTATATTGAAGCAGAAGCAAGATGAACTTTTAGTGCAGTAGACAACATATAGGCTATTATTCTGTTACTTTCAACTGATTATAAGGCAAGTGCTTCTGTTCCATTTTCTAATGTTCCTTTAGCACTGCAGTACCTATATGCTGCCATGTAGCACAAAATTACATTCGCACCAGTACTCTGCACTGCAGTGTGAAAGGAAAGTAAGAAATTGGGAAAGAAGCCCTGTCGTTATAATCATCTCCTCCTCTTAACTGCAAAGGAACGCCAGTTGCTGAGTATTACTAGCAGGATCCTGAGAGCATGACCCTGCAGGATCCTTGGGAGAGAGGAGAATGAGGTTCCACAACCAAACCAGAGGAATGAAGTTGGGGGGGAGTGAGGCTCTGCATCCTGCAGGATCCTGGGGTGTGGGGGAAAGGAGACTCCTGAAGGAAAGCCGTTTTTGGAGCATCACCCAGAGTAGACGGAGCGAAGTTCCATAACCAGATTTCCTAAAGTAAAGTCATGTGAAAGTCATCACTTTCAGGAAGTGGCTTTTATGTCATATGAAAACTAAAAGATAATTAACAGTTAGGGAAACAACGGGAAAATGAAGTAAACTGCAGTATGAATGCAAGCATACTGTTGCACCTGCAGCCACCACTGAAATAGTTCTTGTAGCTTTGCAATGCCACAATTTATTGCATTGGACCGGTGAAATAATCTATGCACACTGTCTTAAGAACTTTGGCAGCAAAGCACCAATCCATAGACTTGGGGCATATAAATTGTTATGAGTTGGGAGTGGGGGAGGAAGTAGGCTGCATTTGAGAACCTTCTAAGCCCTGGATCCAGGAAGTGTTTAAATATAAACCAGGCTAGCTTCCTGTGTAGAAGTCATAGCCTGAATGATGAGCCATTAAGGGAAACAAAGGAAATCTGTGTGAGATGGAAAATGGGTGAAACCCCTCTCCCAGCTCGTGGTTAGTTAGAACACAAAGCCATAGTTTGTAGTTTGGCAGTGATGTGACCTTGAGATAAAGCAGCAAGCTAGGGAGGGAGAGTCAGAGCAACCTTCGAGGGCAATGTTTGATTTCTGTTTGAATCCAAGGCTGTGCCTATGGGCGAAGAAAGACCCTTTTGGGGTGCTAATGCTGTGAACCCCTCCATCACAGCCTCAGGTGGTATATATATAAAAACCATATCTCATAAAGACAACAAATCCTGCATTGTGCTTCATTACAGAAGGAAACATGAACCCTGAGAAAGCGCCTAGAACCCCTGGAATCTTACACTGCACAGAGACTGGGGTGACATTAAGATTGGATTAAATTAGGACTGAATTGAAAAAACCACCAGTAATTTGCTTCTCTGTTTGTAGGTAGTGAATAGGGGCTCATCACTTTGAAGGGCATCATTTGATTCCCAAGATAAGAAAGGATGTACAGTTGTGGCCAGAGACTGGGTATGGGGCTTACCTTTCTGTGGGCTTTTGGCTGCTGTCATCAGAGTACCTCTGGGAAGGAAGGAAGGAAGGAAGGAAGGAAGGAAGGAAGGAAGGAAGGAAGGAAGGAAGGAAGGCAGGCAGGCAGGCAATGGCCAGAGCTCCATTGCTGCATCACTAAAGCCAGTACGTAACTCAGAGTAAACCCATTGAATAAACAGACCCAAGTTAGCCATGACCATTAATTGAATGAGTCTAGTCTACTCTGAGTAAAAGTTAGTTGAATACCACCTTCTGGCTTTTATGTGGCTGGAATGGAGCCTACTGTACAAAAGTATGTCTCACATATTTTGTCCCTCCCACTTTCAGCGCTGGCTGTGCCCACCATTGTCATGCAGACCCAGGAAAGTTGCCCACAAGGGAATGTAGTCCTTGGAAACATTCCTCAGCCCTGTTTTAGGCACTGTAATCCCCTGGGACTTTGGGCAGGAAGTAGTAATACAGCCTGTACAAAAGGCAGATCCTTACCTTGAATCAGTATCTGTTGTGAACAGACAAGCAGTGCAACCCATCTAGACACTGGAGGAGCTCAATAGGCAGGGCTGCTTGTTTTTCATGAGAACTTTTTTATGCTAGTCCCGATTGTCTGTAGGATCTTTCTAATTACAGAAGGGCTGTTTTGGATCCAATCCACTGTGTTATACTAACTTATGTATGAATTTGGGTCTACTTTTTCTCACATGCAGAATGCATATTTGTTTGTTCAGTGAATGAATTAAAACTGAACTCTTCTGGTAAAGAACTTTCAAACCAATCACAACCCCATAGGTTAATAATGAATAATTTCTGGCACTGGATGAATTGATTCTTTTGAATTTATGATCGTAAGCACAGTCCAAGTGCTACTGAATAAAAGGTACTTCAAGTCAAGTAACTCCATTTAGGACTGAGATGCCAAATACAGATTTCCAAATAATGAGCATCATATAATAAAATAAGCAGTATGGGAAAGCTAAATATAAATGTAGCATAGTCAAAGGTTTCAGTAAAGGAAGTATTTTTTAAAAACAAAACAGTGGGCTAATGAGTTCCATTTGCAAAATGACTAAAAGATCACCAGCATCAAATCCTTACATTAAAATAACCCACAAAATATTCATTCTCCTATAATGTGGTGCATTGCTATGCATCATAAACCACTACAAAGGAAGTTGCTATTTATCCTCCAAATTTAATGTAAAACAAGTATACAGAGAACACCTACCACAAACTCTGACTACTTAATTGTATCCATCTTGCTGTGTCATTTGCAAGACAACCAAAAGAGAAGCACAAAGTTAATATAAGCAGCAATGTAGAAGACTAACTTCATGAAGTTGTCTTATAACCTGTGTTTTGAGAAATGCTATATGGGAGGATAATGTGGACTTAAAACTAAAGAAAATGGATATCATCCTTCTAAGCAAGTTCATAAATCTTTCTGAGCCTAGAAATGGTGGTAAATAAAGCTAGTGCTGAACTGAGACTGGAATAGCAGGGAAGGAATTCCGTTTCTTGTTCTACATTGTATGAAATGAACTGTATTGAAACCATCTGGAAACAATGGGAAAACTCTGTGTGTCATCTGATCCTTTCTTTGTCTGAAAAACATTAAATGAAAGGAATTTTCCAATTAATTGTTGGCTGTGCTCTAAGACCACACTTGTGAAGTCTATTTTTAAAATGCTTTATTTGCATTAGATCATTCTGCTGTTAAAAAGTGGGGGAAATATGCATATACCATGCTTTATTAGTTTACACGATGTTACTACACTTCTTCAGTTAGAAGTTATAAGATTGCATGATAAACAGAAACACAACTAGAATTCTGGCAGGAAGCATGGAATTCTGCAACATCCAGAGCCTTCATCTTTGAGGTGGTGGCTTTGGAAAACAGGAACAGGGAAAGAATTATAACATCTGGTTGTAGGAGAAAAAACTTACATCTGGGTTACCACTGGATCACATAAAGAGCTATGGAAACTGTGAGCTCCAAGGCCAAAACACGCAAAAAGAAACTTGGAAAGGCAGCCTCAGCTTTCTCAGTCTAGAACATCATTCATGGCCGGGAATTGAGTGATATTCACTCCTAAAATAGCTATAACATACAAGGGCCAAAGGTATATCTGACATTAAATGTGTCACTTGCAGCTTCATGGATGTTTAAATGAAAAAGAATAGTATGAGAGAGGTGTCTGATCAGGATCAAGGCAATTGTGCATTGGAATGGAGATTGGTCCATTCCTCCCCTGTCACAGTCTTCATGAGACCCTTCCTTTGAAAATGCCACAAACCCCAAGAGAGGAGGCTCCATTGGTGGCACTGATGGAGATTTGGACCCTAAGGAATTGTAGAAGGGAAGCTTCTCTTTCTGTGTTCTTTAAGCTGTCTGTGAAGGAGAGCAACTCCACACAGGAACATTTCAATTTCTTTAGAAACAAAAGCACCTCAGTAGCATGCGGGTGACAAATTTTATTTATTTTAATGCGTTTATATACTTCCTTTCTGCTAAGGCACCCAAGACAATTTACAATTTAAACAGGTAGAAAATATTCTCAGGCGGATCATGCACAGGTGGTATGATCTTTCTGGCTTCTTTATACTGTTTATACTGACTCTCTTCTAAGGATTTGTTTACTTAGGGACAATAAATTCAATAAATATAAATTAATGAATGATTGAATGGGCAATTGCTCTTATTACCACCTCTGGCAACCCTCAAATGCTTGTCCACAGCATTGGTTACTATTGTGATGGAGACAGGGGCATGAAAAATAACACAGTGACATTAGGATTCTAGGACATGAGTAAATCTCTCTAAAGGTAAAGGAAAAGGACCCCTGACAGTTAAGTCCAGTCGCGAACGACTCTAGGGTTGCGGCTCTCATCTCGCTTTACTGGCCGAGGGAGCTGACTTTTTCCACAGACAGTTTTTCCAGGTCATGTGGCCAGCATGACTATGCCGCTTCTGGCAAAACCAGAGCAGCGCACGGAAACGCCATTTACCTTCCCACCCATTTATCTACTTGCACTTTGACATGCTTTCAAACTGCTAGGTTGGCAGGAGCTGGGACTGAGCAACGGGAGCTCACCCTGTCACGGGGATTCGAACTGCTGACCTTCTGATCGGCAAGCCCTAGGCTCAGTGGTTTAGACCACAGTGCCACCCGCTTCTCTCTAGGTCCCGACAAACTCTCATGACTGAGGCTAAACTACATGTGCAAACTTTTTCAATCAAAAATTGTATGCATGAGGGATGGTGGTGATCCAGTTGGGACATGGGTGAGGGGGATGTCTTTAACCCTTTGTTCCTTGCTGTTTTCTCAATCCAGATCAGCTTCCCAAGCCTGTACGGTCCCTGATCCAGATCAGGAACACCATGCAAGGCATTACTTGGGTTCTCATATTGATTCTTCCACTCCATGCTATCAGTTTGTGAATAAAATAAACACCATATGCAGTTTGGTTTTCAGTGAGCCAATGTAGGAAAGAAAAATGTTTCTTTGAAAAATAGTCCAAGTGATAGTGAAATCTGGTAAAATTCAGGCACTTCAAAAGACATTCCATCATTAAAACATCTGCATTTGTGAATTATTGTTTCAAATATGTGTTGTGTAAAAATAATAATGTCCAAGTCTTAAAACAAAAATGAATACAGTTCTTACTGACACATCATAGCTTTATGAAACAGTAAAGCAAATTCCTCCCAAGATATTCAGAAATCTTACCCAGAGATCAGGCCATGTTTATTTAGCAATGTAAGTGAGTCAGACGCATAAATATTTCAGTTTTAATTCAATTGCTTCTCCTGCAGTTGATGAATCACAGTTACTCTGATATCTGAGGAGTCTCTCCCAGGGAGGTCCTTGAAATGTGCTCTGATTCCCAGGTGAGACAGAGTCAGAAAGTCTGCAAGCTTCCTGTTTAACGGCATTGCCCTATTTTGTTTTCATACATTCTAATGATATGTAAGTGCCCTGTGACATGCTTGCTTCACCAAAAATTCATAAAGTAAAAAATAAAGATTGCTTAGCAAATATTTGTTCTATTTAAAATATCACTTTACTAAATAATTCTTCAATGAAAGATAGTGTTTTGGATGTAATAAAGTCTTTAGAAATCACTAATCAATTAAAAAAGATACGGGGGACGTTGGGAAACTTGTTAACATGCGGTCAAAATATAAGTTCATAATTTTATAATAATCTAAGATAATGAAGAAAAATCACAGAATACAACGTAACATTGGCCCATATATAAAAGAAATGTCAAGATTATGACTAGCTTTTGGGTCAGCTTTAAATAGCGAAGGGGAGAAATCTACCATTCCAGAAAGCATAATCCAAGCTACTATTTGGTAAACAGTTATGTGTCTTCATTTTGCATTGTTTTTGAACCTTTTTGTTGCTTTTTGTATCATTTTAAATGTTCTTTAGCTGCTTTTATGGTATATTTGCAAAGTGCCTTGAGACACATATAAAAGGTGATTTATAAATAAATTAATAATAATTAATCCCACTTGCTTTGTGTTTAGTGGTGATTACAAATTATATGAACATGGACCATGTTACATTTATGTATCTCCCAGCACACCATTGTCCTAAATAAATATTTGATAACAAGAGAAAAGGAGACAGGAAACAGGCTTTCATTGGTCACGTTGGCTGCCAGACAAAATTCTTGAGGTTCAGAGCAAAGGAAACTAAATGTGCATGTATGCTTTCAATCTTTCACTTTAGATTGAGAAAATCTTAGACAGAAAAATCTGAGCTTGTTTGAGTTTTACCTTGTTTGTTCCTCTCCAACAGTCTCCACCAATGAGTTCAGATCCTTCTGAACATTCCAGTTTGTGGGGAGGAAACAAGCAGCTGTATGCAACAACCATTCTGTTGTCAATGTATTTCCACCCAGCCACCCCAATCAGTCATCATGTTATGTCAAATCATCTACAGCAGACCCTGTGCTACCAAAGCTCTGTGAGCAATTTCATGGACACAGAGCTACTACATGCCAGTAGCTCCTGGAAATTAGCTGCTAACTGTGGATGCTGCAGAGCTACTTTTTAATTGCTCTTGTCAGATTTAGTCAAATAGATCACAGAATTCCTTTAACTTTGGCTGCAGTTACAAAGTCTGGAAAGCACTACAAAAATACAGATTGAAAGGGTTATAGATGATGGAATGTTCTTTTTAAGCAATCCAAACAAAATTAAGATGATCTCACTGAGAGACAAGTGCTGTTCTTTCCAAGTCGTATGAACAAGCTCAAACATTAGTTTAAGGGGGAACTAGCCCACATGAACAGTTTACTATCACAGATTTAATTTTTAGCATTTCACAATCAATCTGCCAACACTGATTATGAGTTTGGACTGAATGAAATCACGTTCAATATTGACAATGGAACTATGTAAAGAAATGATTAAAAATAATCTGTCACCAAAAATGGGACAGTCCAACACTTAAAGTGCATTTGTTATAACAAGAAGAGTCACTGCACACAGTCAGGTTGCTTAAATCCCTCCGAAGCTTATTTGTACACAGGACTGCAACAACATTCTCATGACAGCCCAGGGCAGCTAACAAGATTTAAAGCAAAAGTAGAACCACCACATAAAACACAACATACTCAACTGTTGTTATGCTCCACAGATCTGTCAGAACTAACATTTATGAGGTTGCTGTCCGCAGATGGCAAAACTCAGGTTTGCTGGTACAGAGTATGCATCTCCTTCAAATACTTGGATCCTAAGCCAGCTGAGCCTGGTAGTTCTCTGGCAGTCAAAGCAGTTCTTTCAGGATTGGTGTAACAAGACCCCATTAGAATAATAGAATCACAAAATTGTAGAGTTGGAAGGGACCCCGAGGGTCATTTAGTCCAACCCTCTACAATGCAAGAATCTTAACTAAAGCATCCATGACAGATGGCCATACAAGCTCTGCTTAAAAACTTCAAAGGAAGGAGACTCCACCACCTTCTGAGGGGGCCTGTTGCACTGTCAAATAAGCCCTTACTGTCAGAAAGTTATTCCAACTTTTTACACTAGTCCAATGGCAGAGAGAGCACCATATGAAAGGCTAGGGAGTGCAGATTGTTCCTGCCTACAGGCCATAGGTTTGACCCTTTAAGAGCTGTAGTTCTCACAAAAGGATGGGAGCCTAAAACAAGTCATGGCCAGCAAACCACAAAATGGCTCCCCTGCTCTCTGCTGGGGAAGAAGACATGTGAAGATCTTTATCAGGAAAAAGGTGGGGAATAAAAATTTACATTGGGATCTCCTGCCCCTGTGGATTTTGCTGCCTGAGACAGCTCCCTCACATTGAATCATGTGTGGCTGTCCCAAAAAAGTATCAGTTCTCCTCAAGTCTTTGTCAGAGCAAGTGGTTCAATCCATGGTGCTGCCTTTCAAAACTGGAACATGACATCACTGCACAATAAAAAGGCTTCTCAGGAGACCTCTTGGTATGAATTGTCAGATCATAGCTGAATAATGCCATAATTATTAAATTTATCACCTGCCCTTTATCCTAAAGTTCTATGGCAGGTTACAATACCAAAACACAGCAGTACAATACAGTATTAGAAACAGTTTAAAATAAGTTACAATTGCAGAAATATGGTGGGTCCTAGAAATATACACTATAAATGTCAAAACTCAGGTTAAAGCGGTTATGAATGCTTTTCTTAATCTACACAATGGACCTGCACCAGGATTTAGTAGAATATGTGAAGGGTAACAATATAGCATTAGAATCTAACATTTACAAAATTAGTTGTCAATAGAGTAGCTTTCACTTATGACCCTGAGAGAATGAATAGCTGTTCCTTCTTATAACCAACGAGATGGAGACAGTATTATAATAGAATCAATTTTCAAGATAACATAGTATTCGTTTCAAATACAAGTACTACAATAAATCAAATACTCCAGTCAACTGAAACTTTTTTTTAGGCTTTACCTTTTAGCACACCGGGCACCAAATCACAATGAATGTAAAAGTAACTTCCACTTAGGTTTTTGTTACAGGAAAGAAAGACTTTGCATACGTTACAGCACAACTATGAGGATCCTGAGTCTACAAAGGGTTCAGGGTTTCTTCAGGCAGAGTTTTGATTCTTTAGCTTTAGGAAAGACATAAAACAATGGTTTTACGGTAAATCACCGAAGTCTTTAAAAAGCCTTGCTGAGGAACTGCTATTGCCATCTGCCATGAAACCATATAGGCATAACTAAAATGCGGCACAAGATATTATTTCTGTATAAACTGAAACCTGCTCATTTAATTCCTCCAGGCAAGCACCTGCTTCTGCGATCCATTTGTCTCCTTACAGTATCAGCTTGATATAAACCTTTCAATGGAATGTATTCACCTAAAGGAAATATTTTCAATTATCTCTGTCTCAACAGCCTTACTTTCACTTAATGCAATCTCTTTTGAATGCTTGCTGGATGAGGAAAGTTCTAAAGGTGGTCAGCCTCCAGCACCTGTATTTCGATTAGCATTGCCGTAGTGCAAGAAATAAATTGTTCTATATCTTCAACCAAGAGGCCAATGTAGACTCTTCAGAAATAAATGCAATATTTAATGAGTTACATTCACAACTGATCAGTTTGAAGGGCTGAAGTACTTCCTTTACGTGTCTCCTTTCAAAAGACCAATTCATACCTTCATATTGTGTGAAGGCTGCTATAAAAGTCTTCCTGCTCGCCATGTCTAAAAGCTGCTTACCATGTTCCACTGGCCTGTCACACCCAGAGTTTTCATGCTGGAGATGTGGGGCACTGGTGTGGGAACCCTCTACACAATTTGGTGGATGCATGTGCTTTCAAATGCTATGCTTGCCATGTGGAATGCATAATAGCCTTTCTAAAATGGCAACATGGAACTTTGGCATAGGAACGAAAGGCTAATTTTCAAGTATTTTCTTTCTAAAGTGGTGCATTTTGAAGTAGGCTGGAATTTTCAGATGAAAGTGATTTCAAAATAAATTTCTTGATTTATTTCATTTCCATCCTTCCCTTGGGGTCTCCCTTCCACACATTTTATTCTCACCACAACCATGTGATGCAGCTTAGGCCAGAAATGTGGCAAAGCAAGGCTGAACTGCACTATAAGGTGGACAATGTTCAGGAAAGATATGAGGCAAGGCAAGAAAGGGTTCAGGGTGTGGTTTGGGGAACACAGAGCTCTGAAGTTACTCCAGCAAAGCACAAACTGCAACCGAACCCCTATATAGCAACAGCAGCAGGTGCAGCCTAATTATTAACTCCTCCTGTGCTGCAAGATGCTGTTCTACTTAAAGGACCCAACTTTCTCCAAAATTTTCCTATTGCAATGGAACAGGGGTGCCTCAGGTCTTTTTTGTTCTTTTGTAATAGACTTCTGAGTCAGCTGATGTCAGTGCAACATAGTCAGGCTGGGGTGCACTGCGGTGCACTGGCACTCTTCTGAGAGTGCTTCTGGAGTTCATCCTGCATGCCCTTCACCTTCACACCATGTGTTTTCACCCTCATTATCTGAAGATCAAGGAAGCCAACTCCAGGATCATGACAGAGAGATGGTCACTAACAGCCACTCAGCTTCAAGGCAGCAGAGAAGCTGGAACTAAGTTCAGGATAAGACACCATACCATAGTAACATTGCCTAAATAATGTTTCTGTTAAGAGCATAACCCTTAACAGCTGTAATTTCCCAGCATTTTGGAACCTGAGAGAACATGGGAAGCCCTTAACACAATTGGTGGCCATTGTTTCTCTGCCTGTAACAATTGGCTCCCTGAGTGACATTAGCAAAGGATCACGTTAGTTCCCAGGTCCTATACCCATTCCAGCTGATTTTTACATGCTGTATGTTGTTAATGGTGGAGAAGCAAGCCAAGCCTTTTTTTTTTATGTCAATAGGCAAACCTGGTCTTAAGGGCTGCAACAGGGGGGGGAAAGAAATTCAGCATATAAAGCACACAGAAGTCTCCTAAATCTCATTTCACCCTGCTTCCCCTCCTAGAAAGCTCTCCCGAGCCTGCAAAGGTTGCCCATCAGAAACCAAGCTATTGTGGACCTAAGCAGAGGCAGAGGAAGGGCGGAGAAAGCCTCCCATAGGGGTGTGGTGCACCACGGGGCCTCCGGAGTCTGCCTGCCTCTTTCCACTCAGCCGCCCTACAGCTGGGGGGGGGGGGAGGCAGTGGGCAGACCGTTTGGACAGCACAGAGCCTGCATGAGCCCAAGCTACCGCATCTCTACCAGGAGAGATGTGAGGCTCAGGCACACTGCAGGCCCCGCAGTGAGTGCCACCTGGCATTTTGTCATCCCCCTCAGTGGTGACACCTGGGGCGGACTGCACCCATTGCACCCCCTTCCTCCACCCCTGGACCTAAGATAATTTCCCCCTTCCCTGCATGCCTCTCAGACTATTACCCTATGATTGCTTCTCTCTGACTCCTTTCACACTTAACATTTAAACCTCATGGCCTACCTGAACTGTTAACAATTCATTGTGTGGTTTGTTAGTACGTATCTCTCATTTCTCCACACTATCCTTTTTTGACCCTCACGTAGCCACATTCTAACTGTGATTTTCCATCCAGGCTTCTCTACCTGACAGTCACTCTTCCATTCTACTTTCACTTAACCTTCTTTCCACAACACGTTCCTACTGAGCATATGTGGGGAAAACTCTTATGAAATTGCACTCGCTAACATTGGGCACATTAAGACCCTTTTAGTAAAAACTACAAATGATATTATGCAACTCATGGGTAATGAAACCTACTAGATATTCTTCTTGACCTAACATAAACAATTTCCCAAAATATCCAGCACAGAAAAATATTTCCCCCCAAACCATCCTAGCAAAAATCTATGGAACAAAAATCCACACACCACCTATCAACTTCTCAAAATCAATCATCCCCAAGTCATTTAAATCATTCCAAAAAAGCCATCTCTTATTCTTTCTACACAAAGTTTGTCATGGGCTGTCCTCAAACTTGCATCTATTGTAGTTCCAAGTTATAAATTAGCTTGTTGAACCATTTTCCAAGCCCCAATTTCTCATTATATTAGCCAGATGTGCCACCACCATTAACATAGGGTATAACCCTATAATAAGTTAGGGCTGCCATAAGTACAGAGTTTTTTTGGGGGGGGGTTTCCGAAATGTGGTGCTCAACAACTTTCGGGGGGTCCTGGATTTTACTTTTTGAAATATGGCAACCCTAAATAAGTATAAATTGCTCACTCTTCTATATCTATATAAACCCATTTTATTCAAATGCTAAAGAGCTAACCATAAGAGATGATAAATTTTAGAGTAAATGAACTAAAAATTACATGTTCCAATGATGCCAAGCCTTTTTCACTTCTCTAATATTGCAGACTTTTGTTCACTCCCTCAAGCTAGATATATAGCCTGAGTCTCTCTATATGACTGGCTAAGGAAAATCCTACTGGATCAACTTCTATCAAGTCTAGTAACCTGTTTCCCACAGTAGCTCCAAAACTCCAAATGAAAGAAATAGTTAATTTTTTGTTTTTTTTGCAAACCTCGCTAAGAATAGATGTTTTTCAGAACAATAATACATTTCTCCCTTCTACAAGGCTGTTACATAAAATGCCAGTGAAGATCATTTTCTTAATAAAACAGATTTTCTTTATTATTTTAGGAAGTGGCTGTCACTTTCACATTCACAAAAATAATTTTAAACTGTTGATAGCTGAAACGTATCCGTAAGAAAATGTTTCCATCCTATAACATGCATGGCTTTCTTTTGAGACAGGCTATTAACTGTCATTTCTACATACAATTCTTGTTATGTGTTTGTTTATTGCTTTTCAGCAACCTCTGTAATCTCAGTGGATCAAAATATTTTACATTTGCCACAGTGACACGTGCTTATGGAGTGAAAATATGAACAGCTGCAGGTTTTCCTAGCAGCAGTGATATCAGATAACAGGCTTTTCAAGAGCATGGCAACTGATCTTTCTGCATATAAACCAAGGAAAGTCCTTTCCCTTTTGTTTTATGGAATAAGATGGAATCCCAGGCAGTGGAATTGTATGCAGGTTGAAAAGAGCCTAAGAGCTCTCAGCAGCAGACTTCCATATATACTAAAATATACACTTGCTTCACAGCTCGTTGACCTTCAGTTATCTACACATAATGAATGTCAACATGTAAAATATAGTTCTGTCCTTTATAATTCAAGGAACATTATACATCAAAACTAGCCAATAAAACCAAGAACACAGAAGTCTAACCTCTCACCTGAGAACTTAACAATGTTCACTAATGACTGAAAACAATAATAAAAATTAGTCAAGGATGCCTTTTTTAGTCTGTGTTTGAGATGCATGTGTGATCTTGCGTAACTACTGCAACGGAATCATTACTCATTCTGGTCTCCATCCCAGAAACCATGTGTCATTCACAACAAAGCTAAATAAAATAAATTCTGTTAAGAGAATCAGTGAAATGTTTTCTGTCAGACCATTAATGGCTGGATCTTGCAAAATATTTCTGTTATATTCAATGAACATTTCTGACCTCCAAACTCCAGTTGTTCATACAAATTGGAGGAAAACTCACTTATGTAAATATACAGCCTGCATAGATTCAGTGAGCCTCAAATTCAGAAAAGCATCGCATTCACTGGAATGTGAAAGCTCATCCTTAACCTTAAGCATGTGCTCCTTAGAAGTCAGTGAACCAGAACCACATGGCTAAGAGCTTTGCTCATCTGAGAGGCGATGCCACTTCTTTACATTTTCACCAAGCCTGGGTGATGCAACAGTGCTTTTCTGAATCTGAGTCAACCATTTTATCAGACTAATTATATTAAAAAATGTCACAACAGTGATTCCCATTGATGTGATCATTTTTTTTGTTAATATTTTAGAAGAAATCTAAAGGAAGCCCTGCATAGGGAAGTTTTAAATGTTTGATGTCTTACTGTGCTTTTATGTTTTTTGGGAAGCCGCTTAGAGTGGCTGGGGAAACCCAGTCATATGGGTGGGGTATAACAACAACAACCCCATTATCTGGATTGTTATTGGTTAAATTAATAAATAAATAATTTGAATGACTTTAAGTGTGCTACCAATTAAATGACTAGCAGGTTTTAAATTTGTTTTCATTATTTTAAAGGTAAGTAGTTCTTAAAACTGTAGAGGGATGCCCTACAATTTAAAACTGTGTATCAGGCACTTAGTTTCCTCTGGCCGTTGAAAAATCTCCTATATATTTATGAAAATAACTGAATACTGAAATGGCAGAGGTGACATCATCATAATCCATTCTGTCGATCATGTCAGCATGCAAAGTGTTAGAAAGCCTCTATCTCATTCATTGTCTTCATAACCCTAAGAGATAGTACACATCATTGACTTTACAACCCTGAGTAAAAGTTATTCACATTGTAGACATTAGAAAACTGAGACTAGGACACAATGACTTTTCTAATATCACTCATAAGTTCACCACCCAGGATTTTTGCCAAGCCTTCTGTTATTAAGTTTGAGTCTACGAGCTATCACTTAATTGAATCTCCCCCATTTGCAAAAAAGCAATCTCTGAGAACTGTTTCTTCACTTGTTTATAGGTGGCATAAATTTATTTTGTTTTATAAATCTGGATGTATAGAAAGAGAAAATAAAGCCCAAGGGAAATATTTGAAGACTGCTCAGTTGACACCTCTAATTTGTTCTGCCATCTGTGACATACCTTTACAGATAAGGCATAGTATTCTGAAAACAGTTCCCCAAAAGATCAACATAACTGTCCTTTACACTAATATGATTGTCCTCCTGATCTACATACATTTCAAAAACAATAATAATTCAAAACCAGTAGAAATGGCCTTGGGATAAGAGCTTTAGATCCTGCCAGAGATTTAAATCACAAGGAAATCAAATAACCTGTATGCTTTTAAGAACTCAACAAAGGAAAACAAAATAGAATCTAATTTTGACTATGAATATCATTTCTTTTCTCACGGGGAAAGGCCAAAATTTGTTGCTTTTTGGCAGCCTAGTTTGTAATCACTGCATATAAGGGTGAATCTTTTAGACACTTCTAAATCAATTCTGAATGTTAACAGGATTAGTTAGTATTATTTTCCCAGTCACCAGTGGTGTGATTCACAATATGACCTGCAGAACTCCCTTGAGACCTAAAAGGTCTAAGATGAAGCATACATGATTTCAAAGCAATTCTCGACACAATTAACTGCCTGACCTGCAAGATGAACAAGCATATCATTTAATTAATTGCTCAGATCTTTTGAACAGTTCTATTCATTTCCTCCACCCCGTAACTGTATGGTGATGTGCCGCTTCTTAGGGATATGATCAAAAAGACTACACATTAAACAGCTGCATGATGGTTCAAATGGACCACAAGATAATACTGATGGTAACACTTTTTATTATTTCAAAATTATGAACTCTTTTTAGATTGCATGGTTGTATGGTTGGAAAAAACAAGTAATATTATGCTTATCTTCATAAGTCTAAAAAAGAAAAGTTTTAAGAATGTAATCAGGCTAGAGTTTCATTGCCAATCTTTAATATATAGAGAGAGCATATACTGTATACTACAGAAGACTCAACACAGTAAGCTAAACTATGGCTTCCAGGACTATGTGAGTGAGTGGGCTCCCCTAGAGGAGGCTGCAGTTACTCTGCTTCTTCTTGGTCTTTTTTACACCTGTGCCATGCTGAGCCAAGACTGGCTTAGCATGTCATCTGAATCCAGGCTTGTAGTGGTTTATGCATGAATGGTAGCCAGCTGACAACCATGAAATAGGACATTCCTGACAGATAACCAGGACTGCCTATTTCCAGTTATGGATGGCTGTTGCCATGGTTCTGTTATTTTGCCAGGAGTTTGAATTTAGAGGTGGGAAGAGTTAATTTGTTTTTATGTTTCACATAAATTATTGATAGTATTGATACTTTATTTTTTATGATGAATTGAGAACTGTGCTGTGATTAATGTAAATGAAAGGTGGTGTATACATGGAATGAATGAATGAATAAAATTCCTGACTCAATATTTAGATTGTGTGTTCTCTAACCAAATTCCTAGAGAGTTGCTGTTAGAATAGAGCATGAAATACAGCATGCAGAAGCTACAACTTAGTTGGCTATCCACAGTCTGAGTATTTTTACCAGGTCTGGCCTGTCTAGAGATTTCATACTGTTGGCTGTTAAACATACACTATCCCAGATAGCTTTGAGTCAAATTTCAGAATTTATTAAAGGACCTGAGGAAGTGGTGGGTGGGGGTAGTAGTTATATTTTGTTGCTCCTATTATGTAAATAAAGAGAAAACCATTCATCCATACTTAACTGTCAACTAATGGACACAATTTCTATTGACTAAAAAAGTACCAAAAAACAAACAACAACAACAACAAAGGAGACCTGGAGCACAAACAAATGTTTCATACCTTTTGACTTCATACTGTGAGGAAAATTAGTTATCTTCAACTCTTGCATCTCTTAAGCATACGTTAAAATTCACTTCACATTTCACAAATAATCTGAGTTGAGTTTAGCTTTTTAAACAGAAACATATCATACATTTTTTTAATTTTTTACTAAAATCATATTGCACCACCACCACTTTCTTAATCATTAAAACTGTATTTTTTTTGGGGGGGGGGGTTGAGCTATATGACATCTCACTTCCAGCCCTGTGACTGGTCAAAACCAGTTATACTGAAGATTACCTGAATAGACCTGACAGACCTGTTGTGTTAAGCAGTCTTTGTTA
This sequence comes from Podarcis melisellensis, assembly GCF_964234715.1. Lineage (NCBI taxonomy): Eukaryota > Metazoa > Chordata > Lepidosauria > Squamata > Lacertidae > Podarcis > Podarcis melisellensis. Next base: position 60,535,351 of record NC_138531.1, read on the forward strand.
GTGGCTCTCAATACTTGCCCTTTTGAAGGGGAGGAATTAATCTGGGGATAATGTAAGAAAGTGGTCAATGTGTGAAGAGGACAGGCAAGGGTTCTGCCCACATGATGGCATTCATGTGTATATTTCCATGTGGGCATTTGTGTGAGCAGTGGATTTTTGACTTTCCAGTGCTAAACTCTAGAGCCCTGACAGCTGCTGTGTATCGCAGGTCAGAGCTCATTCAGGCTTTATGCAAATCATGGTACAATGACTGTAAGGTAAAATATTTCTTATAGTGCATTACAGCCCTGTTCATTCCCCTCCCCCATGTTATCAAATCTAAATCTGCTTTAAAAAGGCCTGTTTCAGCACACCAAAGAATGCAGCTGCTACTAGTTGCAAGGGATCCAAATGCCTTTCTTCTGATCCAGAAAGGCAATGTTTATATTCCTAATTCACCCGCCTGTCCCCCTTACACCAACAGCTTTTCAATCAAGTAATGAAGGACTGACCTCCCACACACACTGCCAAATATTATCATTGCTTCAGTGTTGCTAACAGTCGGTTATTATATTCTAAAAGATTTTAAAAATCAGTATGATTTCGAGCTATGGTAGTTTCCCTTCAACCCTCTCCCACACCAAAGATTCAGAAATACTTGATGCTTCTGACAACTAAAGGGCAGCTTCATTTTTATATGGGTAATGTGCGTTCAAAACTGAAACATAATAAAATTATTTTTAAAAGCACGAGGTTGGGAGAGGAACAGGGAGTTCTTTGAATCTATTTGAACCTGCAGTGTGGGAGAAGATTTTGTATTTAACAGCTTGGGATTTGAACAGCAAAGTTACATATGGAGCAGCCCAAATTAACCCTCGCCCCAAATTAAAGGAAGAATGTCTCCATCTGCCTAGCACGTTCCTTCTTGTGGTTAAAACTCATGGTAGTTACATTCCAAATTCTATGAAAACTCAAAGACTTAACTGGGGAATGTAAATTATGTGGTTACTTTGAAATCTACCTTTTCCTTAAAGAAAAATAAGAAGCTCAGGACAACACACATGAGAGTGCTACACCATTTTACATGACAAGGCAGTTAAACCATGACTTGTATATGCACACCCAATACATTTCATGGATGAATGAAGATTTGAAGGCAAGTTACTTTGGTCCATGTCCAACATGCTACTTTTAATCTCATTTATTGATGCATATATGCAAGGGTATTAATTAGTATTGGTTTGAGCTCTTCCTGCAGATCTATCAAATTTAAAACAATTCCAGAACCAAAATTAACACAGTTCGGAAGACACATGAAAGTATCTGCACAGTAAGCTGTGAGCAAAGGAGAATCTAGGGGAATGCGGATGGTTTGGTTGCATGAATGCCATGTTTCTGGTGTGTTGCAGCATGTACTGAAACAATGACTTCCAACAGAAGGTGAGAAGCAGGGGAGCACCAGATTTTAGCATCGTACAGGGCGCTACTGAAATTTGAGACACCAAGGTCTACCACTGCTGAGAAGTAAAGAACAGAGGCAGGTCAAGGTCAAAGCAGCCTATAGCCAGAAAGGCCTCATACTGTCCTTGCTCAAACCAGCAGGTGGTGAAACAAAAAACTTCCAACCACATTGGGAGGGGCAGAAGACCTCACACAGCCACTGGGGTTTGATCATTCTTTTCTGGGGAAGGAAAGACATTAGTAGCGGCCTTTGCTTAAGACACTGAGGCCCCAGCAGCTGCTTAAGAATATTGTCTTGTGACATGAACCATGCTGGCAACCATCTGGACACTTGTTCAAAACCCACAGTTCCTACACTTGGCAAATTAAGGTGATTTTTTAAATATATAAATTGGCATACACCAATCGACTGGTCCTCCTGCTTCACTGTGACAATACACAGCACTATTTGGCAAGTATGACATTACAGACAAGAGTTCTTGATGTAATTCTGCATAATCCCTGTGCTAGGGCTTCCAGGATGTTTACTGAGATTCTGTATCTTCCAAATGTCAGTACAGGCAGGACAGAGGACAAATATTTCACCCCTGAACAGAAATGAGCAACTAGCAGTACACAACCACCACAAATATTCCAATTAGTGACAGACTGAATTTGGCAGGTGAAATAGATACTATTTCACTCTTTTCAGTGAAGTATACTACCTTGCCCATCCTGAAATATGCCATGATTTATTATCACATGGAGCTTTATGAATACAGCTGCTAAATTTGAAATATATTAGTTCAGTTTCAGTGTTTTCTGGAAGTTGTTTTGTTTTTGTTTTAACAAGCTATAATGCTGACTAAAAATACTCAATAAACTAAGGTGACTGGCATGAGAATAAGCAATCAATCATACTGAGGTCTCTAAGGTGCTACTGAACATTTATTTTTTTAATTTTGACTGCGTCAGACCAATACGGCTACCTACCTGAATGTAAAAAAGGTCAGTGTTCTTAGTAAGTGGAATCTACACACATTAATAACATTATGAAAATGCTTTACAAAAATTGTTTTGAAAAATGCATTGAATTTGCTATAGTTCACAGTTACCATCTAATGTCACAATTGTATATTGCACTTTATAACACATTCAAAACGTTTTATTTGCAGCTGTATAGCTGAGTCCTAGGTGTTGAATTACCAAGCGATCTGACTTGACATATAGTATAGGACAGTGATGGCGAACCTTTTAGAGACTGAGTGCCCAAACTGCAATCCAAAACCCACTTATTTATCGCAAAGTGCCAACAAGGCAATTTAACCACTCTGACTTCTGTTTAGCCCTTAAGAAAGAAGTACCTGGTTACCATATTGCATTGTATCTAAGTCTAGGCAAGCTCTCTCAGTGTTTGCATTGAAAGAGAAGATGCATATAGATCCTTTTGCAGTTCATTAGCCCAACAATTACCCATTCTCAGCACTGTTATTTGCCTTCATGAAGGTAACTGTAGTTAATATGTTTTGACATCACCACCATGAGACTGGGTTTGTACTCATCTTCCCTGTTAGGATAAAATACTTGTTTTTGCAGCAGCCGGAGCAGCTTTTAGAGAAAATAAATTCCAAAAGTGTTTTCCTCACTCCCTCGCCCAGCCCCGACTGGCCCCTCAGCAGGGTGCCTGGCATGGCCCTGGATGTGCCCTCACTCGCTGCACTTGGCTGTGGTTGAGCTCAGTGAAGAAGTACGCAAGCAAGTGGGAGGCGAATATGGCATGGTGAGGCTGGTGGGGCCTGGAGCCCTGGTGCCAGGTGAGGGGCGACGATGACAGGATGGAGGCGGCCCTTCTTGACTACCCAGTGCTGGAACAAAGTGGCTTCTTGAAGCTTGCTAGCAATGCCACCCTCCCCTGCCAGCCCCTGCATGACGTGCCCTGCCCGGTGCCTCCCATTTGCCCCAGTTGGAGGGTGTGTAAAGCCTCAACCTTGCAGCAGCAGCAGGAGGAAGGTGGATGCTCAGCTGCCCAAGTTGAGCTGAGGACTCGACGCATCACCCTCGCCTTCTGCTGGCTCTGTGCTGGGGCGACGGGCGCGCATGCCCACAGAAAAGGCTCTGAGTGCCCCCTCTGGCACACATGCAATAGGTTCGCGACCACTGGTATAGGATTTCATCTGATGTGATAAAGCCTAATGATGAGCAGGAGACAGTACAGAAGCTTTTTATGTTGTGACAAAAAGACGAAGTGGCTGGTAGCAAATAATATTGATAGAGTTGGAGGGTAGACAATATAGCCAGTGCAATTCACAATGAAGGACAATCTTTTTAAAATACTAGAACAGCTGCTGTAATTCTCAGACACAAACGTCATCGGGCGAAAAATCTCACTAATGAATTTACACTGCTAAATATGGTAGAAATATTGCACATGGATTTTGTAGATAAGCCAATAAAAGTACAAATCTCACCTCAAGAATAATTTAGACATGTTCCTTTACAATATGATAAATATTCTAAGCAGAGCAGCCATGTTCTACTAGCTAGCCTTCATTCATGCTTCTTTTTATTATAATATCTGAGGTAGGAGCTTTCTGTCCTGAAAATCCTTGTGTGGGAGACACTACAAATCCCCTTGGGGGCTGTGCTCCAACTTTATGCAAACCCAGGGTTGTGATGTGGCACTACAAATAACCCACTGGGGGCTGAGCAATGATATTATTACATTTTACTATTATATTAACTCTATTCCTTATGACCTTCAAGCTCTGGGTTTTTAAGAAAAAGAATATATGCATTTATTATAAAACAATAAAACATTTGTCATTAGTAAACAATGAATCCAAAATAGCAGGAGCCAAATATTATTTACAATTTTAACAATGTCTGTTTATGAACATTGTCTCACTTCACACATAAAGCTATGGCTTGGTGTGACTGCACAAGTATGTGGGCTATTTCAAGAAAGAAGATTGTGGCCACTTTGCTCCACCCCTAGTCATACTGCTTTTGCACTACCAGGAGCTAAGGCATGGTATGACTTAGCATATAATCCAAACCCAGGTTTGTGGTTTGTCTCCTTCAGACAAATCACAAGGTTTAAACTGAGAACAGACCTTGTTAAAGCTTATGGTTGTCTGGAGTAAGATAAATCACAAGCCTGAGTCTGGATGAAATTCTAAGCCAAATCATGGCTTAGCTCAAAGTGGCACAGAAGCAGCAGCAGAATCAAAGAAGGAGCAAAGAGGCTGCAATATCTTCATTGGTTCGACTTAGCACTACATGAAAATCAGGTTTCTGTCTAAAAGGGTTCTTGGGGGGAGGGCTAAGACTATCTGTAATATAAATCTGGAAAAGAATCCTTTAAAAGTAACAAACAGAATTAGGCATTAAACTCCTACAATAAAGATATTTAGGAGACAGTTTGGATTATTGTTAAAAAAGAGAGTTTAAAATGAGTCTAATCAGTGCTTGTTTTCTAAAAAAATGTTTAGGGGTACTCTCATTCCGCCTGAGACTCAGGAAACACCATGACACCATGAAACACCATGAGGCCGCCATGGGGGGGGGGAGGGGGGTAGCAACGGAACTGACGACTCACCATGCTAAAGAAGAAACTAAGAATTTTAAAATTTTTAGTTTCTTCTCCTTGCATCCCCTCAGAAAAAAAGCACTGAGTCTAATTGGTCTCATATGCTCATGGTTTCTCCTTTGAAAAAGAGCTAAGTAGAGATGGTGCAAATTTAAGCTTCCTCACATTCTTTGAGTCATTTTGTTCTAGATCTCCATCTGATATAAAGAGGGAAGCTTCAACATAGCATCATTATTGACAATGCCATGGAGTTCTCTAGAGTTCTTAAAGATGTATGGGGATCAGATATGGGTACTATTGCAGAAAAAAACACAGGACAATATCTGACATAATCCATCATTGAGAACAACCTTGATGAGAACGTAAGAAGCATCCCTCAAGGTGGTTTTGAGGTGGCACTGGATTTTATCCAGGCTAACCCAAATAAATCAAACCTTATCTTCATTGTGCTGGTTGGATTGTGGTAATGGTGTGCTCATACTTTCACTCATGGAGGGAATATGCGATAGCTAGTGTGAGCATTCTGGGATAAGATATTTGAAACAATGAGAAAAATGATAAACTGACCTGTAGAGCCAGACCCAGCTGTTTCACTGCTTTCCCTCAACAATCATATGGACAGACAATTCTGCATAAGAAACAACTTAGTCCTCTGTTAAGTGCAGCTCAATTCATAATTACGCAACGTTGGAAGTTCAAAGAGGTGATTCCACTTAGCAGTTGCAAGAGTAATGCTTGGGAAGAGGCTATCTTGGACTATCTCACAAGACACAGAAAAGCAGTGAAAAGGGTTATAAAAAGATATAATTTGGTGATCTGTGGCTTTCCCCTTTCATATAGTGTCTTGTAGAATGACCATTTTAACTCCACTTTAGGAAAATTGTTCTTATATACCATAATGCCACAGCAACACTAAAAGGCTCTGATGTAGAGGTTCATGCTGGATAATGTATTTTAAAAAGTTTAAGGATGGCCATTCAAACAAGCTGCAATGATTTATGCCAGCAGAAGTTCTGGATCTCCCCCCCCCTAGTGTTGACCACAGTACAATAATATGAATCCAGCTGGTTTTGATTGGGATATTTTAGAGTCAGAGGAATGGAAACATTACATTTGTGTCAGAAAGACATCCTTTTCTGTAAACAATTATTTCTTTCCAAAGCTTGACAACCATGTGTGTTGCATTTGTTTCAGTCTTCTACTCTTATTGCCGAAGCAAAATGCTTAATGTATCCTTTTCTATTTTCTTGTCACAGATTTCTTCAAGACATCGTTAGAAAAAATACGAGTTAGGTTGATGCTGGCAGCACTGGGAAAAAATATGTTGTTTTGGTCACTGTGTTTTAGAAGGAATCACATTTGAAGGAAGGTCAAAGAATACATATTAAAAAGTTAAAGGAGGGGAAAGAAACAGCAGCAATAAAGAAAATAAAGTAATTTGTTGTGGCATTATTTTTCCTTCAAACTCTAATCACAACAGAAACTTGTCAACAGCTACAGAGGAATCGCTGAAAAAGCTTATTAAACTTCAAAATTGAAACTGAGTTGGCAAAAACCATTCAGAGTTTTGTGCTACAATGCTCACAAACCAATCTGAATCTTCAGTAAGCTTGTGATATACTTGTCCAAGTACTAGGTGAAAGGACATGTTTAATGAAAAAACAATGTGTACCCTTGAACGTAAGTGGGCACAGCAATGAAATAAAAATTCTGTGTTTAACTGGAAAGCCACAATCCACTTAAATAAGCTTCTTTTAGCAAAATACACAGATACTAAATGAAGTGTATGCATGTGTGTGTGTGTGTGTGTGTGTGTGAGAGAGAGAGAGAGAGAGAGAGAGAGAAATTTTCAAGAATGTGACTCTCTGCTGTAAGTCGCTACATTATAAACTCCCTTTGTACCAGGGAGAACATTGGAATGAAACTTTGGATTTTATCCAGCTAGTAAACTTCTACTTTGATCTTTGCTGTAATTAAAGTTGCTGCTAGAGCATGAGGAATTTTTTACTCACATTGCTTCTTTTTAGGGTGTCTATACATGTGAAAGGCTATATAGCCTATCACTTAATGTTATTTTTTTTTGTATTTTAATCATCCACATTTTAAACTCACTAATATATTTTTGAAAGTTCACAAGCTATCAAAATCTCATATAGGTATCTTTTAAAGATAGTAACGGAACAACTCATACTGAAATCACAATTCATTTCTTTTTTATTTCCTATTATAACCACAAATAAGAATAAAAATGCCCCACCAAAAAATTACAGTGGTACCTTGGGTTACATACGCTTCAGGTTATATACACTTCAGGTTACACACTCCGCTAACTCAGAAATAGTGCTTCAGGTTAAGAACTTTGCTTCAGGATAAAAACAGAAATCGGGCTCCGGCGATGCGGCAGCATCAGGAGGCCCCATTAGCTAAAGTGGTACTTCAGGTTAAGAACAGTTTCAGGTTAAGAACGGACCTCTGGAATGAATTAAGTACTTAACCTGAGGTACCACTGTACTTCGCAATCTACCTGATCAAGTCCCACCACTTAATGAACCAAAGCTCTAGCTTATTAACTTAATAATTAAAATTATTAAAATCTTTCTGCACAGGGAAAAAGTATTCTACAGAACATTATTATTGTTATATTGATTAAATTTGTATACTACCCTTCATCCAAAGATCCCAGGGCAATTCATGACAGAAAAATACAAAATACATAATAAAACAAACCAATCTTCCTCCCTCCTAGCTGAATGCCTGCTTGAAAAAGAATGCTTTGCCTGGGGTCTAAATGTATGTAATGAAGGCACTAGGCAAGTCTCCCTGGGGAGAGCAGTCCACAAGTGGCAAGCCACCACAAAAAAGGCTGGTTCCTGTTTTGACACCCTCTGGACCACCTTGAAATGGGCACAGGGAGAAAGGCTTCAGATGGACAGAGAGTCTGGAGAGAGAGATAGCAACCCTCACTTCCTGACTCTCAAGTCTGCCCTGATGCTGCACCCAGTACCCAAATGTGCAGTTGGGTGAGAAAACTCCATCCTGCTCATCCTCCCAGGGCTCAGTGACACATACCAGATAAACCTCCTCATCCAGAATCAGATCATGGATGAAGGTGCTCTTCCTCAAAGTCGACATGGCATTCAGCAACACCAGCTGCAGATCCAAGGACTGCCTGATAGGAGGGTCCCCTTCAGCAACTGGCATGATTATGCATGTTTTGGGCCTCATAGACCAGCAAAAAACTCATTAGACTGGAGACACTGAAACACCACCACAATCATATGGAAAAGTGACCTTCACACTCCACAAGGTCAGTAAGAAGTGTGTGTTCAGCTACAGAATCACAACATACTCAGTTTCAACTTTTCCTCAAGAAACACATTTGCCCTTTGGATACTAGGTGGCAACCACATAGACATATCTTACAAAATCCTTTGACAAACCTATGTGTTTCCTAATCTACAAATTTTAGAACAGTCTAGAATTAAATTAAATTAATTACACACCCATACTCTGTCCTGCATAGTGGTCTTGCCCAAATTCCCTTGCCCAAATTCCCATAATAAACAGGCGGGAAAGGGTTTACTGGAATTCAAGAGCCAATCAAAGTATAAGTAATGCCTATCCTATGCCCATTCTTCCTGTACATGAAAGGCAGGAATGCTTAGGCTTGGTAGTACATTATGCCATTTCTACAAAAAGATTAAAAATACCGTCACATGGTTAAAAGTGCCCTTTAAAGTTAATTCACCCTCAAGTGGGTGGTGATGAAGTATAGGACAGAACTATGTATGCCATGAGCTAGCCTGCTGCCCCAATATTCATACAACATTTCTGCAACAATAGTGGAATATAGCACAGGTTTAGCACTCATTTCCAAATTATTTGCAAACATATTTTTTTTTGGAAGCAAATAACTTACCTTGCATTATATGCTACTATGGTTCTATGAGTAAGTTCAAATAATGAGGAACTTAACAGTTAATAAAAGTAATAAAAACGGAATAAACTGCAATGTGAATGCAGTCTTGATCTTTTTTTAATATATTTATCTCAAGTTCTGGCATACATGCAAGTTTCCAACAACTATTATGTTGTCTGGAAATCTTCCAGCACAAGTGATAGAAACTCTTCAGATGCATTGGGCATTTGAAAATAGACTAAACAAATCATTTAAGTTGTGAACATTTATATTTGTAAGAAAAGAAGTAAACAATTCCTTTTTTATCCTGTTCAAGTTTCGTATTCAAAAAGAGGAAGGTTATAAACATCCCACAACAGATAATGAGCTGCAGAACAATCCACAACAGAAAACTGGACAGGAAACCAGCCATACAAATATGTTGTGCATGTGTGACAATACAGATGTCAAAATTCTAATATACACTTGTTTGTTTTTCCTTTGCATTATCTTTTTTTTTAAAAAAGCTATGATTTCAACTTATGCATGAGTGCACAAAATTTGTAAGAGTTGCAATATAGTATTATATTGATGCTTTGTAAACTAAATGCTCAGGTGATGAACCCCAAACACAGAGGGGTGCAAAGAGAGGTGGTATTTGCACCATGAGGGGATGGTAGCTTCCACTTGCCTGGTTCCACCCTACTACCCTAGGACCCCTATCACATAGCTGCCACAGATTCTTGAAGAGGTTTCTAACCTTTTGGGTCTGTATAAATGAGATGTGGCATTGCTAGGTACTAATGTCATCAGCTTTGAAGCTACTTTGGGATATTGTTAATTGACCAACTGGAAAGTTTATGCTTATGTGATTGTGATATATTTTTAATTTGCTGCTGCTGCTGTTACTATTCTTTCATTTAATATCCCACTCTTTATCAAAAGATCCCAGGGTGGTGTACAACATTAATAACACATTTTATGGAGCACAATAACATCCCCCTTTAACAGGCTATAGATTATTAAATGGCCAAAGGCCTGGGTAAAGAGGAATTGTTAGTGTTATGTTGTGCTAATATTTCTTTAATATTTTTCTAGTTTTTGTACTATAACTACTGAATTTTTACTGTTTGTTTTCTATAAAATGCCTTGAGTACAAACTATCTGTAGATAATAAATTGTCTATCCTCTATTACTATAGACATCATCCAATTCAGAAATGCATCCATTTCAGTGCTCACATACAAGTTTCTCATTCATAAGGGATTCATATCAACTGAAAAAAAGCATGTAAATATACTTGACTTCCTGTGTATGTGCTACTTCTGTAAGGAAGAGCAGAAAGTAGTAGCTGAGTTATGTTCCTTACGGAATAAAGTAAGTGCTGGAACTAGACACCTGATAGAGAATATGGGAAAATGAAGGCAAAAGATGGTTCAGAAATGCAAACTAGAGGAACCACCGGTCAGAGCCAAACAAACAAACAAACAAATCCATCCTTCAGATGGACAAGGGAATGGGAGAGAGGCTTCAAGAATCAGAGAGAGCAATCAGATAGGTTGTAACAAACAAAAGCGTAGCAGAAATACATGTTGGAAATATAGACTGAGAACAAAGAAACAAAGTAACTCTGTTGCTCAGATAAGAGATGAAAACACTGTGTATTCAAATCACTAATAGCCACTGGGTAGCCAGAGACTTGGGAAGAGCTCAAGAGAAATAATTAAAAGGGAGCAGAGAATAATGCATGTCTCATGAATCAAAATATATTGTGCACTAGCAAATGTAATTTCAGAACTGCTTGTGCAAGTCAGGCAAGATTTGAACTAGGATTTAACTGCTCCTGGTGGTGGATTGTGATACTTGACTCTAGTCTAGACGCAGAAACCTTCTGTGCAGAAGCAGCCACAACATTTTAATCACTAAAGATATTTAAATGTCCCTTAGCCTAGCTCAAGTTAATTTGGGCTGATTGGACTTACTCAAAATAAACTTGTTTAAACTCATGGCTGTTTTAAACCATGACCTCAGACTGTTTGTTTGTTTAAACCAGATTTCAGATTTTATAACACATAGAAGCATTTTCTGTAATGTAAAATAATATTTAAAGTGACACAGAATGGAACATTAATAAGGAAAATATCCAGAAGAAATACTAATTAGTTACAATCTAATTTTCATTGCAAATGATGCTAGAACGTTGAAGTAGATTAGCTTCATTTAAATCAATATTGGATTCTGCTAAGAATGCTCAAGATACAATTCAATTTCTAAGGGTTGTCCTTCCTTTACATTACATTACTTCTTTTATACAATGGATAACCACATAATCATATTTCAGAGAAGCTCTTTGCATTCTATACTATATAAATGATCAGCATTATTATTACTTCAAGTTTAATTTATAACTAAAATTCACCTGACAATATAGTACCACTTAAGAATGTAATTAAATGTTCAGCTATGCCAATTTAAAGCACAATTTCTTTTCCAAATAACTTAGTATAAGTACAGCATAAGAAGTATAATACAGAAACTAACAGTATAGCTAGTTTTTCTAATGGTGATATTTATAATGAAAAGAGAGTAAAAAATAATAGCATACAAGAATGTTATTTTGACATACAAATTTATACTATATGATAAGCAGCGCAAATATATATTCTGCATGAATGCTTAGTGTAACCTTGCAAATATTTAAAAAAGCCTTAATTTAATACTCATTGACCAGTGTCTTTGTTCTGTGATCAATATTAATTTCTAATGCTAGTAAATCTTTATTCTTCACCAAGGACAGTAAAATCAATGATTGCTTATTACAGAAAAACAAAACAAAAATGCTTTCTTGTATTTTGTGAAATAGTTTTCACCCAGAATTCAGTTTCTAAAAATGCATCACTAGGAGGCCTAGCAACACTAAACAACTATTTTGAGAAATTAGGCCTCCAACTGGAACTCTAGGGCGGGGGAGGGGGGGACAACTTTAAGTGGTGTTTTGTTCTGCTTTTTTTAAAAAAAGCTCCTTATGTGTTTACAACCTATGACATTACATTGTTCTATAAGCATCAAGTCTCTGTTTCTCTTACATATCAGAGCCCCTTCTCATATTACATTTGTGTTCTAGACACTGCTGCAAATACAGTTCCTCGCTATCTGTCTCAGGTAATATGACAATTTTTGGCTACTGCAGAGCTGCAGTTCCTTCCCATGCTGACCTTAATTCAGTTTGCGGGAATCATTACCCTTGGCAAAGGGAGGACCTGCAGCATGGTGTCTTCCACGTAGACCAAGGCTTCTCCACACATTACCTTTAGAAAGTGAAAGGAAGCCACTCTGAAGTAGATTCCAAGTCACAGGTTTAAGGGGCTAAAGTTCTCATGTTATCAGGAACACAACATAAGCAAGCACTGTGATTGATGAACAGATGAACTGAATATTATGTAATGTCATGCAGCAGGAAATGACCCATCACAGCTGAAACCTGGATCACCACCAGGAATTTGAAAAAAAAAAAAATATCATGGAGGATGTATGAAATATAGTTACACACCACCCCAATCTCTGGGCAGTGTGAGATTCCAGGGATTCCAGGCACTTACCTAGGGTTTGTGTTTCCTTTGGGAATGAGGCACAGCAGAAACTGTAGTGTCTTTATGATATATGGTTTATTTTCACATATATCCCCCAAAGGGTATTGTCCTTCCCAGAGCTTCAGTCTTGGATTCGAACAAAAATCAAACATTGTTTGCAGCTGACTCTCCAGCTTACTGCTTTACTTCTAGGTCACATCACATCACTGCACTCCCAATTCTGAGCCTGGTAACTCTGTTGAGGGCAGGGGTGCCACCCATTTGTTGTCTTGCATTGAGTCCCTTAATCCCCCACCCGTCACCAGGAAACTAGTTTGAATATTCCCTTGAATTATAAGTCTTGATAATTTTTTACACTTGCTGGATCCAGGGATTAGAGTAGTCTGGCACACTCCCCCCCCCCCCCGTCCCAAAACTCAAAACATACAATTCTCACTACACTAGATTTTTGGTCGTAATAGGATTATATTCCTTCTTAATTACTAGCCTACACAATCTTAGGAGCTGCTGTGTACTGAATCAATCAGTACAACATGAGTGGCTGTAGTCTAAACTACTGAGCCTCTTGAGCTTGCCGATCAGAAGGTTGGCAGTTTGGATCCGCTTGATGGTGGTGAGCATCTGTTGCTCTGTCCCAGCTTCTGCCAACCTACCAGTTCAAAAGCATGCCAGTGCAAGTAGATAAATAGGTACCGCTGTGGCAGGAAGGTAAATGGTGTTTCTGTGTGCTCTGGCACTTGTCACAGTGTTCTGTTGAGCCAGAAGTGGTTTAGTCATCCTGGTCACATGATCCATAAAGCTGTTTGTGGACAAACACTGGTTCTCTCGGCCTGAAGCAAGATGAGCACCGCAACCCCATAGTCACCTTTGATCGGACTTAACCATCCAGGGGTCCTTTACATTTACCTTTTTACTGAATCAATCTATTAGTCAATCTAGGCCAGCATTATATACTCTTACTGCAGTACTCCTTTAAGATTATAGGCAGAGATTTCTTCAACCTCACTATCCAAGATTTTTGAAATTAAATATACAGGGATTAAACTAAGGGACTTCTTTATCAAAACAGGTGTGGCAGCATTGAGCTGTGGATTGTACCAACAATCACTTCTCAATCTACATGGGATTTTGTTTTTAAAATTAAGTTGTGGTGTGGTAATATTGTGCTTATTGGAAATGCTCCGAAACCTTCAGGTATAGGATACAATTTCAGCTCACAGTTGGTTCACATTGCACCCTAACTTGGTTAATTTAACATCCAGTAGAGCACAACTGAGCTTCATGCTTGCCTAGCACCAGAGTAGAATGCTGGTGTGAAACGACGTTTGTGGAAACAAACATGTGTGTGTATGTGTGTCCAATCTTCATATCTGCTGGAAAATGTATAGATACCTGTATATGTGATGGACCCATTGCATGCAAAACATAAATATCAACTGAAATTGGTTTTTGTAAACAGAGATATCTGAATGTATCACACTATCCAAACTATAATGAGAAAAATTCTCTTGCACATATATCCTTTCTGTGTTAAAGCCATCTCTATTCCGTATTTTATAAAATGGTGTATCTGATAATTCAGTATTTTTGCTTTTTATTTCAATTTCTCAGAGGCATTTAATTCAATCCAAATTAAATATAAATACATGTGATCTAACCTTATTGTACAGTCAGCAAATATCAGAGTTAGGCATCTACATATCAAAGGCACATCCAGCTTAACTTCAAGTTCATTTTGTGATGTGGAATAGTACTTTTTTTTAAACAGATGATTTCAAAAGGCTGACGCACATTGTGAGAATCTTCTAGACTCTAATCACCTTGTTTCTGTGTAATCTTAATTTTTTTCATGATTTATGGAAATTGTCAACTGATTTAAGTGAAATCTAATTTATACCTACTCTAATTATGTAAGCATGGAGCCTCAAGGGATCAGGTTGGAATTTAGCTATACATCCTCTATCATCATAAATATCTTATTACTTCAAGTGCAGTTAGAAATGCTGTTCTCAGCATAATAATCTTCAGAATTCCACAGCAAAAACATTATTCTCTGATGTTTGAAATTGTACTTTTGCTTGTACAGCATTTTTCAATTGCCAAAGTATCGATCTAAGTTCATATTGATTTGTTTTAAGAAAAACATATTATGTCGCAACTTCATAATACAGAAGAACATGAAGGAGCCCTACTGGATCAAGCTAATAGCTTATTTAGTCCAGGATGCTGCTTCATACAGTGACCAATCAGTTGCTAATGGGAAGTCCACAAACAGGACATTATGCAATAGTTTTCTCCAGCTGCTGTATTAGTATTATTTATTAAATTTCAATACCGCCCTTCATCCAAATTCCGCAATGATGAACAAAAACAATACCCCGTTCCCACAGTCACAGGTTGTTTAATTAGACAAAGGTCTGGGAGAAGAGAAATGCTTTTGCCTGGCACTTAAAGATACTGTATGCAATGAAGACACCAGGTGAACCTACCGGAATAGAGTATTGCACAAATGGGGAGCCACCACAGAAAAGGCCAGTTCTTGCGTTGCCACCCTCTGCCCCTCTTGTGGAGGAGGCACACAACGAAGGCCCTCAGAAGAAGACTGCAAGGTATGCTGCCTTTGATCCTGCATGCAGTTTATACCATGATAAATAGTAGCCTTAGGACTCTAGGTCTGTGGAAAAGAAACCTGCTTTACATGCAAAGGTAAACCCTACCTGAAACCCTGGAGTTCCTGCCAATCAGTGTAAGCAATATTGGGACAAGTGGACCATTGGTCTGTCTCTGTATAAGGCAGCTTCCTATGGTCCTCCATTAATGACTTTTCTAATCACTTTTAAAGCCTTCTAAACGGATGACCTTCACCTGATGCTGTGGTAGTGAATTGCACAGTTTAATGTTGTGGTGTTTGAAGAAGTACGTACTTTCCTTTGTCTTTTCTGAATTCTGAATTCAGATTCACTAGAGGACCCTAAACCTCCAGTGGGTATCTCTGAATTCACTTTTTTTCATATCATGCACCTGTCATATCCCCTCCCCATGTTCGCGTTTTTCCAAAATAAAAAACAAACAAGCAACACACAAATATACCCCTAGCAATGGTTCCTTCTGATGTGCACATTAATGTGACTTGGAATATCAGCCTCAATCATTTCAGAATATATCAGTGGAGCTGTTGCCTAGAAACACCAGTGACCAATAAGGGAAGCCTTGCTTTCATTATAGGCTGCTCAGAAACCCCTTGCCTAAGATAACAACACCAAGATAGATCACACTTAAGGACAGGAAATGCTACCTAAATAATCCTGCCACCATAAGGACATTTCTGTTCCTAATACCAGCCTTGGATATTTATATTATTTATTGTAAAAAAAAATGTGAGCTGTGAAGTGGGATATAAGTATTTGAAATGAAGAAATTTGCACTTACCTACATGCAAAAGACAATGTTGTGAATAATATTATGAGGCAGCTTTTGATGTGCCATATCCCAAGCACTTGTAAGCAAGTCTTAGAATTAGAATTGCAGAACATCACTCCATACCAATGGACTGAGGCTACACCGCAAATATGTACATTTGTACCTTTTTAATGGTCACTTTATCTGCTATTGGAGATACTTTAAGTGCCATAAAGGCATGCTGCATTTTGGTAATATTTGTGCTGCTGTAAGATTAAATGAAGTGTTGAGTATGTGCCAAATATGTGCTGAGTCTGCAACTAAAACTGCTGTAAGGTTTTCCATTCATGAATCATCTTTCTTTATTTGTGCTGATGCTGTTCCTTTTAGATTATGCACCTCTTCCTTTTCTGTATATTGATTTTTATTCCTAGTGAACTATGAAATTATATTCCTCTTTTTTTATTTGCCTTTTTAATGCACTTATTTTGTATGAATTTATTCCTTGTGGCACCGGGAGACATGATTAATACAGTAAATTAAAATTTGTACATACTGGCTGAGCTAGGCATTGGGTTCATGCATGTTTCATGGCACAGAATTTCTGTACAAATGACATGGGAATAGCAATAAACTATTTTGTCCATCTTTGCAGTATACTGTTTATAACCATAATCTTAAAAATTAAAAGGCCAAAATGAGACTGAATGAAATTGTCGTAAACGTGAAGCAAATTGATTAGATTTCAAATACAAATTGTTTCACACTGGTTACATACCACTCTGTATACTTGGTTCTGACTCGAGCATCGCCAGAATTTATGTGGGGGCGGGGGCAGGTCACCCACCTGCCACCATCCTCTGTCTGGCTCTGTCTAGCATTTCAGAATAAAATGTCTCAACAACAGTTGCTTTAAATTACTTTCTTTTGGCCCCAAGTGTTCAGTTGGGTTGCCAGTTGCGTCACTAGAATGAGCCACAACATCATCCAAGTGACCTCAGTGAGCGTTTTCATTTCAAATATTCTTATTATTTCTACTTTTAGTTAAGTATTTATTTATTTATTTGATTTAAGGGTGGCAGATGTTGCCCCCTCGCCCCCCTGGCTACACCCATGGTTCTGACATTCAAAAAAGTTAGTTGTATTTTATATGGATTTATTTCAAGCTAGCAGACTTGGTCCCTTCATTGTAGCCTCAAAGGATTATGAGATAGCAGAGGCCAAAAGAAGGTCACAGGCTAAGTGTCACACAGTGAACTTCATATCTGAGATGGGACATGAATCTGGACTTTGGAAGGTCTCTGGAAGGCCCTGTGAGGTGAGGCTCCTGCAAAAACTTGCAGGGCAAGAGATCTTGTGAAATCTCTTGGAGAGCTCACGAGATCTCAAGAGTGCTTCACAGGGCCTTCCAGAGGCCTTGTGTGACTTTCCCAGAGTCCAGTAAGCAAGACTTGTTCAGTTATTGTTTCCAGTTGCTCAGGTGCTTCTACACTGACACCTCCCTTTAGTCATGACAACATTTCACTGGTTGTTGGCAACAAACACCTATGCTTCCTTCTACTCAGAACAGAGAATGAGCGCATTGGTGGCCTTTCTTCCCAGTGATTGTATGTGGGGAGGGATTTATTTACTTTTATTGAATGCTGTTTTTCCTTGCAAATTGCTTTTATGTAAACTGTTCAAAAAATTTTTTATTAAGCAGTATAGAAAAATAAATATAAATAAATAATTATATGGTGAGAAACAGACCTCAGCTCTCTGGTGTGCCTCTTCCAGCTACCAACTGCCCTGAGATCTCTTTTTGGTTCTAATTATGACAGCCTCTAAAATATATTTGAGGGCGCCTTATCCAGGATATTACTATACTATTAGGGGGCTCAGGAACAGATGTTCACACCAGTATGATCCCTTCTGTTATGTCCATAGTGCTCAGTCCTGAAGTATAACTGAATCACCCTTCTTTGCTCAGCCTACTTCTAGCCCCATCAGTCCGTCTTCCTCCTTTTTAGAAAGAACATCCCTGGTATTAACTATAAAAACATCATAACCTTATTCATCATCAACTGGTTTGCTGCCTGTTTCCTAGGGTTCAGACTGCAAACATTAAAAAACCCACCAATCTTCTGGTGCAACTCCAGGAACTTACAGCAGGGATTAACTTGGCCTTGGGTGTCATATAGCAAGATGAGGAAATTCATTTTCAATGCTCAATGGAGTGCAGATGTAGCGAAAGGGGAAAAGTATAAAGTTGCCCTTTGACTGTATAGTTTTATGGGTATCCAAATACAGGGAAAAACATGTGTTTGGAACAGAATCCTGCACCACATCAATTCCCTGGAACACTATAGGGGGATAAAAGGGAAATCAAACAGAAGGGAGAGCGGAAGAGATTCCGCCCCTCCCCCCGGCTTTGTTACCCTGGTCACAAAATGATATATTTATACAAGAATAAAAAAACTGGAATGTGAAGATATGCAGGCCCCTTGCTGAAGAAAGGCCTGTTTATCTCAAGAATATGGCAAATGCTGTTCAGAAGCAGTTTAACTCTTTTGCAAAGATTGCTTGTAATGGCACTGAGGACAGTGGAACCTTGGAGTCTCTCTTGTATAAGTAACGTAACTAGCCAGACATGTAAGAATAGTCATAAGGAGCTTTACCTTGCATTTTCTGAAAATAAAAAGCAGGATTGGATTGGTTACTATGTGCAGATGCCTACTTGCCTGTTCAGACCTTGTGCCTAATTTGTGCTCGAGCTGTTTGATTTACACCAGTACACACTTGGACCAAGTCTAGGATTGTACTAGCTCAAAGTAGGTTTCGTTTTTACAAAATTACAGAAGGTAAATTCACAAAGAGTACACAGCAAGCTTAGCTCATATATTACGGCACTGAGTCACAGCCTAAGACCAATCACAGTTAAAAGGTTGGCCTGAAGTAGTATTAACTGGGGATTCTTGCTTGGGTAGATGGAACATGTTTGTTTTCAATTTTCACTAAATTGTAAGTTGTCAGAACTAGCTTATAAGTCCTAGATAGTGTCTATAAGAATATTACAAAATAGGTTTTTACATTGCTTCTATTTTCACACATATTTTCTTTATCCCACACATTATTAGTTGTAATTTTGTTATTATTAGTTGTAAAGATCATTGGCTGAAATTGATGGTGAATTTCAATACTCATTGCTTGACAAAGAAAATACCACCACATAGTGACTTCTCACACTTATTCGCCCAAAATTAACTTGTCTTTTTCTGAAGGTGTTGCCATGTGATCAGATTTTAAAGTACAATTTGAAGTAGTTTGGAACATGGTTGTACCATTCACAACCATTATCATGCAGAAATTAGCCTATCTAATGTAGTATATTAGAACTTTAGTCTTATTGAGAGTAGAGTAGAACATATAATAGGTTTAAAAAAAAAAATCATTCACAATAGTGTGAATTGAAAGTTCCCACAAAACTTAATTACTCTCCAAAAATTTGTTCTACAGCCTGTGTGTGTGTGCGTGTGTGTGTAGTGTATAAGGTAGTGTTATTATGGGTAAGGTGTCCTTTGGTAACCCACTGTAAAAACAAGTCATTTTTCTTTCATAAAGTCTCTAAATATTAGGTCAGAAGGGCTCATCAGATCATCTAGCTTGAACCTTGTACATGGCATGCCACCAAATTCCAATTTAGATTAAGATCTATGATTGTGAAAGATGAGATGCAAGTGGTTGCATCTCAGTACCTGGTGCTACTGCCTTGAATCCCAACTTTGCTTGAGTGAACAGAAAATAATTCATATTTACGGAACATGGTTTTTCTTCTAAGCTGTGTAGCTCAGTAGTAGAGAAGGTCCTAAGTTCTATTCCTGGCATCTCCAGGTAGGCCTTGGAATGTTCCTTACCTGAAACCCTGGAGAGCTTCTGCAAGTCAATGTAGACAATACTGAGCTAGATGGACCTATGGTCTGAGTACAATACAGCTTCCTATGTACCCCCCTCCCATGTCCTCACCTAGAGGTTGGAGGAAGTTGGAAATGTTGTGGGATATGTTGCCAGGGGTTGAAGATGCAGGGGAGTTGATATAAACATAAACACACACACACACACACACACACACACACGGCATTGAAGTCAGTATGAAGAGTAAATATTGCCTGGCTGTGCCCTATTGATTTCAATGAAAAAAGTCTGGATTCAGTTTAGGAATCATCTACACTGGATTCTAATGTGGATTTGAAGCAGCTTGTGTCTCCATTTTGTTATTTTTTGAGGCATGCTCTCTGTGGCACAATGGGTCAGTGCATCTGGCTGTTAAGAAGAAGGTTGGTGGTTTGAGGCCACTCAGGAATGGTTGTGAGCTGCATGGGGTTGAACTAAATGGCCCTTGGGGTCCCTTCCAACTCTACAGTTCTTGGATGCTATTTCTTGCCACACTCCCTACTCCCATATTGTTTCTATATAAGCCCAAGAAAAGGATGCAGCCTGTTCTTTTCCATGTTGTTAAAGGCAGATTTGCAGTATTTTTCTCTTTATTTCTTTGTTTTGTGCAGAACTCTTGCACAAAAGAGTTGTAATTTAAATAAAAATAAGATTTTCCCCTTAAAGTCACAAGTGGCAAGAAAAAGGATGAAAAGAAAGCCTTTTGTGGGTGCAACCATATCCTTGCCTGGCCTTGAGCAACACACACACACACACACACACACCTATTTTCACTGTTCTTTTGTGGAAATCTAGCATACTGGAAAATTTGCATTTCAAAAGAATAAAATGAAATAAAGTTATACGCGCACAGGTAAGGAAATACCTGCATAAATGCCCACAGTGGAGCTCAGGCTTTCTGGCTTGGGGTGATACACGCATATTTGAACATTATTTTTATTGCACTTTTGCACAAATCTGGTACATTGGAAAACTTGAATTTAATAAATAATAATAAATGTCAGGGGTTCAGGAGCAGAGGCACAGGGGAAAGAGGAAGCGGAGAGCGAAGGAGAACAATCCGAGGGCAGCGTAGGTGAAGATGACAGTGGGGGAAGAGAGTCCATGAGTTTGTCCAGTGATTCGGAAGATTCCCAGAAGGGAGCACCGATAGCCAGAGCAAGGGGGGTCCCGGGAGGGACACACCAGAAGCAAGGGACCAGCGGTGACTCCCAAAGCAGCAGCTGGAGATCGGGACCAGTTTCCCCAGCAGAGCGTAGCGGGGGGGGGGGGGAAGAGTCCCATGTGTCAGGACCGGCTTCCCCTCCAGGGGAAAGAGAGGATGAGTCAGGGCTGACCACGCCCCTATCGCTGAGTGAGGGAACAGAGGGGAAGTCAGATCCAGCGAGCCCCCCCCGAAGGGGGAAGCAGTGACAGAAGCAGCGTAACGGTCAGGAGGAAAGTTGCCGGCTGGGCGCGCGCGCCAAGTTCAAATGCACAGGCGCGCGGGATAGCTGGGAGCGAGGATTGGGAGCCAGGTCCTAAAGCACGCCGGAGGCAGGGGGAAGAATCCGGGGATTCAGCATCAGAAGAGTCCAGAAAGGGCAACACCCCGGCGGGCAGACGGACCCAGAGGAGAAAGGAGCAAAGGAAGAGGTGGAGCAAGGCTAGGGTCTTGAACTGGTGTCTGGGGGGAGGAGATGCAGACGGAGCTTCAGCGGTCTAGGGTTGAGTCGTAGAGCTGCGCGCCGCGGCTTTGGAATGGAAACTGAACCTTAATAAATACTTTTGTATATAACAAGAACTGGCGTTGGTCCTCTGTGAGCTGGGACCTTGGGCAGCTCTGACAATAATAATAATAATAATAATAATAATAATAATAATAATAATAATAATAATAGCAGCAGCAAACCAACAACGTTGTCAGTAAAGCACAAATGTTTACAGCTTTCTAGACATAAGGCTTTTTACTCCAGGCTGAAAATAGTGCTCTTCTTTCAGTACTGCTCATGGAAAAGTACAATTTGATATTTTCGGTACAATCCAAAAATTGGCAGGATGACAAGCTACTGTAATTCATTATTGGGAGAGGCCATAACAATAAGTAGATAGTTTTGTGTTTGCTATACTCGGAAGCACTATGAAATTCCAAGTCCACGTGCTCAGAGGAGTTCTGAGAGATTTGGCAAGGGCATAAATGCAGGCTAGTTTCCAGAATAAAGTGCTGCTACAGTGAGCAAGTGAAACAATGAATTTTAGGTTACAGCTGTTGTGTCACAAGGGAATCAAGAAGCTTTCATTGGTTTAAACTATGATTAGCAGAGTGGCACAGAGGCCAGGCAGAACTTCCTCCTTTGTGTTGTGTTATTTGACCTGTTATTCGTTCTAAGATTCCTTTAAGAGTATTTCCCCCCCAATTAAAATTTAGCAAGTTTTTGAATTCTTGGTAAAAAATTGAGATGTAGAGCATTTCAGCAGGGCAATGGGGATTGTGAATAAATGTAATCCTCTAATCCTTTATTTTTAATTTATTTTTTGCCAATAAGGGGTCTTAAAACTTGCAGCTGGGAATTTGAAGTCCTTCCTGAAAGCCATTTGGGGCTATCTAGCCCCTTTGGCTGTTACGCAACCACAGAGAAAGTTAAAGAATGCCATCTACTCTTAGATTGGTGGGTTTGATGGGCCTTCCCCTGCGCACACACCTGCACACACACATCAATACTTGAGATTGACTCCCAACTCCAAATGGAAGAAGGGGTGGATTTTTTCCCCAAGAACGATCCTGAAAGGAAAGTGAAAATACCATTCATCAATTAAGTATTTTGCGCCTGTTTAAACCATGCAGGATAAAATATTCACATTATAATAATATATTTTAAAGTGCACAAATTAGAACAGACTTGGGGGCCTTTGACTTGTAGAACACTAATCATCAAGTGCACATGACTTAAGGACCGGAATTTCTACCTGCTCCCGCCAGACATGAATATTTGCTTCTTCCTGTACAGCATCCTTCCTAGCCTTCACAATGCCAGTTCACAAACTAATGGGACATGTTAGGCAGGTTGGCAAATTTTCTGTTGGCAGAATATTGCTATTTGAGTGCTGAGAAAATGCAGTAGCTAGGCAACAAAAGCAAGCAATACATCTGGGTCATATGCAATAAGTGAGGACCACTGTAAATCATTAAACGTATATTATCTGGAAAAGGTCTTAGAAAGACACTATTTGATCTTGTGTTTAACCTACAGTGAGCTCTAGTTCCGTGTACCCAAAGAGTTATTTTTAAAGTCCTCACAAGTAAAGCAGCAAGAAAACATTTCCCCCCTGCAATCAAACTGACTTGTGACTACATAGCTGGATTTTATTCTGATTTCACTCGATGTAATTGTAAAAATAGGTTTATACCGGCAAAAATATTAATCTTATGAAGTTATGATTCAAGTAGAAACTAATTAGAATTAAATCAAGTTATAGTACTACAGAAACAAAATGAGAGACTAAGCGCTAGAAATAGAAGATAGCCGTTGGTTTAATTTTTAAAACACATGGGTTTAGAAGCAGTATTTAAAAGTCATACAGATGTAAATGAAGTTAATTTTGACCTATGGTTTCCTTTTACTGAGCCTGTAACCTTGATTTACAATTAAAAAGGTGGTGTCACTGGTCAGTATATGCACTATTCACTTTCTGAGGAAACGAAGTAAATCTAATACTGATGGATGAGTCTCAGCAAGCTATCAACACCACTGTGTATGAACATGGTTTTAGTATGATGTACTAACTGTAATCTATTTAAAATAAGTTCCAGTGGTAGGCACTTTGATTCCGTGATGCTTATAAAGGCTAGTTTCCTCCACAGCGCTTGTCTTCCAGTTGAGTTAATACAAAGCAATTTATTTATTTTTTTCTTTCAACACACTGATGTGTGCCATCATGTGGTAATTACTGGCAGACTATTGCTACAATTTTTAAAAGGGCAAAGTTGAATTAATCATTGTTTAATTATTCATTTTCTTTTTTCTTTTTAATGTATTAATTTTATAATATAGTTTCATTTCATGTCCCATAATAATATTTTAGTCTCTTTGCTGATGTGAGTAGAGGAATGTGTATAAAATGATGAGAGTAGGATTGAGTCAGGTTGTGATTGAATGTTGACTTAATCATCTGCACAAACTATGAGTGCATGCATTTCTCCTCCAGAATGGAGCGCTTGTCAGTTTCCTGCTCTCAGTTTTCCACAGGAGATCAAGTCATCTGCCCATGAGACCCCATGTGAACTGTACTTGTGTTTTCCTCAGTGTTGTGGCTGTGTGCAGGCTGGGACAGTACTCTGTCCTTCCACGGTTAGTCTACACGCCTGCTGCTGTGGGGCTTGGCAAATGTAGCTGCTGAATTGTCTCTAGAGCATATACTTCTTGTGTCTTCCAGAGAACCTGAATTCAGTGCCTATGCAGCACTGCTTTGGCCCATGGATAAGGGGAGGCAAGTCATCAATGGAAAGCATGGGGGTGGGGAGGCATAACACCTCCGTAGGAAGAAACTCAGGTGACAGAAGGCTGCCACAATTAAGAGGTGTGGCTACCATCCAATTCACACAAGCTACTTGTGGTGAATTTCTACTACAGTGGTACCTCTGGATGCAAATGGGATCCGTTCCGGAGCCCCATTCGCATCATCAGCAGAACGCAACCTGCGTCTGCGCGTCGCAATTTGCCACATCTGCGCATGCACATGTTGCCATTCTGAGCATCTGTGCATGTGCAAGCAGTGAAACCTGGAAGTAACCTGTTCCGTTACTTCCAGGTTGCCGCGGGATGCAACCTGAAAACGTTAAACCTGAAGCGACTTTAACCTGAGGTATGACTGTATTCTCTCTCTCCTGCTTAATTTAAAGCTGTTAAATTAGGCTAACACACTTATATTGTCTTACATAACATTGTATGGATTGATTTTCTATATATTGACATTGTTATTCTTTTTAATTGTTCTCAATATGTTGTTTAAATTGTTACTTAGCATTTGTTGATCGTTTGGTAAGTTGTGAACAACTTTGGGCACAATCTTGTGGCAAAGGTAGCATACAAATAAATGGATGATGATGTTACTTCAAGAAATTGCCTTCCTAGGCTAGTTGGTGGGAGCTTCCCTCCTTCCACTCAAGGATAAAACTTTTGTGTGCTTAGGCAACCAAACCCCATACGTCACATTCCTGAGGTGGTAGCTGTAGTCCCCCCCACGCCCAGTTCCACTTGGTGCACAAGTTTTGCATACTGTTTATTGAAAGAGAACTTGCCTTCATGATACATGCCTTGACACTAGGTTAGATACTCCAGATGGGACTGCATTTGAAAATAGCTTAAGAAATTATCCAGAATGTGACAACCAGAGGCTGGGTTACGACACCACATTCTCATGTATTCTTGAAGTTGACTAATTTGTAACCATTTACTGATGGGATTAGAGTAGTAATACAGTAAAACTGGGACACTTGCCCATTTGCTATGGGTAAGACATTGTTGTAGTCTGCATAGGCCACCCTGTGTATAATCACAGCAGAATTATGAATCTATATAGCATTATCACAAACAGCTGGTGACTTTGGCAATATTTCTAACAGCACAACCAATTCATTCTCATGCTATACTTATTTCCTAGGTAACCAACATACAGCTACACAGACACACAGAACTGTGAAAAAGGCATTTACATTGTGTCACACACACATGCTAGTTATTCAGCTATTTTCAACACATCAGTATTTATTAAAGTTACAAAGATAGCAGCATGGGAATAAGAGACAGGTGTTACAAGAAGATGATATATGAAATGCTGAAAATGGTGCCAATAATACAAGCTCTGTCTGCCTCTAGAGCATGTCTCATAAAAATATCTCTGCATCTCCCATATTGCACAAGATAAGGTCACTTAAGCCCCATTAAGTTTAATAGGAAAATACAAAGCATGAACAAGCTTCCTAAATTGATGTATAAAACACTTCCAATATACATTCAGGGCATAACACCTATAAGGAAGGAAGCAATTAATGAAAGTTTACCTGAAGGTAGCATTTATATTTCCTACATATCTATTTAATATTTTTCATCCAAATCTTTTCATCCTTTCACTGCACATCATAGAGTTCTAAAATGGAAACTTCATAATGAAAGTACCATTCTCATACACTGTACCTACTTAATGTACCCATTAAGAAGTACTAAATAACATGAGGGTACCAATTATTTTAATAGTGGTCATTTCTAATAAACTTGCATGCTCAATGTAGCATTCACAGAATTGAAACTTAAGAATATATGTAAAGTTGTCCTGTTCAAAACCAGTTAATGGCAATATTATTTATGTTCATGTATTTTATCTCCTCAATTACAGTATTTTTTAATGTAAGTAGAGTCAAATGAAATCGTATGTAAATGAGTTAAAATGAAAAGGGGGTTGTGTTTAAATTTCTATACAAGGAATATTGTAGCTGGTCAAGGAATAAGGGGTGACTGAAGAGCTACATCAGGAACAAGTGGTGTGTGAGCAAGTGGGTTCTGCTGCCCCTGTGGATTCTGCTGCATGAGGTGGTTGTCTCACCTTGCCTCATGGGTGGGTTGACCCTAATCTTCTTGCATGCAGAAAGAACCGGAAAGGAGAAGTTGGGAGCGAAATGAAAGAGATAGGAGCAGGATGTGCCAAATGAATGATGGAGGCTCATAGGAGAGAGAGAATCCAGATCTCTTCTCTACAGCCACTAGGAAGGAAGGAAGGAAGGAAGGAAGGAAGGAAGGAAGGGAGTACCTAACCTGTCTGAGAGAGGGGAAAGAAGTGTAAGGTTTGCTTCTCCCCAAGATGGTGCACTTTTCATGGAATGGAGTTGACTTATAAATTCCCTTACTAGTATTGCTGTTATTCTCCTTTCTGCCCTTCTTTCTTTTTCCACATAATTTCCAGCAGTGACACTGCTCCGCAATACTGCAGAAAAGAACATTGCTATACATGGTAGGTTGATGGTCCCACAGAGGGTATGGGAGGGATGGATCTGGCACACTGGCCAGATCTAGTTGCTCACCACCCCATGTGACGTTTTTTGCCTACTGGATAGGCAGATCCTGTCAACTTCAAATATTGGGAAGCAGATTGTCTCTGAAACAGTTTCAATTGGGAATGTATGTTAAATGAAAATTATGCTGCTAGGCAATGCTTGCAGGGTCATCTACTTGATCAAAGCTAAAATGTTTTCTCATGTAAAAAGCAACCACTACTTTGTAAATAAAAATAACTTGCAAGTAGGATTTTGGGGGCATGGAAAGAATTAAAAATGAGATTTCCCTGTTGATACAATCCTTCCTGCTATATAAAAACTCATTCCCACTTCATTCTATGCACAAGCCTAAGACGATTTTTGCTGTGTTGGTACAATAGCTGTGAAACTATAATCTTCAAAATGTGGCATGTAATATTATTTTGATATAGCTGGTGAAAGTACTGAAATGGTCCATTATCATTTTAAGAAGCTGAGATCACAGTAATATTTTATATCAGTTTTATTAAAACTGGGTGGTCTCAGAGCGCTTTTTTAAAAAAACAACAACCCCACCATATATATATATACAGTGATCCATTAAACTGCAGCTCTTCCTGTGTGGAACACTGTTACAATAAACTTGCAGTTTATGGCCCTGTTTTACCACCACTCTACGTACACATCAGTTTCTGTTTTAAAATCCATCAGACTTGTCAAGGATCAGAGCTTTGGCCTGTGCCTTACTGCAGAATCACATTAATGCATTATTCCCTTGTTGAGAAAGCCTAGAATGGTCACTGATTCTTATCCATTGCTCTGAATGTGTACTGGGCCATCCCAAGCATACGAGTAAATAAAACTGTAACTAAACAATTTGGAGTCCAGCACTACTTTGCAAGAAAAGTTCCAGAGAAGACTGCATATTCAAACTGTAAGGGAGCGAGAGATTTCGATTAATGAATGCACAGTAATGTGAACAAATATTGTTATTAATATACTAATATGTGCTTCAAAATGTTTGAACAACTTCCTATTATATATCTAGGTTCAATCTAATTTCTCGAGGAACTAAAAACATCTGACGCAGCACCACAAAAGTCTTGGCTAGCCTATTCTGCTTGCTTGCAAGCACCTGCTTACCCTGCAGCGAAATAACTTCAAAATAATCCTCTGGGAATACTGCACTATCTTTTGAAGATATTCTTTATATAGGTTGGAAGTTTCAGGGGAATCCTTGCTCCTTTGAAAACTACAAAAGAAACACAACCTGTGCAGATTCAAAGCAGCAACCAATCATCAATTTTCTACACTAGAAGACTTTATATGAAGTTTGCTTATTTCAAGGATTACAAAGTTCAACTTAAAAGTACCACCAATAGAGATTTTTTGGGGGGGCTACAATTCATCACAAAATTGTGGTCTGTGTTCCAGTTGTCCTGTTGTACTGTTCCCATAGATTTCACTGAAATCTGAGAAAATCTGACACACAGTGTTCTAAATTTGTTATATACAATTATATACAATTTAGCTACCACGGCAGGTTTAAATTAACATAACACGCTATAGTCTTACTATTATTCCAATGATTTCCATATTTTCAGATTAAACACAACACACATTCCTTTGAGTGTCACAGCAGTAATGATTAATTATCTTTTAAATCTGATATTTAAATTCACATCAAGCTTTCTACGGAAAAGAATTCTACAGTGCAGCCCTTGTGTCTGAAATGACTTCAGCATATAAACCACTCCCTTGAGAAAATGAGAGACAGAGGTTGCTCGCCAGGACCGTTTGCTAATAAAAAGAGGCTGGGGCAGCTGGCTTATTTCCCCCAGCAGGAGATGCTGGATGAGATGGATGACTCCACATAAGTCAACAATTTGGTTAACTCCAAGTTGGACAGTAGCTACTGCTCACCAACTTGCAATATTGCTAATATGCATTTAACACAACTGCAGATTTGAGTTATAATCTTCAAACCAGCACTCTTTAACAATTGCTCTGATTTCAGTGAAACTCATATATTTCTACTCTACATAACCAACCAGATTGGTTATGAATTTTAAAGACAGGATACATATATACAGTGTGCTTTTCAGATATACTGCCTACTGACTGCAGCACAAAAAAGCAGAAAAATAATACTTTGCCTTTAATTCAGGACACACTTCCTTCCAATTGATTTCAATACTGCTCCTGACCCCTTCCAATAATGTTCATATGCTGGATATGGCTAAATTCAAGCTGAAGTTCTGTGCACACTTACTTGGGAGTAAGCTGCGATGAACTTAGTGGGGCCTTTGAGCAATCAGATGTAGTTTGCACTATGCATTTATAGCTCATTTGCACAGAGCACAAAGAGAAAAGATGTAACAAAATATACCATCTATCAACCAATCTTTCAAACTGATATCACCTTTAAGGAAATATGAGGGCGGTGAGCAGAAGCCTTACCCACTGTACATCTTCAACAGGGATAATTAAATCCTAGTTCAGAGACCTAAACGGGACCCCCAACCAATCTTCCCCCCAAATCTCATGGAGTTTGGTGGTGACATCAATAAGAAAACAAATAAAGTAGAGAAGGGATATGGAGAAGTGATTTAAAAATCTCTCTGCCCAGCCCAGCACCATGATGTGGGTGCAAATTTCCCCTTCCTACCAGACTGATCATTTGATGTCCAGGGAGGGGGGGGCAGTTGAGGCTACGGAGGGAAGGCTATATATTCTCTGTGTTCGTTGGGGGGGGGTCTGTGTGAAAGTTTAGGGTGGCCATACCTACTGCTGATCTATAAACATCATATGGTAAACAAAGCATTTGAGTTTTTTAATGTAACCATGGAGCCTAGGACTTGCTGATCAGAATGTTGGCGGTTTGAATCCCCATGACGGGGTGAGCTCCCGTTGCTTGGTCCCTGCTCCTGCCAACCTAGCAGTTCGAAAGGACGTCAAAGTGCAAGTAGATAAATAGGTACCACCCTGGTGGGAAGGTAAACGGTGTTTCTGTGCACTGCTCTGGTTTCACCAGAAGTCGTCCCCCCCCCCCCCCCGTTTGCCAACTAAAGCTTATAAAGGTAGTACTCTATGGCCACATTCGCACAACATACCAAAATACAGTTTAGCAGAATGTCCACAAGTGACTCTAAGCTTGCACACTTCCTCTCCTTCTCTTACACAGCCAAAGAGGATGACTTTTGCAGTACTTTTCTTTCCTTTTCATTGAATCCTTCCTAGTCAGGGATTCCTGATTATAAAAAATTGTAGACAATTTGACAAGCCAATGTCAAGCTATGAAGCTGGCTTGTTAAATTAACCAGAGCTTGTTATAAACCACAATCCAAGTGTGAGGTGGCAGAAAAGAGAAAAAGAACTGTGGTAACTATCAAGGGAGCATTTTATGAGAAGCTTTGTGTTTCTCAGATGCCTTGTTTTATCTACAGTGTTTGCAAGACAATGTTTGTATATATTTACAGTTCTTCTTGCCTCATAATCTAATGTGCTTCTAGTCAGTACTTTTTTTCTTAAAAAATGTTTAGGGGTACTCTCATTTTGACTCAATAAAACCACCATTTTATAGCACAAATCTGGAAGAATAAATACAATAAGTGGACAAAAGTACAAAGATTCATAAAATGTTTAGGGGTATGCACACCCCTGCATATTCCCTGAAATAAGCATTGGTTCTAGTTATTATCTGTTTTTTTCCATAATAAATGCATTGTTTAACCACATAATAAGATAATGATTCCTGACTCATCATCAAATCCCATTGTTTTCAGGGGGACTTTTAGCATTTAATTACAAAGCACCACAAGGAGCCTTACATGCTCAGAAGAAGAAGAGTTTGGATTTGATATCCCACCTTTCACTTCCTTTAAGGAGTCTCAAAGCGGCTAACAATCTCCTTTCCCTTCCTCCCCCACAACAAACACTCTGTGAGGTGAATGGGGCTGAGAGACTTCAGAGAAGTGTGACTGGCCCAAGGTCACCCAGCAGCTGCATGTGGAGGAGTGGAGACACGAACCCAGTTCCCCAGATTACGAGTCCACCGCTCTTTACCACTACACCACGCTGGCTCTAGATTATCTTGTAAAAACACTGAACAGAGAGGGACAGCATTGCAGTACTTGGGCTACCTAATAAAGCAATCTGAAGGACTCTGGGCTCATAATCTAATTTGGTTCATCGTCCAGTCAGATTGCAAAAGGTGAATCCACCTTGGAAGATGAGTTTGGTAGATTACCCTCTCATCCCTACCTCATCTCATGAATTATGAGTCACCCTGCACACATTCCAATAAAATTCACTTGTTATACTCACAAATTGCATTTCTGCTTTTAAAAGTAGTATCAGATGTAGTCATAGAATCATAACCAAGTATCAGATCTGACAGAGCGCAACATAGTTTATTCTCTTTGAAAGACAAGGATGTCACAAACCAGAATAAATTAAGCACTTGCAATGTAGAGTGTACATGTACTTAACTTTGTCATTTAATATGGACAGTGTAGTACCTAAGTTTGTAGCAATGGGTTTCTTTGAAAATTTTAATACCAAACCCATCTTTTAGTGATCAGCAGTATCCAAAATGGACAGAATGGTGCTAAAACTACCTTCGAATGCACTACATCTGAATATCATTGGAAAAGAGGAAGCACAACAAAGTTGTTTTAAAAATCAAATGAATCAGTGTAGCATTTACATTTGATTTAATGATTTGTTTGGGGTTGCCAAAATGTTCCACAGCTGCTTTAATAACTGCAGATGTTGCCTGAATGCAAAAAGGGTTCTATAGTTACTTGTATGAGAATTCTGTTTTAACATATCACCTAGTGCTGCTGCTGCAGAATGGTTCAATTTTATGCCTATTCACTACTGAATTCATCCATAGAACATATTATTGATGGATTGTATTTTATGCCACCATGGTTATAAAATGCTACAGGGACAATTATATAACTGTTTTCTTAAACTCACAAGTTCTCGGAAGTTGAACACAATTCTTTTGTTATCATAATC
Organism: Podarcis melisellensis; assembly: GCF_964234715.1. Lineage (NCBI taxonomy): Eukaryota > Metazoa > Chordata > Lepidosauria > Squamata > Lacertidae > Podarcis > Podarcis melisellensis. The sequence continues at coordinate 60,567,207 of NC_138531.1, forward strand.
TCCAGTGGGCATATGTAAAGTGAATATATCATGGTGTGAAACTGGATACATCTGACTTCGCCTGTCTAACTTGTGACTCACACGGTGCCTCTCATGTCTCGCAACTGAACTTCTGGGAAACAGCTGTGGGTCCCACACTGAAACTAAGAACATTTGAGCTCTGCTGATTTATATTAATTCCTGGGAGAACAATGACATGAAAAATGAACACCACTTGTAAACAAAGATACTATTTCTCTAAGTGCTAAAATTATATATATTTCAAATATACTGAATTAGTTACCACACGCCTTACTCTGCATTAGAGACAGGGTGTAAGCAACATGTGTGATTTTTCTGGATTCCATACACAGAGTGAGCCAACTGCTCCTTTGAGCCACTATTTTTAACCTTTCTCACATTATAAATCATTGCTATAGTCTGAGTGGAATCACACACTGTTCATCAGTGCTGAATAACTGAGTAAGCCTAGGTAATTTTTTTCAGGAGTGTTTAAGTAACAGGCTGCCAGATATACAATAGTGCATCATGTTGCTTCAGTGAGCTGTGATATTGCCAGTAGCCAAATAGTTTCCCTTAAAGAAGCCTTGCACAAGCTATAGGCAATGAGATGGATCCAGGCTAAGTTAGCCAAACTAAGGTATCTATGCAGAAAGTTAATAATGACTTAAGTTCAATTTCTTTCAATGGGAAGGACTAGATCCAGTCCTACAAGTGTTGCACCAGCACCCTGTTTTTATCTAGCTACTAAATTTGTATATTTGTAGATCTCATGTTGGTTCACAACATAAAATTACAATATAAAAACCACATAATACATAATAAAAATAATAACAAAACAAAACCAATGCAACCAAAATGAAAACGAAAACAAACTAATAATCCCCTCTCCCACAACACATTGAAAATGGCATTGGCTGTCAATCAGCCAAAGGCCTGGTTGAAGAGGAAGACTTTCGCCTTTGCTACACAGGGATCACCAACTTGATACCTGGAGGCACCTGTAAGGGCTTCCAGTGGTGCCCCTGGGCAGGTGCCCCAGTCTCTAAGCTTTCCTTTTTAAAAATGTAACTTCCTGGCCCTTCTATAATGTTATGGGGCAAGATGCACTGGTACCTTCTAGGTACTCATTTCTGTGAAATGAGAATGGTGTGTCTACCTTCCAGGAATGCTCCCTGTTATTAAGACAGCAACATCACCAGTGTGTCCGCGTGACCAAGACCATTGTTAAGCACTGTAAATGAATATTCAAACCATGGCCAAAGATTGACCAGAAACCTGGGTGGTTCTGGTCAAACGGATTTGGCAGCATCAATTGCAGATAACTATTTTTTTAAAAAAAAAATCAGTGCATGTGTAATGGTTAAGGCTATTTCCCTGTCTCTCCAGCCTCTCCTTACAGGTGGGTCTCACTAGTTTCTGCCCATACATGCTCTGCAGAGACAGGGCTTCATTCAGCAAGCTAAAGCATGGTTGGACTGTACCAAAGGAGCCAACTCCTATTATTTTATTTTATTTTATTTTTTGAATTTATATATTGCCCTATACCTGCAGGTCTCCTAGAGGCTGTGGGGGCCGGGCCCCCACAAATAAAATATTTTAGGTGGCTGGGCCCTCACGAAGTTGATGGGCATTCCCACCCAAATGGTGTGTGTGCACTGAGTCATGTGATCAATTACGTGTGGCTTACCTGGCCCCCACAATATTTTATTCAAGTTGGCACCCCTGCACTGTACGTTTGGCTAAGGCAACAAAGCAGTTAGCAGTAATCATAGCTAAGTATGATGTCTGCACTAGGCCATATTTGAAAAGAGATTGTGACTCACCATTTCTCCCTCAATGAAAGGTTCTGCCCCCTCCTTCTTTTACCTGTTCCCAACTGCCTGATTTCACTGAAAAGGTTCCATGTGGAACTGTTGTCTCAGTGCTTATACACATACTTTCAATACTTATAATCTAGCACAACAGATTATTCGAAAGAAAACAACATTTTCTGTTATAGAAAAAGAAACATTTAGGTACACTCACTTTGAAATGTTAAAATTAATTTTGAAAGCAAAGTCTTATAGTGCAAATTAAATTACTGCCAACATTTAAGCTGCAGGCGTGTTTTCTCAAGCAATCTTTATGTGCTTTGTTTTAATAAATTATTTTAATAACATTATAAAGTCCTCCTGAGCAATTACATACATTTGAAACACATGTTCCATAAATGCCATGGGAAAATCTTCATGTAAGCGTGAGAAGACTTTGTGAGGGGAGCTTAATGTGCACATCAGCTGTACACCTCTCTGGAAATGTTCAGCTCATCCATACAGTTTATTAAAATAGACTCTAATAGAAAGTTGCCATTAATTGCATCCTTTCAAACTTTAAATGAGAACCATATTTAGCAAACAAGAGTCTCTACAAACCTGGAAGATTCCCCTGCCCAGAAAAGCTGCAATCTGAACAATGGGGGGGGGGGGATATCAGCACTTTCTATTTATTGTATTTCAATAAATTAAAAACACATTGGTGGAGATTTCTTCACTAAATATCGCAGTAAAACATTAAGGTTAAAATTTAATCCTCTTCTATTGATTCATAGGAACAGGACACACTGCATGGCACTGTGAATGTTAAAGGCATGAAAATCTGAAATATCCCTTCAGAATCTCCCACACTGAGGATTTATGTTTTGCCATCTGAAATGAACTGGAGATAACATGGTTCTACGCTGCAACCTCACACATGCTACTGCCAGTTCCTTGAGCTATTACCCTTTCATTTCTTTCCACGTTATCTAATAATTTTGTCCATTTTTGCAAATCATATTTAGCAAGAATGGATTGTTGAAGGATAAATAAAGGCTTCCATCAGCAGAGTGGGGAGTAATTTAATTTTTGCAGATTTCCCCTTTCTCCTGCAGCATCTGCCAAGAACTCCTCCTACACTGTTTTGAAAGGTTCCCCAACTCTCCAGAGCAGAGTTTGCAAGTGTGCAGAGCTTCAGAGTACAGGAAGAATTGTTGAAAATTATGTCTCTCACCCTTCCACTTAGATCACAAGATCAAAGAGCCTCTTTAGATACAACAATATGTACATTAACTGCTGTTTATGTTTATTTTTAAATATGAAAGTTTAAAAATTATTTAACAATGTCATCGGCTGTGGGTAGAAGCTGGCTGTATCTTGGGAGGGACCTGTAACGCAGTGAAAGAGCACATGTTTGGCATATAGAAGTTTTTTTGGAGAAAGTTCCTGTCTGAAATCCTCATCAGTATGTTGTTAACACCTAGCTCCCAGCCAGGCAGAGTAGACAATAGATGGACCAGTGGTTTGACTCTATAAAGCAGCTTCCTATATTAGATGATTTATTTACAAGTTCCCACAGAATAATAAAAATGACTTCTATTTCACAAATCTTTATACAGGAGAGTAGTTCACAACTATTCTTTATCATACTCTTGGAAAAATCTGCCATCCAGCACGTTTCCCCTGGGCCAAACTCTGTGGAATACGACCTAGGCAGAGATGCAGAGTCGCAGCAGTTGCCTTCCGTGTGAGAAGGAGAAGTAAAAGTTTCTTCAATCTCTAAAAGCATTTATTTACAGGCATAGAATCCATCAGAATTTGGAGACATTCTCTCTGTGCCGGAGCACAAAAAACACACTCTGTGTCGCAAAGTCTCTCAGCCTAAAAAAAAAGAAACTCACAGACAAAGACCTGTGATGCACAGCTTCACGTAGAAGCTCCTGCTCCAGATACAGGACATCACTGGAGGTTGACCCTGTAACCACCATACTCCACACATACCCACCTACCCAGGTTAGTAACAACTACCATAACTCCCATTGATTTCAACACCACTAGAGCATTGTCCTTGGATTGGAGCATTTGATTATAGAGTAGATTCAAGAAAACTAGAGTGAGCTCATGGTGGGAGTGGAGGCTGTTTGTATGTATGACTGTTGATTTTTTTTCAGATTTTCTTATCAATGAAGCCTCTTGCATCCTTTCTATGCATAAAAAAACTCTTCCTGGAGATCATTTGAAGTTGCATGAAGGTTTGCAACCTTCAGTACATGGGCCTCTTGGAACCTGGTCTTAGTATTTATGTATTGTCAGTAGTGGATAGATGGTGGAACAGCAGTGCTCACCTGGCCTCCTGACAATAGAGTGGCAGCTGCCACTCTATAACACTGTATATTAACAAATAACATTCTTATTTAATGTATATTTAATAAATTAATGAATAGGATATGCTTGCAAAGTTATATTTATATTAAATCCTGCTTAACCCCGACAGCATCATTTTAATATTAATTTCTATATCACTTTCTCTAGGGGAAGGAAGGGCAGAAGGCATGTGACAGTCATTCTGGTGAATTTTAAGACATGTCAGCGTGCAAAATTTAGTGCTGTGTTTCATTACTAATTTCCAATTAATATGAGAAGTTTAAAATTTTATGTACAACAGTTCACTTGACTTATTTGTTCTGGCACAGTCCTATGTGAATGCACCAGCCTCCAGAAGCCTGAGATTCAGAAGCATTGTGGCTAATTGAATTCTTAACCCCTGAGCTTTATAAACCTACTTGAAAGCTGCAAAACGGTGTGACCCAAATGGTGTGATAGTGCTCATTTTAGGTTTATACAGAATGCTATTAGACTATCTGTGTAGGTGGCAATTATTACAGCATAGTGGAATACCTCTGGGAAGTGAAAGGAAACAAAAATCTTTTCATACCCTCTCACTTATAAATCACAGCTAATGTCCATTATTGCACTAAAATGTTGATTTATTTTCAAGCAGTTTTATTTTCCCCTCATTGCACACGTGCAATCCTCATTAAGCATCACACAATGCTGTGTGTGAGTTTCAAGGGGCAAATAAATCTAAATCTATGCAGCATCCTTAACCAAACATTCCAGAGTGACTCCTACCATCTTCATATATTTTATTCTCCTTTATAAAAAATGCAGCATTTTTGAAACTTTTGTATGATATGTTTGCTCTGTCTATTACAAAATGATTTTTTCCAGTATGATATAAATCAATTTTTTTCAGGGTTATGAAAGTTGTCAATTCACAGTTTTTGATCTGTCTAGTTAGGATTTAATGTTTTAATATTTTTTAAAAAACACCTATTTCTAAACTGCTTAATAATTTAAAAAATTGTGAGTTGTGTACAAACAGTACAAATCAACATAAAAAAGTAAAGCAATATCGTTAAAAAAAGAGAGAGAAAAGAAATCCAGTAATATCAGGGTTCACTTTTGTGGCTTACGGAATGCCTGTGCAAAAAAAATATGTCTTTAAAATAAGACATATTTGCTTCAGAAGGATATCAAAAGTTGCTAAGAGGTCGAGGAGAATTAACAAGGGCACATTTGCCCTGTCTCTATCCCAACAGGTCATCACACAGGGAGACCAAAGCAATTTCTGTGCCAAAACTGGGCCTAAATACTGATTGAAATGGATGTAGAAAACTAGTTTCCTCCAAGAGCACCTGCATCTGGTCCACAATCACTCACTCAAGAACCTTGTCCAAGAAGGGGAAACTGGCAACTAACTGGCTGGTAATTACTTACATTTTTTCCTAATCTACAGAGGATTTCTTGAATGGTTTTACCACTGCCTCATCAAGCAGGCAGGGTGTACACCGCTTGGAAATTTAAAAAATATTAAGCAGTTTAGAAATCTTTTAAATAAATAATAAAATAAAATATTGAATATAGGCTTTCACAAGCTTTCTGGAGTATCCCTTCTGATAATCATAATTTAAATCAAATATGTTTGGCAAATTGAAAACTATTCTGACTTCCACATGCATCTGTGAGGCTTCAAAAGTTCTCTGACCAGCTATTTTGTCATTATAGAGGGCATGAAATGAAGGCATCACATCAGTGCTTATAGTAGACATTAAGAAACATTTATACAATAGTTAGCGTTATTGGCATTGTAAATTTTTATGCCAGGTCCATTTTATGTAGATTTAAAACCAGAAGGCCAAGTGATCCCATCTAGAGGGAAATTAAATTGTCCCTAAATGTAAGTACTTTTAGAAACTATGTGGAATAGACAGTTCTATGACAATCAGAAAAATTAAGATTGAAATAATAAATTAAACATAAACCACAAATCCCAATTGTCTATGATCTAATGGTCACTAAGGGACCTTCAAGAATCTTAACATCTGGTGCAAAGGAGCAAAATGAAACTGGTGAATTTGAACTACTAATTTATCTGGAGTCAGCATGTAAATGGCAAAATTATTATGCTGGCCTTTCACCTCCAAAGACATCAGGTTGCATCTGGCTAAGGTCATATGAAATGAGAACCCTTTAAAATAAAATCATGTTTGCCAAAACTATGCCACAACAGAAGACATCAGAGAGCAATACTTTAAACTAAAAGCATTTAAAGCTAAACAAGAAATATTACTATTTTTTTCATATTTTCCACCAAGCCAGATAAGAGGACTAACTGTTAAATCATGGAAAAGCATTGTATGACAAATGGGACTCTTCAGTGCACTTTCCACATACTGTATCCCCTTTGAAATGAAAATTGCTATGCTTGAAAGCACAAAGTTGCAATTTAGAAAACTGATGCCACAGCATACACAAATAATGACCTCCAAACCAATAAAAATGTAAATCCAAATTTAATGGGAAATTAAATATACTAGGAAATTAACATTAGATCAACAATTTGATCTTGCATACAATATAATTTGTTTCACTCTTGAGATATTCCAAAGCAGGAATTTTGCATTAGATTCAGAAACATATTAATGTTTTCACAATGGTGACCAAAAACTTTCAAGATAAGGCTGTTGTCTGGGTTTGTATTCATGTATAAATCCAACAGCCCTAATTTATGCATATTTATTTGGGTAAATTCCATTTATTTCAACAAGTGCTCACAAATAAGTGTATATAAAACAGAAGCTACAGTGCTGCACATTCTGTGCAGCTTCAAATGCCCTGATTAAACATTTGTGTTAATTTGTTTGCTAGCTGGGTTAAAATGCCAGGATAATACTTCTAAGATTGACACTCTTTGGTCTTCACTCTAACTCAGATCTTTGAAAGTAAAATTATAGCACAATTGCACTTTTCATTGTATAATTTACGTGGAAGTAGATTTATAATGCGTTGTTAACAGCACAGAAGTAAAGTGTCCCCAAACTTCAGCCACTTACCATTTACAATTTTCTTTCTACACACACACACGAAAGCAAACTGAATTTGACATGTGGAGTGTTTTGTCCCAGCCAATGTATCATGTTGGGCAGGGATGGCCCAAAACATTTTCGCACCTGAGGCCAAATGTATTGCTACCACCCCTGCATAGGGTGTGTGTGAGGCTCTGCAAGGGCTTCCTCTCAAGCAAAACCCTTGCAAAGCCTTGCTGCTAGGCAGGGGCAAACTCTGTAAGGGCTTCTGGAACGCCTCATTCTTGCTGACTCAGAGGGGTATAGAGAGACCATCAAACTCAGGACGCAAGGGAGAAACATGCTAAGGGAAGGCACACTTGGCAAATCCACACCTTGATCAACTCCTGCCCGAAAACCAATGTCCCCACTGTGAAGGACATGTGGATCCAGAATTGGCCTCCACAGTCACTTACGGACTCATTGTTAAAACTGTGTTTATGGAAGACAATCTCACTTGGCTACGAGTGATCGCCAAAGAAGAAGAAGAAGAGAGAGACCATTAGCAATGCTGTACAGTGGAGTGCTGTGCCACTCTGCCGCTACCGAACCTTCCCTTACCTGGGTTGTTTCCCTGGTGGGGTCAGAAAAGATGGGGAGGGGGTGCCTGTGCGGGCCCCGCCTCTAGTGTTTCCATTGCTTGAGGCAGCTGCTTCACTCTGCCTCATAGATGGGCTGGCTATGATATTGGGGAATGTTTTTCCTGAAAAAAATGATCCAGTGATGTAGATTTAAGTGCTAAGACAGTGTTTTCTTTTTGAAAAACAAACCCCGGGGTGGGGAATCTATTGATTTATGTCAATGAGGTGCTTTTCTATCCAGTCATGTTAAATACATTGGTACTCTAAAAAAACAAAATAAAACAAAATCCGACCCAGAGAAGCAGATTTCTTCCGATACTTCTGATATCACATGCTTGTTTTGCTTTTGTGGTATTTTACTACTCAAAGAACATTGAAAGACAACTTGGGATAGGGGAGAAAAAATCCTTAAGATCCTTATGTTAGGTTCTTTATTGGTCTATGTTAGTGTTAAAAATGTATTCTGATAAAATCTTTCATTTAGGGAAAGCTTAATTTAGTAATAAACAATTATATTACAGATCACAAGCAACTTCTACAGATTTCATTGATGTTCTTTTTAAAAAGTTTAATGAATAGATTGATTTTGTGTCTATTAAACTGTTCCTGTACAACTGAACCTTTATAAGTAAAATCCTTGCAAACAAATTTTAGAAATATACTGATAGTAAGTAGTTTTTACTTGAACATTGTATAGGGGAACTAAAATATGCATAGGTTTTATAAACTAAAACAGATATGCTAACAGAAAGAGCTACACTGTATTGCCCAGGAATGCAGAATGTGGCTTAAGGGACCTTTAAAGGCTTACAATAAAACCATTCATTTTTTTAAATCACGGAATGCTGTGTGTGGAGAATATGTTTCTCCTCCTATTATAGCTCCTGTTTGAGGTATTTTGTAATATCTATTAGCTAGTAAGAAAAGGACCAAAGATACAAGGATGAGTAAAAGGAGAGACACTTTTTGTGCAAATTTTCAGCAGCACTGGAATAAAGCCCACCCCACAAAGCTCTTGATTTGGGAGTGACTGCTTTCAAAAGGTGTCAAAAATGATTACGCATTCAGGAAGTGTTACTCTTATTCATAAATGGTTATTTTTTGCATTGGGCTACATGATCACGTAGCCAAATCCAACTGGCTTTATAGTTTTGTGGTGTCATCCCATTCACTAAGAATCCCAATTTTCTGAGATTGCCCAAAAGACTCACCTAGGATGAAGATAAAAATGAAAAGGGGTAAAAACTGTGCCAAAGCAGCAGATAACAGAGAAGGAGGTTTCCAGCAGGGGTGGGGGAGTGAATATTCTCAATATTTAGTATAATGGCTCAGGATGCAGACATTTGATTACATGGAGAATGGGAAACACTGAACTGAGGAAACAAGAAATATTCATGTCACTAAAAACTGTTAAAACAAGTAATTCAAAACATTTTAAAGATAATTAACATTAATAGTAAAAGATTAAAACAGTATAAAGCAGGCAGGGAGTTCCAAAATGTAGGTGCTGCCACACTAAAATAACTGGTCAAAAACTGTTGAGGGCTTTATATACCAATATACACCTTGAACTGGCCCTGTAACAATTGGCCACCAGGGCAGAGGTGCTATATGCTGACAGTCTCACTCCTGTCATAAACTGGATTTCAGCTCCAAAGGGGGATCTTGAAGTATGGGTTCCCCCAACAAAATTTTTTTAAAAATGGCTTTGTAATTTGGAATTTATGTGATGTGATTTAATTTGATGTGATTGGCCAGTTAATAAAAATTATTTAAAAAGAAAGAAAGAAAGAAACTGGATTTCAGCATACTGCACTAATGGCCAGAGTGCATTGCAGCAGTCATCCAAGACATTAATGCCTGAACTACTGAATACAGACTCTTCAGTTGGTGATTTTCACTACGGTTATTGGATGTTGTGGATTTGTAGGTTGTTTTTCATTTCATTTTCTCTTCTCTTCTTTTTTGATATTGTTTCATTGTGCTTTTCAGTTACTGTATGAAGGTCCATTGCCATCGAAAGGTGCGATGTAAGTACGGTAACTAAACAAAGAAAGCCCAATATAAGGACTTGCATACCAAAATTAAATGCATAGACTGCACATTTGAAGATCAGTTTACAAATTTATTTGATAAACTCCAGAATTTTAAAAGCAAATCAGCTGAACCTTCCAGCTTCCAATATAGTAACATCCCATGACAATGAAACTAGAAAACCAATACAGAAATACGTTTTATGTTGCTTCAGTATTATCTCTGAAATAAAGGAGAACAACAGCATCACGCTCACTTCAGAAAAAAGTGGACACTTCTTGCCACTAAGGCACTGGTTAGAGCCTTGGTGAGACAACAAGGCCATCTTTTGGAAAAGAAAGCCCTTGCTTCCAAAAATTAATGAGCCACTCTGAACAAAAAGGTCTTTCTTTGACTCAGTTCCTTGTCATAACCTTCATTCTGGGTAGAAGTGCATTGCTGCTGGCTGCTTTTGCTGATTAATTCTCCTTGGCAAGTGATATAATCTGAAATGGCAAAGAGGCTGAATACTGAGCTGCTAAACTCTATAGTGTTATTATAAGGAACTTTTATGAGTTTCTGGGCTTGTGTCACTATATCAGAGAATGTCTTGGACAGAATTTATTTTCCTCTTGTAACTGCATTTTTATCTCTTGGAAACTAATAGTTCCTCTTAGATTTATTTTACGGAGCAAGGAACTATTGAGGGAGTTTTGGTCATGGAAAAATAAGATTGCGCTCAACAAAATGAAGTATTAAATTTTAAGAAATGTGTTCAGAAAGCAAAATAAAGAGTCAGAGGAAAAGTCAAAGGAAGCTTGGTCTAGGACCTAACACCATGATGTTCAGGTGACCCCATCACATATTTGAGGGGGCCATGAAAGCAAGTTCTGGTTCCACCATCCAAGCACCTAGTGGCCACTTTTCTGATTGTTTGTGGATTTGGAGGATGGCAAAATAGGTTCTATGCACATAGCAATATACACGTGTCAGCTACGAACAAGGCAATCATTTGAAGTACTGCTGCTCAATTACTTCAAGCACCAAAGCTCAAAATAGGTTCCTCTCACAAACAGGGCCATAAAATAATCAGATTATTATTTTATTTCATTTTAAAAAATGTCTGTACCATCCTTCATCCAAGGAGCACAGGGCAGTTTACAATATAAGAACACAAAAAATGCACACCATAATAACAAACAAAAGCAATTACCCCCCTCCCAGTTTAAAAGGCCATAGATTGTTTAATTAGCCAAAGGCGTGGGAGAAGATAAATGTTTTTGTCTAATGCCTAAACATATGTAACAAAGGCACCAGCCAAGCCTCCCTGGAGACAGGATTCCACAAGTGGGGAGCCATCACAGAAAAGGCCCATTCTCACGTTGCCACCCTCCAGACCTCTCGTAGAGGAGGCATACGAAGAAGGCTAAATCAGCACAACACATTTAAGCAGCCCAACTAACATCATTCTATGAAGCGGCAGAAAATATATATGCACAATGGGATCTGTCTGATTTTACCTTGAATAGGTAAAGGTAAAGGGGCCCCTGACCATTAGGTCCAGTCGTGACCGACTCTGGGATTGCTCATCTCGCTTTATTGGCCAAGGGAGCCGGTGTACAGCTTCTGGGTCATGTGGCCAGCATGACTAAGCTGCTTCCAGAGCAGCGCATGGAAACGCCGTACCTTCCTGCTGGAAGGTATTTATCTACTTGTACTTTGATGTGCAACTGCTATGTTGGCAGGAGCAGGGACCAAGCTGCGGGAGCTCACCCCGTCGCAGGGATTCGAACCGCCGACCTTCTGACTGGCAAGTCCTAGGCTATGTAGATTAACCCACAGCGCCACCCGCATCCCTTACCTGGAATAGCAGCACACAAATTCAGGGTCAACACTGAGAAATCTCTCCCATGTTACATCACTTTCCTTCAAGAAAGCTGAAAAAGCAAACATGACAGTACTTCCCTTTTTAATGGCTTCAGAAAAATTGCAAACGCCAGCAGCAACCTAAGCAGAGCTCCAGCTACCACCATGGTTTCCAACAAAACGATTCATTCCAGCAGCATTCTGGGAAATAAACATGGTGGTGGAAGGTGGTGGAAGGTTTGCTCAGGCTGCTGTTGTGGCATATGCCATAGATGATTATGAATGACCATTTCCTCTCCAAATTATAGTAAGTTGTTGGTAAAATAATCAGTAACAATATTGGATCAACTGCATTTAACGGATCATGTCATTTACAACCACTGGAAAATATTTAGCCTTAAAGACTTTTTGCTTTTAAAAACTATTTGTGAGTCAGTGTCTCAAGGTGTAAATCACTTTAATTTTAGGAATGGGAGGAATAGCTAGATTAATTGTTCTCTAAAGTAGTATAGAGTAACATCTGTTTCAGGGAAAATCAAACCACAAGTATGTACTATGGCTATATTTCCAGACATTTTAAAGATAGAATCAATACAGTTGTTTGTTTTTAAAACTGGCTGGGAACTAGAGAGATGGCTGATTTTCCTTTCCTGCAGCAGCCCCTTGCACTCATGGGGTGCTGTTCTGGAGGGCTCCCAATCTCAGGGTAAGAAGGTCTGTTGCCAGAAGAGAAAACTGAAAAGCCCTAATGCAATACTTTGGGTCACTGCCAGTGAGAACAACAACCAAAACACTTATTCTCCATATCTGGTTATTAGAGAAAAGAATCACTAATCTCAAATCATCTACTTCTGTTGCTACTTTAATTCACTTTACAGTATAGTAAAATTCCCACTCCTGTTTTTAAAGGTCCAACTTGGACAGCTATTTTAGTCGTCTACAGTGGTCTTTCAGTATTTTGCATTATGCAACTTCATACGCATCTTAAAAATAGGCTATTCAGATGTGGTTATAAAGTTAATCTTGGAACTAATATTCTTTATAATACTGTGTCTGTCTGCGCCAGCACACTTCTGGTAAAATCTTTCAACACTGTGTCTCTTTTTGCTTTTTCCTTTTCAGGATGCTCTGCAAAAATACTTGTTTCCTCCTGCTGTCATTAACTGGCTGTTCTATATATCTGTAGTATGATGCCAAATTTCTGCACAAATGACAACTCTTTAAAATATCATTAACTTTATTTACTGAGCCTGGCAAAATAGTAATAGCAATAATTGATCACCAAACAAGTAGGCATGTGAAAATGTCAGAATGTAATGAATTTACAAAAACGCTAATTTGGAGAATAAGTAAACAAATACCTACATTAACGTATTGGCAAAATCCTTAATAAAAGTAGGATGAAAAGAGTTGCAAAATGGGAAAGACTCTTGCCTGAAACACGACAGACATGCTTTCCTTAACACAGTGGCGTAGCATGGGTTGTCAGCACCCGGGGCAAGGCAAGTAATTTGCACCCCCTAACCCATGGATTAGCGCCCCCTAACCTGTGGATTTGCGCACCCTAACCCTAACCCTAACCCCCAGATGTTGCGCCCGGTACAGCCGGCCCCCCCTGCACCCCCCACGCTACGCCACTGCCTTAACATAAGACTTGAGACCAGGTGAACCTGAAGATTTAAGGCTATGGAAAGAAGCTTTTAATTACATGCTGCACATGTAATAAATATTTTAATGTACAGATGTTACAGAAATTGGAAGGGGACACACAACAAGATACATACTATCATAATAAACATCAATATGCTGAACATGATGTCTGATACTTGTAGAGTTCTCAGAAGATCAGACTAGATTTTCACAGAAATAAATCCATGTTCAGATGAAGAAGAGACATGAGTTCCAGCACTTTCAGAATATCCTCTAAGATGATTTGCTACTATTTTTTATGATTATGTCATTTCCAAACAGCCTAGAATGGCAAAATACTCTAGTTGCTTTTTCAGCATTTTAAAACAGATTAATCTGCTCACAACACTTAAAGGAAAACTAAATCATGCACGGTCTACAATGCAATTGTAAAACATCAAGAGAATTACTCAATTAAATATTTGCACATACTGCAGTTGAGAAATGTATAACCCGTCAGTAATTCATTTGTTTGTTTTTCAAATTTATTCTTAAACATTTGTGAGAAATGTTTCTGTTGTTCAGAAACTAGAATAGTCTAGGTGGCGTGTCAAGAGACTAGCATTACCAAACACTAAAAATCCCTTCTATATATGCCAACGAAGTTCACTCAGATTAAGAGGCTAAAAGTTCATCTCAAATTCTTGGAGATTGGATAATTCTCCAGAGCTCCAAACCATTCCTCCCCAACTATATAGATATACTGCAGTTTCCCAAATGGCCTCTTTGCTTCCCTTTCAACACTTGCGATGAAATTCGGGGCAATATTCTGGTATACAGTTCTTCCCCGCTGTTTTCAAAAGTGAATCACGGGGTATCAGAAGACTGCATAAAGGCTGATGACATGTCAAATGATCTCCTTTGTCATGTCACACCACATCCAGCGGTGTGAATGGAATTTAGCACAATGTGGCTGTTTACCCATCAAAAAGCCACACTTCCATAGTGCAACAGGTAATGCAGTATAAAAAGAATGTTAGAAACTGGGACAGAAGCACCAGGAAAATTAAGATCCTGGTTGTCTGAATGCAAAAACCCCTTTGTCTGAATGCACCAATGGTCTAACACTGAATCAGAAATGCAACGTTTTGTTAATTGAAAAAAAAAAATTCTTAAGATGCTACATCACCCCTTTACCTGAATGTACAAGTGAATGAGGTTAATTAAATAACTTTTTCTGTGCTATTTAAAAAGCCATATTCTGGTCAGGAGAATCTTGTCGTGCTGAAAGTCTAGCAAACATGACTTTATCCTTAGCCAACCTCTGCTTTAATTAGTTTCTCGCTGCTGAATAAGAATGACTACAAATTGCTGTGTCTGCACATCATGCCTACATTAGATATTCTGACTGCTCAGTGTGAGATTACAGTCTTATGTATGGCAAATGCTTCTTCATCACAAGGATGAATAGCTATAAAGTCATTTGGGAGTAGCTGAACCATTCGATAAATCTAAGGTTTGATTATTTTGCTCTCCAAAATTTGGGAGAGTTTATGAGTATTTTAAGAATTGCTGGCAAAGGGTTCATCTTAAGTTGCTGCTTCATTAAGATTGCACATATCTTTTCGGGGATAAAAGTCTAGCACACAGGCACTTTAAATATACTTTAAACACAAAGCTCAACTAGAGGATAAATACATTCATACTCAGTATTCATCTTATTACAGCAGGGCAGCATTATTAAACTACATTCACTATGAATTTTGGGTAAAGGTAAAGGTTAAGGGACCCCTGACCATTAGGTCCAGTCGTGGCCAACTCTGCAGTGCTCATCCCGCTTTATTGGCCGAGGGAGCCGGCGTACAGCTTCCGGGTCATGTGGCCAGCATGACTAAGCCGCTTCTGGCGAACCAGAGCAGTGCACCGAAACGCCGTTTACCTTCCCGCAGGAGCGGTACCTATTTATCTACTTGCACCGTCGTGGGGATTCGAACCACCGACCTTCTGATCGGCAAGTCCTAGGCTCTGTGGTTTAACCCACAGCACCACCCACGTCCCTATTGAATTTTGGGTAGATCTTGTCAATATATGTGCCAGCATACATTTAGATTTTTGACTTCCTAAAACAAATTTATTATTATAACTGGTGAAACCTTATCCTAATGTTAATTATTTTCAGTGACATAAGTTTTGCAATATAATCCTTTTCATATTGTTTAATTCTGACTTTTAGGCATTGAATGCTGAACGTCCTTAGAAGTCTTCGCTTCAGACCATCCTGCTCAACACAGAAATGGTGGTGCTGGCAGTGTAAGAATCATTGGTGGCAGAGTTATGCACACATGAAAACATGTATAGTGTTTATAAGCATCAGGTTTTGGATTTAGTTTAGTGGCTCAGGGTGTGATTAGTTTTCAAAAACTTGAAATGCACAAGCATGGCTAATAGTAAGCCTTTTCTGCACTTGCTGTAGATTGAGGCATTCTGTAAGTGGGACATTACAGGATTGTCAACATTTATCAAATTACCTTAGGGGCAGATGCTAATCATGCACAGTAGCAGTGCCCAGAAGAATGAAATATATTACATGTAGCTGCTTGAATGGCATGGGTCCATGGGCCAGATTGTAAGAATCGATAGCTTATTTGATTTTGGGAACCAAACCACAATTTTGAAGAATATAGTAGCATATGCTGCATGCACAAATAAATATCATCCATGAGTTCAACAGGCCCTATGTGCATATGGCCTACAGATTGGACTGCAGACCATGAAAAATCGAAATCCGGTCATCACGGTATGTTCCATACATACGGATTGTGCCACACAAAGTTTATGTGCTTTGGTTTACAGGACAAACCCATCCTTTGGTTCCTTTGATTTTTAGCCAAATCATGTGCCCTTATCATTCTGAAATGGTGGCTGGGGAGGTAGACAAAAACAGTGAAGGGAAAAGCTACTGAAAATACATTAAATGTACTAGTTTTTATACTATCTGCATAGTTAAGGTTTCATAACTGCTCCCAGGCTGCTTTCTTATTTAGTGTGGTTGCTAAGTTCCTGAAATGTTTATGTGATTTCCTGAATTTATTATAACTTCAATTTTACATGAAAAGGAATATAATTAGAACAGGACATAAGATGCATCTATCTAGTCCTTAATATTAGCTTCAGAGGTCCTGCCCATTGACCCGCTATTAAGATTAGTAAAATTGGTGAGCGCTAGACTTAACACCTATTAGAAATCCCAGACTAGATGTTTTATGCAATGAAGTGGCTTTGTTTCAGTTTTACTTTATATATAATTAGTTGTGTGTCCCTCTCCAAAGTTAAAAGAAAACAGCTGCAGAATTCTGGAGACCAGTTCTTCATGCCTTATCCAAGTTTTTGAAACTTGCTCAAATACATTCCCCATCTGTAATAAATAGACCATAATATTGCACGGCAATATTGTAGTTATGATTAATTAGCTATTGTGTCTAATTTAGATGGAGGAGCATAAAATTGGTAAATTCAAGTATTTATGATGCCTTTCCATGTGGACAGAAATGTATCTTTGTTTTCTGGGGAATAGATATCTCACGTTGTTACTGAATTATGTGCAACTTATTTCCATTAGGTAAAGAGCAAAATGGAACATATGTTGAGTGCTAAATTATTTGGCTTACAGTTTTACCATTTTGTATATGCTAAATGTTTTGATATATGTGTTAATAGAAAGAAGGTGGAGAATATAAAACAATGGCAAGAAGAAGAAGAAGAAGAAGAAGAAGAAGAAGAAGAAGAAGAAGAAGAAGAAGAAGAAGAAGAAGAAGAAGAAGAAGGTGGCTTCCAACAAAATACTAAAAACACAACACAACATCAAACATTAAAAACTTCCCTATACAGGACTGCCTTCAGATGTCTTCTAAAAGTCAAATAGTTGTTGTTTTTTCCACAGGGAGAGTGTGACTACTGAGAAGGCACTCTGCCTTGTTCCCTGTAACTTCACTTCTCGAATTGAACTGCCAGAAGGCCCTTGGAGCTAGATCTTAGTGTCTGGGCTGAACGATGAGGGTGGAGACACTCATCCAGGGCCATGGCCATTTAGGGCTTTAAAAGTTAGAACCAACACTTTGAATTCTGCTCCAAAACATACTGGAAGCCAATACAAATATTTTAGGACTGGTGTTATATGGTCCCAATGGCCGCTCCCAGTCGCCAGTCTAGCTGCCGCATTCTGGATTAGTTGTAGTTTCCAAGTGACCTTCAAAGGTAGCCCATGTAAAGCACATTGCAGTATTCCAAGTAGGAGATAACCAGAGAATATAATAATAATAATAATAATAATAATAATAATAATAATAATAATAATTTTTATTTATATCCCGCCCTCCCCAGCCGAAGCCGGGCTCAGGTAGGTTAACAGCAATAAAATAGTGCAGCATTCTAAAAACATTTCATTATAAAAATTAATTAAAATCAAATTGATGGCAACCATTAAGCTAAAGTTCTATAAAGTTCTGTGAAGATTGCCAAAGGAGGGGTCAGGCTGCGCCCTGACCAAAGGCCTGGTGGAATACCACTGGTGAGATAGACAAGTGAGAGTCTAGGAGTCCAAACACTCATCCCCCAGCACAACTTTCTGGACACGACCCAGTAGGAAGGAACGGAGCCACTGCATAACAGTGCCCCCAGCTCCCAATCCCACTAAATGGTCCAGATGGATACCATGGTTGATGGTATCAAAAGCCTGTGAGAGATCCATCCAGCAGAACCAGGAAGCAGCTTTCCCCCCTGTCCCTAGCCTGCCAGAGATCATCAACCAGTGTGACCAAGGCAGTTTCAATCCCATGATGGGGCCTGAATCCCAATTGGAAGGGATCCAAATGCATCCCTCAGACATGCCTGGAGTTGTTCAGAGACCTGCTCAATCACCTTGCCCAGGAATGGGAAGTTTCAGACTAGGCAATAACTGGTCATAATGGCTGGGTCCAAAGATTGATACTATGTGTGTGAGAGTCAGTTCTGAAATTAGAGCATGGTTCCCTGTGATAAAAGCAGTGAATTGTGGGTTTGTCCTGCTATATTTTTAAATACATAAATGCTAAGAAAATGAATATTACACAAATAAAAAAAAGGGTATAGACCAGCATAGAAAGACACAATATCTGGCAAGGAAAGTAGAATGAATGCATTCATCACAATGTACCTGCTGTTACAAGGTATATAGTACATGCAAGCGGTAAATATTTTTGGTGGCACAATTTGAAAAATGCTTTAATTGAAACCAAAGCCAGTGTTGATGTCGGAAAATACTGGCTTTAGGTTTCAAAGCATTTAATGTGGTCGGGTGCCCTTGTAATTTATTGTAAGCTGGCAAACATTATAGATCTTTAAGGACTAGGATAAGGGAACATAGATCTCCTATTAGGAATGCTGTGACAAGTGCCCCTCTGGTGGAACATTATCTCCAGAAAAAGCACAGTGGCACTGATATTCAATTTTTTTGGTATTTGGCGAGTTAAGTCTGACCCACACAATAGAAAAGGTACTCTTGAGACAAGAAATTAAGTTTATTCATATTCTTAATACAATCATGCCACATAGATTGAATACATCTTGTAGTTTCTTGTAGTACCTCTTTAAGAAACCCTTAGTATTTCACAATCTCTACTCATAAATATCCACTAGTAGACTTCCTCTCTGCTCTGCTAGCCAGCACGTAGCAGTTCCCTTTACTTGTACGCAATGTGAGATCTTGTTAACTTCACAGGGTGAGTCAGCCTACTCGTGGTATGGAAAAGTTTACACTATATTGTTTGGGTTGCTACCATTTTTTTTTTATGTTATCAGCTGAAGGAGTCGTCTCTCTTCAAAATTGGGATCATCAGGCTCCAGTCCTGTTTGCTACAGCTGCTCTACCACTTTCAATAATTCCCTTGTGTTGGAGATAATAAAAATATACCATTAATTGTAATATTGTACTTATTTTGATGATTCTGGAGTACCTCTTGCATGTACTGTATGCCTTGTAACAGAGGGTACATAATTTCATACATTCATTGTGCTTGCCATATATTGTGTCTTTATATGCTGGCCAGAACTCCTGTTTTTTTCCTATTTGTGTATGTTCCTGTACAGTGGGTTCTTTATTTTTGTGTAAGAAAATGAATAAGGCTTAGTCTGCACCATATCCATGAAGCATACAGCATACCAAAAGAGGCATGTCAGTTCAAAAACACCTATTGAAATACGTAGCATGTATATGAAGGGAAAACTTTGTCAGTAGCTAACCATTTTTATATATATATATATATATATATATAAAACCATGGGGATAGATGCAAACTCTGTTGAACTTCAGCTTTGACACCTGCCTTGCCATATTTCTTTAACACTTCATATCAAAACAGTCTCTGAAACACAACAGGCACTCCTGGGAGACTATCTGACAAAAACAGGCTGAAGTCTGCATGAAACCATACAATAGCTTCTTTGGTGGTTGCTGCAGTTTTCACATTGTGCACATAATTATGGAATTCAAAAGAGGTTGCTGTAACCACCAGCCAGCTGATCGGTTGTTACAGCAACCTCGGAAAGCGCAGTTTCAGGGAGTGCATCTTCCAAGAGACCCCCTGTAACCATCAATCTACTGATCGTCAGTTTCAGGGAGTCAATTTGATGTCTCTGCAGATAGGAATATGAGCATAAAAGCACAACAATTTTCCCTCTTCAGAAAAGGCAGTTTGTATTCAAAGTGCTTTCTCCAGTGCTTTGAATGCAAACTGTTTCCTCTGGGGAGGAAAAAAAAGAGCTCTATTTAAAAATGGGCCACTTTATTCCCTTTTCTCAGAAAGCAGTTTGTATTCAAAACAGCATTATTTTTATTTCCAAGGAAAGCAGTTTGCATTCAAAGTTCTGAAAGAAGTGCTCTGAATACAAGCTGCTTCCTCTTGCCCCCCCAACTGTACTCCCCTAGTACAGCCAATCCCAGCTGCTTGTTGGAGCTTCAGATGTGCAGGGTTCTTTCAAGCACAAACAACCAGACAGTGCTTGGTACTTGAAGCCCTGACAATCAGCTGATAGCCTGGGCTTCAAAATGCCTTGCAAAATACTTTGAAAGTCACTGGTACCTGAAGAACTCTTTTTGGCTCAGCTGTGACTTTATTTGACCCATTACAGGCACCAGCAGTAGGGCGGATGAGTGTTGCTTGGTCAAAATATCCTGGCAGGCCTAATTACGCCCACACGTTGGAGATTCCCCACCCCTGCTGTAAAGAGTCTTATATCCTTCTATTCATTAAGAGTGTTGTATAAAAACAAATGCTAAAATATTTACCACCATTATACATTATGCTAATGTTAGAACGTTGTAAGAAACTAAGCATGCTTTGCAAAACTGCAAAACTGTTTCGGCTCCATGCACTTTTATAACAAGGACTGGATATAAATGAAGCAATCCAATAAATGTTCCATTGGATGAACTTTGTTTACTGTACTGTGACTCACCAGCAGAACAGAATGGAAACAGTACAAGCCAATATTAAGGATGGTGCCCTGCAAGCCATTTGTTGCATTAAATAGCTGTAATTCAGTTGGACAACATGATTGGGAAACCTTGGATAAAAACCAGATAAAATATTTGCAAATGCACAGTGTAATATATAATACTGGCTTTGCGTACTTCTCTCACATTAAAATTGAAAGTACTTCAGTCTATTGATTTTGTTAAATTTGTAGTTTGCCAGTTCTCTACACAGTAATGTCTAAGCCTCGCATAACCTGTGAGGCAAGTTAAGTTGAGAAAGTGACTTGTTCTATGCCATCTGGTGAGATCCAATAAACAAGCCCAACACCCTAATCCACACTCTGTCTAGACATATGACACATTCCACCTTAGCGCTATCAACAATATGAACAATATCAACACTGTGCCATTAACTTATAATATATTCACACTAAAACTTACCACATTTATACAAAATTTGCAAGTGTGCACCTAATGGTGTGGACACATACCATATGTCATTTTAGGCAAACTGAATTGTAAAGCAAAATAAAATATTCTATCTGCCGTCTACTTAATTTTAGATTCAGATTTTACATGGTGGTTTATTTTTTATGAAACAGTAGTCTTTGTTCATTAGCAAGGCAAGGGACCACATCTGTTTCTCATTAAGTACCTTGTTCATCTTGTAGCGTATTTTACCCCTGTCAAGGACTCTCTTGAACAGTGATGAGTTCCAAAACTAAAGATTGTGTAAATTTTCTGGACCACCTTGAATTGGATCCAGCACTATTAGCAAGTGTCACAGCAGGAAAATGGCCCCTTTCTGACAGCTGTGCTAGTCAACTTCCTTCAGGTGATTTGGAATAATATCAAAGAGAATAGATGTATTCCACAGCATTTGTCAGAACAAACCCTTTCTCTCTCCATAATTTTGTGAGCACACCTTCCTTTTGTTCCTCATCTCTACCAGCCCCTCCCCAAAATGCTTGTCCCTCACTTAACTGGCTAGACTGGCTTTGGCATCTGCCTGCCAGAGCTTTGGCATCTGCCTGCCAGAACTTGCCATGCACTGCCGTGGTCCTCACTAAGAATTGTAAGGCATCCACAGAGGCATCAGCCATATGAGCTAAGGTCTTGGGCAGCTTTACTATTCCCTGTTGGTTATGAGTGGCCTCAGGTGAGACATCTTTCAGAAGGGACTGCGCCCAGATGTAGGCTGTTCTGGCCAATAAGGAGGTTGCTGCTGAAGCCCTAATGGCCATGCTGAAGCTTCTTATCTCATCAATTACAAAATTGGTGTGGTATAAGCAAATTTTTATTTTGAACTGTGGCCCAGAGAAAAAATTTGAGAATCAGTGGACTAGACTGTAACTATCATTAAGAAGTGATATGCTGATTCAAGACTATTCATAAACTTTGGACCATTCAGTTTCCTGAGTTCCATAATGTATGTATACATCTGACAACAGATAACAGAGAGTCTTCCAACTAGCATTCACCAGACAAAATGGACATGGGTCTACTTTACATATGGATACCATTATATCCCCAAGGACAGTCAATGCTCATCAGAGGATCTGATGAAATTAGTCCAAACTATGTGGAAATGGCTTTGCTTCAAATAAATATATTTTCCCCTAAACCAGCAGCCACCAAGTTGAGTCGATTCCAAGCAATTTTGTTTGCAAAACAGGTGGCAAAATTAATTGTAGTGGGCAGAAGATAATTCAGTCTCTAGAGGAAGACAGCCTGGATTCACAAGGCCATTAATCACCTGGAATAGCTATGCTTGATGGCACTTTCATCTGAAATGGCAGAAGAGAAGACTGTCACAGAAAACACTATTTTAAATGCTCTTTCCCACAATCACTAAGCTTCAATAGGAGTCAAATACAACCTGTGATGTAGTGATTTATCATCCCTCTCAGATTCAAAATAAAGTAAGGTGTGTGTGGAAATAGTACAGTGAAGTATGAGATAATTCACTGAAGCCACTGTGTCCATTTGTTGATCAATCTACTATTCTACAAAGGTCATTGAAAAAGCAACCATCCAACTCTGGGGCGAAATCCCCAGAATTCTGTAATCCACTAAGCTCTGTGTATCTTTGAGGACAACCAGCCCACAAAGGTAAAAAGGTAAAGGTAAAGTACCCCTGGATGGTGACACTCAATAATTGGTCCCCCAATTATTGGAATACATCTGTACTCAAAGTGGAAGCCACAAGTCCTTGGTTAGTTTGAAAGAACCAACTTGTCATTAACTTAAGCAAACTTTTCCTTGTATGAGAATGATCAGCTATCAAGGCCCTGCCCAGGATCTGTGAAGTTCTAGACACAAAATGTAAGTTCCTGACTGAGGATGATGAGGCAAATTAGGAGACCCTACTGGTTTCCAGGCTACTACAATAATCAAGGTAAGCTACCTTGACTCCCCAACATCAGGAACAGTGAGAGTGGGATCAAGTTGAGGTGACACCCGGAGATGCAATAAATGGCAGGCTTTGCTTTAGCAAAGAGGAGAACCAAGTAGCTATAGAAAACAACCTGCTGATTGTTTCAAGAAGAAGCAAGTTCAGTAATGCTTCTAGAAGTCAGCCACAAAAGCATGTTGTTGGCGGAAAATCCATACTGGCCAAATCCAATGAAGTCTGCTTTTCAGTACTAATCTTAGACTGAAATTGGACATTTCTCTGATTTTTTGCAAGGCAGTTTCCCATATTCAAGTGGAAGCTTTGGTGTTTGTTCCTGAGGCTTAGAAAACTGATTCTTGCTACTTTCCAGTTCCAGCACCTTCTATCACCAAGAGGACAAACTACTACTTCCTATCATTCCTTGAACCACTGGTGGTGCCAAAACTTATACTTCAGTCGGTAAATTGAAGTTGATCAGGACTGTCAACGGAACTTAGGGGAGAGGATTTCCCCCCCTCCAAGATGAAGGGCCACATTCCCATGTGGGCAACTTTCTCAGGCCACAGGACAGTGGTGGCCAAAGGCAAAAGTGAACAAAGCAAAGAATAAGAAAATACCTTTGTACAGTAGACTAATTTCTACACAAACACTCTCTCACACCCACTATGTCCTCTTTTCAGGATGCCAAGATGCATCATCTGAGTTCAAGACACATTCTAGCTAGGCAAAAATACTCAAGGAACTGTTGTGGTGTGGAGGCAGTGGGGATGTAGCTGAGATGGGGTGGTGGCCTGGGAAGAGTCCCAAAGGCCAGAACAAAAATTTAGGAGTGGTGACTGACTCTATCTATCTATCTATCTATCTATCTATCTATCTATCTATCTATCTATCATCATCTACCTATCTACACACACACAGCCCATAGAAGACGTAGTGACTACAGGCTTTAAGTTAGCAAACTGGGAGATTGGCTTTTCTGAGGGCATCTGATCTGACTGAATTGTCACGTTTACTTTGTTGCTCTTTTCGCTGGCAACGTCTCTTTTTCTCCTTACCTCATTTTCATGTGTACATAATCACATTGAATAAAGGACAGCTGGCAAGAGCCCTACACTGGTCTATGACAAACTATACAGATCTGTAGGGAATGAAGCTTGAGTGTTGTGCCTCTCAGACCAATATACTACACAATCTGCTCTCACATTCTCTCTCCACTGCTGAAATGAAGTGAGTTCAGCAGAATGCTGAAAATGCTGCCCTGTAAACTATAAAAGTCAATGGTGCTTCTCCAGATAGCCAAAGGGTAAGAAAATGTCTTCTTCCTTATTTCCAAATTTGTAATTGCATTCTCAGAGTTGTGGTAGTATAAAATTGTGTAGTTATAAAGATAATTAATAAAAGGTTCTGACACCACTGGAAGAAAGGGCAGGACACCCAGTTGTCCGTGAAAAGTACTACATGCATTTATTTAAAACAAACAAATAAATAACCCCACACTGCACCC
This sequence comes from Podarcis melisellensis, assembly GCF_964234715.1. Lineage (NCBI taxonomy): Eukaryota > Metazoa > Chordata > Lepidosauria > Squamata > Lacertidae > Podarcis > Podarcis melisellensis. Next base: position 60,591,909 of record NC_138531.1, read on the forward strand.
CAATTTGGGTTTTGAACACTGGAGGATCCTAATCCACCCCATACATTATGTAGTTAACTCACTGAATATCTGGCGCCATTATGTTTACTTTGTAATCTCTGATATGCTGAAATCACACAATGAAGAAAAAGAAACCTTAAAAGCTGAGCTGAAGCAGAAACACATCACAGCTGTGAACTGGTTAAAAATGAAACCAAAGCAGGTTTTCTCACATCATTCTGTATGCCCCATTCCAAGAACCAAAATTACTGAAAAATTGGTACAACACATATGAAATTAAAATGTTCAAGTTATGGGAATAACAAACCTCAGTACTAGACTTGATACTTTTAAATTCAGGATTTGCAGTCTACCAAACACTTCTATGGAAAAAATGGTGACAATGCTCCACCAAGTTAAATATGTACTGTCTACTTGCAAATGAAATTTATGGAATAAAAACACCAGACGTTTGAAACAGGGAAAAAGAGAGGGAGGGAGAGTCAATTACAAAAATTAACAAAAACCCTTTATGAATAAAGGTGTGATGATTCACGGATCAAAGGGTTCCCCCCCTCCCCGGAAGGTTTTTTCCTTAGGAAGGTCGTGAAAACACTTCAGTGATTATGAGTGCACAATATGGCAGTATAGTGCATGCCGTAAGGAGGTCTCTTGAGCATGTCTGTTTGTTTAAGGTGTTATAAACTAAAAAGCAATATTTTCAGGGACATCTTGAGATTTGTTAAGAATTCCTACCACATTCAGAGTTTTAGGGTCTCATGGCTGCAGCATGAAACTCACATAAGTCAATAGATTTCTTTTAAAACCATTGATAGTAGTCCTTCAGGGACTTTACTAAGGTTAAAAGTCTAGCCATATATTATTTTACCTGAGCAAATATTATTTAATACTACTTGGAATTAAGCAGACACCAAGAGACAATTAACCATTAGAAACTGGCAACAACATTTTTGAACACGTGTTCGCATGTATGTATTATTGCAAACTCTTTAGATTTTGCAATCTAAAGAACAACTATGATTTTAATGGCAAACTCCTTTGCATCTGCCAGCTGGCAGCTGTAAATATTATAAGTGCTGACACAATAAATGCATACATTGACTGATGGAATGACCAAGATATATGTGTGTGCACATACACTTTGTAATGCACAAGCATTTGGCACTAGCACCTGAAAAATCATGAAACTTTAAAATTAAGAATGACTGGCTCTCTCAGTCACCAAAACTTAATATCCATAAATTCATGCATATCAACCCACAGTAACCTTGAAGCAACTTATAAATCTGGCCTTTATTTCACAGTAGTATTTCAAACTATGTGAGACAAGATATGCAAAGAAATTAATTGGGACTTTTCCTACCAAGGAAAGCCAGAAAAGAGACTTAAGGAGAACGCATAATAAGGGTTAACAAAAAAAGGGGGGAGCTTATAAAAATACCATTCTATTTGAATAATTGTTGGGATACAAATTTAGCAAGCAATAGAGCCTAAAACACACGTCGACAAGAATCCTTATTTACGCTACAAATGCGTGAAACAGTGACCATATGTTCACGTAAATAATATGTTGCTTAAAGGCATATCATTTAAGCATAGATAGGAATTTATAAAAGATTGCAGGGGGTTTTTTTGCACACTGTTCTCTTTCCTTTATGCGCCCTTGTAAGATTCTGCATTACACAGCTACAAGAAAAGCTTTGCTGTCTACAGCTACTTCCCCCAGAGTAAACTCAGGTCCTTTTGCTATTCCCAGTACTAGCAACATTATAGCAGAATCTTTGTCCTAGTTGTGGCTTAATGAAGATGTGAAATAGCATTGAAACAGTGTGGCACCCCATAGCTCAAAGCCCCGGGGTGTGTGTGTGTGTGTGTGTGTGTGTGACAAGCACTCATCCAATCTTACCTTCTGGAACTGTCTCTGGAGATAAGAACAGAACCACTGCAGAATGCTGTACTTCATGCCAGTCTCCCATCGACAGTCCAGAAGGCTATTATGGCTGATGGGATGTCGAGTCCTCCATTCCTCTCCTGATAAAGGTCACCCATCAAGGCAGCAAAGAAAGACTCAGATTGGAATGGGTTTAGATTATTCTTTTTAAATTTTGGGTTCCCATACGTTGTTGGACTACAACTCCCATCATCCCTAGCTTAAGCAGGACCAGTGGTCAGGGATAATTGGAGTTGTAGGCCAACAACATCTGGGGACCCAAGTTTGAAAAAGGCTGGTCACAACATTAAACTACTCTGCTTAGCTAATTCTGGCTTATTTACACGTCTAAACATGACCAGGGTGACTAAGGGTGGTTTGTTTGGGGCAACGAACCTCAGTCTGAAACTATGCCTTGCCCTTGGTTTTGAATATTGACTTATGTCAACTGTGGTTTATGTCCAAACACAATAACCCAAATTTGTTCCATTGCTTCATGAGGTAAGAGCTCAAAAAACAAAACCATCCACACAGTGAAGAGACTTTCATTTGCGTTTTCAGAATACAACCCACCCCTCCTCAGCTTCTTTTGCTTGCTTTAAATAGTAAAATGTAGTACTACCGCATACCCCCCAACATTTATCCGATGAAAATAGGGACGTCTTAAGGAAAAGCGGGACACTGGCATCGCAGGAGAAGTATGGCAGGAAGATTCAAGTACAGTACAAGCAAAGAAACAATTAAACATTTCAGTGTAGTAGTATAATATAGTATATATATTTTAATTATTTGCAGAATGTTGGTAGATATCTTTTCAAAATGAGAGCCAGAACATTAAGTGATATTGAGAACAATCCTAGTTGTGATTGGGAATTGCTGTTCAAGCAGAGTGCTGGGAAACAGCACTGGCTCTTCTTCAAGAGTTCTCCAAGACATACTGTTATGAACAGAGAACAGGGAAAAGAGAATGGCTTCTTTGTGTAGATGTGGAGATGAGAGTTTGTTTGTTTCAAATTAGACCTAATATAAATGAGATTACCCAGCAAAAGCAAGCTCACACTTCTCATTGAGGCTCTTTTAGAATTAAATTTTGGGAATGATTCATGTTCTTATGTAGCTGCACTGTTTTATACTTTTTGGATGTCCCATGATCATATTACCAGTATAAAGTCGTTGTGTTCTATGTTATAAATCAAGCACTGCTAAGGAGTTGTTTCTTTTTGTTTTCCAATGTAGTTCTTCTCAATAAAAAAACTGGAGTGTCACAACTACATTTTTATTCTGAAAGTGTGGCCCAGAGAAAAAAGTTTGAGAACTACTGCTCTCAACTCCAACAGCATTAAACCGTTAGTAGGTGGGCGGGGAGATACTTATATAGCCAGTGTAATTTAAGAAGTTGAAAATTGCCTTGTAAAAGTAATGGCAATTGCAGACATCAATCTAATCATTGTGTTGTGAATCTCTTAAAAAGTTAAATATATTTAGCATTTTAAAATTACTACGTAGAGAATTCTTGGCTATGTATTTTTTGCACCAAGTAAACTTATTTAAGTGTCTTCATACACCTACTGTATTTACTTGAGTCTAATGTGACATCGAATCTAATGAGCACCTCAGTTTTCAGAACCTTCCTGGCAAATGTAAATGTGTCATTGAATCTAACACACACCTTAATTTTTTTGCAATGTAACTTGGCCAAAAAAGGTGAGCATTAGATTCAAGTAAAAGGTGGAAGATATGGAATGGCTCTGTGAATGAAAAGTGGTAGGTAGGAGCTTGTGAGGGAGAGACCAGAGTTTTGCCTGATGCATCCAAAGATAATGAGAAGAATGAGTAAAAATAAATGAGATCAAAGTGGAAACGTAGAAGACTAAAATAAGTGGTAGGATCAGGCAAAAGAAAGAAAACCTTGTAAGATGTATGTGGTTGCAGAGAGTACAAACAGCTAAATGTATAGCATTTCTAGAAAGTAAAAATATATACTGCCGAATGGTTACCACCTTCAGGTAGGAATGATCTGTTTCATGTGGGTGGCAAATGCCCAATAGGGATAAGTTTCCAGGCTGACCAGGAAAAAGCAACCACAGACCCAGCATGATTGACCATGTAAGGACACCCAGAAGGTCATATAATTATCAGATTAAAAATTCTGCCTAAACTAAAATTCCTTCATCTTCATAACCATAATAAATATCATACCATTCAGCCAAGGTTTTGATATGGCATAACGGGAAAAAAAGTCTTATCCAGAAGTTATGGAAATATGTAAAAGAAAGCAATGGAAAAAAACCTGGAAATATTTGGGAGAAGTGGTCTGACAGAAGGTCTACAAGCATGAATCTGTATTACAGAGTCAGCTGTAAAATTGATTGAAATTGTAACCAGAACACAAGTGGCTCAGTGTTTAAGAGGGTAATGCAGTAGTCTATAAAATTTGCCACTACTGTGCGATGTCAGTACTTTATTTCATGGATTAACTCATGGCAGCCATTCTGGGTTTAAAGGCTGGCTTGAGAGAAAATAGGGAGGCCATTTACTGACTGAATGAAAATTAGTTGGCAGTGTTCCTATCTGTCTTAACAGTACAATGAATAATGAATTTATTTTTTTAGGGGGTGGGTTGGTTAGATGTGGAAAGATACCTTTTCCTGCAGAAGAAATTATAGGATTTGCAGGTTGGCTAACCTGCCTACGCAAAGTGTGGGTGTTTAAGCTATATGGATTGTGAGACAGCACCATACAGTAGACTGAATATGATGGTGCAAGCCTTGCTTAGAGCCCTAGAACAGCAGCTGTCTATATCTCTCACAAATACAAGATATACCTGCAACCCAAGTGTCCCAAACAAATTTGGCAAACACGATTCTATTGGATTCCCATAGTTTCCCTAAACTGAGCAGCCACAATAAATTCATCCTCACCCTCCACATCATGGATTGGGGAGCTAACAAACATCCATAGTTTCACCCAAAGTCATTTGAGACCTATTTAATATTAATAAAACTGAACTAGCCCCTGAGCAGAAACTCATGCATGCAGTGTATAGTGAGCTACCCCACACCCAACATTCCAGAAACCAATTTGTTCAAAGGGAGAATTCCTATTTGGCCCAAGAGGTGACCAGCTAGTCCCACCCCTGTAATGCAAGGGAGGGTGTGATGTCATCCCCTGGCCTTCCTTGTTTAAATAACTCTTGGGTTCTCTTTGGCCCAGTTGTGCCTACTTTCTCCAGATGTGTGTCACGTCTTGTAGCATACCAAAAAGGAACTCACTAGTCTCTTGTGCATATTTACAAAGCCTACAGACAACCCATCTTACCACAAAGGAGATGTGCTGCTTATGATATGGGAAGTAGCACTCAACTGCAGGAGGTAAGCTGTCCTTATTTTGAAGCTAAACTAATAGATACCAAACTAATTCCATGTATAATCTGCATAGCCTTATAATGGTGGACACTATTTAATCAGCTCTCAAAAAGTGGTTTGTTCAGTCGCTCATAAACAGCCCACAGGATTAGATTGCGCAGTAGCATTTGTCGGAATTGAGACCAACCAAAATATAATAAAATATAAAGAAAAGTAATTGTAGATAAAAGAATAGCTACTTCAAAAATTCACGCATTTATCAATATGTACACAAATCCTGGGCCCCTGGCACATTGAATTTATATGATAAATGAAGCTGAATACTCATGTTTTCTTGTAAATGTTGCATTAGCAACACACACAAAATGCATTATGGATGCTCCTTAAATATATAATGTGTGAAGTAGAAGACACATCTCTCTGGTATGCACCATAACTCAAGAAAAGTAAATGGGAACACACGCACGCACACACACACACACACACACAAACAAACACACACTCCAAATTTATACATATCAATTAATTGGGGGGTATTTGTGTATAAGTTTCTAGAGTATATCAAAGAAATGACCAAAAAAGGAACACTAAAAAAGGAATACTAACAATTCAGATATTTGATCTGTTCATCCCTTTATATAACAATAAATGAATGCTGGTGCAATGATTCAATTCCTTTGTCGTATAAATACACACCTTATGTGGAGATCTTCCACCAAAAGGGTAAAAAAAAAAAAGCTCTTGCAAAACCCTTTCCCTAGAGAATATGCACACAATGCCAGGTCTTCAGGAACCTTTGAGGGGTTGGTAGTCTGTTAAATGCATAAATGAAACCAGATGTCAGAGTCAGACAGTATTATATGGCTCTTTAGTCACATAATAAAAACTCTAATTAATTTTTATTTTTTTTTTGGAGATAGCATGGCTTAAATATCAAGTGCATATATACAGCATTTACAAAGATTTCTTTCCCCTGGGTGTCGAAAGCATGTCAATGACTTTCAGAATAATCCTCCAGATCTCTGAAATAAACTGAAATATTGTGGTGCAAGCTGTAAAATCACAGAAAAAAATACTGTATATAGAAAATTCTAAACTTCAAAGAAATGATTACAAAAGAATTACTTCCACGGTTTGGAACCAGATATAAATTGTATTTTATTAAAGCCTGTTTATATTAGCAATCCTTCTTCAATTCAAAGCTGGTTAAAATCGCAATTTTTAACAAAAAAGCCTGGACTCTCCAATGAAACCAGTTACTGTAGTTTGATACATACCAGATAAAAAAGCTCTCACCAAAGAAACAAAATATTATCCCTTTGGAATGAGGTCTGACTGCCACTGAACACAACAGGAGACTATTGACTTTAGTCAAATTGTTGCACAAAGAATCTTAAAGCAACATAAGAACAAAAGAACACTCTCTTTTGAGTTTAGGTATACATTAGGTAAAACGAGTTTTAGTACAAATACTAACTAATCTTTGCTTGCAATAAGTAAATAACTACACAAAACCTTTGAAGCAACAGACCTCTGTTTACTACTTTCTATGTGAAAAAATAAAATTTGATTACCGAGCGATTTGGATGATTGTGGGGAGCGGTTGGGAATGCAAAGCAGAACTCCAGGATTTTTTGTGCCCTTCCTGCTTGGCACAACCAGGGGTGGGATTCTGTGTCCTTTCAGCTTGACGCAGCTAGGGTGGGAGGCATGTTTATACCGTACATGCACACACATGTGAGATATGCATACATGTGGGTGGAGCTTGCTGGGGAAATGAGGTTTACAGGATTCAAGCCCCCCCCCCCAAAAAAACCTCCAAACATTGTCAAACATTTCCCACCATCACTGAGGGAACACTCTCAGTGGTCCATCTGCAGGTGCTCCAGGAATGTAGGTGCCATCCCACAGCAGAATATGCACTTGCACGCATTTCAAAGCTGCCTCTGAGTGGCTTTAATAGATCTTCATCAAAAAGGAAACTATGGTTAATTAGAACAGTGTTGGCTTGATAGTGGGTGGACATGAAGGGGCTATGTGTGCAGGTAAAATACTTGTGCATATCTCAACATAATAAGCTGAGATATGGTTGTCTGAATGCAACCAGGGTTCCAACTTCTTACTTGCAACATCATATTGATGTTTGAGAAACTGCCTTTTTAAATTTAAATTGCTATCAATAATATTATTGCAAGAAATCTTATATAAGGACAAAGAAGAACTATGATTAAAAATATTGGTCTCAGATAACTATCACGAGTTTTACGCATTATACATTAATAATTGATGCTAGCCCTGCTCTGCAGGAAGAAATAGCCATGGAAATATTATTATACACTAAATACTCAACTCCAGACACATGGCTGCAATTTATCCAACCTGCCCATCAATTGTCAGGTTTCTTTAAGCTCAACAGAAAACATTCCAGTGCTAAAATGAAGTGGCATGCAAAAGTGAAAGAAAAAGAACCATAAAGGTGCTCAAATGGGACAACAAAATCTGTAACTTCCCTGAAGCAATGCCCCAAAAAATGAGAAGTAGAAGCTGTGTAAAACATTGCACTTGACCTTTAGTTAATATTTTTATTTTATTGCCTAATTCTAGGATGTGGCTTGTGCAGAGGTTGTGTTGAAGCAGTTATGGCTGTGTCCTAATCTAGATGCAGAACAGAGCTGTGCAGCTGTGGTCCCTTTGCTTTAAACGACCCCAACTAGCCTTAGCACACACTTTCGTTGGTGCAACATGCAGGTACATCTAGCACAGTGTTTCCCAACCTTGTGCCTCCAGCTGTTTTTGAACTACAATTCCCATCATCCCTGACCACTGGTCTTGCTAGCTAGGGATGATGGGAGTTGTAGGCCAAAAACATCTGGAGGCACAAGGTTGGGAAACACTGATCTAGCAAAGCATTTTGACCTTTGGCTGGAATGCAATGTGCTACTGGTGTCATATACATTGTTACACAATGAATTGTAGAAGCAATACTGTATTATCAAAGACACTGGTGGGCTGGGGACAACCACCTCAATCCATTTCCGGAAGGGTATCAGTGTCACAGCCCACCCAGCACCTCCTCACTTGCTCACCCTGGTGATGCTTGAGCCTTTAGTTTTAGTTGATGCACAGGCACATAGGGGAGGAAAAGTTGATTCAAGTACAAGGCTGTAGCAGAGTTGGAGAGGAGGAAAGAAAGAGAATAAACTGAATGGCTGGCTGAGCAGGAGAGAAAAAGGACAAAGAACAGGGAAGAAGGCAAAAGGGGTGGACTACTGACGCACAGATCCTGGAAGGTTGCCCATGAGAAAATGCAGCTGTTGGGCTGAAAAAGGTTCACCAGTCCTGATTAAATAATGTTTATCATGGTGTAACTCGCATACTTTCCCCAAATAATAGTGTGTACACACAGTTGTACAACATAGGTACAAATACATAATTCTACAACAATTGAAAATAACGTCTTCTGAGTTGTACAAATCCTGTATATATATATATGTGTGTGTGTGTAGTGTAGTTGTTAAGAGCGGTGGACTCATAATTTGGTAAACCGGGTTCACTTCCCTGCTCTTCCACATGCAGCTGCTGGGTGACCTTGGGCCAGTCACACTTCTCTGAAGTCTCTCAGCCCCACTCACCTCACAGAGTGTTTGTTGTGGGGGAGGAAGGGAAAGGAGAATGTTAGCCGCTTTGAGACTCCTTAAAAGGTAAAGGTAAAGGTACCCCTGCCCGTATGGGACAGTCTTGACAGACTCTAGGGTTGTGCGCTCATCTCACTCTAGAGGCCGGGAGCCAGCGCTGTCCGCAGACATTTCTGGGTCACGTGGCCAGCGTGACGAAGCTGCTCCGGTGAACCGGCACCAGAGCAGCACACGGAACGCCGTTTGAGACTCCTTAGGGTAGTGATAAAGCGGGATATCAAATCCAAAACTCTTCTTCTTCTCTCTTCCAAATAACTGGCAGAAAACTGGAAGTCAATTTATGTAGTGGCTAAAAGATTCCATATATTTATTATTATGAAAGGTTCTGTGATGCATCATTGGCTTTAATCAAGAACTCACTGGCTCATAAGTAATTGCATTAAGGCTTTTTAACATCTACATGCAGCCGCTGGGAAAGATCATCAGGAGGTTTGGGTTGTGTGTTCATCTGTATGCGGATGAAACCCAGCTCTACCTCTCTTTCAAATCAGAACCAGTGAAGGTGGTGAAGGTCCTGTGTGAGTGCCTGGAGGCGGCTGGAGGATGGATGGTGGCTAACAGATTGAGGTTGAATCCTGACAAGACAGAAGTACTGTTTTGGGGGGATAGGAGGCAGGCGGGTGTGGAGGACTCCCTGGTCCTGAATGGGGTAACTGTGCCCCTGAAGAACCAGGTGTGCAGTCTGGGAGTCATTTTGGACTCACAGCTGTCCATGGAGGTGCAGGTCAATTCTGTGTTCAGGGCAGCTGTTTACCAGCTCCATCTGGTACACAGGCTGAGACCCTACCTGCCAGCAGACTGTCTCACTAGAGTGGTGCATGCTCTGGTTATCTCTCGCTTGGATTACTGAAATGCAGTCTATGTGGTGCTACCTTTGAAGGTGATCCAGAAACGACAACTAATCCAGAATGCGGCAGTTAGACTGGTGACTGGGAGCAGCCGCCGAGACCACATGACACTGTTCTTGAAAGATCTACATTGGCTCCCAGTACGTTTCCGAGCACAATTCAAAGTGTTGGTGCTGACCTTTAAAGCCCTAAATGACCTCGGTCCAGTATACCTGAAGGAGTATCTCCACCCCCATCATTCTGCCCAGACACTGAGGTCTGGTGCCTAGGGCCTTCTGGTGGTTCCCTCACTTCGAGAAGCCAAGTTACAGGGAACCAGGCAGAGGGCCTTCCACCCTGTGGAACATCCTCCCACCAGATGTCAAAGAGAAGAACTGCCAGACTTTTAGAAGACATCTGAAGGCACCTCTGTCTAGGGAAGCTTTTAATGTTTAACAGACCACTATATTTTAATATTTTGTTGGAAGCCCAGAGTGGCTGGGGAGGCCCAGCCAAATGGGCGGGGTATGTATGTATGTATAAATAATTAAATAAATGTTAAAATCTTTGTGGTCAACTTATAGGTAGGTGGATGTTCAGCTATTGTGATTTAAGTCAGTGACCTGGTCACTTATCTATTTGACTCAGTTCTGATTTTATAGAAATTAACCAGGGAGTGACATGTGATGAAAAAGTTAAAAACAAAAAACAAAAAAACTTATTAATATAAGATCCTGTACAATTAGTTCAGCTGTCCCTTGAGGTATTTTTCATGATTGGCCTTTAACTAATTAATCATCAACACATTCTGTGCAATTCATTATCAATTATTTGTCCTGCATTATGGTGCTAAATAACGGCACCTCATTTAAAACGTGAAATGAGTTGCATCGATTCCTTTGTCTTTGTAATTTAAAGGGACAGTCCCATTAGGTTTTATTATAGGTTTTTTGTTCTATAATATATCAAATGTATAGTCCAGCTATTGAAAAAAGTCCATGAAACTTACCCTTGGATTAGGAAGTGTATAGTTCTCACATCAATTGATGTATAAAAGACAGTTTATTTGTTTGTAAGAGTGCTAAAAAATAGGAGAGGGTGGGCTGGATTTTAAAAGGACTTCTATACTGGAATTAGCCCTCAATAGAAATTCAAGAGAATGCATATCATGGAAAGCATATATTCTACAAATTAGTTCAATGATTTTACTTACTTGGTATTAGCATTTTTAAACAAGTCTTTCTTACTGTGTATTAGCATATCCAAAATTTAACTATTTAATAATTAAATGACTAGCATCGCAAATAATGGTCCTGATCCTATAGAAATATCAACAGAACTACTCATATAGAATCTGAAATAATTATTATGTCTTCTGTTCCATCATGGAAGAAAAAGATAAAACAAAACCAGAAAGTGTACCACTGAAAGCAAGAGTATGGTTTAGCCTGGGTTTTTTTTAAAAAATCAACACAGGAACATAAATATGTCCCTTTTAGGTGGAAAATGAATAATTATCTGAATAAAATTTGATTATTTTTTTAAAAAGAGAACAATTTCGCACATTTAATGCATTTATAGAAAATAGTAATGACTGATTAATGTATATGGGGCATATATCTTTTTTCTAATTAAAAAAAGACTAAGAATTAAAGAGTGGAGAATAGCATATGTAATGGAACACAAACACGTTTAACCAAACCTGGTTCATATGAGATGCTAATTAACTCAGCAGATAGGATACAATATGCGTAAGACCTGGCAGGGCTCTTTCACTTCTATTTGCAGCTAACAGTAGCTGTCAAGCTAATAATAGTGTGGTGGTTAGAATGTCAGAGTAAGACCTAGGAGACTGAGGTTCAAATCCCCATTAAGCCACGAAGCTCACTGGGTGACCTTGGGCCAATCACTGCCTCTCAGCCTAACCTACCTCACAGGTTCTTGAGATTAAATGAGGAGGGGGAGAACCCTTGTATGCCACCTTGAGCATAAACGCACTGTTGTGGCATTTGAGCACACAGTATAGGGGGGCCAGAACTTCAGCTGCTCATGGCAGCTGTGGGGCAGACAAAGCTAGAACTCCCTGACAGAAGTGGAGTTTGCAGGCACACGTGCTGTACCTGATTGTCATGGTGATGTCAGGTGACTAACAAGTGGTCAGCCCAAACCACTTATCAAAATGGCCCATAGGATTGATTGTGTATACCTATCCAAAATTCCAGATTTCTCAGCTGCATACAGTTTGTATGTGCATGTGCTTTTTAAGGTAAAGGTAAAGAACCATGGATGGTTAAGTCCAGTCAAAGGCGACTATGGGGTTGCTGTGCTTATTCACTTTCAGGCTGAGGGAGCCGGTGTTTGACCACAGTCAGCTTTCTGAGTCATGTGGCCAGCATGACTAAGCTGCTACTGGTGCATCGAGGACCGTGACGAGTGCCAGAGCACACAGAAATGCCGTTTACCTTCCCGCCGCAGCAGTACCTATTTATCTACTTGCACTGGCATGATTTTGAAGTGCTAGGTTGGCAGAAGCCGGGGCAGAGCAATGGGAGCTCACCCCGTCATGGGGATTCAAACTACTGCCCTTCTGCTTGGCAAGCCCAAGAGGCTCAGTGGTTTAGGCCACAGCGCCACCTGCGTACTTTTGTAGACAACATATACAAAGGTGAGCATCAGTGACCATGATTCGGTGCATCCTGCTCTCCCTCCTGCACATGTTCAGTTAGCATTTTTAACTTGGGTTTCTTTTATGCATTTTATACCATTCTCAGATTCAATGATTAAAAAGTTGGAAATTCCCTTACTTTGCATCTATCATTTTTCCAGCAGTGATTTTTGCATGTGTGTATATCGGTTATGTCTAGTTCACGTTTTCCTCTTACCATAAATAGTCATAAACTGCCAAACAATGGTTTATCTAAGCGCCAATTTTCTCTGGAATTAATGTTCCTTCATGTCCTCAATATGAGCTTTTGTCAAAATGTTAATTGGGCACTTTCTCCCAGACTATTGAATATACAAAATTCACACTTAAGTGTCAATTTAAAACTTGCAGAAGATTGGTCCTTGGCATGCAGTACAACTCAGTTAGGAATCTGCCAGTTTATTTACTTAATTTAAATAACAATAAAGAAATGCCTGTATCAGCTTCTAGGTCAGGCTGTTGTCAATGAAAATAGATTCACACAATAAAACAGCAGTGTATCACACTGAATTTTTTGACAGTCAGCAAGAAAATATTTCCGCAGATAATCCACCTGTTCTAGATTTCTTAAAAGAAATAAAAAAGGCTGTTTTCTTCCATCAGTCATCAGCCAGGATGGTAGACTTTGCTACAAAAAAAATAAAATAGGTGGATAATAATTAATCATGTTGGAAAAATAAATGCTAGCATTCAATGTAGAAGTCAATGCTCTGTTTATAAAATGAGAGCTAAGGTTATCCCCACAGCTAGAGTTAGCCAGATTCACAGGTCTATTCTGCATCCGCCCAAAAGCAAATCCAGAAACAAATATTTTGGGCTGGTGCACTCTGGCAGGAGCAGAGCTAATAGCAAAATTTTGTTTAACTCAAATTATCATCTCAGTGGTGGTTTTTTATTATTGTTAAAGAAAACCGACAAAATATTTTTCACACCTCAAATATATTACTGAAAAATATATTGCATGTTATTATAAATATCTGAAATTCCTTACTCATTTCTCAATGAGTTGTCAGGACAACAGACTATGTGGTCAGGTCTGAAGAAAGTGTTTGCAGGAGGGGAGAATGAAATCACACTAATGGCTTTGTAGGTATACTTGCTACCTCCTTGAGATTTCCACTGTATGGTGGGTTATTTTCAATTACAAAAAACAAACTAACTTTTAAAGTAAAAATATTATAAATCTAGGAAAATACTGTATTACAACTGAGAACCAATGTTAACATGTTAATGGCTTTCTGAGATGTTTTTCTGACCCCTCTTAGAAACTTGTGAGAAATGTGTCCTTGGTTAGAGAACTACAGTTTATGCCAGCCTACTAACATCCCACACTTTTCCCACCTTTCTCTGAAAAATAAATAAATAGATGTTTTACTACACCAATCTGTTAACATTGGCTGGATTAGTAAATACACCTGAGTGGCAAAATTAAATGCATTTATCCTCAGGCAGTCCTATACATAAACTGTTGGGTGGCTGGAAAGTCCGACCTCAGCTGGCTGGCTTTTATACCCAGGAAGAAGAAAGAAGTTTTCCATCTGGTCCGCTCCTTAAACTGTGCCCCCAAGCTCACTGGCGATTGGCTGCAAGCACAGGTGAGCCCCAGCAGTCAGTGCAGCTGGTAGAGGAGGAAGTGACAATGTTCCCCAGCCACACAAAAGCCGGAAGTCCACCTCAGCACTGTAGCCCCACTGGACCGCAACCACTGCTTCTCCTCCTCAGCTGACAGGTAAGCAGCCAATATCACATCCAGTTTTCTCCTGTTCATTGATATAATATTTATTCTAATGCGTTTGACGTTACCAAACTTTTGGCCGCAGGATCAGGATTTACTTCTACCTTTCTACTAATCTCCAAGTTTGTTTCTGTAGAATTTCATGACTCAGATGTTCAGCTTCCAGAGAACTTGCAAACGGTCTCAGTGGGCCTAAATTCATAAACAGTGTCATAAAAAGTTCCGCAAGATCACAGAGTGATCTTGACAGAGCTTATGATATTTAAGAAAACTTTTAGGAAACTTCTGGCTCTGTAGAAACAAGATTTAGACATTAGCTACAACAATCCTGATTCTGTTATAAGCGGATCCATGTGCTGGTTGGTAAATAGAAAAGAAAAAATATATACATTAGGTTTTCAAAAACTAATTTTATGAAGCTTCAGGTGTGATGCATGACTTTGCAGCAAGTTTTCTCGCTGAAATAATGAATAGGATGTTCTTACCAGTTTTCCATGGAAACAATTTAAAACGTTTCAAATTTAGAGCGGCTATTAATCAGATTAACCATTCTGAGTTGAAATGATATAATTGTTCTGGGATGAACTATGCAAGAATTTGTCAAGACAAAAAGCAGAGTTTACTCCATGAATAGCATAACCGACTGCAACAGAACTACCTACACATTTGAATTTTACATTGTATGGGGAAGGCCAGCCCTGTACCCAGTGAATGGCATCTCACATGAAAAGCTATTAATATTTTAGAAGTAAATATTCTTTGAAGTGCAAAGTGATTATTTCTGAAACATTTGATTAATATTTTCAATCTATTTTCAAGAAGTCTGTCAGTAATGCCAGTCTCCAGCATGACTCCACACATACTCTTAATGTAAAACCTTATTACTGACATTTCAAGCATGCCTTTTAACTGGTAAATCATTTTCTGGACAAGAATACTAGGAATAAGGCAGTCCAAGTGATAAACTGAAGCACACATTAAAATTTAATTGTAATTAATTACATACACACACCAGTGCCCATGTTCACAACCTAATAGAACAGAAAGGGTTTCTATTAACACATATCAATGTGTTAAGGGCAGATAACAATACCAATTAATATAGGAGAATGCTAAGTACTGAATCAATGAACTTCACCCACATCTACTGAATAAAAGACTGTTGCAGTTTACAGCAAAACGCTTAAATAACCTAAGCCTATCACATGTTGCCCTCTAGTGGACTTTTCTTGTTGTTGCATGTGTATATGCATTAAATACTTTTCCAGTGCTGCTCTGTTTAATTGCATTGTGCAAGCAACTCCTCACAAGGATCAACTCGTGTGGTTATTTTCCATTGCAGGCATGAACTGCACAAGAAATCCTGACAAAAGAAAGATGGATAAATAGAATTTGCTCTCTGAGCAGCCGCACAAGGAGATGCCCTTTCTCAACTATATGCAACTGAAGAGGATTTTGTAAATTAGAACACATTTGGCATGCTTTCTGAAGCACACATGTTGTAAACTATCTTCATCTCCAGGATATAATGGTTTGGGGCACCCATATTATTGTATTGCATTGTTGCGGTGCAGCCAGCTTTTTAAAGATAAATCCTCTGAGTACAGGTAGTTATTTTACAATACTCAGATGTGATACTATACACAGTGCTTGCTTTACAGTAAAGTCACATGAGATTATCATTGTATATTCTATAGGCTATAGACTTATTCCTTTTAAAATCCTTTCATATTTATTATAGAAACACATGATTTTTATTTTTTTAGTACCTTGACTTGTTATTCTGCAGCTGTTGATTGCTCATGTAATATATTCTCTAGGTGCCTTTAGAACTGGAGGATTATTTTGAAATGTCATTGACATGCTTTTGACACCCAGGGGAAAGAAATCTTTGTAAATGCTGCATATATGCACTTGATATTTAAGCCATGCTATCTCAAGAAAAAAAAATTAATTAGAGTTTTAATTATGTGACTAAAGAGCCATATAATAATGTCTGTAATAGATTTATACAGTGCTTTTTCTGGGGGGATGCATTTTGTGAATTTTTGTACTTTTGTCCATTTACTGTATTTATTTTCCCCGATTTGAACTATAAAATGGTGGTTTTCTTGAGTCAAACATTAACATTTTTGGGGAAAAAAGTACTGGATTTACATTATGCTATCCTAACCAAATGAACTACACTGAAAAAGAGGGAAGTTGCTACTAGGTCCTCTGGTAGAGATCAGTTGGCGAAACCCCTCTTAGCTGTCACAGCTCATGAATTAAAAGTTATATGAAAAGAGCTAGTGAAGTTATATTTTAAAATACCCAGCGGATTTTTTTTTGTTAAATCTCAGTGCAGCCACAGCATAGAAGACTTTCCTTGTAGTAACCAACCCCATTACATCATCAATGCCATGGCTAGCTATTCTTCTTCTTTTTCCCCCTTTCCTTTCCCTCTTTTCTTCTTCTAAATCCTTCTTCATTTTCATTATCCTTTCAAAAAGAAGGGCAAATAAATATGTATGTATCAGTACTATACATGTAAACCTTACCTAAACTCTACAGCAGGCATAGGCAAACTCTGGCCCTCTAGGTGTTTGGGACTACAATTCCCATCAACTCTAGCTAACAGGACCAGTGGTCAGGGATGATGGGAATTGTAGTCCCAAACATCTGGAGGGCCGGAGTTTGCCTATGTCTGCTCTCCAGGACTTACTGCAGAAGACACATACACCAGTGTAAATAACTTTAGAGACGTGAGGTGGTATTCAACCAACTAGTTATGGTAGCACAACAGCTTTTAAATTTCCCACTAAACCACAGGGCAGGGCATCAAACCTTTAAAACAAAACAAAAAATCCCCTCTCAGATTTTAAAGTTGCCTAGCACAAAATTCCCTGTACCTACTTGTCTGAAATTTGGCAGGCTTTGACTGCTCATAAACTATACAATGACTACAAACTTTATACAAATCCATAAAAAAATAAATGATAGGTGCTGGATGATTTTCTCCATGTAGCCAGTGGAAAAAGTTTTTGGAAATTAGGCGGGGAAAACTTCTGCCTTAGATCTGAGAAGCATGACGTTAGTCTGAGGCACCAAGCCAAGGTAATCCCAAGCCAGTGAGGTATGTTCCAAGGTAAGAATTCTCACATTCCTAACAGATACCCAAGGCTTAACATGGTGGGCCCTTGTAGATCTCATTTTGTGCCATATTTCCAGGTACAGTTGTACCTCAGAAGTCAAACAGAATCCATTCCGGAAGTCTGTTCAAATTCCAAAATGTTTTACTTCCAAAGCACGGCTTCCAATTGGCTGCAGGAAGCTCCTGCAGCCAATCAGAAGCCGTGGAAGCCCCATCAGACGTTTGGCTTCTAAAAGAACATTTGAAAACTGGAACAGTCACTTCTGGTTTTCAATTGTTCGGGAGCCGGAAATGTTTGACTCCCAAGGTGTTCGGGAGCCAAGATATGACTGTACAGTTCTATATTTTAAAGCTCCATGTAGGTGCTTCCCCCACAAAACCCCACTATTTACTGCTGAATCAGAGCAAACAGAAATCCATGAAAAACCAATTCAGCTTTAAAGAGTGGAGTTTTCTGGAGAAAATGCAGACTTGTGCCTAGAAAGTGCAGGGCAAAAAACTGTGGAAGAGCCCTAATTCTCCTCATGCCAGTTCTAAAGGCACACACCTCTTTAAATCATAACTTTTTCAATAGAAGCTAGAGCAAAATCTGTCCATAATTACTACCAGTGTGGTGTAGTGGTTAAGAGCGGTAGTCTCCTAATCTGGGGAACCGGGTTCGCATCTCCGCTCTTCCCCATGCAGCTGCTGGGTGACCTTGGGCCAGTTAAACTTCTGTGAAGTCTCTCAGCCCCACTCACCTCACAGAGTGTTTGTTGGGGGGGAGGAAGGGAAAGGAGAATGTTAGCCGCTTTGAGACTCCTGAAAGGGAATGAAAGGCGGGATATCAAATCCAACTCCAAACTCTCTCTTACCATCCTTTGTTGTTAAACATGAGCATGCTATTCAGAACTGATGTAAAATGTTTGTAATTTGTATTTTCTGCAGAGTATAAAATACCAATTCAGAAATGGGTTTAAGAAAATTGAAGAGCGGTAACGAAAAACCTGAGGTAGAGATGCACATGGTTAGATTTATGTACCTTGACACTCATTTATATGTACTATAAAAATTCCAGCGTACTTTAAGTTTCAGGAAACCTCCCCACTTTGCAACTTAAAGAGTCCTTTCAGGGAAATTAATTACGATCTAAATAAGTACTATTCCTCTTATCTTAATTAATCACCTCACCCAAGAGGTATTTTAGCTGTGAAGAGAGAACAGACTTGAAACATGCAAAGCAACTCTGGTGGTGGCGGTGTGTGCATGCGCATCTTCATCTGAAGATCACAGGGTGTTTCACAACATAAAAATACAAAATAAGAACACCAAGTACATAATAATAATTAAAATGATGATGATAATGCAGTCGTACCTCGTGTTGCATTAGGTTAATGTTGTGTCTTTTCAGCTTGTGAACGCAGCTAACCCAGAAGTGTATACTTCCGGGTTTTGCCGTGCGTACGTGCACTGAAACATTCCATGCGCTTTGCGCATGCGCAGAAGCATTCTGCTCGCTCCGTGCTTGCGCAGAAGCGCCACACTAGTTGCAGACTTTTTGGGGTGCGAACAGCACCCTGGAACGGATTGTGTCCGCAACTAGAGGTACCACTGTAGTAGTAGTAGTAGTAATAATAATAATAATAATAATAATAATAATAATAATATCTATAACCCCACTCCCACAATCACATTTAAAAGACCACATTTAAAAGTGCTCTCTGTAATGCTGTAATATAATAAGGAATGAACAGTGGTACCTCGGGTTAAGTACTTAATTCGTTCCAGAGGTCCGTTCTTAACCTGAAACTGTTCTTAACCTGAAACACCACTTTAGCTAATGGGGCCTCCTGCTGCTGCCGCACCACCAGAGCACAATTTCTGTTCTCATCCTGAAGCAAAGTTCTTAACCTGAAGCACTGTTTCTGGGTTAGCGGAGTCTGTAACCTGAAGTGTATGTAACCTGAAGTGTATGTAACCCAAGGTACGACTGTACTGGCATTTACAGACTCTGATTAATCTTTTGTGGAACTGCCTGATCTGCTGATTGCTCCTGTGCAATCTTCACCTTCTTCTCCTGTTTTAATTCCAAAGCAGTCTGCTGCAAGTTGCAGCAAAAGAACTGAGTGTGGAGAGAGGCTGTTTAATCCCTCCTTTTCCATTATACAACTCATAACATGCCTGGGGGAAATGATTTTATCTTTCCACCTAGAGGAGAGAGAAAAACCTGAGGGAAAATTTTGAGATGGAAAAAAAGAGAAAGAAAACAACTACTTTGGGTTAAAAAGAAAGAAAGAAAGAAAGAAAGAAAGAAAGAGGAAGGGAGGAAGGGAGGAAGGGAGGAAGGGAGGAAGGGAGGAAGGGAGGAAGGAAGGAAGGAAGGAAGGAAGGAAGGAAGGAAGGAAGGAAGGGAAAAATTCACAGAACTCTACATACCTTGCACTGGTATGAAACCAAGATACAGGTAATATTGTGATAGGGTTAGTATCTTTTCAAGGATGTGAAACAAAAGTGGAGGGGGGGGTCAGGCAAGAAAGAAATGTGAGTGCAGTTTAAGATATTTGGACATAAAACTTTGAGAATGGTGAGAAAGAAAGCACCAATTATGCATCTGAAGTGGATAGATGATGGAAGCATAAAGGACGCTGGGAAGCTGAAGGAAAGGTGGAAGGGAGGGCGAAGAGTTTGATCAAAGCCAAGATATGTGTCATTGAAAGATAGTTGATGAGATAGCCAGGGGGCACATCCATATTGGCAGCCTCCTGAGAGCAGTCTTACCTGGAGAATCTACTTAAATTCAAGGTGGGTATGAGTGATTAGACAGGGGCTTCCTCTGAATAACATTTCCTAGCAGTCAATCTAAGGCCAGAGGGACAGTAGAAGTAGATGTAACTTTGTTTTGCTACAGGATATGTTCTAACAACAGATGTCTAACATTTTATATGCCTATGCATGTATTTTGCACATGAAACAGGATTTTTCTGTTAATAGCTTCATTTCAAATTTGAAAATTAAGAATAACTGTCTAAATACACAAAATAATGTGCCGTTTTCTGACTATGCAAACTTTTCAGATGATTAGTTGATGATTTTTAGTTGAAATAGATAATTCAGCACCAACAATATCTGTAATGTTGAAGAGATATTGAAGGTACCATTATTCTTAGGCCTTATAAATTTAAAATTTTAATATAACTGAACACCAAATTAGTCTTACCACAAATGATTTTAAAGGCAAGAGTTACATTTGCCTTCCATTTGAAAAAACTGAAATACGATTGGTGAACACTAGATGGCAGAGTAGGGCAAGGACTGATATTTTAAAAGCCTTCCATTGCAAACTCAAATTATTCCGATATGCCTAGATGTAATAAATAATTCAAATGATGACTAAACAACACTGGGGACTGTTTCTGTTTCATTCACAGACAGATCTCTCTGTTAGTTGCTCTATAATTTATTAGCAACAACTGACCATACACATACAAATAGACCAACCAGCTGTAATTTCCTGCTTTTCTTTTTTGCAGAGAAAAGTATACCTCTTTTTGCATATTTTGTTTGTCCCTTTAGGGCTTAGCACAGGAATGATTAGTCAGAAGGATAAAAGTCAATGGGAATTTGACAGAAAACTGAACTGGTTTCTGATTTCAATGAAAACAAACATTAAACCAGTTGAGTTTTTTCAGTCAGAGAAATTGCAATATAAAATTTGCTGAATTCAGGGTAGACCAGGTATTTCTGATTAAAATGTGGGAGCAAAGTTCTATACTCAAAGTGTACTCAAAGGCAAAATTGCTTATGCTACAATATCACTCTCACATATGAATATACATTCAGAGCCGTACTATTATTTGCATTTTGCATTTCTATTCCTTTTTTTTTTTTACATCCAAGCAAGCTAGGATAGCACACACCCAAATCAAATCACATACAAAGCTAAAACATGGAAAATAAAAAGGATAACTAAAACAAAGACCCTGCAGCTGAAAAGTATGAACAGAAAACATCCCAAAACATCAGAGCACATCTGTTTCAAAAATCTCTATAAACAAATCTGCAATATAGAAGACATTTTGAGAAACCGTGTGATAACTATCATGTGGACTATTCCAAATTTTCCTTATTTTCTTCTCCTCCTCGTGGCTCTATTGTCCACGAATTTAGGTGTTGAAATGGTGGCTAAATATGATGTGATATGTGAGATGCCAGCCCACAGATAAAGAACTATGATATTCACACAGTATCAAAGCTGTATGGCTGCCAACAAGACCAGAGGTGTTTTAAAGGTAGTGTGACCAGTTCAGCCACACTAGGCGCTGTGCTGCAGGAGGTGCCACATCAATGCTGTAGATCGGAGCATGAGAGGCAGGGGGCGCTGAACTTTAGTGTCGCACAGGATGCTGCTGAAATTTGACAACCCAAAGTCTGCCACCGGCAAGAGATTATTGCAGAGGTGGCCAACATGATGCCCTCCAGATGTTGCTGGAACTCCAAATTCCATCAGCCCAAGCCAGGATGGCTAATGGTCAGATTTCAGAGTTTTATTCTAACAATATTTGGATGAAACCATGTTGGCTATCCCTGGATTACGGTATAGGTCTATTTACTACAGCAGCTTAGTACGATGTACATCAGGTAATGTTTTAAAACTTAGGCAGAAGTTTATAATAGTCTATTACAATGAGTACCAATAAGCATATCAAACCCAAATTAGTTGAAACAATTTGCTTAAGTGCTTAGAGGCTTTATTTGCTTTTAAAACTTAAGATATTTTTTTAAGCGACCAGACTATGCCACGTTGCATGTAATGTTACATTGCTTCAAACTGCATATACCAGATGACCCAAATGGTTCTATGCATCTTTAATTTCAGCAGCTTATAATGAAATGTTTTCTCAACCATAACCACACTGTTAGACTAGTCATGCTGCAATTTATTTTTTACATACCTTCCATTATATAAATTCTTATCGAGAATGATTGTTATCTAATGCTTGGAGGTACTCAGAGAATGATAACTTCAGCGGATTTCTGAAATATTACGAGTATTCTTCAGCTAGGAGGGTAGTAGTACAGTATTTGTGAACTTAGTAACATTTTATCACATGTATTTTATTGGATTCGACTGGCCTTGGCCATCCAGGGGTCCTTTACCTTTAACTTTACCTTTCACATTATATTTTGCCTTTTTTTAAAAAAAGAAATACATAGTTCTATTGCACATTGTGAAATTATGCCTTAATGCTAACTGTATTTGTATGAAAGAAAAATGCAAACACTAGTAATAATGTTTGAAACAGCCTGACAGTTCAGCTCATACAGGTCGTTTCTGGCTACCAAACATCTGTGGACTTCACACCTTCCAGTACATTATACAGTATATCATCTAAGATTAAGATAGTTGGGTTCAAAGTGCCCTAATATGATGAAATAGGCACGGCATCAAATACATGTGCTACCCTCCCACACTCTCCCCTGTGCAATATGACAGTGGTCACTCTGCTCCTGAAGAATGGTGACAGTATATGCAGTATATGCTTAAGCATTACCTTTAAAGTGTATGTTGGGATCTTGAAACTACTCATTCAATGTGTGATTGACTTCTCATTAATAATAGGGGTGGGAGGGGGTACTCAGAATGACTGATATACTGGAGTGCGTGACCATTAGTAAGCACTCCTTGCCATTACTGTTACCATCATTACATATTTTTAAATGTAATGTAGTAGATGTTATAACTGTTTAAAAATTAACAAGGACCCTGTCTTTAGCTAAACAATAAAAAAGCAGTCAGTATTTTCCATGGCTAGATCCATGAACCAACTATTTCCATCTAAAGCCCCATATCATCACTCAGTGATTCAAGTGCTAAAAGCTTTGATTCCCAGTGCTGAGCAGACATGGATTTCCTAAATGACTAAAACTTATGTGCAAATGTTTCTTTTAGAGCGGTATGTAAATGCAATGTTAAATTTTATTTTTGTAATCTCTTTAATCAGAAACAAGGGAATTAGCCAGCTGTTTGGAACTCATGTTAAGATGTAATTAAGCATCTGATTGAATTTCTGTGCATATCAAACAGAAAAGGCTACTTATTTGCACACAAGGCAGATCGCTTTCATTAGAATAAAAATCCCCTTAACAGATGACAATAGGGAGGGATTATTCCAACAGTGCGCCTTTGAGGTATCCCTCCACATGAAAATATATCAGAATGGCAAAAAATCTTGCTTTATGTGTCAATCATACCAACAGGATTCCTTACTGAGTGACACCATGATCTCTCTTACATCTGTACTGCATGCTACTCCAATACACTAAGGGATTGTCTATCTGGCAAGCTTTTCGCACAAGCACATACAAAGGTCTCACAAATTATCAATTACCTCACTGTAGACGCAGGGTTTCCCTGCCACATGCACTTTAAACAAAATTTAGGCTTTTTTTGTGTGAGCTTTTGGTGTGTCAGATGAGCTCATTTTTTCCCCTTCAGGAAACTACAAAATACCTTCTTTGTTCAAGAGAGACTAATGGGAACTAATGACAGTATTTTAATAGTACCGGTGCAATCAATGTAATGAAGAGTTAAATTAACATTATCATTAGAAGTTAGAATGAGACATATAATATTCAGATCTGGGATTTAAATGGTATGGAACACAGAAGATATATCTATATTATTTCACAAGAAAGGCAAAATCCTGTAATCATTTTACACCACATACATGGATGTGCATATTCTTAAATACCATTTTTAAAAAACCTACTTCCGTGATAATAGAATTAGTAAATATAAATCGTATGTTGGCTTTATAAGCAAAGGACATGAAGCACATATTTCCAAGCAAATCCATATTCTGACTATGTCTATACATATATTTATTTTAGCCTATGCTGTGTGGTATGTGGCCTACTGTGTGGTATGTGGAAGAGTGTGATCCTGAACACAGAACAGCAGAACACACCTGTTCCTCTTGGATGTAATCTTTACTCTCTTCTGTGAGTCTCAAAGTATATTTGCTTTTCTCAGAGATACTTCACACAATGGTAGTTGCACACTTATGCCAGCAATGGAATGGAAGCTGTTACAATTTGGATATACAGTGGTACCTCGGATTAAGAACCTAATTCGTTCCAGAGGTCCGTTCTTAACCTGAAACTGTTCTTAACCTGAAGCACCACTTTAGCTAATGGGGCCTCCTGCTGCCGCCGCACCGCCGGAGCATGATTTCTGTTCTCATCCTGAAGCAAAGTTCTTAACCTGAAGCACTATTTCTGGGTTAGCAGAGTCTGTAACCTGAAGTGTATGTAAAGTACCACTGTACTTTAGCAGCCAACTTTTACGCATGTTTACACAGAAGCAAGTCCCAAGTACGTTGTGTACTGACAAATACTATGATGAGAAGTTACATATTTTTCTATCAATATTCATATTCTGGGACTATATTGATGAAATCAATATGTATTGACAATTTTAATGCTTGCGTTCTCCTCCCCCCCAAAATTGCTTATTAGTTCTAATTACATTCAAATGGTATATAAATTTAATAAATAACTAAAAGCACCTGTTCAGTAATAAACATTCAGGTAATTTATTTGTTTACGTTTACAGTCCATCCCAATCTGAGGGCATGTGGCACAAATGTATTAAAACACACTGGCCGAAGTTCCACTATGTTCAATGGGGCTTATTAGTAAATGTTTCAATTGCAACAGCTTTAGGCAGATAATAAATAAATAAGCATGCAATAATTGAGTTGGATATACTGTGAAACAGACTACTATTTGCTCAAGGACACCTAAAATCCCGAGACTCTGCTTGATTACCTTAAGACCTGAAATCCATCCCAAACAAGCATGCCTTACAAGTCTTTCAAAGGATGTTCAGGTTCATATTTGTTAAATCTCCAAGGAAAGAGATTTCCATAATGGGTTTAGAGGGAAGCAGCAACTCGACAGGTCTATCTCTGCATCTTTGTTACATGAACCTTGAGCAAGGACGGTATCTGTATTGTGTGTTTGACAGGGAAGCCCTGGAATGAGCAGCACATGCTTCCAGTGGGGAAGGAGAAGCAGGACTTCAGTGATTTAAAAATATCACTGTGAAGGGCAAGCATGGGGGATGGGATAATAGTACTTGCTTTAAACCAAATTCTGGTACGATGTGTCTTTCCCACATTCACTCAAATCTGTTTGGCAGCTGTCAGATCTAATGGTAGGGGCAAATACCATCTACGAGTTTCTTTTTGGACCTTTATTGGTGGTCCCATTCCCCCCAATTTTTGGGCTGAAGAAAGCTTATTATTTAAGGTGACCTAGCAGAGGGCTTCCTGCTTCCCTTTATTTCTTTTAACAAGCACAAAAGTGGCAGGAGAGTGGTAATCTCAACAGGTCTAACAGTGGTTCAATGGGATTAGCACTGTATCATGAAATAGCATCATTTGCACCAGGCCATTCCCGGGGCAAATGGGACCATTCGGGTGGTCATATCGCAGCTATGCCCAGGGATGCAGAGGCAAAGCAGCAAATTACTGCAGAGCCTCACAAAGCTGGAGGCAACCTCCACCCCAACTTACCAGTTCAGCCATCTGATACAGATATAGCCATCATATCCTGCACACAAGTTAACTCAGGGGAACGTATCCAACAGTTCTGGACTATGGCATTTTTGCTAATGTTTAAAAATACTCAAGGCTACATGACATCAGTGATAAAAACTCTACATTGATTGTCTTAAGCCAAATTTTTGTCAAAAGCCAGGAAATAAATTTTTACACGTTATTCTAACAGTGCTCCTTATGCAGCCCCATATTTGTTTGCTCAGGTGTGTACACCTTTACTCAAGGGAAACTGGCAATGCCCCATGGGTGTGGAATATTTTGCCTCTGGAGGACAACTGACTTAACTGGGGTGGATTCGGTGCTGCACAGGGACAGAGCAAAAAGTGGGCAGAGCCTCCCTTTTGCACTCTCTCCCTTGTGGTCACCAGGAAACGCCCCTGTCACAAGGGATGGGGTATTGTTCTTGACTGCATGCTGCATCTTAGAAGTGCAGAGTGAAGTAAGGCAGAAAAGGAAGCACCTTTGCCATCCCGCTGCACCCCATAGTGGACAGAGGGTGACAGGGGTATGCTGGCTGGCTCTGCATCGGCCAAGTTATTGCAGGTCCAAGATAAAGGCCAGATGGTGGGTGTCATAACTCTGGGGCCAGAGCCCCCCTTCTTCTTCTTCTTCTTTAAGGGATGTCATCAGCACCAGCCACAGAAGCACTTAAACTATTGAAAGCACTTCTGCAAGAAGAGCTTGTGGATCAAGTATCCCTCCAGCCTTATTATTATCATCCTTATTAGCAGAAACTAAGCCTGACTGGCAAATTCTTTTGACAATTTAAGTGATACTTTCACCTTGTTTTTGTTTTGGGAACCTAATTAAGTAGGCCACCTGTCTGAGTATTGTGTGATTTATTAACTATAGATAATACGATGATACAATTTCCAAATATTGTAATATATTTCTTTTGTATTCAGGTAAAGAAGATTACATAAGTTAGATACATTTATTAACATTCATGAATGCCAATTCACTGCCTATATAGTCAATTAGTATTCATGGTTATTAATAAATCTATCATAATTAAATACAAACATACTAAACCATACAATACATTTATTATGTTGCTACTCCATGAACACAGGCATGTAATAAGAATATCTGGGGGGAAGAAGAGGGCTTCAAGTCTATGTTTTGCACCAGGGTTCCCTATTGTGGCTCTACTATCACTTGGAGGGGCAGAAGAGCTTTTGTACCTATTGAAATATGAGGGTGGTAAGTAGGAAGCCATCTGTCAACTGGTTAAACCTTCCTCAATGTAAAATTAATAGCATTTAGCAAATTTCCAAAGATGATTACAATCTACAGAGGCTGCCACCCCCACCCATCTTGAAAGCAATTAAAAGACAAGAGCCAAAGTGCATGGCCTAGTGGTAGTCTGAGCCAATGTGCTATAGTGCTTAGAGTCCTGGGCAAGGTCTAGGGAATCCTCTCAGTCACTGAGAGGGACTGGATAAAATGGACTGGGAAGGGCTGGATTTTTTTCCCCCTTTGAGAAAAGGTGGAATATAAATGTAACAAAAAATATTTGCATTGGAATGAGTCATGGTTCGCATGTAAGACTACAAACTCTTAGTTCGTCTGAATGAGCAAATGTGTGGGTTCCCAGAGAGATCGCAGCCGCTTTGCCTATGCAGTAAGCTAAACCATGGTTTGGCTTGGCTAAGCCACAAGCCAGGTTTCAGCTGACACCACCACTAGATGAGCTACAAGCTGTAACAAAGGCTTGGTTTGCCTAGATAGAACAAAGAACCCAGGTTTAGAGGATGTGCAAACCACAGCTTATCTTACCACAGTGCAGTGCAGCAGTAAAATGAGCAAGGAGGACCAAAGAAGCTACAATCACCCCTGCTGTGGCTTGTACATTTGTTCATTTTGCCATGGTTTCGCTTAGAATTACATGCAAATGAAATCAATGAGTTCTGGCAGCTATGTTCCTTGTGAGTACAAAAAGGGGAAACATTTAAGATTTGTTTATTTTTCAATAGTTTATTTTCTTAGAGAGTGTATGCTTGTTTGCACTAAAGGTTTAGTGGGCTTATTTATACAGGCACTATGAAATGATGATGGAAAAGTATTCTTTGTAGCAAAATCAATCCCAGACCAATTGCAATTGTTATTCTGGTCTGATGAGCTATCTGCTTGAGTTAGTCTTCAGAGTACCTTATCCTTCTATTTTTCCCCCTTCTTTTGAGCATTTCTTCAAATTGGTTTCTTATCCAAAGGAAATTTCAAGAAAAGCAGAACTACAGATTGACACCCACATGGTTAGTAATAGAACCCTAAGACAATATGCTAAGTTGGACATAGCAAAATAAAAGCATGTTTCCTTTACATTATACTGTTCAACAATTAACTGACTCATAACTACATAGGCACAATATATCTGACAAGATCCCCATACAGAATAGTGATTTTGTATTGCATAGAAACATGATGTTAAAGAACTTACTTTGTTACACAAAGTTTATTTCAGGGACTGAAATAAATTAAACAGTCTGTAGACTTGCAAAAAGAAAAAAAGAAAAAGCATAACTGATTCAAACTTCTGAAACCCTGTCTTCAGTTACTGAAAATATCATGTATGATTTCTGAGTATGCCTGGTTGAAGCAAACAAGGAGTAAACTAATGGTATGCATTTACAAATCAAACAGGCAAGAGTCTCAAAACAAGTGTAAAAAGCTCAGTTCTGCAACACAGGTGATTAGAAAAAAACAGGATGTGGGGTCATGTGCAATACACAAGCTAGGAAACAAAAACCAGAAGCTGAGAAATAAATTATACTGGTTGGAAGAACTTACTAAAATAAAAATAGCACACTTGTATTCAAGAAAGAAGAGCTTTGTTTAAAAGGTGCAATCCCATCACAGCTTTTCTGGCAAGATCACTAAGTAACTGAAATGCCTCCACTAAACACACACTCAACCTGAGAATGGAGATGTGAAAGGAGGGAATCTTTGGCTCAGAACTATTGTATTGAACTTAAGTGGGGCAGGAAATTTGTTTGTAGAAAGAAGTGCTCACTCCCCCTGCTATCAGCTAACAAAAAGATGATGTTCCTCTTGTCACTGGAGCCATCAGGATACCATTACATCTGAATGCAATCTTTAGTTTGGGCCTGAGTAATGCTGCTATGTATGTTTAGTGCTTAATGTACTTAAAAAGGAGTGAGTATGGCCAAGCATAATAAAACATATTCAAGTTACCACAAAACATGTTAAAGCAATTATGACTGCATTAATTGCAAACTTAAGC
This sequence comes from Podarcis melisellensis, assembly GCF_964234715.1. Lineage (NCBI taxonomy): Eukaryota > Metazoa > Chordata > Lepidosauria > Squamata > Lacertidae > Podarcis > Podarcis melisellensis. The sequence goes on from NC_138531.1 coordinate 60,621,145, forward strand.
AATACATACCTGCACAAATATGTGTTGTTTTTAAAGAAGAAGGGGGAAATTATTGTATTTAAATCTCACTGCCCTGGTTTCCCTTCAGCTATCATTGATAAATGCATTTAGACAATGCACCTTTACAGCTAAATTAGACCTAACTGTTCTCTAATGCAAAGCAATTCAATTTACAAGCTATTATTCTCTTTATTAAATCAGCCTAACTATGCAGATTACACTCAACACCCATTCTTTCGCAGCAGGAAAAGAAATTAACGTTAAATAATCACATTCCCTTATTTAATCTTAATGGAGCTTCACATACATGGGCAGTTCAGCCATGCTGATTTTATGCAGTGGATTTAGCAGCATAAAAGCAGCAGATTTAAGTTCTGTATTGTGCCACACTTGACTGGGACCATTTGACATGCTGGTTTATTGAATGCTATCAATTTACACAACGTTTGTTAAAATGCTTTTATTTGCTCACACAGTATGCTCAATGGGGTATCTCTCTCTATAGTTCTGGCCAGTGGTTTGTCCAAAGCAACTGTTCACTGGAAAGTGTTTTCCCATACTTTGGCCAGGAGATTCACTTATTACAGAGAAAGGCTTTGATACATCTATGTATCAGTATATATAAAATACCTGGGTGGGCAAATAGCCCTCAACACTTGGTGCAACTCTTCTGTTTCCAACTCTGATTCTAAAGCTGCCCTATGTTCCTATAACAAATGGGTTCTAAAGAGGAGTAGGGCAGATAGGCAAAAGGCTTTCAGCTCTCCAGGTAGGACTTTAACTTATTTGCACTGGAGGGTAGGAGGAGGAAGGTGAACAGAGAGACAGGCAAAAGTAGTGCAAAGAGGAAAATCACAAACATTAAGAGGAATGTCACACATTGGACTGATACTAATAAATGCCAGCACACTTAGTTAGGGTACATGGGACAGGGACATGCTTAGTGGGGAATAGGAAAAGGAAGGTGAAAACCCGGGCAACATATAAACAAGAACTATATACAAAGGAGGAAGATGGTCAAACATTTGTGTGCACAGGAGTATATAATCTGGTGGACTTTTAAAAATGTATACAGGGTCATCTTATTATGCAGCAGTGAGTGAGCTGCTTCCAGAAAGACCCAGCAGTATGTCACTGGTCCAGAAGATCAACTGAAATGCTAACTTCAAAGGGAGCAATTTCCTTTAATAGAGTAATTGCACAATGCATTACAGAAAGAGAAGTGCCACGCGTTGGCTATCCATGCTCACCACACCAGGATATATGCTGATTGTTGTCAGATGTACTATGAATTCCAGTTCACATGCAAATTCAGTGTTAACTGGCAACCAGTGGAAGGACTGTGAAATGGGGGCCTAGGTAGAGCTAAAGTGGGTGCAGATGTCACACGCTCAAGGCTGCAGGTCTCTGTGACTCCCCTACAGAAACAAGGAAGCATCATGCAAGAAAGATTATATTTTATATGTGGATTGTAAAAAGGTTGTGTATACCCTGAAAGAGAACAAAAGAGCGCCTGAGGGAGGACAGTGGAACAGAGGGAGGGGATCAAAAAGTAAATATTTGGCAAGGGATTTGTGCTTTATTTTATATTGGATAATGGCTTTTTATGAACACTTTGTAGATCCAATGCTCCACAGGACAGAAATTCATGAATTTAAGGAAATTAGACATTTAGACAAAAGGAAAATATTCCTTTGTCATTTCTTCCTGGGGAGCAGTTCTGCATGCGATTAATAGCACTCTGTGTGTGAGTGCATGGGCGCTTTGTGTCTACATTGTCAATTTCAAATTGATTGTTTTGCAAAGCTCTTTGGGATATTTAGTGTAACAATGACAGTGTATTGATCTTCTAATATACACCAGGGAATGTGAACTTTGTTGTGTGTTCTAGAGGAAACTACAGAGGCTATGCAAACAATATTATTAGATGTCTTTAATATGTCTGGTTATGAACTTGAATAATAAAACTGGCTTTCAGAAAAAATGTCACCAATATTTTCCCCCCTTTTTAAAAAAATGTGTGAATGGCTTTAAAAAAAAGTATTGTTTTTCCTCTGTTTGGTTGTATGCATATTTGCATACAACCAAAGGTAATTCTGGAGGCAGGGCTGGATAAAATTTTAATTAATAAATACATAATAAAGCATGTTTTTATATAATTTATTATTTCTTTAGTACAATCAACATTTGATTAAGTACTGTCATTAACTGGTTTAAGCAGAAGTACATAAACAAGGCAATTCCAATATTACCATGTCATATAACCAGCTTGATAGATGGTGTTACACAGATTCCAGTCCTTACAAACAGACTCTACTAGTTCAGCAGGTGTGAAATTTCCATTTAAGGACAAGCTACTCTAATTTCACAGTTGAATCGTAGGGTTGCTACAAAGTCCCCATTGAGTAGATTTCACATTTGCATGCCTTCAAGGTCATTTTTGAAGGTGATCAAAATGAGACTCGACACCTCCATTTATTTATTGTCATGGAGTAGGCCTGAAATTTGCGCTGAGTCTAATCATGCTGATTTCACATCTATTGCAGACTTGTATTGCTTTGTCAGAGACAAAAATCTGTGTTTAAGACAAAAGTTATCAAAAGCTCATGTGCTTCATCAACTCATAAGCAATAATTTTGACATAAATGTGCAACTAATATTTTAAAATCTTCATGTGTTCACTAGCACACATCACTTTCCTGAAGAACTACTTTATTTTATACTAACAACATTCCCATCATAATGGACAGGGACAGAGCGAAGGACTAAAGTGCATCTCTGTCAACTCCATAGGATAATTAGAGGTCATGGAACCCAACTGAACAGTTCAGTTCACATTCAGCACTCACTCCACATTTTTCCAATAGGAGTAAGTAGCAGTAATTATATGGTAGGGAAGTAGAAGGGTGTATTTAGGACAAAATGGGTTAGGCTCCATATAACTTTTGTTGTTGTTTAGCCATTTAGTGTGCCCGACTCTTCGTGACCCCATGGACCAGAGCACGCCAGGCACTGTCTTCCACTGCCTCCTGCAGTTTGGTCAAACTCATGCTGGTAGCTTCAAGAACACTGTCCAACCATCTTATCCTCTGTCGTCCCCTTCTCCTTGTGCCCTCCATCTTTCCCAACATCAGGGTCTTTTCCAGGGAGTCTTCTCTTCTCATGAGGTGGCCAAAGTATTGGAGCCTAAGCTTCACGATCTGTCCTTCCAGTGAGCACTCAGGGCTGATTTCCTTCAGAATGGATAGGTTTGATCTTCTTTCAGATTGATAGTCTTGAATTCCCATTTCTTGGTTACATTTGAATGCAGTCAATGTATAGAAAGTGCTCTCTCTCTCTATATATATATATCTATTAAGATCATAGAACTGTAGGGTTGGAAGGATGCCTAAGGGTCATCGAGTCCAACCCCCTGCAATGCAGGAGTCACAGCTATAGAATTCTTAACAGATGCCCTTCCAACCTCTGTTTAAAATCCTCCAATGAAGGAGAGTCCACCATCTTCCAAGGTAGTCCATTCTATGGTTGAACAGCTCTTACCCTCATGAAGTTCTTCCTAATATATATTTTGAATCTCCATTCTTGTAATTTGATTCCATTGGTTCGGGCCCTACCTGCTGGAGCAGCAGAAAACAAACTTGCTCTGTCTTCCATGTGATAGCCTTTGAGATATTTGAAGGCACCTATCATAGCACCTCTATTCTCCAGGCTAAACATACGCCAAAACCTCAACCATTCTTCATAAGACTTGGTTATAATCTTGGCCAATCGTCCTCTGCACATGTTCTAGCTTGTCCTTATCTTTCTTAAACTGTGGTGCCCAGAACTGGACACAGTACTCCAAATGGAGTCTCACCAAGACAGAATAAAGCGCTTCTATTACTTCCCTTGATTTGGACTCTATACTTCTGTTGATACAGCATAGAAGAGCATATGCTGGGGGGGGGGGCAGGAGAGTCTTTAAACAAGTAGCTTTATTTACATATCTAATTAAAAATCATGATTGGAATAATCCAATAAAGTGCATTAATTCCCATTTATTTCAAATGGGCTGAAGCATGTGTAACTATTGCATGCATTGTTGAGCATAGCTTAAAAGCAGATAGTATGCAGATACTATGCAGACAGTAGTCAATTTTGATTAAGTGGACAATAAAATAAGACAGTATCAAGAGCAAACCTCTTACTCTGGGATGAGGTCATAGATTTAAAACAGGCTTATAGGTTTTGTGACCTTTTGGGAAAAAATCATTTGCTGCATTTAGTTATGAAAAATTCTGGTCAATTATCTGAGAAAAACTATTATAAAAGCCTAAGAACACCAGTGAGAATCTACTTTGAGGAATACGTAATCAAATAATTTATTAGACAAATGTGTAAATGCCTTATGCCTATTATAGATGAAAACAAAAAGGTGAAGATTTGCTGAAGGTCAGCATAGTGAACTACAGTGGTACCTTGGGTTACATATGCTTCAGGTTACAGACTCTGCTAACCCAGAAATAGTACCTCAGGTTAAGAACCTTGCTTCAGGATGAGAATAGAAATCGTGCTCCAGTGGCGCAGCAGCAGCAGGAGGCCCCATTAGCTAAAGTGGTGCTTCAGGTTAAGAACAGTTTCAGGTTAAGAACGGACCTCCGGAACGAATTAAGTACTTAACCCGAGGTACCACTGTAATGGTAATGACTGCAAGAAGATCAAATGTATCCATTCTTAAGGAAATGAGCCCTGAGTGTTCACTGGAAGGACAGATCGTGAAGCTGAGGCTCCAATACTTTGGCCACCTCATGAGAAGAGAAGACTCCCTGGAAAAGACCCTGATGTTGGGAAAGATGGAGGGCACAAGGAGAAGGGGACGACAGAGGACGAGATGGTTGGACAGTGTTCTCGAAGCTACAAACATGAGTCTGACCAAACTGTGGGAGGCAGTGGAAGACAGGAGTGCCTGGCGTGCTCTGGTCCATGGGGTCACGAAGAGTCGGACACGACTAAACGACTAAACAAACACCACTGTAATAATTACATAGTAAAGGCAACCCCCTTTTATGCACAGTCGGTAAGTGTGCGAGTACATATATACACATTGCACCAAGCCCAGAAGTGAATTTAAAAATTGCTAAAATCACCCCAGAAGAGGCGCAAAACAGCACCTAGCAATCTCAGGGGGCTTTGTAATTGCAATCCCAAGAGTCCTTGCACCAACCATTGAGGCCTGTGGAGAGTTGTAGTTTGAGGAAGGAGGTTGGGAATGATTGTGGTGGAGGAGTTTGGTGTCTTATAAGTACTGCTGGTTTTTAAAAGGGGTTTCAACGGTTTCCAGAGCTTTAGAGGGCATTTGCAGACTTTTCCAATGGCTGCTTCTACGCAATTTCACATGCCTCAGAACATAAATGTGGGACACAATCTAGGTCTGGCTTCAGGAATCTACAATAACTACCATTTCATTTCTGTATTTCAGCCACTTATCTATTGTTAACAACCAGACATCATATATTTCATTCTGCTTGAACCAAGCACTTATAACTCTTATAATTTGAGCACTGATTTAAACAGGAACAATTATTTAGGCTGTTGCTTAATAATCATGTTTCACTTACTGTAATGTTTTGTTAATTTGAGTTTGAAATCAATAAAGACAAAGTAATTTTATATTTTAAGGTCCAGTTCTGTATTCTTAAAATGGCCACCATGCTTGAGCAAACTCTGTGTAGAAGAGAGAAGCAACGGCTGCCAATTGATTTCCTATCATTTGTTACAAAGCTTTCTGGTGAACTGAAAAATAAGCAGTGAATTGATAAGTAGGAAATCAGTTTCTTTTTGAACTTTCTGTAAGCTTTTTAATAAGCTTAGAAGTTAAAGAATGTTGCTAATTCTTGATGTTGAAGCACTGTAACCAGTATGTGGTAGGACAAGCTACTGTACTATGTTGAAGTTAAAGGCAACCAAAAGTCCTAAAGAACATTATTAATGATATAATACAATTGAATATTTCTTTTACCTGAGAATATGAAATGTTAACATAAATAGATTAGGTGACAATCCAAAAACAATTGTTAAAGAAAAGACTGCAATCCTATACTGGACACACTTTCCTTAAAGCAAATCCCATTGAATTCAGTGGGACTTACTTCTGAACAGACATGCACAGAATTAGAATTGGGTTGGTTGCATTTAATTAATTGTAAAATAGTGTGACATAAAAACAAATATACAGAACAAAACAGCCAATTAAACAATTAAACATTAATCTGATATTAAATATGCATAATGGTACTTTGCCAGATCTGCCTAATAAATTCAAGGTGCCTTTACTATACATTAAAAAGAAAGACTCAGTAAATGAATTACATGTTAAAATTCTGCAGTATTAAGAGAAACAAAAAAGAAAAGATAAGTTTGTCAGCATTCATTGGGTGTTGCCTTTTCTTATGGACATGGCTAGTAGAAACTGACCTGCATTTTGCAACTGTAGTTAGCCACCAGATGGCTATTCAGAACAATCTCCATGTCTGGCAAGAATAAAATAAAATACAGAATGGACTAAAATACTATAAATATCTATACAGAAGTAAGTTTCATTCAGTTCAATGAGGTTTACTTCCAGGTAAGTGTGCATAGTATTGCAGCTTAAATCACTTAGAAACATGTGCAGAAAGCACCTGGTACTGCTCTTAACAGGAAATGGCTATGAGTTGAATCCATAGAGCTTTTCTCCTGTTTCATAGCTGACAATAGGACAGTGCAACTGGATGCATAAACCAGCTGTACTGCATGAAATCTAACTTATTATCAAATGTTTGCATGGCAGATAGTGCCCAACATTGAAAAGAATATTAGCTTTGATGGATTCAAATCCCTACATTGTCATAATGCTCACTCCATTGAATCTCACAGTCTTAGGTTGCTTCACAACTTCAGAGCTAGGCTTGACATGAACCAATGGCACTCATTCCTTTTCCCTTGGTTGAAAGAGAAAATTGCTGATTCATTGTTGTTTGTAAAAAAAAAAAACCTGACTCGTACTGCTGTTAGTTTACTTTGTGCAGCAAGAATCCTACTTAGAATTTGGAACGGCCAGTTACCCTGTGAGCAAAATAGCTTTTTCATAAGGTCCAACAGCTCCTTTGATTTTGACTAAATTTGTAGAAGACTCAGCTATTTGTTCCATCTTCTACTCAAGTCTTCTTTTACTGTACCCCTTCCCCATCTACTTTGCATTGAGCATATGGCAAACAACTTATTGTGATGTTAAAATGCAAGAATTCTCAACTCTGACATCCATATTGCATTTCATGTACTTTGCAATGCCTGACACCAGTCTACTAGGTATGTCTAAGAGAGAGAAGGAGGGAGAGCTGACTGGTTGTGGCTGAAGTGTCTTTGTGCATCAGTAGAGTCAGGATTAAATACAGCACACCTCATCATTCATCTGGCTGGACCTCTGAGTAACTGACTTCTATTAGATACTGAAGTGCAGTTTAAACATCACACCCCAAACGGCAGCCTTTCTTGTGTGTTACGGATCTTCAAAACACACACAGACAAAAACATTTGGGGTGGAAATCAAGCTCTCTGTATGTCATGTGTTGGATTAAATGCAAGTATTCATCAAGTGCACCTATGTTCCTGTATAAGATATAAAGAAGCAACCATAAATAATAGTACTTTTGTTAAAATACACTTATTTAGTTGCATTTTAATCCTGAAAATATCCAAGAGTGTGTCTTGTGTTGAATCTTACCCACTTCCCACTCTGAGATCAGTACTGGTGCCCCTTAAAAGTGTAGATACTGAATCCCTAATATGGTAGCAAGCTGATGAATTACACTGACACTCAAATACTGATTGCATATCCTTTTGATTAGCAATTTCTGAATGTAGCATTTCTGCCTGAACATTTAACAAATCTACGAACACTTACTTAACTGCCTAAGGAATGCTCAAATCAAAGACATTAATGTACTCTGCAACAAAGCCTGTTCCTGTATGTGAAATCTACTCTTTGATTTCCGTGGAGTTTTCTCCTTTTTCATTCCTTTGTCCACAACACCATCCTAAAGCCCCTAGGATATCCAATGCATCCAAAAATGTGGATGCTATCCACTTCTTTCTATTGATTGTGCATTCTAATGCATTTTCTTCATTCTTAAAGTCTGTGCAAGTCTGCACATCAAGCAACCAATAATAATTTCCTAGAGGAAAGTCAATGAGATAGAATGAGAGAAACTGGTTTCAGAGTAATTGCATTACAATATCCACTTCTAAAATCAAACCTGCTGAGTTACTGTGGCTTCCCTAAAAGCTTATGGTATAGTTCCAGAATTTTGGATAATGGGTTTTTAGGATTATGCTTAAATAAAAACACAGTTTGATACATTGCCCATGACTTTTACCACTGCAATCCATTATTCCTACAGCATATTAATTCTAAAGCACTTTCAGTTTTTGTTTCTGCCCCTATAATTTTGGAAATGGAAAGCTAGAGCAAATGCCTAAAGTTCCATGCCACTTAACTCATAAATACTTTTGTAAAATAAAAACCCTGAATGAATGACAGTGTTGCATGTTTTGCTTACTTATAAATTTAAAAAAGATAAAAGGGTAAGCAAGGACGCGGATGGCACTGTGGTCTGAACCATTGAAGCTCTTGGGCTAGCTGATCATAAGGTCGGCGGTTCAAATCCCCGGGACAGGATGAGCTCCCATTACTCTGTCCCAGCTCCTGCCAACCAAACAGTTTGAAAGCATGCCAGTGTGAGTAGATAGGTACTGCTGTAGCAGGAAGGTAAATGGTGTTTCCATGCACTCTAGTTTCCGTCACGGTGTTCCGTTGCACCAGAAGTGGTTTAGTCATGCTGGTCACATGACCCAGAAAGCTGTCTGTGGACAAATGCCAGCTCCCTCGGCCTGAAAGCGAGATGAGCGCCACAACCCCATAATCGCCTTTGACTGGACTTAACAGTCAAGGGGTCCTTTACCTTTTACCTTTTTTACCTACAAATTATAAACTACTGTTTGCCTTAGTCTTTCAGCTGGACTTTATGTCCAGATAGAAATGTAAAAGGTACACCTTTCCCAAACACTTGCTACATACACATAATTATTTTTTGCTTAACACTTCCCTACTACATAAGACAGATAAGCAAGCAGGGAAGCAGGCAAGCAAGCAACTAAATGAGTGCATTGCCACTGCCACCCGAGATATGATATGCCATTTTAATTACCTTCCAAAGAAATAGAAAAGAGAGGGGGAGAGTGGAACATGAAAAGTACCAGGTTAGAGGGTGGACTGGAAAAACAATGCCAGGTACAGGCAGTGTCAAAGAGCATCTTCTGCAACGTATAACTATGGTCACCACAATTTAATATTTATTTTTAAATGAGAATCTTAGAGACTTGTCTGTACACAATGGACTAGAGTCGCATTGCATCATATAAAGGACTTCAGTTCCAACGGTTGCACATATACATACAGCCAAAATTACTCTTTCCTTGGCTGGGAAAGGTGAGGGGAGCCGCAGGGGGAGGCCTTCCCTGTGTCTCCACTGCCTCCCCTTTCTCCTCCATATGCAAATGACCGGAAGAAGGAAGGTGAAGGGAGGGAGGCAGAAAGAGATGCAGGCAGAAGAAAAATGCTGAAATGAATCCAAACAAGGGAAAAATGAAAGGAAAAGGTTATCTGCTCCCCCGCCCCCACATTATCCTGTTCAGTTGGATCTTCCCGAAATTTGGCCAGAATATTCCCATCACAAGTACTGTATATTTCTCCATGCATGATTTTTTTATAGACAGGACAAGCTCTTCTGAATTAATAAAGAACAGACTTTTCAACCCTTAAAGTTGTAGAATTCTAACCAGGAACAGCACATTAACTATAGAAGCACTTATTATAATAATATATAACAATAACCCGACTTCCACCAATTATAGGAGATCATCATTGTCATCAAACTGTTATAAAGCAGTTTTCGGGAACATGAAAAGAGTAGTTTTCTGGAAGATGAAATAAAACATTTTGAAGACTGTAAAGGGCAATGTGTCAGATGGATTTAACATCAATATGATGTATGGAGCTGTCAGACAAGCAGAAGGGTGTGTGTGTGTGTGTGTGTGTGTGTGTGTGTCTTTCATACAAAAGATGTTTAAATGCTTTTGAAAGATAAGCCGATCCTGGCACAAGTGTCAAATGATCACCAACTGGACCATTTTACCCTTTCATGCTTGCTTTTTACACAGATGTGGCCCAGGCATTTGATGGAACTGACTTTCACCAGGGCCTATTCCCAAGTAAAGTCATGCTATTAATCAGTATTAGGTACAGAAACAACTTTACTTACAGCATTATTCTTGCTAGATGGTGAGATTTCAGGAGGAACTACCAAGTTCCTGTTGTACTGATTAAGCCCAGTCACCCACCTGTGGCAGCACTGCCAGTTTTCTGAAAAGGCAAACTACAGCTGTGCTTTCAGGAATGTGGAAGTTTCAAACATCAAATGCTTCCTTTCCCCTCAATGGCATGGTCTGCTTCTTTCCCTTTTATACACCTGCCTCACTCTCTTAAGGCTCTAAAAGGAATCTATGATCCCAAGATGCATACTTTCTAAATTCTATCATATTATCTGTAAGCTATGGCTATTTCAGCTGATTAGGAAATCCTCTCAGTTCCATTAAAATGTATTTGGAGTCTATAAGCAGTAGACCTCAAAAGTCAGGCATATCATGCTATGGTACATGTGTCAAGTACACTCTTTCCTTCAAAATAAATTGCATCGTAACTATGCAATGTCTGGACCCATCTTAATTTATTATCTTTATTTATAATACTGTCATTTGTAGACATAAGAACCAAGGAAGGTTTATGTAGCACATGTGAATTTTACATTTGAATATAAACCTTAATATGAATATCTTCTGCAGGTGTATTTAGTGCCCCACTGTGATCATCCTCCTAACTCCATATTTATTTTGGTCATTTGTTTTTTATTTCTTTGTTAAACCTTTTCTAGAACATTTTATGAAGCTGGTTAATATTGGAATGAGGACCAGTTATTGCACCCAAATATGTGTGTGCTTTGACCATCTGAAAATAAGACGCCATTCATATTCACATGTCCAGATTTGATCCCTTGTGATGTAGTGGTTACGCCTGGGAGACCAGAGTTTGAATCCCCATTCAGTCATGAATCTCTTTGGATGACTTTGGGCCAGTCAGCCTAACCTACCTCACAGGGCTGTTGTGGGGATTAAATGAAGATAGCCAGAACCATGTACGTCACCTTGAGCTTCTTGGAGAAAAAAGTGGGGATATAAATGCAATAAATACATTATGGCGACTAAAACTAAAAAGACACAGGAGTTGTGCCTTCAAAGTCCAGGTGGCTGGACAACAACAGCCTGTTGTGTATGGGATTGTACTTTCCTAGAAGTAGCAGGTTTGAAGCTTGGAGTACTCATGGATCCAACATTCTCAACAGCTATGGCCCCTTTTGGATGGACACCTAAGACATGCGTTTTCAGGATCCACCTTTTCCTGTGGCTGTAATTTAATTTAATTCATTTTTAATTTCAATTAATTTAATTGAGTTTGAATTATAATTATTACTTTTTAATCTGAATTTTAAAATGTTGTAATCTGCCCTGGGACCTGCTGTGAAAGGCAGTGAAGGGATAGCAGTAGTAAAAGAAGGAGGAGGAGGAGGAGGTGGAAGAGGAGGAGAAATAGAAATGTGACAGAAACTCTTTGCTGGCATAATACTATCTTCACGTAACATTTTGGGAGACCCAGCTAAAACATAATGAATAAAGTAGAAATAGGAGAAATCCAGAATTTTACATAGTTATTTAAGGATGAGGAATGACCCACAGCAAGGAGAAAAGCTACACTAAGATTTATGCCAGGCACATCATTAAAAGTTCTGAGATACTGCTTTCCCTGGCACAGAAATGCAATCCCAAGAACTGCTGGGTAACATTTTGCAGAGAAGCACAAACATTATGCTTGTATGACAAGGATTAATGCCTGCTAGGTGAAAAGTGGTCCTGTGCCTTATCTCCCAGGCATCAGAAGCTCAACACATATGGCCAATACAGATAACTACAACAATCCATCTTTCTCAGTTTTGTAGTTTTTGCTTGTTTTCACTGGTTTGTAGGCAAAAGAGGCTAGCATGCCTGCAGTCCTTTACCTACTACCGATGAACAGTTGTAAGTTATTTTCTTAATTATAGTTGTGCTTTTTACTTGGTTTTTAGCAGCATCAAACATTTATCCCTTTCCAATAAAACTATTTGTTTCAGCTTGCTGAGAGCTTTAAATTTCCAATGTAAAGAAATGTCTGATTTAGTAGTGTTATGCACACATACCACCTATGCAGAACAAAGAGTTTATTTATTTATTTATTTATTTTCTTGGTTACTGCATTTATATAGTTCCATAACAGGAATTCATGGTATAGTCCACAAAGCTTTCTGCATTATTTATTTATTATTTCATATAATTTATATACTGCTAGATTATTATTTTTTAAAAACCATTCAAAGCAATTTATAAAAAGAATAAAACAATAAAAACAATAAAAAGTTTTGAAGGAATGGGTTTCTGTGCACTCAGTTTGAAATGGGATCCAAACACCTCCCCTGAAAAGTCTAATAAGGCTACAGTTTAAAACAACTGCTTAAAACATTCAAATAATAATTAAAATAAGAAATAAATTAAAAACAGATTAAATGCACTACATGTTTGGGTAGGCCTGTATTAACACTTTTATCAGGCGCCAAAAAGAGTAGAGTGAAGGGATCTGCTAGATATCAATAGAGATGGAGTTGTGCATGCTCCCACACTACAAGATAGATTTCTTACAAAGTATTATGTGGCACCTGTAAGAGCGCCAGTTTCGCACATCAAAGCGGTCAATTAGGCATATGGGGTAAGGCAATATCACAGGAAACTGGTCCCAAGTTGTTAGGGCTTTACGGACCAACAGTAAGACCTTTAACTTTGTCCTGTAATAGATTGGTAACTGGTGATGGTCCCTGAGTACAGGCGTTCTAGGGTGGCAGGTTTTCACTCCTGTCAGCAGACATGCTGTAGCATTGTGCACTAAGGAATCAAGCACAAGGGAAGCCCCACAAAGAGTGCATTGCAATAATCCACTCTTGAAGTAGCCATATATGGATGACTGGTCAAATATAATGAAGATAAATTTGAAGCATACATGAAAAGCTAAATCTATATACTGAAGATACCATTTATGCTTCCAAGCATTTGTGCATTTAACTTAAATATTCAATGTATTTTCTAAAAGCATAGCAATCCTCACATTGTAGTCAATGGGGCAGCCTATTCTTGTACTGAACTCCATATGCTGGTTGGAAACTCATGAGGGCTTTCATCTATGGTACACTACCATAGTATTTTAAATTCACAGTGCACATGTGCGGAGGGCTAAAGATTGCGGCCTTAATATTTCAGCTCTGCCAAAAGAAGTTTCAGACCAAGTCTTGTGTCAATTGTCATTATTAAAAAAGTATTGTATCTGATCTATTGGATGATATGAAAAATTCTGTTGCAATTAATCTGTACCACAGAAGTGGTACAGAAGAGGGAGCGGGTGGCGTTGTTGTCTAAACCACTGAGCCTCTTGGGCCTGCCACTCAGAAGGTTGGCAGTTTAAATCCCTGCAACAAGGTGAGCTCCCGTTGCTCTGTCCCAGCTTCTGCCAACCTAGCAGTTCAAAAGCAAGCTGGTGCAAGTTGATAAATAGGTATTGCTTTGGCAGGAAGGTAAACAGCATTTCCGTGAGCTCTGGCTTCTGTCATGGTGTTCCATTGCGCCAGAAGTGGTTTAGTCATGCCATCCACATGACCCAGAAAGCTGTCTGTGGACAAACGTTGGCTCCCTCGGCCTGAAGCGAAATGAGCACCGCACCCCATAGTTGCCTATGATTGGACTTAACCGTCTAGGGGTCCTTTACCTTTACCTTACCTCAGAAGTCATCACTTAGTACTACAACAGTGAATTACGCATGTGAAAAAAAGTCTCAACTGAATATTCCTATTTTAAGTTTTAGTTTTGGAATCTACATAATTAAGAGCCATCCTTGAAAAATGTGAACTATATATACCAGGGGTAGTCAACCTTTTTATACCTACTGTTTAGGGAAGCTTTTAATGTTTGATCTATTACTGTATTTTAATATTTTGTTGGAAGCCGCCCAGAGTGGCTGGGGAAGCCCAGCCAAATGGGCGGGATATAAATAATAAAAATTGTTGTTGTTGTTATTGTTGTTGTTGTTGTTATACCGCCCACCAATGCATCTTTCTTGATGGCAAAAATTCCTTACCGCCCACCACTGCTCGATGAAAGGAGGATTCAACTTGTGCCATAGAACCCCCTACTGCCCACCTAGAATTCTGAAATGCCCACTAGTTGGCGGTAGGGACCAGGCTGACAATCCCTGATACAGTGGTACCTCGGGTTAAGTACTTAATTCATTCCAGAAGTCTGTTCTTAACCTGAAATAGTTCTTAACCCGAAGAACCACTTTAGCTAATGGGGCCTCCCACTGCTGCCGCGCCAGCGGAGCACAATTTCTGTTCTCATTCTGAAGAAAAGTTCTGAACCTGAGGTACTATTTCTAGGTTAGCGGAGTCTGTAACCTGAAGCGTATGTAACCTGAAGCGTATGTAACCTGAAGCATATGTAACCCGAGGTACCACTGTATATACCATTCTTGCAATTACCAACCATGGAGAAAGTTCCTAATTATCATGGTATATTTATTTTTCCTCTTTACTGTAGCAAGCTGCCCCCAAATTTCACATTAAATTCTGGTTAGGTAGAAAGTTGCATTCAGCACCACACACACCACACCGCAAACAATAGAATCAATTAACTTTTTACTAGTGACATATACTATTTAAAGAACACAAATCCTTGGTTGATTCTGTTCACATAAACCTGCTGAGAAAGCTTTTACCCAATGAAGTCAAATGTGCATGTTCTGAAATATAATTCTTGTCTAGAAATGATTGCAGAGCAAATATAATTTTTTTATGTACATCAAGTACATAAAATGAAATAACATTGTCAGAATTAATGAGCCTGAGAATGATTGGCACCAGGTGTTAGTAGTGTTACATTAAGGATTTTGGATATTTATTCAAAGGGAAACTAAGAGTTATGTCAACATATATCATATTCCTTCTTCCCCAGAATGGCTTGCCAGATTCTTAAAGGAGAAATGTTCTATGTCAATCACCCATTCTGTTTTATCATTCCATCTGTGCATTGTCTAAATATGAGTTAACCCAAGCTATAACAAGCACAGGATCTTTAAGAGAATGTTTTGGAATACTTTAGCAAGAGATTTTTAAAAATGATGTATACTGCAAATGACATCTGTATCAAAATATTGTTGAAGTGATACCAGGAGAAGCCAACATGGTGAGTTCCAGATGTTGGTCTTCAACTCCCATCTGCCCTAGCCAGGCTGACAAATGGCAGGTTCAATTAAAGTTTATAACCAAGACCCTATTTATTGTTGTTAGGATAACTTGAAAAGAAATTAATTATTTTACAATATGATTTTATCTATTTGTGTACATTTAACTGTCATCCTATCAATAAAATTAGTCACTTTCTATCAAAGAATGTCAAAGTGACATAACAATACAGATATTGTTCCAACAAATGCAACATTTAAAATCATTAACACTATACAGTGGTACCTCAGGTTAAGAACTTAATTCATTCCAGAGGTCCGTTCTTAACCTAAAACTGTTCTTAACCTGAAGCACCACTTTAGCTAATGGGGCCTCCCACTGCTGCCGTGGCCACGCGATTTCTGTTCTTATCCTGAAACAAAGTTCTTAACCCGAGGTACTATTTCTGGGTTAGCAGAGTATGTAACCTGAAGCATCCGTAACCTGAAGCGTATGTAACCCATGGTACCACTGTACAAAAGTGATAATCCACCAATAATAATCAATAACCAAAAATAATCTTTCTCTGCATTACCCAAGGATCATCACCAAGGTTTCCAGTTAAAACAGTATCAAAAACTACAACAATTTTAACATTCAAATACCTGTTAAATGTATACCAGTGCCAGTGTTGGTACCAGGTGAGCTTCCCTGGGAAGGGAATTCAAAAAACAAGGAGGTTGGCTCTGAAAAATACCATTATCTTATTGCCAACCTCTCGTCTTCTTCTGATGGTATCCAAAGCCCAAGAGATCAAGGAGACTAAAAACATAAAAACATAAAATGAGCCTTGCTGGCTCATCTAATCCAGTAGAACATCATGGCCAGTTCAACATGGTGATACTCTCCTGTCTCTCTTTAGACAAATGCTGTCAATCATATAGGACAGTCTCAACACTCAAACCAGGCCTAAACTTTAGTTTAAAATGAACCAGAAAATCAATCTTATCTAGGAGTGCCTGGATCTGATATATGGGATTTCAAAAGGAACAACACAAAGTTTGTAGTAATGGCTACAAATACTTCTGTTATTTCCATGTACAAGCAAATAACCAAGGCCACTACTGAGAGAAATTAATTTATCAGTTTTACAGTATCTTGGTTTTTAGTGTTTAATGCTGTACTCCTAAACCAACTTAGTGGGTCTTATTCCTCAATAAGCAAAACATATGTACGATCATCCTGTCAATCATCAATCTTTATGGAGTTTTTTCACCACTACATTATTTTCAAAAGGAATGCTTATTGTCACAGCAAGATCATTAACATTTGTAACAAAAGTATTTGTAACAAAAGTATAAATACATCTCATTAATTCAACTGAAATTGCATCAAGTAGATGCTATGAATAGCTTTTGAGCACCCAGGTTACATATTTCTTAAGAATCTTCTTAAATAAAAGCAGCAAAGGGGAAGAATTTTTTAAAAAAGATTTTTTACCATGTGAGAGCAGTGAAAGCAGCAATGACATGCCAAATTAATTTCACAGCAGGCACAATTGCAACTGATTCATGAGAAGTATTCTGTATAGCAAAGCTTTAGATTAAGATAATTTATTAATAGTGTTGTTATACAAATATGGCATGTCCTACTTTTGTCACACTTTCTGATTTAGTTAGTAAAAATACCCTTTTCTGATTACTTAACTTATGGTTTTAACCAATAGAGCAGGCATAGGCAACCTTGGCCCTCCAGATGTTTTTGGCCTACAACTCCCATGATCCCTAGCTAACAGGACCAGTGGTCAGGGATGATAGGAACTGTAGTCCCAAAAACGTCTGGAGGGCTGAGGTTGCCTATGCCTGCAATAGAGTTTGTGTCTGAACATAATTGGAATTGTCCTTAAAGGAAAATATCAGCTATGGTTATATAAAGGCTTGAAGGGTTGACAAATTTAAATCCAGACTGGTATTTTAACAATTTCAGTTGCACATTTTTTAAATACAAAATGATCAGGCAAACTGAACATTCATTCAAGTTCACTTCAAGAGCAGAGGAAGACTTAGCAGTCTCCCAAACTCTTCTCTGCCTTGGGTAAAATCTGAGACATACTGCTTAAAGTCAGATTCAGTTAAAACTCAGGCCATCATATTCTGAAGTGATTGTAGTTTCCAATCAGTCCTCAAGCACATCACATGAGCAGTGCACAAGGATTACTTCAATGCTTCTCATAAACAATGGAAGTCTTTATAACTTGATTTCTGATGTTCATGGCATACTGAAATTATGGGTAGCTCTGATAAAATGGACAAAAGTGTGTTGTAGCAGAAATGAGCAAGAAATATTTATCTTCCAAATTCCGCATTGGATGTTGAACCAAACACAAGCCCAAGTCTCTTGAGTGGATTATCAAAGGACTTGCACATCTAGTGGGGCGAAGTCAAAGCAACAAGCTCCCAGCATTGACTGTGCATCTACTTACTGGAAAGAGAGGGAGAAGCAAAGAGGAGATGGAAGAGCTGCGTGGCACAGCACCAGATTGGGACTGTGCAGCACAGCAGTGGAGCCAATCTCACCAGCTCCTTGCCCTTCCCAGAAGGTGTCAGTGATGCCACCAATGGAAAGCTACTGATGTGACTCCATCTCAACCACTCTTGGCTCAGTCATTTCTCATCCAAGCACTGTGCCATACTGCCATCACTTTCTCCAATTCAATCCAGGACCAGCATAAGCCAGCACTCAGGCCACCTCGGCCCAAGCAGGCAAGTGATATTTCCTACTGCCCTACATGGCCCTCTGCAAAACTCTCTACAGTTGTACATATCTCCATCATATCTACCAGATTCCTGTCTGCCTTTGCAGCCAATCCAAGCCCAGACAGAGAATGGGTCAGGAAAAAACATTTAAGCCTAGGCATGGTTTGGCTTTCCAAAATAAGTTGTAAATATTGTAAAGAAGAAGTGACACTTTAAATGATGACACTGGCCTCCCTTCAAATCCTGAGGCATCAGCTACCAGGTGTGAATGGAATAGGATATAATGACGTGCATTTATATTTTGGAGGGGGCGTAACCACTCCTAGATCTACACACACACACCTTTTTATTGAAGGTCCATTATTCAGTAAATACTTCAAATTTATCTTTTAAAATAGGACCCCCCTATAACTGAACAAATGCTATTCAGTCTTAGCTCTTGACTCACAAAAATTTTATTTGAAAATTAGTAAGGGCATCTTGCCTATATGGCAGGCTTTTAATATCATGAAACAAAATCATGCAGCAGTTATTTAATAAACAGTTTCTCAAATATCAAGTGATATCATAAAATTGTAATAAGTGTCTCCATAATTCATATGTTTTAAAATATATAAGCAATAAAAATTGATTATCAACATTTTGAGATATCTTGCAGAATATTTTATCAATTTATGAGTGGCAATAACTTGTAAAGATTCTGACCTTACTTAGAGCTAACTTATATATCCAGATGGAATGAAATGTTTATAAAAATAACATATTGAAAGGTATTAGATTTGTGAGCATCACTTCGCTTTAATGAGCCACTCTAGGGCAATCTTTCTGCAAATGTGGGTTTTATAAAAGATCTCAGGCCTTTGATAATCCATGGGAGAAATCAGCCTGGCATCCCAGGGAATTTCTGTGAGAATATATCAACCTTTTAAAGTTTAGTAGAGGGAATAAAGGATGATCTCAAGGGATAGAAACAAAACCTACTGTGTGAGCTGAATGTCAATGACTATAACCATGAACCTACCAATGTTGCCAAATGCAGAAATAATTAATTTTGCAAATCTGGTTAATATGTTTTACTGCCTTTTCATGTTTATGAAATTAAAAGGATGTAATTTATAATATCTCAAAGCTTCCCTTGCAATTTAAATTTAAATTGATTCAATTATACTTTATTTTATATTGCCTCTAATTATTCAAACGTTTTCATTGCTTTTTTTATCTGAAGTTTCCCCCATAAGCTACAATGTTGACATGACCACATGTAAACCACATGTTGGAATGACATGTTTTATCTGCATAAGCCAAATTAACCTCACATCATACACATCTCAAATGCCCATTTCCAAATGTCATTGCAGTGATCATACTTGTTGTGAGAAAGGGTTTGACATTGTATTGAATTATCAAACTTGCATTTCCCCCCCTAGGGCTTTTAATCATTTAAATTAAGAATTCCATTGATTGGATTCAATAAATCCTGAAAAAATATAGCAGCTAATGCTATTCTGCAAATTCCTGAACAAGAGTTCATGCAGTATTTATAAAAGCTGTGTTCTACACAGGGCTGTCTTAAGCATATGTGGCAGTCCCAGGTGCGTAGGAGGGTGGAGCCAGCCGGCCGTCTCAGCGTCTCGCTGGCTCGGTCATCCCCAAACTCATGGAACAGAGCTGCTCGCAGCAGAAGAGCCCGCCATGGCGCTCCGACTGATGGGTTGGCTCTTCCCCGGACTCAACTCTCGGGCCCCGGACTCTTGGCCTGGTGCCCCTGAGAGCCCGCGCCCAGGTGTCCCGCACCCATAGTGCCTATGGGTAAGACAACCCTGGTTCTACAAGAGCTCCCATTGCACTGCTTGTATATGAGGTGGCAGAAGCCCTTACATTCGCAATATAACATATTTGGACTTAATGCCATTATTCTTACATAAGGCTATAGCGCAAGATGTAAAACATCCCTTCATTAGTGGAAGAGCATGTTATCTGCTGCATTTTTGTCACACATCTACTAATTTGCATTATCTATATCTATAAATGATATAACAATAAAATATAGACCATATAGTGACTAGAATATGGGAGGCCAAGGTTCAAATCCCACCCCCATCTGCCATGAATCTCACTGGATGACCTTCTGCCGGTCACCGCCTCTCCGCCTCACAGGGTTGTTTCATTAAATGTATGCCACCTTGAACTCACTGAAGAAAAAGGTGGGATACAAATGTGATAAATAAAAACAACTACTTTAAACATTCCGGCATTTACTAATATGTACAAAAGGCAGGGAGGAAATCCTGGTTCCCTGCCACATGGAACTTACATGATAAATATTGCTGGTATTTTCTTGTAAATGTTACACTTAGGATCACACACAAAATGTGTTATGGACACTCCTTAAATATGTAATATAATATGGAATATGCCACACAGGAGCCATAACAGTATATGGGTGCTCTGGATGCTGAACAGCAGGACTGAAATCCACTAAAAAGGTAAGACAAACACTCAAATAAAGATACATGGGCCCATTTATATATCTAAACATTTTCCCAACAAAAGGAAAGAATTTTCTAGGACTGTGCCAGATTTTCACAGCAAAATGTGAGCTTCAGAGGGCTGTGGAATGCTCACTGACAAAACCCTACATTTTTGTTCTTTGATTTCTTCCCCACCTATCTGCAGCCACGCTGCCACTTCTAATTTGGTATCCTGCTTAGTCTTCCCTACCCCCATACTTCAGTAAGTAATGCCAGATTACAAATGTTCACATCGCGAACATTAAGTTGTCCTACAAAGTCAATCAGATCTGGATATGTGTTGGTGTGGTTTGGTGGTTAGTTAGTATCAGACCAGGGAAGCTTTCTCCATTCTGGTGCTCTCCTGCAATTGCAACTACCATGGTACCTCTGGATGCGAACGGGATCCGTTCCGGAGCCCTGTTCACATCATGAGCAGAACGCAACCCGCGTCTGCACGTGCGTGGGTCGCGATTCGCCGCATCTGCGCATGACGTCATTCTGAGTGTCTGCACATGCGTGAGTGGCGAAACCTGGCAGTAACCCGTTCCGTTACTTCTGGGTCGCCGCAGGACGCAAGCTGAAAACCTGAAGTGACTTTAACCCGAGGTATGACTGTACCATTATCCTCCATCTGCAACTCCCACCAGCAGCTGCCAGACATGCGATGTGGACACCACCCTGAGATCTTTGTAGGAAGAAAAGGATTAAAATGTAATAAGCATAATAAACAATCTCCATTAAAACCAAGGATGGAAATGGTTTGCTTTCTGAGAATGGTAACAACACAAGAAAGCAATAGAATGTACCCCTGGGGCAACCAGATAGAGGCTTTCTGTTTTCCCACACTGGTTTGGAGTGAGAGACCTCCAAGGTGGATAGTATTGCCCTTTTTTGGCAGGCCTCACTGAAAAAAGGAGTTGTTTGTGTGCTTGTCAAAAGCTTAATTGAAAACCTGCATAGCATTTTAACAGGAAGCAAAAGATGTCTAGAGTTTGGGCCTTTTGTTGATATATGAAAAAAGTAATCCCATCCTGCCTATCCTTCTATGTAGAAAATATGGTCATCCTTCAAGGGTCTGTTCTTAACGACACCTCATTTCCTTGTAGAGTATGTAAAAGGCCTTATCAGGTGCATCTTTCAAATATTTTGTAATCATGACCTTATTTATTTCTAGAAACTGTTTGAGTACATCATGGTGACATGTACTGTATAATAAATGACTATACTTTTCACAACTGATGAGGTGCTCCTTTATTTCGGTACACATTTGCTTCTAATGCCAAACTTCTATTATCCTATCTAAAAAGAATGCCTTGCAAATGCTGACTGAAGGCTTTCCATTGTTTCTTGCAAGGTGACTACGACACTTATTGACTGGAGGAAATGCAGTAATGCAAAGGTTAAATATTTTGAATCAGATCTTGAAGTCAGACCTACAATTGAATGAATGACTTAGGTTTTTGTTTTGTTTTTTAGTCACATAGAAACCCCCACAATGAGGGGATTTCAGCTGTTTCTTTGCAAGACACAAACTGAGTTGGAGTGACTGCAGATACATCTGCATCTAACATGGCTGGGTCAGTTGATCAGTTTGTAAGGCTTTAATTTAAAGAATATACTGCAGGATCACCTCCCTGAAATGGTATTATTTCCTGCCTCATCTGTTACATGCACTCCATATGAAGATCCGAGATTATCCAGAGAAGGCATGTTTATTTATTTATTGCTTTGTATCCACAGGGTAGTAAACTGCAATTAATCGCAAGAAAATCTAGTTTCTCAGTGGAAGTAAAGATGTCTTCTAAAACCATATGCACAGATTGTATCTATTTGCAATCTCTTATTCAGGGGCGCCGACTTATAAAAAATATTGGGGGGGCGGGGGCCCATACCGACTTATACAAAATATTGGGGGGGCCCAAGACCTCCAAACCGCTGCTGCTGGGGGAACGAAAGGGGTGAGCCCCGGGCTGCCCCGACCTTAAGTGAACCTGTGAGGGCCCGCCCTTTGCGGCAGCCGATTGGCTGCCGCCGTGGGCGGTGAATATTAATGAGCTAGGGGGAATCCCCGCTTCTCGCGGGGCTGACGCCAGCCCCGCGAGATTGTTGATGGGTCGAGAGCCCGCAACCCCACCCCCTCTCTAGATCGGGAGTGGCTTTGTTTTAACTCATTACTGAATGTATTTTAAAAGGTAACTATCGTCAAACAAGGAAAATAAAAAATAATTTTCTTAAATTATTGGGGGGGGGCGGAGCCCCCTCAAACGAATTTTTGAGGGGGCTCGGGCCCCCTCAGGCCCCATGGAGTAGGCACCTATGCTCTTATTCATTTATTAATTTAATGTATTTAATTAGTTCATCTTCAGTACATATATTTGCAAAAGTAATAAGCTTCTCAATAATGGCATTTCCCTCTGTCTGATTGACAATTATATTTAAGTCCCTGAGAGGGGATATGCCCTATACTGGTGCTGTGGACTTAATTTTTTTGGAAATGTGATGTGATACAAAGAATTGAACAGTCCCAAAATCCCATATACTTCCATTTTTAGGTAAATGTCTACAAACAGTCATCAAAAGTAAACTTATGTTTTACTTTCAATCACTTTTTTTTTGAAATCTAAGTGCTAAACATCTTCTACATAGAAAATATTCTGAATTTAGATTATGCATGACAGTAGTTATATTATCTTCTGTACCAATCAGATATCCCTCGCCCCATTAAACATATTTTTCCTTAAGAATACATTTATACTGGCAGGCAAAAATGGTGATCTTTACACTAAACAGCAGAGTATTCCAGAATTCTAATTGGCTAATCTCCTCCCTGATATTAAAATTGTAACCTTGGAAGTCTTATAACATCTCTTTCAAAATGAAGCTGGCATAGCTCTCATTTTACCATGTTCTTGTTTAAAACCCACCCCACAAGATGTAAATAACATAAAAATTTGGTCTATGGATACTATTCAAAAAGACAAGGCAACCATTAAATATAATGAAAGCATTTGATTGCCTAAAAATGGAAGCCTAGTTGTAAATGGTTAACCAGAGGGGTTTTGCAGCAGCCTTGAGGGAGTCTTTCATCTTCACTGATGCCTGCAACAATGCCTTAAGCAAAAAACTAATTAAAGAAAAATAGGTGTTCCCTTTGATTTCTTACAGCACCTAGGGAGAAAAATATTACAGTCAAGTTGGACTTTAAAAAATAGATATTACTGCCATTAAATATCTGATTTCCGAAATAAATAGCGATAATTAAGAATGATATTTAACTGTATCATGTCTTTTTAGAAATAGAATTGCCCCAATGTAGCATGATTCTATGTACACAACAAATGATTATATGCATATATGATCTCCGCACTAAACTGGTGCGCGGGGTTACAGTATCAGCCTCAATCGATATTACTTATAGAGGAGCAGGGCAGGTGTCAGTGTACGAAAGGAATCAACTGGCCAATATGTATGCAGTTCCAATTCACTAAGAAGGACTGTTCATCTATTTTAGATTCTGGATGAATGCAATTGATCAAGGTGGCCAGATATTATTCCTGTGTATGGATTAATCCTACTTCTTCACATAAATTTCTCCCCTCATGATGGATGTTATGGGAGAGGGAGTTCAAGCAGGATCTTCACCAGCTTCCACCAAACACTGTGAACTGTTACTTTAAGACTGAAGATTTGTGGCTCTTCTATATACCTTGGTCCTCTCCACATAATCAGGTGTCCTGTTTTTAGCAATGCCCAAGTGCACATATAGACAGACCATGGGTAGGCAAACTAAGGGCCAGGGGCCGGATAAGGCCCAATCGCCTTCTAAATCCGGCCCACAGACGGTCTGGGAATCAGCGTGTTTTTACATGAGTAGAAGGTGTCCTTTTATTTAAAATGCATCTCTGGGTTATTTGTGGGGCATAGGAATTCATTCATTTTTCTCCCTCCAAAAAATAGTCCAGCCCCCCACAGGTCTGAGAGACAGTGGACTGGCCCCCTGCTGAAAAAGTTTGCTGACCCCTGAGATAGACATACCATCTGTGCATATGCTGTATCTGCAAGTACAGAGTCCATGAATGGATGGATGTTAGGGAAAGGAGACCAAGTTGCTACACTATACATTCTGTGTGCAATTCATGGATGTAAAAATGACTATAGAGAATAAGTATTAGGAAACAGCAGTAAAAATGTACTACACTCCCTAATGTCAAGATATTGCATATGAAACAATGGTAGTAACCTTAAGCATGAGTGATCTACAAAGTGACAAGTTCCTATATTTCTCATGGCATTTTAATTACAATTCAGGATAGTCCAGTTGGAAAAAACAGCACAGATTCATTTTGCTTATTTGGTCCCTAAATATGCCGAGTTTCCACCCCAATAATGTGCCTCATAACCCTAATTCTGCACAGTTTCTTGGGTAGCTAATTGGAGAATTATGCAAATGAACTAAAGATAGTGTTGACAGCTTCTGTATGCATAAAGAAAAAGAGGAAAGGAGGTCCAACCCAACATTGTATTCTGCCTCCACCAAAAACAAAACACAAAAAAACCTCCACATGTCAAACCAGGATCAATAGATCATTATCTTTGTTCTCTCTTTATTACCGTTTGCCATTTCCTCTATGCTCTAATTTCCTGTATTTATACATGGTATATGATTTTCTGTCAATTACATTTGAAGCATATAGGTATTAAGACTGAGAAGCACTATTAGAATAAACATTAACTACTTTATAATAAATGCATGAAAAATGCTTTTAAATTTTATTTTGCTATTGAACTACAATCGAATAAGGTTAGTATGCCAAACTGGCTATTCAGCTTGAAAGAGATTCACTCCAGAACATTTTCAGTCCCCGCTGCTAGACACACCAGTAGTTCTGCTATAAAAAAAAGCTACACAGCAACCTTTTGTTGCATTCTTCAAGAAGTGTATGAATAGGTTGAAGAATAACCATGAAGAAGTAGGTTAGCAAAGTAGACGGAGAAAGGGCATGTTCATGGCAAAAGTACTGGAGGGATAGGGGAATAAGTGGCAGCAGCGGTGGAATAAAAGGGGTATAACAACACATCACCATAAAATACAAATGAGTAGAACAAAGTGGCTCCACAATGCTTGTGGACAAAGAAGAAAAGTGTTTCAGAGATATCTACCTGCTAGCATAATTGCAGCAGCTGTACCATCTAACCCCTATCAGTCATAATCTGGAACAGTGCCACTTTCTATTAGCCAGGTAATAGAGGAACTGAAATTATTTATACGAGTCCATGTGAACCACTCCGTTTGCTCCAATGCATTCTGATGACTTAATTAGATAGTCAGTGTAGCACATGTGGCTTTCCAGTCAGGTTCATCACAAAAGGCCAGTTCATCAAAGCAGGAGAGTTGTGTGCTCTACAGCTAGATTAGAAATACGGATTTCTTCATTAAGTATCATGCAGCTGACTGTGCCTCTTGGTTTGTCACCATCTATTCAGACAATTAAATAAAACCTCATGCTGGATAAACTGGGGCTAATAAAGAGACCTTGAATTGAAGTGCAGCTGGCAATCTTTTCTTTATTAAGACCTGGCAGCATACATAGTGACAGCATCTAAAAGGCAAAACGTGTGGAGTCATTTCTTATTCTCCCCCCCTCACTCTTAATATCTACCCTCTTTGGGCCATGACATTTTGGTTGATAGGATTTCCAGACCTTTGTTATTCTCACAAAAAAGGCAAAGAATAAACAAAGGTCAACTGTTAGAGCTAGGGAAACTGCAACATTCAACGCGCTTAGACCCTTTCTCTGTGTCAATCAAAATAAAAAGTGAGGAGAAAAAGACGTGTGATGACTGACAACCCTGTTCCTGGACGGATAGTTTTTAAAATATGTGGCAGATACAGTTTGCCATATAAAGATATTGTTTGAAGATGCTACATTTTCCAAACAGAACTGCAGTTCAAATCACACATATTAAATTCTATAGATTTATCATCAATGGAACTTTATTCCAAGTATACAGGTGAAGTGTAAGACTATAATCAGTGAATAAATCAGGACGGGAGGAACTCTTCATAATTATGTTGCAATATTTACAAAAGATATACACAATGATTGGCTTGTGTCTTGTACACAAAGCACTTATGCCTCCATAAATAAAATTGAACTTTGACACTTAACTTTGACACACTTTGACTTTATAAGTTTGGCTTATGCCAATATGAAATAATGATCTTCCCAACAGCAGCTTAATGTAACGTACACTAAACATGAATGGCTAAATGGATATATTACGTTTCGTTGAGATAGTGTGCTTATAGACTGCACTGAAATAATGATCTTCCAATGTATAGCTTAATTTGCAGCAAACGAACGTGAATTGATATGATAACATGATGTTTGGTTGAGCTGGTTTGCTCAGCTATTACACAGTATCGTGATGGAATGGGATATAAACAAGTCAGATATGAGAAGCAGCCATACCAAATTAAATAATTATGATTATTAAACTATGATGGAGTATATTTGGTTTGGTCTACAGTGAGCAATATAAAAAGTGTGTGTGTGTGTATCTAGTATTTCAGAATTTAATGCAAATCAGTATCTACAGTGCAATTAGTTAAATAGTTTCTCATTTAGCTATTCATATTCTTTACAAAATGCTGATACCCATAAGAGCTGTAATAAAATTCCCACATTGTGGGACTCATGCTCACTCTGAATCAAACTGCTGTCTCATATCAGTTTTAGTATTAAACGTGAATTCTTATAATGCTGGGAACTTTTTACAGACATTTCAACTAGACATCTGAACATTATGAAAAGCCAGCATCTACTGAGTGCTTAGCAAACTTCTGAATGTGTGCATAATATGGATTCCACAAGGAATTTCCCCATTACCCCCCTGCAGTGTCTAGACATGTAGAAGTTATTTCAAAGAGTTTGTCTAAGTAACTTTCAGCAGGGCAACAATGAAGGGCAATTTTATTCAGGTAAACATTTACTAACCAGTGAGTATGCAGGTTGTTATCTTTTTTGCTGTAAAAGCTTTGCTGACTATTATTCTTCCTGTTTTCCTGACTGGCCTATGCTAAATGGATAAAATCTGTTACAGTAACTGAACTAAAATGTTGAGAGATTAATATCATAATTTAAGTTTGCCTTATAATTAGTCAGTTCTAGGTTCTCCATATCCATAGATAATGTTAAAATCCTAACAAAATAAAGATACCAGGTATAAGATATCAGATATAAAGGTCTCCAAACCTATCATCACTGAATACTGCAGTCTTAATGAATATTGAACCCAGCACCTTCTATTAAATTTTTAAACATTCTCCTGATGTAGTTGCCAACCAGCTATTACTGCAGCATCTAGTGTGGGTTGTGTTCTCACCTATCATGCTGACTGAAAGCAAGGTTGCTCTATTATCTCCCAAATACCAAGGGAGTTTTTAACATGTTTTGTTTTCTCAAGATTCCTTGAAACACAAACCCATTTGGTGTGGATTCTTTTGTTTGCCTTCACTCTTTTCTAAGCACAACCAGTTAAATCTTGGATTTTAAGCAACACTGAGGAAGGCCTAAAGCAATTTTGGGAGTCTCCCTGTAAACAAACTTAAAAATCCTGATGTCATAGGGAAGGTATAACATTTGAAGCCATAGTAATTTGCATTTAAGTTGTACTTGGCTTTTCTATTTATTGCAGTTTAAATTATACATATAAGTTTTCTTTATGAACCATTCATAAGCTTTAAAACACAACACAGAAAAATCTTTTTTATTTGATGTGATCCCAAAAGGATTGCCAAAATCTTTGGCTAGATTTGCTTCATTGTGTTTTGAGAGTCAATATATGCCAACTCAGGTTAGTAATACAACCCACATGATATATAAACATGCAAGATCATCCATGTGCTCCTTTCTATTCATATAGAGATATCTGTATAATGAAATAAAAACAGGACAATATACGGTAATACTTAGGCTGTATGATTCTTTCCATTCAAACCTTGTAAGTAGTTCATTACCTTCCTAACTCCTACTAGCTCTACTGACACATGAAAGATGCTGTAGCAAAAACAGCAGAGTATATTGTGGCAACTTAAAGATGATATTCTCAGCTGGCAGATTAGATGACATTGAACAAAGCAGTTCTGTTAACATAAAGACTTTCACCTGTGCAATAGAATGTTCTCTCCCCATGCCCTCTCTCCCTAAATCTTTTTCTGAGGGTTCTTCCAACCCGTTCTGTGCTGAGGGACATCAGATGAGCAGCACAGCTTCACCAAGCTGTCCACTATTGCCATAGACATAATCAACACAACCCCCGTTTGCATCCAAAACGCACGCACACATGCACCCACCCACCATATTCTATCTTCTATAGTCATATCCCACAATACAACTGCATTCTGTTCAACTTGTTAGACAGGAACTCATATAGGAAGAATTTACATTGGTATTCTTAAAGCTGCAGCCATTCAACACACTGAAGACAGACCAGTACACAGACAGACCCTGAAGAGAAAGCAGCAGCAAACTGCTTGTTGTCATCTACATCTCCAAACTAAAATTGACTACCATCTTAGCCAATGGTGTTTCTCTCTAACAAGCCTCAGGGACTAGCCTGTTGGCATTTACACACAAACTAAACTAAACTGGCTAATCTAAACTAAACAGAACCATGACAGAGACACAGAAAGATGGACTAGCTCTGCAGGAAATGTTAGTGCCAACTCTATGTCTCCATACTTGTTTATAACACCCTAGTGAATAATATCAGATTTATCATCTGGAGATCATCCTCAAAGGTAATATACAACATCACATCCCAGCAATGCCCTTCCTTTTTAACAGTCTTTTTGGACACAAATTTGATATAGAAACAGCAGTATTCAGAAACTGGTGGGACAACACTTCAGTCTCTCAGAGCATTTCTGTTGCTGGCAATCTATCTATCATCTATCTATCTATCTCTATCTATCTATCTATCTATCTATCTATCATCTATCTATCTATCTATCTATCATCTATCATCTATCTATCTATCTATCTATCTATCTATCTATCTATCATCTATCTATCATCTATCTATCTATCATCTATCTATCTATCATCTATCTATCTATCATCTATCTATCTATATCTATCATCTATCTATCTATCATCTATCTATCTATATCTATCATCTATCTATCTATCTATCATCTCTCATCTATCTATCTATCTATCTATCTATCTATCTATCTATCTATCATCTATCTATCATCTATCTATCTATCTATCATCTATCATCTATCTATCTATCTATCTATCTATCTATCTATCTATCTATCATCTATCTATCTATCTATCATCTATCATCATCTCTCATCTATCTATCTCTCATCTATCTCTATTTAACAATTGAGTTCTTACTAATACAGAACTGGTATTATGTGACACCTGCAGTACTGCCAGTTCAACACGTGAGGTGAGGTAAGTGATCTCATAGGTAAACTGGTCCCAATATGTTAAGAGCTTGTTAGCAAACTGGATTATTCTCCATTCGGTCTACTGAACTTTGGTTTTCATTCCTACTGCAGATATAAAATTAGCATACCATCTCTAGAACTATATTGTTCTAGAATTCATCAGTGCTCTGGACTATATGGTTTGAAGAGACACATCATTCTTAATAATTTATTTTTATTTTAGCCGTTTATTTTCTATAGTTTGGTACTGTTCCTTGATATTCAAGGATTATTCTTAATTCACTTTTTAGGTAGTGTGTGTGTGTAAAATTGAAAAACCCAAAGAAGCCATTTAGTACCTGCAATAATAAAACATAAGAGCATTCAGATTTTGTAGTCTCTCTCACACATATATACATTCACACTGACAAATCACATTCTGTTGTACAAATGTTTTGTATAAAACAAATCCTACCTGGAATAAGCTGACCCAGTAACTGATGAACCCGAGACAGGCTGAGTACAGCTACCACGACAGTAAAAGAATAACGTTTCCATTTCATGTTGCTTCTGTTCTTGCATTACACCAGCCCAACAACACTTTTAGAAAGGTTATCTGTAACAAGGAAAATAAGACAACTGTTTATATTGTCAAACAATTCAGAAGATATTAAACAAAATCTGTGCTGAATTAATCTCTAGAATAGCCACACATACAAACACAGCAAAATCTTGTGCTATGAGACTAAGTCGACTCCTGGCTAAGGTCTCTCATTTAAGAAATGTTGTGTTTGTTTGTTTGTTTGTTTGTTAGATTCCATTTGCGAATCACTTTCCATTTGCGAATCACTTTCCTTATGTGAATCGCTTTCCTTTTTTCCTTTTATAGCAAAAAACAACAATTAAAATAATTCCATATTTGAAAACAAAAGAAAAACAATTCCATATATAAAATAGTTCTATACAGTGGTATCCCTGGTTGCAAACAGGTTCTGTTCTGGAGGTCCGTTCACAACATGAAAAGAACGCAACCCACACCTGCGCAGGTCGCAATTCACCACTTTTGCACATGCACGTGATGTCATTTTGCGTGTCTGTGCATGCGTGAGTGGCGAAACCCAGAAGTAACCCTTTCCGGTACTTCCAGGTCACCGCGGGAGGCAACCTGAAAAAACGTATCATGAAGCAAATGTAACATGAGGTATGGCTGTACATACAATTAAAAATATTTCCATATGTAAAAACAATTCTATATATAGAATAAAAGGTTGAGAATGATAATTCAGTTATGAAGTCTATTAAGAAGACACTCAAGGCAATGGGTGTCTTGGTATATAATTGGTATATAAATTTAGGTATGTAAAATATATGAAAATAATGCAACAGTAATCAGTGCTACATCTCTTTCCCCCCTCTTTCAGGTTTTCAGCTTCTGTCATATTTATTTAGGTGCTGCTGCCATGGCAACCTACACTGAAATACATCCAACTTCTTGCCCTTCTCCTCTTGTCTGCTTCTTTGCACCTTTTAACCCAAACTGACTAGCACTGTTCTGATGGAGACATTCACATAAATGAACTATAAAATTAAATAATTAAAACACAACAAAATCAGAATCCTACAATATTTGTGCCAAAGCTTTGGGGGTTTGCATTTATTTCAAACCTTATATTCAAAAAATGATACATACCTAGATATATTTATTTCAGGTATTTATATTATACTTACTATTCAAAACTTCTAAGCGGTGAACTTCACCACTTAGAAACTTCAGTCCACTCAAGTTTAGGAAAATAAACTGAGTTCTGTCCTTCAGTCCACTCAAGTTTAGGAAAATAAACTGAGTTCTGTCCTCTAACCCCTTTGGCACATTGCAAGAATTATAGCTAGGATAATTTAACACCAATTATCAGTTCAAGTTCCTAGAATTGAATTATTCCCTATTTATTTTAACAAAAATATCATCAACCTTCAACGATATGTAGTTGTAATATTGTCACAAAATCACATATTAGAGATGCAACAATTTACCAGGTACAGTATTTTTAGTTCCCTTCACGAGCACTTACTTCTATAGAGGCGGCCAGAAATGTGCTGGATATTTGGAGTTCTGGAGATCTCAAATCACTATTGTGCTCCGAGGCCCCCAAGCCCATCCCTAAGTAAATAACTTGACCCTGACACGTAATTTAGGTTTAAGTTTTGGGGCAAAATTTAGGCCACAATTTTATTGATTACAGCAAAGTGAGTGGTATTGGCTTAGGCACTGGCAACCAACTGTAACTGACTCCTGCCTCTCTGGCAGGTAATCTGGAAGGGTAAACACCAAACGAGGGAGCAAACCGATGAAAACCAACCGAAGCTCACCCCTGGCTTGGGCCTAGCCCCTCAAGTGGACTTCGGAATAGATCCAGGATCCCCAGATTCCTTTACCAGAATACCCTTATTCATGGAGGGGCAGGTGATGGCACACCTCCCCTCCCACACACCTCACTAAGCCAATGCCTAACCACCAAACCAAAGTTGTGATGATTGCTAAGGGGGTAGGTGCAAACCAAGTGGCCAGTGCCATTTTGCCAAATGGAAAAATTCCTACCTGGCCCCTGTTCCAAAACAGGAAACTAACCAATATCCGAAGCAACTAACCAATATCCGAAGCAAGGCCAAGGCAGCAACACCAACAAATAGGGACGGGAGGGCGGGTGCTTTGCAGCGTGAAGCAAGTGCCTCAGCAATGTCGTGCTGCCACTTTTATAGGTCCCCCCAACCATGCCACCTGGATCAGATTGGCTCAAACGGCCTGGAGTGATTGTGGGGCCATACAGACAAGGCCTGGGCCACGCCCCTGCCTACAACCCAGCAGGGGGTGGGGTGTCTCAGGGGCCCGTGCCCAACCAGGACCCTCATTAAGGAGGATCCCACTTGTTTCAGATTGTATAATGGCCTTTGTGGCATATAGTTTAGAAACAACAACAGAGCACTAACCCAGAAGTTCTCTCAGTATTACTCTAACCTTCTAAAAGTAAAAAATAATTGTCCCAGTGCAAACTCTTATTGGGTTTGTGTTTCTGTTGAAAGCAGGGATGAGATGGGAGATCAGAGTTCTAAAATATGTATGGAGCCTACATGACTTCAAGAGGCTCCTCAAGTTTGGCTTCCAATTTGTGGAGTGTGGCAGGAACGGTGACTGAGGAGAGCTAAAATCTAAAGGAGAGCTATTCTCTCTCCATTTTAGCTTCTCAAATGCCTTAGCTGCTGCATTCTGCACCAGCTGAATTTGTTGAGGAGTCTTCAAAGCCTATATGGCATGTTACTGTTCTGCAATGCATCAGAAAGCAACCCAAATGTACACTGGTCTGATTCCTTCAAGGGATTATTCCTCTTTCAGCAGAGCCATATATAATGACTGATCATTGTACACAATATTAAGTCTATATACTAGCTAGGCAGACAACTGAACACTAATCCTTTTGTTGGCAGAAGGGAGAAATAACTATTTGACCTGTGTTGATATTATAACAATCAATATTGATAATATAGCAGAATAAACTTTGCTGTTTCCAGAGGGATAGTTATGTTAATCTGTTTGCAGCAAGAACAACAAAGAGTCTTGTGACATCTTAATGGCTGATGCTGCATAGACATGTCAGTTCATTCAATTTCCCTTTACATTTCCCTGACAATTTTCACATTATATTTGAGCTTTCACATGATGTAAAAGTTTAGTGCTTGTTTCCATGTTATTTGGTTGCACAAAGAAAAAGTTTGCAAGCCTGGAACCCTGGTCTTGGACATCAATGGCAAGGCCCTACAGGGTGTGGAAGATGCTATGCAACTGACTTTCCTTTAGTAAGTCTGCTTAAGGATCCTCAATACCCTCACCCCAGGATCCCATCTGCAAGTAGATTTCCAAAAGGCTTAGGAGCCTTCTTCTCCCCTCCACCATCACCCTCTCCCCTCAACAGATGCTTAGCAGAGGAAATGATCCTATTTTCTAATGTTTGTTTTACATCAGTATGAATAAAATTTAGTGCAACATGGTGCTGCAATGTGAAAGGAACGTAAACAATCAAGACATAACTACCATTTAAAACTAATGCAATACTGAATGCAGCCTGACAAACTTATTATGACATAACCTCATCAGATAACCATGAGTTAGTCTTAAAGGTACCACAATAACTTTTTACCATAGTTTCCATGCTGTATGAAAATATAATAAAAACAAATGCACTTAAAATTCCCTGGGGTTGTACTGGTTTGGTGGCCTTCCCCCCTGCCCCAACTAATCTTGAATATATAAACAAGAGTGGACTTTTGAACCTTTGAGAGAAAATTGGTGTCTTCCTAACTGATATTTGTTTGCTCTCTTCACAAATTCCAAAATGCATCCTTGACAAAAAGTTGGGTTCTGAACACTTATGTTAGCTGTTTTCTTCCATCTAGGCAATACAATGAGGATAGTAATCAATAGTACAAGTCCAGTTACTTAGCAACAGTGGTTGCTTGACTATCCTATCTTTTAACAATCATGACTGCGGGAGGAGAATTTTCACCCACTGGCTGTACATCAGATGACAATGAATAAAAAACAGTATAGCAAGAACTTTCAGAATCTACAAGCTTAAACTACATTTTATTCCTCAAAAGTATCTTCTGAAGTATTAAAGAGATTTAAGCTGGAGGCGCTATCCATGGGGCATATAAAAGAAACACAAGTTCCTCTCCTGTGGCTGCAATCATTAAGAAATCAATGCCAAATTAAAAGTGCACAAACCCCAAGGGGAAGTGAAGCACTGCAGTTAATATAGGGGAAAGATTTAATCAGTTTTTGGTGTTTCCTGCTTCCCTTAACTTGGATGTTATCTGCATAAGAAACAACTATATAAGGAATGAAACCAAAGCAAGCAAAAATGATATCGCTGCACACTTTTTGTTTTAATATCTTTGTTTTTATACTGTATTATACTACATCAGGATCCACTGGGCAGGGGTGGGGATCCTTGAAGCTGCACTCTGTTTCTTCAATGTAATGAGTCACCTGGTACTGCAGGTCAGAAGAATGTCTGCATACTGTGCTTTCATGATTCAGAATGACTTTGTGTAAGCAAAGAGCCAATTGGCTTCCCCTTACCCAACAGAGTATCAGAAGCCAAAGAAGACAGGCAGATTTATGACAAATTTTGGGGGGAAATTTACTTTATTTTTCCTGTCCTGCCACAATGCGGTATGAGAAAACTTAAACCTATATGGTTTGAGATGTTAATTTACCATGCAAACAGCCCAACACCATGACCCACTATAATGTCAGTGCTAATTGTCTAAGACGGGCCTTGCTTTAATGACGATAGTGTATTTATTTTCAAAATAAACTGCTGGGATAATAGAAACTCCAGGTTTGAATAGGGCAACTCCATGGAAGCCAGGGTGGGGGTTATGAACTAAAATAAATATGTTCAATATGATTTGTTCAACCCCACTGCAAGCCCTCCTTCACTTATTTTAGTACATCTCTTTTCACCCTAGAGTAGTTGCAGCCAATCAGTCACAGTTCTCCATGGCTCCTTCCTTCCATCCACCACTGCCACCATCACCATTGGCTAGGTAAGAAAACAAAGGGATTTATCTAGTGCTGCAGCACTACTCACATGACATGCATGCACAATTAAACTTCTTCCTTCTCCTTTCACCTCCACTCCACCCCCCGTGCACCCTTAAAATAAGCTCTGAAGGAGGACTCTCCAGAGCAGTTGAGGAGCAGGCATGTGAGGGAAAGAGAGGAAGTCCCATCACATGAGTAGAACTCTGCTTATCCAGTGTCAGACACAACACAAAGTGTCCCTGTAGTCAAGTTCTTGACACTGAAACTGGCACCTTCCCAGCTTCAAGGCACTTTATTAACCCCCAGAAGAGAAAAAGGCCGTAGTGGACAATCAAAGGAATAGGCTGAGAAGCCTATGGGCCTGATTTTACTGGTGTGCTCAGTTGATAGTTCTTATGGCAGGCTTGCAGCACTGTGATCCTTATGTCAGTCTTCACTCTCATATACACTTGGTAAGTCGCCAAATGAACTATATCTTAACAAGGACTCAAAAGGGCAAAAATGACAGGCAATCTTTAACACACGACATGCAATGTTCATGAATGCTAGTGTCTGATGGAACTCAGGTTTTCATGATTTTCAATCATTTTATTTCAGCAAGTTGATGAAAATTGGTGGTCCACATGACAGCTGGTAATTCGTCCTTGAAGTGATACTACTGTTGGACATACTCTTCCTTTACAGTACTGCTGATCAAGCCATAGATCACTGAAATGAACAGTTGTACTACACTTCTTTAACTATAATCCTTTAAGCTTGTCTGGGATAAACTAGATTTATTCTAAAAAGCAGCAAGAAGTAAGTGTTCCCATGATTTGTATTTGTTCAGGGATATGAAGCACTGTTTGCACACTTTGCTATATAGATACAAAAGAAAATTCAGCAGTTCTTTGAGCTGCATTGTAAAACTCCACAGAAATCAATGTCATTATAGCTTTTAATACTAGGAGAGGATGTGGCCCATAGTTATTTTGAGACAGTTCTAGGGAGAAGAAGCATTCTAATCCCTATTGGGCTATACTTTCAATTTTTGCTTTTATTGGACAAGAAACAGTCTCACTACCACTGGGACCCAAGTTTATACCTATTTATGTTTCATTTTATTTGCCTTTGGGACATCATTAAAGACAGAAAGTAGGTAACACATTTTAATTAGATTAATCCCTACTGTTACAGAAGAATGGAAGTACATAGACCTGTGTTACCAGAGAACACACATCAAAACAAGGAAGGTTTCAAGCAGACTTAAATGTAATTCCAAATCTGACTGCAGGCCACTGATAGAAAGTTTACAATAGAATACAGGGTTTAACCAAAAGTTGCTCTTTTATTATTCGTAGCCTTTCTATTTTGACATTATTACTATTACATTTTACTTTCTGATCCTTCTACTTCTAACTTTCATTGATTTTTAGTTCTACTGCTAGCATGAACTTCTGCATCATTCCGTGACTCTGTTATACTTTCTCAGTTTCATTCCATTATATTCACAGGCTTGTTTACCATCATCATATCTACTATAAATTATTGCTTCTAAAGTTGTAAGTATAGTTATACTCTGGTCCCCATCCTTCTTTTCCCGTCTTCCTTTATTTCCCTTCACTGTTCTTCTTATTAAACCACCAACCTCTGCTCCTAAAGTCCATCTCCACCTTTTACATTTGCTAGCCTTATCACTGCATTGTCTTGCCTGCTGACATTTGATTTTGTCCTTTATACACCTCTTCAGAATTATCCTAGACCTTTGCTAATCAAGGCTTCACAAGTTGTTTAAATCCCATTTCATTTCCATTGTCTCATTTTTCAAAACATTGTGAAATTTATGCAAACCCTATTTTCTGTTTTATACTCTATAATATAATAACGCCCATACATGCAGCACTCCCAGCAATGCCATCACTAGAAGCTCTTAAACACATGAACTTTGTACAAAATCAAAAACCCAAGGTCTCCATTCTATCAACTGTTTTTAGAAAAATTGTATTTAGTAACTGTTCCTGTTAAATGTACCGTATGTTTCCAGACACATCTCTTAAGTGAAAAAGAATCAGACAAATCTTGCATAGGAAACCACACCGAGTTTCCTTGCTGTGATGGTGGGAATCACAGATACAGGGAATCTTCAGTGGTCCTCTAAGTACATAAAACATAGACAACTAGTTATACATGAATGCATTTCATAAAGCATCTTGACACATTTAAAGTTTTAACTGAATGAGTGACTATCTTACAGAGCAGGAAGAAGGGTATTATGCGTAAGTCACTGGATCAGGTGAGATGTTATTGAGCCAAAATACAAGGCATACTTATGATTAACATTTGAAAGCTCATTTCCATACATGCAGACTGTGCATAATATGCCCTCCCCCATATTGCATGGCACAAGTGCTAAAGAATGTGTAAATCTTATGCTTCCAGCATGCAATGTCAGCATGAGAAAAAGGCTTTCCTGCAACCTGCACATTGCAACTGCAACATCTAAACAGGCACTGTGATAAAAGATTCAATAATGTAACTGTTTCTGTTCCATTAATCTTCAAATGAATGCTAAACAGTTATCTTAAAAAGTAATGCAGTCCAATCACACTGTATCAAAATTGTAACTACTTGTGAGAAAAGTTAACAAGATTAAAACATTTAGTATCTATAGTTCACTCTATAACAAAATCTAGCTATGTGCCCTGAAATGCTTCATTCAGAAAAAGCAAATGTTGGCAGATTTTATCCAAAGCTTATATTTGTTTGAAGGGGAAATACAACTTCAGTTAATTTTGTCCTGAGGGAAGATTTTGGATTTTCAAAAATTTTGAACTATACTTCTCCAAACTTGTGTAGTTTATTTGCTTAACAAAAAAATTAATAGTATTTAGTATGAACTTGAAAGATAGTCTATCAGTCACCAGTATTTTACATTAAAATCTTCAGTGTTAAAACAAAAACCACGTTTTCCAGAGGAAGAAAAAAATTCAAGTACATCTTTCTAAAGCCCCATGGATATGGAAACTCCTCCCCCCACCCGCAATATATTTATCTACTGTAACAATATAACCATGAAGAAATCACAGCAGTGAAAATACACACACACACACATTTTGAAGACCTAAAACTGCAAACATTTTAAAAAGCCATTTATTTAGCTTAAAATGTTCACAATGCCTCTCAATCTTCTCAGTAGGACCAAAAGGGGGGATTCAATTTTCAAAGATAATTGTGTCAGACAACTGCTTTATCCCTTTTCAGAAACAATCTGATAAGTAGCTAATTACCAGCCAAGCGATTTCAGAGCCACACAGCTGGACCTAACAGGAGACTTTTAGAAATTAAAATGTATCCCAGAGTATACCCAGTCATAGCACCCTCTTCCCCAGGAGCCAGGTCATCAAGGGTGAATAAAAGGACATAACAATGATGTTGGGATTAAAGTTGGCCACAACTTTATTTAATTCAATTGCAGGTAACCTTGGCATAGGTGCTGGGCATGTATCCCTCTCAGCCCCCTGCTGGGGGTCTGAGGCATGACAGGGTCAGTTAGGGGGGAAATGGGACCATTGCAAAATGCGGGTTTACAGAGATGCCCCCCCCAAGTCGCTGAGGGAAGCTCTATGGCTCTCCAACCACACACTTCTGGTTTTATGTACAGAGACTTCCCTCAAGACCCCTCTAATGGGATACTCTGATATCGCCGCTGCTAGGAGAGGGTGAGTAACCACTTCACCCCTTCCTCAAATGTTAGACTATAGGATAACACCCAAGACCTAAACCATCACCAGACAGCGAATGCAAATTTAAAGCAGGGCCTGGTGGGAAGCCAGCGAGCATTGTGGGGCCGAGGGAAGGGGCCAACAGCCAAAACAAACATGGTGTGGCTCCGTGGGGAAGGAGCCACCACACTGGTTTACCAGTGCCACTCACCCTTGGACTGGGTAAGTGGCCATTGATAGACAGGGAACTATTTCACTTAACTGACAAGATGTGTGGAACATACCTAGAGAAAACAAAACCAGAAAATGACTGTGAAATTCCTCCACACAAAAGAAACCCAGTTTCATGCTCCCTATCCTCCCAGTTGAATTTGGGGCAGCCTTCACATGGTCATGTCTTCTTTGAAAAAGAGAACTCTCATGTTGCTCAAAACCTTTTTACTTAAGAGATCAAAGGTTAATACAGCAGTGCAAGAACAGACACAGAGCAGGCAGAACAAGACTGAGATTCCCAGCTCTTATGTGCATATTTTAAGTCAGCTATCCCCAACGTGGTGCTCTCCAGATGTGTTGAACTGCAACTCCCATCATCCTTAACACCTGGCCATGCTGGCTAAGGCTGATGGGAGTTGGGGTCCAAAACATCTGGAGGGAACCATGTTGGGAAAGGTTTTTAGTAGTAATGGGAGCTTAAAGTAGTAGTAATGAGCGCAGCGGATGCCTCTACAGTCATTGTTACAGAAAAATGTCTATTTTCCCACAGGTGTGTTGTATTGCACTCTTAAAAAATAACTGAAATTGATGCAAAGAGTGTTGGCTCCCATTCTTTTTTTTATAGCCTCCTGTGTAAATGAAACACTATACTAAAGAAGGGTAATCATATTTGTACCAATGCAACTCTTGTACAAATCAAAAAATCCCAGAGGTTGTATTGCCTGGGAGGGGCCTGACTGACTCCAGCTACAAAAGCAGAGGCTGCTGAACAAACTCTTGAGTAGCATTCTCTATGTGATTAAACAAAAATCCCCTCCCCTAAGGAGTCAGAAATGTCATTTTAAGGACCTAAGCTGTGGATTTAAGGCTGTGTGGAGATAAATTTTTGAACCAAAGCATGTTTCAAGAAGAGCCTGGAAGGTATAAGAGCTTTGGAATGACACAGTTAAAAATGCTGTTGCCATTTTGGGAAGCTCTGTCGGAGGTCTTGAGTCTGGGAGGAGAAAGAGAAAAACAAAGCTGTTTATATATTGTGGATTAAACTCCTCAGTGGGACTCAAGAGCGACAGCTTCGTAAGATTATGATGGAAAGAGCGATGTTATCTATGAAGGAGATGATATATGGAAACCATCTGGATTTGAGGATTGGAAGAACAGAAAATTCACACAGGATTATTATATTGGTGTTTATCGGCTTAAGGAGACTAAGAAGAGATCATAAAGAAAAAAGAAAAAATACATGAACAAGATGTGATGTGGAAACAGCAAGACAAGATGGGATAGAATTACGAACTCTGTCTGGACTAATTTGGACTGATTTGGACATTAACGCAGCAGCAAGAAGATGATCAGAATCCCCCTTCGGATCTTGAAGTATGGGTCCCCCCAACAAAATTCAAAATTTGGATTTGTAATTCGGAATTTATGTGATGTGATTTAATTTGATGTGATTGGCCAGTTAATAAAAATTATTTTAAAAAAAAGAACAGACTCTTGAGTAGCAGTATTATTTTCAGGGTTTTGTTGCTGTTATCTATCTATCTATCTATCTATCTATCTATCTATCTATCTATCTATCTATTTTATTTCTAGTTCTTGTAATGATTTATGTGGAAATTCTTCAGTTATGAAAATATTTTCATGTAAGCTGCCTTGAGCATGGTTTTCACTATGCAAAGGCAGCATACGAATTAATGAAGAAGAAGAAGAAGAAGAAGAAGATAGGTGGAAGTAATAATAGCAAGGAAAGATTTTCTGGACTTTGAAGAAACAGCACGCTGTACTAAGGATGTAAAGTTTTAAAAAGTGTACATGTCATGCGTCATCTTTTTCTTTTTAATATTACACACTTTTTAGCCTCAAGAATCTTAAGGTATCCATAAAGAGAAGAAAATGCTTGTTATCCACAGAGAAGAGAGTTACAAAGACTTTAAAGATGTGAACCTTGAACATTCTGTTATCATGTCTAATGAGTTGTA
The DNA here is from genome assembly GCF_964234715.1 of Podarcis melisellensis. Classification (NCBI taxonomy): domain Eukaryota; kingdom Metazoa; phylum Chordata; class Lepidosauria; order Squamata; family Lacertidae; genus Podarcis; species Podarcis melisellensis. The sequence goes on from NC_138531.1 coordinate 60,662,776, forward strand.
GATCACTGTCAGACAAAACATTTTTCTCTGAAATCTACTGAGCAAGTTGAATATCTACAGAGAGCTTTGAAGAAACCTGTTGTTGGAGTTAGGTAGGAAACAAAGCAGAGGCTCTGTTACAAAAGTATAGCTAGAAGGAAACATGAATGCAGTTTTTTTAAATATAAAAAATATGTAAATACTGTTGGCAAAAGAAAATGCTAATGTGTTTCAAAGCAACAAATGTTTCTACATCAGGGGTGTAGGAACTTCAAACTCAAAACCCTCCAGGCCTCTCTCTTTAGCACTTGAGACTCTGCCTAGCCAATGACCCCACACCATCCTTATGTTGCTTTAAAAGGGAAAATTAGAATCCTTATGGTCCAGATACTCTGCATTAAAATTCAGTTGAAATTTGAGAAGCTCTCTATTCTTCCATAAAGTTTTAACACTTTAAAAAAACCTTCCCGAAAACTAGTAGGTTGCTATCAAACATGTCCAACTTGCTGTAAAGAAAAAGACGTGCTGTGTAGAGACCTTTTTGTTGTAGATGTTCATATCATGGGTGAGGTGACTTTCTCCAATAAAGAACTACTGCATAATAATTCTTAGTAGGGTAAAGGCAGCATCATGAATTCAGGTCACATAAAAGGTGCAACTATAATAAAGAGACAGCTAGCTAACTTGCAGATCTCTGCACCCTGAAGGACTAAAGATTAGAATAGCAAATATGCTTTCCAGGAAAGTAGCTTTCATTTTTTAAAAAATCAGCCAAACTTATAATGTACTAAAAAGGTTTGATGTCCGTACAATATATGACTGAATTTATTTTTCTTTTAAGTCAGCTGAAGGCATTTCGCATCATACATACACACAGAAAAATGGCAAAGATTTCCATGACGCCTTTATGACAAGTGAAAGGTTAATGTATTAAACTGTATAAATCCATCAATTTCTATTTTCCAATGTAAGTTCACTGTCACTGTCCTTAGGCTTTTTTTGTGCTATAGAACAACATTCTCAATATCATTTTTTACAAATGTCTAGATCTGATAGATGTCTAGTGGTTTCTCTCTCTCTCTCTCTGTCCTGAGATGTCCCAAATGATCCTTTTCCAGATTTAATGTCTGCACCCACTATGCCCTTTGTGACACCATTAGGTCCACAGCCCTCAGTCAGCCATAGCAGCTTTAGACTTCAGTGAACTATATTAATATTGTTGTTATTGTTGTTGTCATTTTATATTTCAAAATGGCTGGAGGAAGAATCCAAAAGCAGAGGAGAGGGCGCAGTAAAAAAAAAGAATGCCCAAAAAAGTTGGACCATCTTAAAGTTTGAGAAGCTCATTAATGCTGCTCTGGACCCCTACATTATTTCAGAATTGGGGGCAGAGATATCCAACTGCCTTGTTCCGTCAATGCAAGGATTTTCACATGTGCAACAGATCTTTCCCTCTTTCCTCCCCCTGTGCACCCCCTAAATCTGTTCTGGGGAAATATCCCCCAATATTCCGGAACATATGTGGGGAGTGCATGATGCACATGCAGGTAAAGGAGATAGAGGTTTCACCACACAAGCAGATCTCCTTGTGCTGACAGAACAAGTTAGTTGGAAATTGTCCCGGGAATTTCCCCCGATCAAAGCTTCTTACTAAGGCAGCTACAGTACATACAATCAAGCATTCCTTTTGTTTTCACCTTTAGTCATGAGTATGACCTAAGGGTGAGTTTGGACTTTCAAAACCTAATTTACTGTCTCACCACTTGATAGTTTCTGGTGGTATGTGGGATTTGTTGAGGAAATGTAGTGGACAGGCCCGCCATTTTCTCCATCCTTCACCTGTAATTTCTCCTTCAGAAGTTTATCCTTCAAACAGGATACTGTGACATGGAAACTTCATCGAGTGGCAGAGGGTAGTGTGTGGGAGGGGGCTTACAAGCAAAAGGGATGAGCACAGCTGGACTTATGTTAATAATCTGCCTCCTTTCTGCAATCTTGCATCACTGTAGAATCCACAGCCAGGGTTTCCAAAAATGTATTTATCTCTCAATCCCTGGGTTCATTGTTATCATTCAAGTATTCCAACATTGTGTGAGCACACTTCCATTTGTACAATGGGACTTCTATTTCTCTTCCCTGCAATCCCCCACATCCACCCAAATCTGCTCCGGGGGTTCCCCAATAATCCAGAACAGTGTGTGTGTGCAGGGTGGTGAAAAATATTTGATTTCATCCAATAAGAGTGCATCAGTAGTCTTAATACGAAAAAGGTTTAGGATTAGGATCCCATTTTACAACTCCTAACCAATGAAATATTTACTGCCCTAATAGGCACAGCCTTTTGGGGGTGGGGGTGGGGGGAATGTGATTCGAAATTGTCAAGAAAATTAAGGCCTTACCATCAGAATGAATGAGTTGAGACAAAAACATTTCTCTATGACACAGATGGGAGGATCTGACACTCTCTGAAATTTAAATTTCCATGTGAAAATTTCTCCTTTTTAGAATACAGTACCCTAACTTGAAATGCTGACATTTTGTAATTAGCAACACTAATCTACAACAGAATTGCACACATTTGCATATAAATTAAGTCAACTACATCAACATATTCTTTTCCATACTTTATTTACTTTGTACTTGGCAGTGCTTTGGGGTTTACTTTTCCATAACTTAAGAATAAGCTATACAGTATATTTATGAGTCTTCTGTAGATGACAAGAAAAATGTAAATTGGATTGTACATGTGGTATAGCAAAGTCAAACAAAGATTCAGAATCAGCAAAAACAAAACAAAAAATGCATAAACAGCACAATACATTTGAAACGTTCTTGGTAAAATAAGTTGTTAGAGTTGCTACAAATTGTAAACATCAGATTATTTTTCACAAATCTAATTTGTGTGTGTGGCTATCAACTGCTCAGAATTGTTCTAGACCAGTGGTTCCCAATTAGCTAATTACTGAGGACCCCCTGTTTTTCAAAAGCCAAGCCAGTGACCCCCTACTTTTGACAATTTTGATAACTCTTCAAAGCAATTTTTTTGAACAAGATGTGGGGTAGGCCTTAATAAGCAAAGGATTTTAGATAAACTAAAAACAGACTAGGGCTGTGCGATATCTGGTTTTCAACATTGTGATATATCAGCTAAACATCATGATATTCTGATATATCATGATGTCTGAAATTGGAGATCAGACAGGATGAGGGAAGGAGCAGCTGTGGAGATTGGATGGGGTGGGGAGAAGCAGAGTCCCCTCCACCACATGGTTTGAGTGAGAGGGGATGGGGGATGGAGGGTCATCAAGCCACTGTCAGTGGGGCAGCCAGCGGTGGCAGCCAGTGAAGATGCACATCCACTGTGGCTGCTACTGCTTTTCTGTTGAGAAAAGCTGCTCTGCCTCAGTGCCAGGGAAAGGTAGTGCCACAGTGCCTTGAAGTGAGGGTGATCAGCTGCCCTGTTCTCCGTCAGCATGAGGGAAGGCAGCTCAGATCAGCAGCATTTTCAGCTGAGATTATTGTGTGATATTGGCAGTGTCTTGAAATCAGCTGCCCTGCTTTCCCTCAAGCGAGGAGTGATATATTGCTTCATATTGCCGGGTCAAAATCATTATCACGGTGTGCTTTCATAACCAATTTTGGCCAATATATTGAAAAATCATATAGTGCTAAAACAGGCCATATATTTTGTGATATTACCATGCAAAACTGACAAAAAGTTTGTTTGGGAGAAGGCAGGGGATGGGGCCATGGACCTCCTGGGTGCGTTCCACGGACCCCTAATTGGGAACTACTATTCAGCTAAGGAACACAGCAGAGTTTCTCAAGAAATGAACTCTAAAGCTACTACAAGCATTTCAGACATCCCTGGAATCAGAAATAAAATGCTGTCTTTCATATAGGAGTGGAACATAAACAAAGAATGCTCCCCCCTTTAGTGCTGTTTTTATTTTATTTTATTTATTAAATTACTATCCCAACCTTCCTTCCAAAGGAGCTTCTTCTGTTAATAAATAAATGAAGCACTGTGAGGCAGCATGTTCAGAGACTAGCACTTTAAGAATACTGCAAGGTAATTTTGTTGAGGAAACAATTGAAAGTTGGTATCTCTGCTTCTGTAGACTCTTAGTGTGTGAAATGTGAACAGGAGTATTATTATGTTTCATATATATTTTACCCTGAAGATCCAGAAAACAAAAACACATAAGACCCTAAGCAATATTCTAGCAAAACTTTCACAATTCAAAAAGCAAGCAAGTATAAAACCATTTCCAAAGCAACAGGAGTAAAATAATAAAATAGAATCTTGTAAACAACAACAACAACCACCCCATATTAGTTAAAAGTCATTTGAAACAGGTGGGCTTTTGAGGTCTTTTTGAAGGCTATAGCTGAAAAGGCCAACCATATCTCATTTGGGAGGGAGCACAATAAGGAAGACGCCATTTCATAATGTCCACCAGTTTAAATTATCTTAAAGGTGAGCCAATCAGTAGAGGTTCCGATGCCAATCTGAAAACAGACCAATTTAAGGATGTCCTACTAACACCCTGTCCACACATTGTTTAAGACTTCCAGTGTCAAAACCAACACTTTGAACTGGGTCCAGAAACACACTAGTTCCCAAAGCAACTGGTATAGTATTCATGTAATATGTTCCAACTATCTGCCCCAAACAAACATGCAAGCAACTTTATCAGTTCTGAGTCATCTTCAGAGGTAGTCTTACATAGAGTGCATTGAAGTAGCCTAGTCTGCAGGTAACCAAAGGACTATGACTGAGCCTATTTTGTCTACACAGGGCTGATATAAGTTGCCTTATATCGAGTCAGATTGTTTGTCCATCTAGCTGAGTATTGTCTCCACTACTCAGTGGTTCTTCAGATTTGCAGGCAGACGTCTCTTCCAGCTGTAGCTGGAGGTGCTGGGAACTAAACCTGGGTCCTTCTGCATGCAAAACAGATGCTGTACCATGGTACCATGGCATATCAAACTAAGATGGTTGAAAAAACTAGGCATTCTCTTATTATTTCTGGTGCTCAGCCATTGCAGCATTTTATTTGAGGAATAAATAAAATGAAATAGCATTTTCCCTTTGCTTTTCTTGCACAGGAAGCAATTTTGCGATTAGTAGCAGACATGTGTTGAACTCAACAAAAATGCTGAGTCAATCCTCAGCTGAAATCGCCTTTAGCATGTCTAACATTTCCATTTATTAACACTGAATGAAGAATGTTTAATGAACTATTTAGATATCAACTAAGATTAAATAGCTATGTTGAACTTGCAGATACAGCTATTAATTTCTGTTATTACCATACTTCAACTTGTCTCCATGGTATTTTCTCTTTATATCCCAACTGTAAAGTAAACCCCATTTTCCCATTTGAATCTTCCCTGCCTTCCTTGACATCCCATACCATATCTAAACCTCCATACCCTTTAGCTAACTTTTATGTCCAAATCATATCCATACACAGTTGCATAGCATATCACTTTAGTGTATTTCCTAAAGAAACACCATTTATATAACTTTCATTAAAAGTCTTTACTCACTGCAATCTTTGTTACATATCTTTAGGTGCCAGGCAAGTACATTCCTCTTCTCCCAGGCCTCTGGCTAATTAAACAATCTATGCCCCTTTAAACTGGGGTGAGGGAGGAGGACATTACTGTTATTGTTTGTTATTGTGGTATGTGTTTCTGCGTTTTTATATTGTAAACTGCCCTGTGATCTTCGAAAGAAGGGTGATAAGAAATGTAATAAATAATAATGACAATAATAAGATAATTTCTAGTCTCTACCTTGAATAGACGCAAATAAACAAAATATTACAAAAATATACCCTCAGTTTCCAGTAACTTCCAAAAGAAACCCATGGAAGTTCTCACCCATCTTGGGATTTGCATAAGATGTGAGCAAGTAAACACACACACACATACTGGGTTGTTTCTAACAAAGGATCTTTCCCTCTCCTTCCCCCATGTGCCTCCAAAATCTGTTCTGAGTTTCCCCTCAACCCTCTGGAGCAGATGGAGGGGGCATGTGATTCCCTTAAAACCTCAGTGATTGGGCAGAGATATAAGGAATCATATGGTCTTAAGGCAGCCTGGAACCACGTTTTTAAGGGCTTGTAAATTAGTAAAAGAACACTGAATGTGGCCTGGTAGCATATAGACAGCCAGTGCAAGGAATTGTGTGCTGGAGATAGTCCTAATCAGCAGTCTAGTCACAGAATTTTGTACCAGCTGGAGCCTGCAGGCCAGCCCCAAGACTCATGTCATATAGAGCACATGACAATAATCAAATGTTGACATGAATCATGATGGTCAGACCTCATCAAGAATGGTCATACCAACCAACCATACCTTGTAAAAGGCAGTCCTAGCCACTAAAGCTACCTGAACCTCCAAAGTGACAAGGATGGATCCAGGAGCACCCTCAGACTCTGAACATGTCCTTTCAGAGGAAGTGCAATCCTACCCAGAACAGGCAACTTGCTAGTCTCCTGAATACTGTAACCACCCACACATAGTGCCTCTATCTTCCTAGGGTTCAAGCTCAGTTTATTGGCCCTCATCCAGTTCACTACTATACCCAAACAGTCCACATCATGCACAATCTCTCCTGATTCAGATCTTGCAGAGAAATAAATCTACATAATGATGATACATTGCCCCCAGTCCCCTAATAACTGCACCCAATGGCTTCATATACATACATATATATTTATATAGATGTTGAGCAGCATTGGGAACAATGTCACACCCTGTTGCACATCTTAGCACAAGGGCCATGAATCCAAAGCACAGTCTCCCAGTGTTACTCTCTGAAAACAACCCTGTGGGTAGGAGTCAAATCCCTGTAAAACAGTGCCCATTTCACAGACACAGTCCGGGAGGGCACCACAGTCAGTAGTACCAAAAGCCATTGACAGATTAAGAATCAGAAGTAGAGATGCACTTTCCTGTCCTGATCTAGAAACATTCACCCATCAGGGCAACCAAAGCTAATTCAGTCCCCAAACTGTTCCTGAACCCAGAATGAAATGGATCCAGATCTGACGTATGTGTAACATTATCAAATACCAATCCACTCCCACAAAGCCCTTTTTATTATAGCCCACAGAATGACACACCTGTAAACGACTGAATTTCCTTTGTTTTATTTCATTCTGGTTATAAAATGCTATTCATTTTAACGGATCTTGTGATCAATTTTCTAGCTTGAAATGACTTAGTAAGACTCATTTGTATGAATCTATTATGCTAAAGAAGAATGGTGAGTAATAATCGTACATTCTTCAAAGCTCCCCCTAGAATTTATTTAATCACATACATACTTACATTTGATTGCCATCTCACCCTAAATTTTGCCTGTTTTGACATGAATGCCTTTCGTATGCTGATCTGTAGCTGATTTTATTATATGTAGAAATATATTTAAAAAGTCTGATACTGCAGTCTCACTACATCTAGAAGTCGAGAAAAATGCAGTAGCCACGTATTAGCCCCCTGGCGGTTCAAAACACCAACTTTTAGCAACCATGTAAATATCTCATGAGGAATAACAATATGTTAGAGTAAAAAAAACAATAATTTGGGACAACTTAATATATTTTAAAATTTTTATAAATGATAAACAACAGCAACAAAAATATTCTAAGCATAAGCAGCTTCACACTTAAATTCACTTTACTACAACTCTAATGCTTCTCCCAATCTTAATCTGACCTGATTACTGCAATCCTGAACCCACTTTAAATTATGTAGTAGATGCTCTACCACAAGAGGCTAACTCTGAGTAGACATGCATGTAATTGTACTATAGGTTGACTTTAACTCATCAATTTTACTGATTGGCTAAAAACACCAAAAACAAAAACAAAAAACCAAGCGTAGCCCCACTGGTTTATCTCACAGAAATTGCATAGAAATTTGCCTGTATGTTTTGGTTTCAGGAGGCCTATGGACTTAAGAGGTTTTTGCTGTTGTTAAGGATAGGGTAGAGTCTGGAATGCCATATACCAGTAATCTGTCCCCACCTCTCAGCAACACTGTGGATAATAACCAACTCACCGCATATGAGCCAGAATATCCTACAGGCACCTCTACTTGTGTGCAAAAATACAAACAACAACAACAACAACCAAGTAACCATTTGTTGACCTTTCCTAATACTGTACTCAAAATCAGCTGTCTGCTCCTTGCCTAATAGTAGGTCTGAACCAAAGTGTTTTAGAGGACAGCAGGAGGGGGATATTTTTTTAAAAGGACAAATGACAGGGAAGGAAAAAGCTGAACCAGCTATTCCTCTACTGTTGCTTCTCTCATCAAACCAAAGTCAGCCAGATATATTGTAATCATTTTGAGGGGATACAAATCATGGAAGTCCATGTACCTACAACTCTGTCCCATGACTGAGTACGGAAGTCTTTATTTATGTATATGTCAGAGTTAAAATTTTAGCACTTTCTACAGTGTTTTAGACTATTTTGTATATGTAAGGAGACTATGTTATATTTAAAACAATACAGGGAAGCATTCAACTATTCTAGCCTCACTTGCAGTCTGAAAGAAGAATTTCAATCAATATATGCTTAATCTCAGCTGCTTGATCATGCACTTCTGCTCCCAACATATTTAGAATGAAATGTGAGCTACTTTACAAATGATGTGGATGGGAGCAAAAATCATTACACCCTTGTACAAATATGCTTTT